>NC_051176.1:125187536-125787536 GCF_013339695.2 Rhipicephalus sanguineus
GGCTAAGAAAATGTCGAGTTCGAACAAAATTATATTAGTGGTCAGCTGACACTACAAAATATTCAAACCACATGCCAACTAGGTCCTGTTACATTTTCTCCCTTTGGCAGACAGTCCAGCTGGCGGCGTGAAAGGCAGAAGCAGGTGAGGAAGAAGGAGGGTTTAGCTATTGTTGTGAGCAGACACACTGTCAGCAGCTGTGGAGAAACTTCTATGGCACGGTAGGTAGAGTTGAGTTGAGGGAGCCGGTCACTGACCGACACTTTTTGCGGTGATTGAAGCTATAGCCATGGATCTCATCGGTTCTTACTTCAAAGAATGAAACAGAAGGAAGCAAGCAGCATTTTATTCCAGGTTTTAATGCATTGAAGTGATCTTTTTTACTATTGGCAGTTTGAGTATCAGTGACTTTTTCTGGGACTCGACTATGTCGCCGCACACAGAGTTAGTAGAATATCCCGCTGGTGGTGCAAGCCTTGTCGTACATTTACTTAATTTCTTGGTGAACAAAGCCCTGGTGCAGATAATACTGACGTTTAGGCATTCGTAAACTTCACCCATCATTCGAACAAAAAACGTTGTTGGCCTTTAGTATCCCTTTAAGAAAAAAATGTTCTGTTTCTTTGTGACTGAGTGCCCGAGTTCATTTGCTAAGTTGTACTACGTAGACGCACATACTTAAGTAAAATTAAAGGTAATGCAGGCAGCTGACCATAACTTACATTGCTGTTCCCAGCTGTAAATAAGTTTCATAATTACCATGTTAGGTTTTCTAAATGTATCACTCTTTTTATACAAACATCACAGTAAACACATTATTATATTCAGCACATTTCTAAAGATCAACTTCATTCCCAGTAAAAGTCCTAATGTTTGCTATGACAGCGTTCAATTCCAGCTAGCCCGGCTACAGTTTGATGCAGCAGCTGTTTAGCATGGCCTGTATTAGTTTCATACTGCTCAAGTCTGTCGACGGAGCATGACCGCTAGAGAACGCGTTCTCAGATGGCGGATTGAGAAACGTTTCATGATGTGAGGTGCCTAAAGCTGCTTCATTTTATGGTACGTACCTTTATGCCCGCGGACCAACAGGCATATATCATGGTTCATATTAGTAATAACCATATTTTTGCTGCTGTTTGCAGTCATGCTTTATACACATCACCTGAATTTAAGTCATTGCTCGTACGTTAGGACATTGACATTGTGTTGAGTGAGTGCATCAGTGCGGTGTTCATGGTGCTGTCCACGAGCCATGAGAACCTAACAAGGGCCTGCCGCCAGCCACCAAGTCCTGTTCCTAAACCACCCATGGGAGGCTGAATTAGCTGTTGAGGTTTGCAAGCGGGTTCGTGCTATGCTACTAGCCACCAGCCACGAGACCATAACAATTAAGGGCCTACTGCCAGCCACCATGGTGCATATGTCAGATCTCTCGGCTCACATTTGAAGGTCGCCTACCCGCTAGCATGACAGAAGGCACCTCTGTCCATGACTTCTGGGTGGACTTGGCTTCATGTCTGCTTCACAAGTGTCACCCGGCCATCACCGACAAATCCACCTGCCAAGAGTGAGTCCGCTGCTGTGGTTGATGCCAGCATCAAAACTAACAAAGACTGTTTTTGTTTTGAACGTTCAATGAACTTCATTTAATTACCAAGCCTTGCTTGTCTTAGTAGTTTGGTAACATGTGTGATTCACTGTGGTTGTTTTCCTTACTTTTTTCTTCATTCCTTTTGTTCTAAATGTTCCACTTTTCTGTGTGAAAAACTGCCTCGTCTTTTCCTGGTCTGAGGCCTTGCCTCAATCAAACAAGCTAACCTGCATTACAGCATTCAGCTCCATTTAAGTTTGCGCAAATAAACTGTATAATCACACACTATATATTTATTTTGTAGTTAGGGATGCTAAAAACAAGCTGAAGTAATAAATTAGCACTCTAAAATATGCAAAGAAATATACGATTGCTGAACAGGATTAGTGCGGTTCCACCCGTGCACCGTCGTGTGCTAAGCGGTATATTCACAGTGCCATCCTGATAAAATCAATGCAAATTGCATCAAATAGAGTCTCGGATGTCACAGAGACACGCTGCACACACCCCAGAAAGGGAATGGGTAATTATTTCAACTGCTATTTCTTTCTTTGCCTTTTTCTCCCTTTTCTTTCCTAATTTTTTTTTCTCTTTAGCTGTCTTGCTGTGTCTTGGTTTCTCTATATGTCTCAGTGTAGTCGGTCCTCATCACCTTCTATGTTTCACCTATTTCTTCTATCTGTTACTTCTTTCACTCCCCCCCCCCCCTCTCTCTCTGTTGTCGGTCTCTCGCCTAATACCTGTTTCTCTGTTGCTTTGAAACTCTTTCTCCGTCTGTTTCTTTCGGTGCATTTCTGTGTTTTTCTCTCTCTCTCTCTATCCCTTGCTTATCTCTATTTTTTTTCTCTTTATCTTTTTTTTTCTATGTCTTTTGTTGGTCACTCTCTCTGTGCAGTTGGTTTTGTCGCCTTCTATCTTTTTTTTTCTCTGTTGCTTTTCTTTCTGTCTATTTCTCAGTTTCTATGTTCTCTCTCTCTCTATGTGTAGTCGCTTTCTCGCCTTCTAACTTTTTCTCTGTCTCTTCCTTTTCTGTCTATTTGTCTGTTTCTATTTTTCTCTCCCTCTTGTACTCGTTCTCCCATCTTCATTTTCTTCCTGGTAACCCTCATGCCTCTCTCCTTCTCACCCTCACTTCCCTTTCTAATAACCTTGCTGAGCTGCATATACTATTCAAGGCTATGCTCTCCTCTGCAAGCGGGCCTGGATAGCCGAGTGGTTATGGTGCTCGCCTTCAAATAGTTAGTTCACTGGTTCGAATCGCGCCTCGACAAAATTTCTTTTTTCGCCAAGAATTTTTGTTTCTTTCCTTCTATTTTTTTCTGTTTATTTCCTCTCTCTCTCTCTGTGCTATGGTTCTCTCGCTCATGAAGTTATTGCATCATTTGCCGGACAAATCGGCACGCGTCTTCTGGTAAAAAAGCAGAAGAGGAAGAAGGTGACGGCGACGACGAAGATGGCACGTGCTGGTTCATGGTGATGATCATTTTCTATCTACGGCACACGGCCAACCTCGACTTTAACAGCTGTGCTGTAAAAGGGTGGTTCGTCGTAGGTGGGGCCCATCTTCCAAAGCCACACTGGCCCAGGGTTGCCAGTTAGCTTCCCAGTATAGTCAGTCAAATAGTTGTGCCTCCCCAAACTACCTATATTGTGCGCACATAATGGACGACAATGAAGGCGTGGCTAAGCTTGTTGCTGACCTATCACCAGCCTTGCTGCAATTGTTTTAAACATACGAGGGCTATGTTTGTTTTCAAGTTCTAATTCGTTCAAGGTGAAAACCACAGTGAAATTAAAGACGCTTATGTTTGGAACATGTTAGAAACACTTTCCAGTTGCCCCTGTTCATAGTCGCCACTGCAACTGAGGCATTTATTGTGGCGTTGTGCCAGCGTTCTTTATGGCCCCCACATTGAAGACAGCCACCTTTCAGCCAATTCTGTATGCCGCTCACTGCACATTCTGCTTCAATGTTCCTGCACTGTTGCTACACTTTGCTGTCACTCATGAAGGCTTTACCATACACCAATACTCTTTCAACGATGAATTTCGGCTGTATTGCTGCATGCAGAAATCAAATGACACCACGCACGTCACACATAGTGGGAGACTTAATTGTTCGAGGCATGTTTATGTGCCCAGTGTGTGCTCGGAATTCACAACTGCTACCTCGCACGATCGGAGGACGTACGAGAGGTGCTGTGCAACACGTCTGCACACAACGTCAGACCTTTCACTATGGCTTTAATTGATTAATAAACTGATAGGCCCTCAAAAAAACAAGAAAAGAGAAGAAGAAAGAAAAGAGCGCCGCTTTCAAATGCAAGGCAGGGTCACTGCAGAGTTGTTGAGCTTTATCCTCTAAGCTCTCTCTTTCCCAACCCTTTCGTTGTTCTCTCTTTTTCTATCTTTTTTCTTGTGACTTTGCAGTGCTTGCTCTCTCTCTGTTTATTTCTTTCTTGTCTTTCTATCGTTTTCTCTCTTTCTTTCCTTTCTTGCCGCTCTCTGTAGTCATCCCCTCACCTTCTATCCTTTTTTCTCTTCCCTTTCTCTCAATCTCTTTCTCTTCTTCCTATTTCTTTCTATTTCCATCACTCTCTGTCCTCGTTCTCCCCTCCTCCTTTCCTTTCTCCTTACACTCACATCTCTGCTCCTCATCCTCAGTTCCCTTTCCCACCCCCTTGCTATACTATATACTATACAAGGCTATGTTATGCTCTGCTAACGTGACTGGATAGCCGAGTGGTGGACAACGCTTTCCTTCTATTCGTTGGTCCGCAGATTTGAGTCTTGCCTCGCCAAGAAATATTTTTGCCGAGAATTTCTCTCTTTTTCTTTCTTTCTCTCTGTTTGTCTCTTTCTTTCTCTCTATACTCGTTCTCTTGCCCATCCGAGTTATGGCACCCTGTGCTGCAGAAATAGGCGCGCCTGTTCTGGGAGCGAAGCAGAAGGGGAAGAAGACGGCGAAGAGAGCATGTGCTGGTTCATGATGATAATTTTCTATGATAAACCTCAAGCATAACACCTCTATGGTAACTCTACTCTGCTGTAAAAGAAAAATAGCTTTCAAGCAGAATTACTATGCCCTAGCCAAAGACGAGGGCGTAGTAAAGTATTTGCTTGACCTATCTGCATAGTAAAATATCTAGTATAACCTATATGCATAGTAAAGTACCTAAAGTAACATAGCTATCTGCTTAGTAAAGTGTCTGCACAGCATAAACTTTACTGTGAGTAAAGTTTATGCCACGCTGTGATAAATGTCTCAGTTGGAGTGACGACAGTTTAGAGGTACCTGGAAAGTATGTCTAAGTGTTCCAAATAAAACAGTTTTGAATTTCATTTTGGTTGAAATTTTGCGACCAAGTGGGCTTTGATAAAAAAAGGTCGCCCTCATACTTAAGGTTAAAAAGCACATATAGTTGTGATGAATTAGCAGTGCAGTCTACACTGAGCCATAGGGGTATGTTATATGTTGTGCTCACTGGTTTGCGTGTACTGCTAGCTATCACTTTATATTGGCATAAAGGGAAAGTAAAAATATGTGCGTTCATCTGCTTTTTTAAGGTGCAAGCCTTTATGTCTCATGCGGAGGCTGCACCAACAAAATGGTGGCAAAAAACACGGTACAAAAATATGGCACAGATACAGAAAATAATGGTACTAGAAAAAAAAAAAAAAAACTCGCAAACGTAAAATGTCCTGAAGCAGCACTGCTGCAACCAAAGCCGTGTCTGAGAACACAAGGTGCCCAACCAAATGGGGAGAGTCGGGGTGGCTGGCGACGTGTCGTATGATGCGCCGTCGCTCCTAACTCATTTCTTGTTCACTTGGTATGAACAAAAATTGGCCTAGAAAGGTAAGAATGTATGACTGATTGAATGTTAACTTTTACAGCCTATGCCAAATTACATTCGCTATTATGTTGGAATTCCTAGGTAAAACGCATCCACAGGAATTCTTTGCTTATTACGCAGTAAAAGGAATTGATGCTGAGAAGTGGTGCATGCACCACGTTTAAAAGGCATTTCAGACATGCACTCTGTCATGGCAGAACCTGGCGCAAATACACCAGAAGCTGTCGGCCACTGTTTGCAACATGTCTTGTGTATAAGACTCCATCGGCAACAAATATGATAAAAAATATTTCATCGCCTTTCCCTGTTGCCATTGCATGATTAGACACTCTGAATTGTAAGCTGAATTGTAAGCTTTCCATTGCAATAAAATAAACAGGTACGTTAAAATTTGGTTGCCTGTCTATTTAAGGTATAGATAAGAACTCCTAGAAATTTTAAAAACAGAAATACAGCATCTCTAGGAAGTAATTAGGCCCTTCGAATCCACAGAACTCTTAAGAAAGGGTAAGTGGCCATTGTATAGCTGGTAAAATCACTTTCCTAGAGCGAAGTAGCCAGCTGCACTACATAAGCTCTCATGTTGAGTGCATATAATCTACCAGCAGGGATGAAATTTGTCATACTTTTACACAAGCTTTCTGTTTATTTTGGTGTACTTAACATTTTGAAACATTCGTAAGCTATTAACAAAATATTCAGTTTTACGCATAATGGATACTGAACCGAATATGACAGTATTCAATTCGATGTGTTATATCACTGAATATTTGCACACCCATAGAATATTTGCAGTGTCGGAATTTTCCTGGTGCATATAATTCTCCATGTTGGCTTTACGTGTTTCCTAGAGAAAGCTTTTGTGCCATGTTTTGGAATAGAAGAGCAAAAACTCGTTGATGTGCTACATCGACAAGTTTTCTAGGGTAGCTGTTTTCACTCACATTGACAAGTTTTCACTCTTCTATTTCAAAACATGTCTCACAAACTAGCCCAACAGTTCACGCTTCTGTGCCATGATCATAAACTATTTTAACCAAGCCTTCATAGAGAGTGTTGTACTACATTTGCTTATTGCAAAGCAACTGATGGTTCACATATATTCATGCTCGACAAGCACAGTTGTGTAGCTAGGTGAATAATATAATGACCCATCTGGCCTATGACCAATGGGAGGGTGGAGGGGGCGGGGGGGGGGGGGGGGGGGGAGTTCTTAGGAGTGTACTTACAGGCTGTTAAGAGTGGACAGGCAAATCTGTCTTATTGTTGCATGAGTGGCAGAGCATGTCAGTTGAGAATAAATATGAGGTAAGGATTCGCGGCAGGGGTGGTGAGAGAATGGCATGTGAACTGTTGGAAGCATTTCATGATGGGGAAGGAGTGATGTGTGTATTAGTGACCCATCTGTTGAAACTCGGAAAGGCAGAAAAGTTTCTTCAGCATTCTCTTGTGATGGTTGTTAATGTTAAATGGCTGTGACGTTGCACCTTGCCATACTGCGCATGTGTCTGTTCAAGAGCTGTGTGAATAGCAAAATTTTGGGTGGGAAGCGAATTCGAATATTAAAGTGTGAGTGCGAATCGAATCGAATCGAATATTTTTCGAATATTTCTCGAATATTTCTGGAATATTTTTCGAATGCTTCGAAGTGAAATCGCAGAAAAAGGTTAGAGAGGATTCGTAAGCATATTCTTACGAGATATCAACATGAAAGTGTTTCTTTTTGCTAGGCTGATGAAGGACTGGTCGGATGGTGTTTCATAGTTGTCTTATCAAGGATGAGGCAATGTAGAGGCCGAATTCTATTTATGAACATGATTTGGTGCATTCAAAGTGTTGCCGACAACACTTTACACGTGATAGACAAAGATGTCATTTCCTCAGCCTCTCCTCCTCTTTCAACTCCTGTGGAAGCCCAACTGATGTGGCGGACAAGGGCGTGCTCCTTTCAAGTCTGGAGTTCCAAATCTGCCTTGTAGACGTCGATATATAAGAACATCTGAAATTTTGGATGCTAAAAAGCTTCGGCGTCGGATTTTTCGGACTTCCTGCCCAAATTTCAGGCCCAAAACAGCAATTATTGAGCCTCCAACTTTGCCAGATCTTTCATCTTCATGTTGGAACCAGCGTTTTCTTGAGTTAATACATTTGCGACCGTAACGGAGCTTGAAAGGAAGCTTTGCCGCAGTACGAGAGTGTATTGAGGTGAAGCATGTTGAAAATCTAGCGACCACTTCAAATCGGACGTTGACTAATTGTGTCTTGACAAAGTTCGATTGTAACGAAACTTGAAAAACAGCTTTGCCGCAATACCGGTGTGTGATGAGGTGAAGAATATTCAAAATCTTGGGACCACTTCATTCGGGCGTTGACTGTCTCTTGGCAATGTTCGACCGTAACGGAGCTTGAAAAGCAGCTTTGCCGCATAACGAGAATGTAATGAGGTGAAGCATATTAAAATTTAAAGGGGTCACTTTCAATCGGACGTTGATTGTATTTGTTTTTGGGAAGTTCGAATAGGTTCGAATAGTAAAATTCCAGTGCGAATCGAATCGAATAGCAAACACTATTGGAAAAATATTCGAAATTTCGAATATTCGCACACCCCTAGTCTGCTCCCTTACATATTTGCTGGCAAAGCCACAAATAAAGATTGATGGAAGTTAACACATATCCTGTGTTTCTTGTCGTGAGTGGTCACTTCTGCATTTTATTACCTCCCTGAATATATGCACGTACATCTTGCCGAGTTATAAGCTTTGTTGAACTATTTATTGTATGTGGCATCGTTGACACAAGATGACAACAGGGCATATGCTAAAGCTCCTGTAGGATCACAGGCCGAAGGTAACAAGCAGCTTACCTTTGTTAGCACAAAAAGCGCTGACATTTAGGATATCACTGTTCGCATATGTTGTAAGTGCTTCAGTGGAGTCTTGTGAGATTAAAATGTGGTGCTCCCACAAAGATTTTTTTCTTTTGTACTGTCACCAACCTGGAAAACTATGTAGACGATAGGTAAAAGAGATCAGGGTTAGGCAGAATGATGTGATGCCTGACACTGCAAATGAATGCAAGAGTACTTAATTACCATTGTATTGCAAGTGGAATATTATATTCAATATGAACCTCAGCTTGCTTTGCCATGGTGTTCCTGTGGTTGTACACCTTCTTACCACCGTGGCAGGATTGCGAGAACTAACGTCTCTGTCAAAATCTTGTGCAGGTGTGTGACACAAGCAGTCACTGTTTACAACTTCAAGGTACCTCTTACCACCTGTGGCAGTATTGCCAGAACTAACGTCTGTGTCAAATTCTTGTGCAAGTGTGCAAGGGACAAAACAGAAGTGGTCACTGTTTACATCTTTAAAGTCCTAAACAAGCACACCAGACCATGAATGTACAGTGTCTGACAGCTCCAGTGGAATACACATCACGATGGCTGGAGCCATCCCTGTGTGGCACCAGCTAGCCTGTGACAAGCTGCATACTTTGCTTGTGACAAACTGTGTGGGAACAAAAAAGGGACACCGCACAAGGAAAGGCTTTTAGGCAATCTTAACGGCTTGCGGTGAGGGAATTCTGAAAAGGTCTGATGTGCCATCTTGCAATAAAGAAGCAACTTATATACCTAGTCTGTCTTGTGTTAGCAGGAGTCTGATAAACGTAGACAGTACAAGTTCGTGGCTGGGGAAGGATGATGGTGTGGAGATGCCCTCTTGAAACGTTAACCTGCACCCTCCTCCCATCCCCTTCTTGGTGCACTGGAAGTTTTGCCCTCTAGGTATTAGTTTTCTTCAGTGGTGCTCCTGAACGGCTTGTGATTGAGCTTGCTCTTACTACCTGCTTTACCCAAGTACCAATTCTGGTGTTGGATTTTTCTTGCTCCGTAGCAATTTTGAATAGAAAAAGAGGCTTCAAACATTACGCAAACGAACAGAGCGTTAAATGATTACCATGGATATTCTGTACACAGACCTCCCCTATACAATTCACTAAAGAGTCCCAAATCATATGCCTGATTAAAGTGTAAGAAAGCATGTAGTTTCTTGATGTTATTTTTTTTAAACAGTACAATAACTTTGCAAAAACCAGAGTGTCATCAGTGGTGCTTGATATACAGTGCATGAAGCCAGTGAATATAAACTGCAATGATGCCACCAGAAGCATTAGCAAAAGTAAATTCACCCTGATAGAAACCTCATTCTGCATTAAGACTGTCCAGGCATTATTAACAAAGTATATTCAATAATTTCATTACTTCTAATTGTCCCATTTGCATAATCCTATCTCATCCATACCATGCTGTGAATCCAATAATTATTGACCTACGAGGGGTATTATTAAAGTGGCCAGCTCATTTAAGATACCTGCTAGCCCCAGTGCTAACCTCATTAAATTGGAGGCTTTAATAAGTACTGCGTTGTGTTAATTCCTTCAAGAAATTTTTAGCATCCCCTTGATAGCTATTTTTTGAAGATTTGATGATGCATCTCCCTATCTGATAACAGGCACTTGCCTAATTACCACCCCTTATTTCCAAGAAGCAGCCCCCGTAAGATGCTTCAACGCATGCTATAATCGCAGGTCACCATAAGTTTCCTGATACCACCTTGCTGTTAGTTCTGGCACAGCATAGTTTTCATAAATCATTTTCTTGCAAAGCTCAACTTGCTTCCTTGACCAACTGCACCCATAATTTTTGACCATGCTTCAATATCTATTTTTCTTGATTACTCGAAAGAACGCAATAATGTGAACCATAAGCTACTACTTTTCAGAGAAAATTAATGAAATATTGATAATCATCTCCTATACCTAGCCTGAGTATATACTTCCTTAATAATCATTTTCATTTTGGAGCATATATATGTGAAGGCACGAAATCTGAAGTACCACTGGGGTCTGTCATAGGCATTTCGCACTTCTTTAAGGGTGCGATGCAATAATTTTGAATTAATCCTGCAATAAGTTAGCAGAATTACTGCCTTGCGAATCGCTTGCCACATTTTAAAAAAAAGTAAATTGATATGGGCTCGTTACAGAGGCTGGAGTTGGTGGTGATGCTGGCCACCGCATCAGCACTAATTAATGAGACAGAGGACGGCGCGTGTACAATTAAGGCACACACACGCGCGCGCGTACTATGTATGCTTCACTGCAATACATTCCGTGCACTTCACCGCATGACACAACTGTGTTGCGGCAATGTTGACATTTAGAAAGAAGTTTAGGTGTTGTGAATGTAAGCTAGACAATGCTCCTTGCAATAAAATATCTATTTTATTTCCCTTTTCATTTGTACACAACTAGCTAAACAGACACTGCTTAGAAAAACGATTGTCATCATCGGCGACAGCATCGTTAAACAGCCACTCGGTCAATAACGTCGGGCGAACGCCTGTTCATATACCGTCGCTGCCAACTTGCGCATTCCATATCGGTCGCGCGCAGTTACGCAAGACAAATTCGCCCAAATGACAGTCCAACTGATAGCGATCGATCCTCGATCACGCAACACACGCACTTACCACACATCCACGCAAAATCGCATAACACATGGCTTTTATTTCATGTTCGCACAGCTCATTATCAATCGGCCAACACTTCGGGAGATTGACGTTACCAACAAGTAACGTTGGGCGTTACCTAATATAAGCACCGCGGAGAAGGTCCCTCCGCTCATAAAAGCGTCTACTGAACACGACGACATCGCAGGAAGTAACAAAGGCACAACGACTTGCATATGAATCACCTTACACAACGCGACCACGTCGACCACGTCCCCACGGGCAGAGGCGGTTCTCGCTAACGCACACAGCTCACGGTCATAACCAACATCCACCACGGAGAACAAGCCACCATAGAGTTTTCACAAGTTAGTGAGAAACTCTACGGTAACCACACTACCTAAGCCGCCTAAAAAAATTTCCAGCCGAGCTACTTTGCCGCCACCTACTTATACGCTTCAAGCCAAGTCAAGCCAGTTTTAAGCGGCTATATGGGTGCGCCGAACGCTTTTGCCACATTTTGTCTCGTGCGCCCTGGGCGTACCCATACCAATTTTGGTATACACCCCATGAACGAAACGGCCAGGAGAGCGCAAAGGTAGATAGACAGAGATACGCTCAAAGTCGCAGAAGTTCGCTAAGAAATGCTTCGCATTTTAAAAAACCAAGATAGACGCAAACGCACAGGTCTTCATAGCTCGAAAAGTCACCGGTGATCACGATACTCCCTCATGCGAATTCTGAGCGCAGCTTTGTGTTGAGGCAACGCGAACTATGTTTGAATTTCTGGCTATCCGCGAACATTCGTTACATATTGCCACAGAAACTGTCAGTGCCCGAGTGCTACGCACGCCACTCTGTGCATTGCAGGCGTCATCGACATCCCCGTCACGACAAGGGAGACAGTAGCAGCGCACCCACCAGCCCTGCATGCGCACGAGCTCCGACCGAAGGGCGAGCACGCATGACGGAGGAAGAAAGCGATGTTAGAGACCAGTGGCTCGTGATATCGACAGAATCCACGTTCGCCGTCTTTCGTCCTCGTTCGCTCTATCGGTTACGCCGACTATGCCAACGGCGATGCCGAACAACGCAGGAACAGACGCCTAAGAGCTGCGCTCTAAAATTACAGCGCGTATCGTAGAACGTCTGGACTCGAATCGGCGTTCACTGCTCAGTTTCACGATGATTTGGACACGTCTAATTCACTCCATACTCTTCATTAAATTTTTATAACAATGTTCATGCACAATTTCGCTTTCACAATTTGTTTAGGAGCGCTAGATTTCACGAATGAACAGCGCGTGCATAGCCTCAGGCCTCAGCCGTGCTGGTCGTGCGACCGTCGCCCGCCGGAGCGGAGGCGTGGCGGTGACGTAAACAGCCTCATCGCCGCGCCGCGACGTCACTGCCCCGCCCATTCGCCAGACTCTCCTCATCGACGGCTCTGGTCTAGCGGCGGCTGAACGGCCGCGTCGAGCGCGTGAAACAGGCGCGCGGGAGCGAGCGCGCGCTTTACGCCGGGCAAAATCCTGGCTAAAAATAGGTGCGCTTAATTTTCCTCGATGCAGACACAAGATAAGTTAAGTTAGTGATTGCAGGCCGGGACTCGATCCTGCTGGAGTCGCGGCCTGCAATCAAGGCCTTCGGGCGCATTGGCGGACTGCGCTGCTCAATTCTACAATAATTGTTGGGGTTTGACGTCCCAAAACCACGATATGATCATGAGGGACGCCGTAGTGGAGGGCTCCGGATCGTCCACCTAGGGTTCTTTAACGTGCTCCTAAATCTATAGGTGCACGGGCCTCAAGCATAAATTTCACATTCATAGGAAATCCCAACTGAAATTGGCCGACGGCTGGTAAACAACTGGGCAGCGCTCGGCAACCGGTATTGTCGGCCGACCAATGGCGGCCCAACGTGGGGCCCTGGTCGGCGACTAATTACGCTGGTTATAAGTTGGCCGAAGGCGTTCAGCCAACGGTCGGCAAATGATAGGAGAAGAGTCGCACCCAACGCTCGGGCGACCAAACGTGGTCCTCCGTTGGGCCATGCTTTGCTACCTTCCACGTTGGCCAGGTACTATGAACCAGCGACAAGCCGATGTTGCATTATATCTGTGGGCGCAAATTTTTTTTCCTGCACCGCGCGCCTTATTTCTCGGTCAGCAAAAATTTCTTGTTTGAGCGTTCAGCGTCGGCTGGTTATTCGCACAAGATTATTTTATCCATCGTGCACCACCTAATGTGTACAAGGTCGGCCTACGGCCTTGGGCCTATGTTAGCAGCCAAAGGTCGGCCGGTGTAAGGCCATTAACCAATCCCAACCTCGGCCCAACTCCGTCATCCAAGCTCGGGCCATAGCCGGCAAGGTCGGCCATGCAAGTTGGGCATAGAGCTGAGGTCGTTTTTTCAGTTGGGATGCGGCCGCGGCGGCCGGGATTCGATCCCGCGGCCTAGGGTCAGCAGCTGCTCAGTTCTGGCCTGGACCGGCAACTCTGGGCGATCCGGCAGGCCGAGGAAGCTGCCGGGAGACACGGTCTCTCCATTAGCTCCTAAGAGGGAGCCCAGTCCAGCAATCTGCCGGAAACCAATAAAGTTGTCCCCTCTCTCTCCCCTGCACCCCGCTATGCTATTCTGAAGTAGCTGCACATATCCATTACGCGGACCAAGGGTTGAGCCACTCGCAACACACACACCCCTCTCCCTCAAACCCCTCAACTATACCGCCCGTGTGGGCAGCTAGTCCTGCACGACTTCATGCATGCGTTCCACGTCAGTAACTCTTTTCATATTGAGACGTTAGCTGCTTATTGTATTAATTCCTGTACTGCAAGCGTACTTGTATCTGACAAAACCGGAGCGATTCAAACAACAGCGCTACAAAGACGGGACCAAGAGTGAGAAGACACATACGACACTTTATGACGTACAACACAACAGCATATGTAATGTTTTCTCTTTCTTTGTCCGGTCTTTAACGCTGTTGTTCAAGTACCATGCATTTCAACCAACTCGCCCAGTCTGCCATCCTAGTTCAGTATATGCATGGGCGGATTGGATCGTATATATCATCCAACCACAGAGTGGAACCACCTTAAAATCCGCTTAGCGAAACGTCGGCGGAGTTGATGTATTGCGAAGTTCATTTGGTTTTTCCGGCATCAGTGCACATGGAGCTGGGAGACACCATGGCATCATGATAGACCTGATTATCTTTATCAGTTCCAAATACTCAAGAGATTCAAGTTGCAGCGTAGAGGGAATGCCTTAATTTATTGCAGTAGTTGTGAAAATAAAACACTGTATCCAGAAGTAAAATAGATGGAAATGGCTATCGGCGCAAAGTAGAATAAGTGGATGAAAAATCTAAGAGTTCGAAAAGCATCAAAACACTACTGAAAGCTAGAGTAAATCCGTCATCTTCAATGTAATCACGTTCAAAGGTGGCTTTTTTCACCTTGCCGATGGTCAGCCCATCCGAGGCTAGGTTATTACATTCAGCCGAAGACAAAACAGACTTAAAAAGGTCCAGAGTCAACAAGCTAAGTCATATATTGCAATTCCTAGAGGTATTCTTTGTCGTTGTCAAATGAGCGGCCCCCACATAACCGACGAGGAACGACCACAGAATCCTTGTGAAGCAGAGGCTGCAGGTCGCCTCGTAGCAGTCTGGTACATGAGCCAGGCCCGTAGCCAGGGGGCATAGAGGGCCGGGGCCCACCCTTCCCCCCCGAAATTTTGATGGAGGGGCTGTTCTAGCGAAAATAAATAAAAATAGGTGTTTTTCTCCAATAGCAAAGGTTTTCAGAAAGTGCCCCCCCCCCCCCCCCGAAAAAAATTCCTGGCTACGGGCTTGACTTGAGCCTGCAGTTCTTCCAGTGTGCCGGTGTAGCTGCATCTGTGGTCCTTGTTACAACAACACACCATCAACCCACAGAGCGTTGAAATCGACCGAAGGCATGGGCATGCGTGGCCAAAAGGTCTTTCCATCCATGTGGCGCCATCCCCATAAGCTCCTTGGCCGTACCTTGGTTGAAGGCATCTTCACACTTTCGAGAAAGCCCGGACTGCCGGAGACATGCTGGCAGTTCAGCGAATTGTGCTCTAATGGCACTGCAGAGCAAAACGAACAGACGGGCAAGCCGGCTGATGGCTCACACTACTATATGAACTGAATGAAGTGGCTGTAGAGAATGTCGCTGTAACCTCTCAGAAGGTTTGGCTTGGGTGCAAAGGCCGTGGTATGGCAGCAGGAAATCGTCGGCAAAGTCGCGTGCAGATGAAGGAACAGTTGCGGTGCCACACCTTTTGCTCAAGTGGAAGCTTCGGTTAACGAGCGCCAATCGAATGCCAACAAGGCGAAGAAAATAAAAGTTCTGCAACGCCATACATTGTGCAAGAGCTCATGTGCCCACTCGGTTTTCTTTTAAGGAGAAAGCCTTATATGCCTCATCAAATGGGAAAAGTGACGGGAAGGGCAAACAGAAAGGGCAAAGGGGGCAGGTTGAACACCCCAAACCCCCTCTGGCTATGCCAATGGTATGAAGTAATTCAAAAGCTAATGGTAGGGTTGGCTATCCCATTCCTGAAAAGAATGGAAACACTTTGTCCAACACATTATATTCAAATGAATAAACAATGAATTTGTTAGGGTTCCTTACAGACTTTTTAGCTCTTTCCTTCAAAGAATGATATATGCTTACTTGACATGTGTAAGCACATTTCATGTAAGTATACTCATTTACACCAAGTTCAACTGCGAAGAATAGCTAGGAGGGGAGGAGGTATGGCCTTACACCATGAAGTGTCCTGGGTGTGAAGTCGGGCCCTACCCCCTGCCCCCCCACTTTTCTTTTGTTTCTTTTCTTACACCCATATGCACTACTAGTACGAAATTACATTGTTAGCATGTCAGCAGTAGCACCAAATGACATTTTGTGAGCTAAAAACTGCATGAAAAAAAATTTTGCAGATCCCACGCGTTGTGGGAATTGGTTTCATGCGAAGCAGTCAGCGAGTACATGTATGCTGTATTTTATGGCTTTGAGCCAAGCGTTACGAGGTGGATCAACGTGTTTTTGTAAGTGTAGTAGCTGTGTGCACATCGTGGGCTTACAAGGCACGCCGACAACAATGGCGTTCAAGGGGTAACTTATGGTATGATGTAACGTCAGCCCTCACGTCAGAGTACCTATGTCAGTATTATCGAAACTAAGTGCACTTTATGGTGCAATCATGTGAATATCATACGTAACTTTCGTTCATGTATTCCTCCGGGGTCGAGCAATGCTTCAATATAGCTTGCTGAATCATAAGAATACAAATGTAATGTTTATTAGACTGCTATAAAAGCGAAGCCAACACTGGAACCACAGACGTTAATCTGATATGACGCCTGTATCATAGCAGTACATGTGTAGTGTTCATTGCTTTCTAGTAAAATTAGATAGCCAACACCACAACCACAATTGACGTTGCACCTACATTATGCATGCATAGGCTGTTTTTCCAAACCACAGACCTGCCGTGGCTCTGTAGTAAAATACCTGATTGCCACACGGAATGCTTGAGTTCGATTCCTGTTGGGATCGTAATTTTTATTTTTTCCATTTGTCAGGTCAACGCTGCCAACGTCGGTTTTTCTTAACGCTTTCGCATTTAAATTACCAAAGTCTGTTCTCATCGCCCCTGGGTAGATATGAAATGTCAATCACCTCTGGCGCATACCCGTGCACCGCGGCCCGTGGTAAACAGGTATGTGCCACATGTGTCTGGAGGAAAGGGTTTGACGACGTACGCGACAGGATTTTCACGTTATTCATACCATGACCTGACAGTCATATTCGTCAAATCCTCTTACCCTCTTATGCCAATTTTGGTCTACACCAAGTTAAGGAGGCGATCATGAGAGCACCCAGACGCAGGCGGCTAGATAGATAGATAGATACGTAGATAGAAACGCTCAAAGTGTCAAAGGTTCGCTAAGAAATGCTTCACATTTAAAACTAACAGGCATAGAGCGTGCTACGTCGTGTCAATAGCTGTGTTAAACTAAATTAAGAAGTCAAAGAAAAAATTTTAGGAGTGCACAGCGGCAAAGCTCTTGTCCTCCAGAAGCCACTTGAGTTGTTCTTGACAACCGATTCTAATGGCAGAGAATAAAGCAGGATGTTTGTTTGATGACCACAGCACGATGAACACACTGACGAGAAAGTAATATCCGAGTAATTAAGGGGGAATCAATATCTCTGGGATTTGCTCATACTCACTTCAGGTGGGAAGTCTGCTTTACCTACACCGCGAGTTTGCCCTGTGTTGCACTATATCTGGGATCAGTCTATTAGATTGTTTCTTCCACAGATGGACGGACGAAAAGACTGAACTTTTGGTCCCACTAGCAAAACAATGCCGCGCATTAAAAAAGCATTTTTGCTAAGGGTCAGTGGGTTATGACTACTCTCTGCATAGCGAAAGCATTTTCAAACAATACCGATGGCGTTCCACAGTGTTTGCTTTTGTCCTGTCAAGTGTTTACATTCCCTGCGACATATAGCATGTTGAACATTGTAAATGCTTGTGTTACAATCATACATAATGCATTCATGGTGAAAAAAAAAAAAAAATCCGCGGAAAGCGAGACAAAACCGCTGAGTCCTTAACACTCCTTACAGAACATAAAAAGTACCAATCTGCAAAATGTGACAAGTAGTAGCCACCTCTAGACTCTTTGTGGTGCCTTCCCAAATGAGGCCATTTTCTAATTTATTTTAATCTGTTAGAATTTGCATAGCCTGATTGTATTAATCTCAATCTTTATTTGTTGTACACAAAACCATTGCTTAGAATACTTTCTTGTAGAACGTTTTCTCCTCTTTGCAAATGTACTGAAATGGAAATGTGACACTAGTAATATTAACAATACTGCAGTGTATTGGAGGATGTCTCTTACTTCAAGTTTAAATCTTTTTGTACGTTACTCAACTATATTGTTTCAAAATAGTTTTCCTGTTTACTGTAAGCATGCATTACATATCCGATATGATATATAAATGCTACATGCAACATAAACTTTTAATTTAAGAAGTATGAAAAAGCCAGTGTATCGACAATAAAAATACCAACAAGAACTTTCTACCATCTCCTTCCAACACAGGCCAATGAATCTGCATGAAGGTAACATAAAAAAAAGCCTTGTTCTTCCTTGGTATCAATGCCTCCAAGCTTCAATTCCCATGCTTTCAAATTGTTTTTGCTGAACACACAGGTACTGTAATCAGCTGTATCATAAAGTGGTGTGCAATACACAAAGAATGTGGGGCAAGCTTTGCACTGTTCCAGCTGCAGAAAGAATGAAGAGTAATGTGAATTTGAGGGTGATTATTTTGAAAGATGTGCTTTGTAGGAAAATCCAACAAAATGTATTTGCTAGTATACAAAATGTTCAAATTTCTAAAATAAGTGGACACTCTAAATGCAAAAATGAAAGGGCTAGCAGATTTTAGTGAGTTATGCACTTTATGGCTAAATCCCACACTGTGACCACCAGCAGGAACATAATGAACCTGTACCATTCAAATTTGCGTAATAGCACGTAATAGAATGTTCAGAAAAGTTATATGCCTTGAATATGCAGCAAATATAAAAAATTACTTCAATATTTATATAATTTCTTTAAGTATAATTTATTTTTGGAGTTTAGTTTCCATAATAAAACAAGTTGATTTACTAGTGCTTGAAAAACAGGAAAAATAACTTCTTCTCTTGGTAAACACCAAACTAGAAAGATTGCTGCTCAGCAATGCACTATGAATATGGTGGAAGCAGTATTTTAAATCACCCTGCTTGTAAGCTTAGCCAGCAATGAACTTTTGCAGCCAGAGAAAATGCAACAACAGAGGCATTAATGCAACATGGAAAGAACAGATAAACTAATCTTCATAGTGCATAGAGCTTTCAAGGGTGGATTGCCATTTAGTGGTGAGGACCAGTATGTCTTGTTTCAGGCAATCCAGAAAGATTGGATTCGAAATGTAACTGCAAGCCTCAGGTTTCGGTGATGATCACTACTATCACATCAGCACACTAGTGCTTAGAAAGTAGCAAATGTGTTGTCCATTTGCTCTTGCAAAATGCTACACACTACTACATATATGAGCAAGATATCTCAGACTAGGTCAGGTTGCACCTTAAGGTGTGGGTTCACTGCTTCCAAGCGCTTGATAAGCTCAAAGTAGGCAGGGCTAGGATTGCTTGGAATAGGAAGCAACAAATGAACTAAATGAGGCAGCCAACCAGCTTCAACGTCACCTACAATTACTGCAAGGTTGTCCTCTGAGAGTTTGTTCCATGTAAGGTCGAGCGAGCGCAAATGGCTGCCTGAAACCCTCAGTGACTCCCATAGAACACTAAAGCCGTCCGCTCGAAGTTCGCAGTTGGACAGATGCATAACTTGCAGGCGTTCTAACACAAGCAGCACGCTAATCAGTTCTGCAACCATGTTGAAGAAGTTGTTGTCCGACAGCAACAGACTCGTAAGATTGTGAAAGTGGCCAATAACCCTGAGGTCCTGTTGTCGCAGGCCGCAAGCGCTCAGGTCCAAGTGAGTGATCTCTCGCGAGCAGCGAGCCAGAAGCGTGTTCAAGTAGCCACCGATGCGACAGCTTTTGATGTTGAGTCGCCGGAGCTGAGGCATAACACGAACGGTGTCCGAAAGGTAGTCGTAGTGCCTTACGTCTCCTCGGCGTACGCCATTGGACGATAGATCGAGTGCGATGAGCCCACGGAAGCGCCGAAGCTGTTCCGATATCCGCAGCAACCCTTGATTCTGAAGCGAGTTGTACGCCACGCTGAGCCCGGTGAGCGCGTCCGAGTCGAGCATTTCAAGGAGCTGCAGCAGCCTCGTTTCACCGACGCCTTCGACCTCCAGGTTGCGAATTTCAAACAGCAGCACCTTCTTGCTCAGTCGGTGCCGCAAAAGGGAGGTGAAGACATCAAACGAGTGCGGTTCACCAATGAAGAAGTCGCACATTAGACGGCGCGGACTGGTCCAAGTCTCCTTCCTCGAGAAGACAGCCATCTTACGCTCGACAAATTCCAACAGCTCAGGACCCACCTGGAAACCTGTGACGTTCAGAGAGCACAGATCATCTTTGTCTCCTTTCAGTGAAAGCTCTACAAAAGCACGCACGATAGCTGTCGTCGCCACAACGCGCTTTGGGTGGTGAATTATAGGACAGGTCCCACCGACAACGGCCGGCAGATCGAGCGAGCTATCGGGCCAAAAAGAGACCAAAAGTTGCGCAGCCCTATCCCGTCCATCTTCCACGGCTCTCGCAAGAAGATTGGGAATGAAAGTGACTGGCAGGGATGGCAGGACGCGAAGCAGGACACAGGCATCTCGAACGAGCGCGTCGCAGCATGCGCTTTTCAAGCTGTGCACTTCTTTGGCGACATTACGACACCAGCAGTACTCGTAAAGCGTCTCCTGCGGTGATCGGTGCGGAGAGTCTCGGTATTCTAGCGTAGACATGGTAATACGCTCCAATCACATCACTCAGCGGTTGCAACAGTTCTCTTCACGTCGGCGCTTCATTCTGGGTTGCTTGGACGCTCAGCTAGATTGGTCATTGACAATATATGACTGCATCGGGCAGTTGGGACTGTCGTTTGCCACACGGTCTTGACGCTTTCTAACTTCAAATATTAAATGTCTCGATAATTTATGACGGAGGCGTAATTGCGCTGGAGTTAGAAAGGCGCGGGCGCGCTTCCATGACCGCCAACCGCCAACTTCTTTCGATATCAATGTACAGAGACTTGTGGCGTATCGTGCCATGTTTAGCGGTGTACTGAGTTCAACCGTTTAATCAGTTAAAACATTGGCACAAAACCTCATTACGTTTTTTGCACGCGCGCAACACTGCACGTCTTAGAAGTATTATTTAGGTTAGCATTTTAGTTTTGATAGACAAGAGTACTAAATTATTTTCTTTTCTTTTGGTTCGTTTTTGCGACCGTCACTGGCACTGTTCTCGCTCATGCGTTTATCATCTGTTGCACAAGAAACAAAGTAAATTTCCGCGTTAAAGGGCTTGGCAAGTTGTAGCTTCCTTGATGCAACGTGCTTCAGCAGCCAACGTCTTACTTAATTCCAAGAAACCGCTTCAGGGACCGCTCAACTGCGCGTCTGCAAATTTAAAATATTGAATGTAAGCACAGCGCTACAGACAAGGACTGACGAAGATAACACACACAGCGCTGTGTGTGTTATGTTTGTCAGTCCTTGTCTGTATAGCGCTGTTCATACATTCATTATGTGCTACCAACATGCCCAAGTGCACCCCCCTCGCCACACACACACACACACACACACACACACACACACACACACACACACACACACACACACACACACACACACACACACACACACACACACACACACACTCAATGAAGCAAAAAAAGAAAGGTTAACCGCCAATTGTTTTTGCGTCATGTCAATGGCCTCACAAGCATGTACGCAATAAAAAGAAGCAGCGGCTTTAGTTTGCAATCTGTGCAAATTCTCTTAAAAACTAAAATAGCAAATGGGGCGCACCTCTCCAACCCCAACATAATGTCGTTGGTCCTACAATCTTAATGGAATCAGCAATCTATCTGCTTTCAGTGTTTCCAAAGAATTTGCACAAATCAACAGGTTTCCTTTTTTTGCCTTTTCTTTCTCATTGCAATTTCTCCTAAATCCTTAGTTTTTTACCAATTAGAGCTTTCCACATGCAAAAACGAGGTTCAAGCTGGTGACCTCATGTTCTATACTGCAATTTCTCCTGAATATTTCGCTTTTTTACTAATTAACTACGCTTCTATAGAGACGATATTCAAATCTTAATATAAACCTCCTGTCCTTTTACAATGATCACCCAGATGTCAGCTAGTTGATCCTGCACTGATTTTGTGATGAGATATGCGCTCATACATAACAGGTGTTTGCATCTCCAAATTGTTCACTATATCTCAAGGTGAAAACTGTGCAATATTGGTTGGTTCACAAATGACTGACACCCAGTAGGCTCTGAAAAAGAGGGCACATTTAGGGTCTCTTTCTGTCCCACAGCAATAGTCGTCATCTGGCTTGTTTGCGTTTCCTTTCTCAAAAATTGCGGGCAGTTTGCACTAAGTCGCGCAAAGCTTGGCGCAGCGAAGCACGGGCCCGTCACTGCTCGTACTGCCTGTCGATCAACATGTCTAGCTTCGAGATGTGCGGCTTCCTCCTCGGGAGTACGCTGCCAGAAGGTTGCGCGCGATGTCTCCGTTGGTGGGCATGGCTTAGCTACTGTGCATGCGTGGTTCGTCAGAGTGTGCCAAGAGGTTCTGCATCAATACCACACATAGCCAGGAATGGCACAGGGTGACTAGAAAATCATTCTGTCAAATGTCCACATCTTTAGCCACTGAAGGACCTGCCAAGTCAAATGGAGTTTCAGGGCGACATTGAGCTTTCAGTATTAAAGTGACTCTGCGGCTGTCCAATGTAATTATTTTTTCATGGTGTATAAAAAACTTGCAAAGGCTGCAATTATCTTTATGAAGTGGTGTTAGACAGGAAACTTTTGGGGTTTCGGTTGCGCTCGGCTGGTGCCATAGAAGGGTAACTGGCAGTAAGTGTGGCAGAGATCTTTGTCCTGCAGTTGACCTCATTGGACATGATGACAATGATAAGCTCTTGGTGTGGTAACATGCATTGAACTGTGCAGCATTCCACAAACTCTGGGCAGTGCCAGGAAAGTAGGGGGGTGTAAATAGTGAAACTTTCCAATCAAATCAAATACTGAATTTGTTTCAGACTTCTGAAGTGACATCACATATGATGACTGAGCAGTCTCTCATATAAAAAATTGGTCTTATACATATTGACAAACGCATTTATAATGCTGTTCACAAGTGACGGCCAAATGTAACTGAGGAGCATGTAAATGATAAACTGCCTTGAATTGTCTGGAATAACAGAGAATGACATCATCAAAATGTTACCAGATGTACAGCCGTGGACGATGGAATATGTTGTTAAGGTTAACTACAATGTGTTTTGCTCTTGTTTATGCCAGTGCATGTAAGGTCAGCATGATTTCTGTTTGGACTCTTATTTTGAGGCCTAAACCATCTTTGACAACCACGAAATTAGTGGTCTGAGATAGCGTTATCGAGCTGTCACTCACAAAACCTATTCTACTTTGTTCCGAGTGTTCATGCCTTTCTACAAGTTTTCCCTATGTATGCATTATATCTGCAAGTGACTATTATCACTGCGAGACATTTGTGACTGTAATCGAGCTCCAAAGTAAGTTCAGGTACCTGCAAGTTGGTGGTCATGTGTACCATGGTCCATTCATAATGAATACATGAGCTTTGCAAATTACTCTGTGAAGTGTAGCCACTGTGGTTTCAAGCAGAAAGTGCTGGAGCATTGTGGAGTGAGAAACATGAACTGCCTCAGGTGTGTCCTTTCTTGTGGAGCTTGGCACTTACAGATCCACAGAAATCCAAAGAAATAAAATATACTTGTGCCGTATGCTTGTGTGTTCCTCTTTAAAAGTGGAGTGCACTTTGCCTGCCATAACAGTGAATACACATTGCACAACAAAACACCTTTATCATGCAGTCACTAAATAAAAATCTTGCAATGCTTTGCGCACAACTCTTGCTTGGCACATTTTATACTATGGGGGTGGCACTAACTTGACAGACAGTCGCCTAGATTTGTACCACAAGTGCGCCAAACTAATTATTTCGGAGCCCGACATCACCCTCTCCCCATATCTCACAAACACTGAAATTGGTCATACACACAGAATTCTTTATACAGAACTTTTCCAGTTTTCCACTGAACAGAGGATGTAAATTACCAATGCAATCAGAACAAATGCAAATAAGGTTTATTAACTTCCTTTATTGCTTCTACTTTCAAATGTTCACTGTGAGATTCTTGCGTATTGCATTCTGCTGCTACGATGCTGCCACACTAACAGCATTCATGCAACTGGAAAAAATATATTTTCCTTATGCTTACCCACATTTTTCCTTATCAACCTAACAAGAAGTGACATTTATACAAAAGCTGTGAAAATAATTGATCATCTACCACTGCACGCTGCATACGTTTTGGCCATAAATGGTCCTAAAAATTTCAGTTTCTTTCATCTGCTGATTTCCTATCAGCGTTACCTCGTAATGGGTCATTTCGAGGACGGAGAGTATTGTGTAGCAAAATGCGCAAACGGTAGAGGTAATATGTACAAGTGGCACATATTTTACAATGAAGCTGGCGCACTGCGATCACTTACAGTGTGAATGCAGATTGCCCAGTTGAACTCCGTGAAAAATCTATTCCAATGCTCAGCGAGCCAATAATTAAATAATGCAAAAGAACATAAAACTGCAGAGCAGCTGCTCAAATATGCACTGTGAGAAGGAAAAGTTGTATAGGGTCGCACTGATTCCAGAATACAACAAAGTGTTTGCCTAGTTTGAATTGCACTTTACCGATGATACATGACTCTGTGACATTTCCTAATTAGGCCACTTTAAAATTTGTAAAACAGAAGTTACATGTAAGGGCATGCTGAAATTAAACTTATTGGATGTTTTAAGAATAATAGGCATAAAATTTTTATTCTGTACACTATTTGAGGAAGTATGTGAACATGGTTTGCTTTCTTACTAGATATTTCAGAGTGGTATTGAAATGTTGTTTCCGACAATCCTGAACACATTCGGTGCTCTGCTACTATTGTTGTGTAGTATCATTTCATAGGTGAAATGACAACACTTACAACAAGCACAAGTCCTCTGCCCATTAGAAAAACAAATATTGTCATCAGTTATGCTGCATGAACAAAACTCACCCTAAATATGACGTCACAAAAAGCAATAAAACATTTGCAATTTATGACACATTCTTCTCCCTTACATTGCCACTTATGCACCAAATTTCTGGAGGGTATAACAATGAGGTGATATTGCAAAAAAAGAAAATTTGTCTGTGCCATATGTAAACTAATTCTACAGATGTCTGCAATTTTGAGGGCTATACATACCAGACCTTGTAACATCATCAATATTAGGCTTCTTAGAAAGTCTTATATCAGATTCTCCAAGATAAAACATGGCCCAAGTATGCATACAAGATGCTGTTAATTAATGTTCAGTTATTTTGTATTGAGTCACTGCATGTTTCAGGGTCTGAGCTTGAGTGACGATGATGAAAATTTTCATACAGGTTATATGTTGGCTGTAATGATTCATTTGTCTCCGAGTTAAGGAGAATTAAAATAGTAATGATATGTCCTTCAGGCACAGCTTTGTACCGATCCCTGAATAGTATCAGCCATCCCATAACGCTATCAGGTTTAAACAAGTTCCACCAAGTAATACGCTAAAACCTTTACATCCTTTGCAGAGCTACAACAGCATTTCCGATTCCTAAGCGCACCTACAGATTCCCATATTTCATTAGAGTAAGGAGCTTATGTTGCAATGTATTTCAAGGAAAGCATACATTAAAATGAGGTTGCACATACTCTGAGATCATTTAAGTAGATTTAGAACATCTGAACTGTAAATTGATTTCCAGTCTTCTTACAGTGTAACAAATTTTAAATACAAAAGCACACACTTTCAGTGAGCAGCTATGATGAAACATATGCAATGTCTCTTCAAATACTCCTGTTGATGCCTTGTGTGTGTTTTTGTTTTCTTCTACATATATTTTCATACAGTAGAAAGTATAGGTCATGGGAATACAATCCCCACCTTGCGGACAGATCTTTTTGCAGATTCGTGATGTTTAGGTTAACAGTTATAAACAAATGTGTAAATAATCTGACACAAATATTATACAATATATAATGGCCTGAAGTTTCTACAGCGGTATCAGAATCAGATGATGTGCCTCTCACAGCCAAGAGAAGGGTGCTACCATCGCATTAACATGACACAGTAAACTGTAAATACATGCCTGTCACGTGTTCTACTGCAGCTCTATGTCACGCAATCAGCAGTGAGATTAATATGATTGTTCGCTTACGTTGAAGCAGATGTGAATACAAAGGCAAGCTCTGCCACAGCAGTGTCTTCCTACTCTTGTAAAATTATTGTTATTCTGCCCAGTTTGCGTTTAGCAATCAAAAGGTAACAGTCTTAAAAGGAAACATTAAAACACTACACAGCATACATGAAGTACAGAGTTTTTTGGCACTGCAATGTAAATAGCAACACACACAGAAAATAATATGAGACCTTGTCACAACAAAGGCCAGAACTATTCTGACATTGTAAATGTGCTGGAAAAAGCATCGCACTAGGAACTGTAGCTGTTTTGAGCCATGACACAAGCTTAAAAAAAAGGAAGAAAAAAACCACACATACACAGCATGTTACAAGGAAGAACAAAATGAATGGAATAACAAGCAAACAATGAAAACAATATCTACATTGCAGCTAAAGTATTTGCACTGACCCAGCTGAAATGAGATAACATACAGGTTTAACTGTCTTCCATGTTAATTGCACAGAAATGGAAATGGACAAAACAATAGTAATACTATAAAAAAAGGGATTGCATTCCTGTCATCTGAAAGCAGCGCAAAAAAACAATAAAATAAAATAAACAATAAACAGCACAGTGATTTGGTGGAACTGCATTTACAATTCACTTAGTGAAAGAACATATATGCGATGCGTTCATGCGAGACCACATGAGTCTTATGAGCAGACCACATATGGGGTCATATTTCCATTGGCTTGGGGGTAAATGCAATCGGGAAGAAAAATGACTTTAATTCATGCTCTAGCTGTACGTCATGCCAAAATGACCTTGATCATCAGAGGTAAAATATACAACAAGAAGGCAGGCAAAAATGTAAAAACTCAGCTTTACTCTGGTCTTATTAAGCATTTATGTTGCACAGGAAATTACTAGGAAAGAGTCTCATAAAGCCTAAGCCAGCGCTGAGGGCTATGCACCAGGCCATAATGCACTGCATACATTTCATACTAGTATGGACTGTAAACAATGTCATCTCCACATGACTATTACAGGTGGGTGTTGGGGCCTTGAAAGGTGCAAGTAAAAAACGATTTTTACAAGAGACAACTGGTGATGTCACACGTCAAGGACATCAAGAGGTTGCAACAGACTTGAGAAGCATTGTATAGATAGAAGAAGACATATGGTGAGCCGTCAGCATCTGGGAGAAGACGATGAAGTTGCGCCTTAGCTGCTCCGCACGTTCGAGCAGAGCGTGGGAGAACAAGATTCCGGCAAGAATGACAGCGTCTGTGGTCGTCCATGACCGAGCAATGATAAATAAAATATGTGGGAAAGCAAACGCCTCACGTCTTCCCACAAGTGGTTACCCGGACGTCGAACGGCAACACCCTACAGTGTTCACAGCCACCCCCGTTTCTTGGGTGGCCATGGCAAAGACCTTCAGCCCCGTTCATTCCAGCTGACCAAGGACACCACACCAAACAGCGACGTGATGCCGAATCCCATGGTACCCAACCCTGTCGTTGCTACTCTCAAGCTGCCGGAGTTCTGGCAGTCTGAATCGGAACTGGTTTCTAAGCGTCGAGCCACTCTTCCGACGACACCGAGTAACGTCACAAACAGCCCTATGGCGAGCTGCCAGCGTCTGGGAGAAGACTACGAAGTTGTGCCTCAGTTGCTCCGCGCACTCTTGCTGGAATCTTCTTCTCTTGCGCTCAGCTTGAATGTGCAGAGCAGCTGAGGCGCAACTTCGTCGTCTTCTCCCAGACACTGACGGCTCGCCATAGACATTTTCCTCTTGATGTAATTACAAAAACAGCATTGTTTCTTTCAGGAAAAGAATGAGAGCGACAGAGAGAAAGAGAATTTCCATTAGTGAACCTTAACAGCACAGTCAACACACAAAATTAAAGACTGAAATTTTTCCTCTTTTCAAATCAAATAAAAACGAAATCCAGAAAAGCTGTCTAAGAGAATAAAATAACGTAATCACAAATGTAACACTACCAAGATGGCAGGAAAGGTGGCACATTGCTGCATCAGTAAGGTAAGCCAAAATGATGTTCCTGATTTCAAATGGCATGCTACTATACTAATCACAATGAGTGCTCCTATGTTGCGAAAGCACACGTTGAAGACCTATCATATTTGCATTCAATGCTGTTGGCTTTATCTGAGCTGCCCGTACTAGCATCCACCAAAACTGGCCCTGCGATGTGGAAGAATAAAAACAGCAGGCAGCATTCTCTGTCCTTGATTGTCATATAAGCAAGTTGGCAGGAAGCACGTTAGAACCCTTTAGGGCAGCTCTTTAAGTATGTGTATGGGATAAAAAAAAAATATGGAAATGGTAAGCACAATCTCAGGAAAGCTCATTTCCCAACAGAATGAAAGAAGCAGTGCCACACATTCACACTAATTTTGTGCCTCCCCCTTACAACTTTGTGTGCAATAACCTAGCATGCAAGGCATGCGTATATTAGTATAGCAGTTATCACAGATGCTGACAATGAGTGTTCAAAACAATTCATCAGGAGCTTGATAACCAGCTTGATGTATGCTACATTATTCATGTATGGGATGGAGGACACTGGTATTTGTAAAGATTTCTTGGTATCCATTGCCAATTTATGTTTAAGACGCACTGGATTTACATAATAGATTCTTGAAACTGGGAACATCAGATTGGTCTACTCCGTATAGGCCAATAGTGCTACATGCCATTACTCATGATTCAGTAAAAAAAATACCAGTTATTTCGTGTTTACCTTGAAGCAGCTTTCATACACCAGACAGAAATATTGAGCTACAGTAACTAAGGGAAAAGGAAGCCTATCTTCAAAGTGAAAATAAAAAAGCCTAAGAAGAAAGCTTCACCGCAATGGTAGTAAAAAACTATGCTTGGCGACAGCTCCATTTGCTTTCCATGTGCTAGTCAAGCATATGTCGATACCTCATTATGAAAAAGAGAATAAATGGAATAAGGCTGCAGGAGAGTCAACAGTCTACTACATTAGAGACAAAAATTTTGACACCGAACACAGAGTGCAACACATGCTCAAATACGTTCTGAAGCAACACTAGTCAGTCATACTTAACCTCCCTCTGAAATAATCAGAACAGATGACATGTTTTGGTTACTGACAACCATTAGACAAAAAAGTGTCACCAAACAAAGTACGCCAGAGCAAAGTTCAATACTCATGCATGGACTCCGTAAAAAAATGATGGCTAGTCCAAGGCCTTTAAGACCTTTAGTAGATCAAAGCTTGCTTTCTCAACCTTCGACAGACACAACTACTACACAGAAGATCGAGTACATACGTCCAATAAAGGTCAGTTATTGCGAAGTCTGGAATTATAAAGTGAGGAGCTGCTGAACATTCAGTGTCAGGTGAGAGATATGTTGTAATTAGATTTAGACTACGTCTGTAAAAGGAGGAAATATCAAAGAAAATGAAAACATGAGTAAATATATAAAGTGTATTGTGGCCTGAATGTGCATGAAACAACTGTAAGACTTAACTAAGATATGGCGAAGAAGATGAGCACCTGACTTCTCATACTCGAGGTCACAGCACAATATTGCAGCTGAGGCACTGCTATTGTGACTTTTTGCGTCATTGGTGAACTGACTAAAATTTAAGATTTGGGGCTATGCCTAGTCAGGTTCATAGAGTGAGGCAAATAAAAGATTATGCCTCTGTATTTGGTGAACAGAAACATTGCAAATGTTGAGTGGTTGCCTCGTAAGTGCGCAGTTGGTAGCGCAGTGCTATTCTAAGACTCCATCCTGCAGTTGGGGTGAATATAAAGCACTGAAATTACCTACTGCAGGTAATTACTTTTGGGCAGTCTAAGCCCAAAAGTGTTGCAAAAAATCTAAGGTCATCTTTTTAAACACCATTCTCTACAAAAATTCTCTTAACAGTCTTCTCAAAGACAAAGCAGGTATAAGAAAGGGCCATGGCATGCACTCGGGCTGGATTCAAAGTTCTGGCTGCAACATGGCCTGCACTCACTGCACCACTACTATCCAGCCAGATGAGTTCAGTGCATAAGATTTCAATAATAAAGAACATTACAGTATGTCCAATATCACAAGTTTATGTGGCTTGTTCTTCGTCTCATGGCAGCTCGGATGCCACCTGCTGCACCCCCGCCACCAGAACGCACAGCCACTAATGCTGAGGCAAGCGCAAGCCGCACTGGAGCACTCAGCCCTCCGGGAAGTTGCACCAATAATGTAGTCACTGCAGCTGCACCATCACCTGTGGGTTCCACAGCAACTGGCCGCACTGATCCACAAGGTGCTGGTACACCCTTAGGTGAATCCCTGAGGGCGCGACGTTGAGGTTTCTTACGTAATGGTGACCGAATGCTTTCACCACTCTCCTCTTCATCCAAAATGGACAGGCACACCTTCGCAAATGGCCGCCGTGCCATGTGCTCCATTTGTGCAGCATGCAAACGGCGAGCTTGGCGGATGTCAAAAGCACGCTTCACCTTCCACACCACAACACAGGCTGCCAGGAACAGAAAGAAGCAGGAAAAGAAGACAGAAAAGAAGACAAAGAGATCGATGCGTGTCTGGTCCTGACGGAAGAAAAGGCTTCCACGTGTGGGCACTTCACTGGCGCCTGAGATAACGAGGTAGAACCGCGTGGTTCGTAGGTCATACACATTCTGAGGCACAGTTACAACAAGACGATGTCGAAGATTGCGAACCAACAGGAATTCACGCGGGTCCCTCACAGTGACGTAGGTGGCTAGTCCTGCAGGTGTGGCATGGCGAGGTCGCAGAAGCCAAGGAGTGTCGGTAGCATTACGAAGTGAAGCTGCAGCTGGAAATGCTGTGTTTGCAGTCAAGTCTCCAGTTAAGCCCACACCGTACTTCCGATCAACTGATACTACATGTGTACCAGTTGTGCGGTTGACTTCAACGACAAAAGTGTCTTCTTTAGCTGATAGATACAAATCAGCTGCACCTGAGGTGATGTCCATGATGACGCGAATGTCCACATTCATGTAGCGAGGCTGAACAACGAAGAACATGGTGCGGCCCTGAGGAAGCAGGTTTGGATCAGGACTGCACTCTGCAAGAAATAGTGAAGTATAATCTTAGCGGACTGGCAGCTGAGCAATGAAAAGGAACTACAGACAAAGGCCTCAATTTGAACACCGCATAACACTTAGCAACTCTAAAAACAACTGCAATGCAAACAAAGTGCCAAAAAGTGTGTGATCTCTGTTGGTTGAGACCTGCTGGTATGAGAATCATTATGCATGTCTTTTCATGATAAGCAAATACAGATACAGTAAAGTCCTGTTCTCTGTGTTTGCATCTTCTTTATGTGCGCACGAATGTGTCCTTTGTGTGCTGCTGCTTGAATATCATGGCTCACCAACTAGCCCATCAGTATATAGTATTAAGAAATGTCCCATTCATTCAGATTTTGAGAATGGAGAAAATGTATGATGAGTAGCATGAAATTCTGAAGAACCAGAGAGAAAAAATAGAAAGAAACTGTCCTTAAAGGACGCCTGACACCAAAATCGAAACCTCAAAACATCTGTATTTGATTGTCCTGTATACGTGGGCACTTCTGACCGATTATTAGTGCCGGACGTTGCCATCAAGGTATTTAAATTTGGTTTTAAAGTAAATGTGAGTGCTCATCTGAGTTGGCAGCACCTCGCAACATCACCACTGGTATGACGTAGACGGAGGCCCCGCGTGACGTTCCACGAGTGAAGCGGATATTGTTGACGTCAGAGATGATATGCGGGGCGCACACAATACCACGACTGGCACCCGGTGAGGACTATTGTTTGTCACCCCTCTTGCTCCAATGTCGGGCTGCTCTCAACGTAGTCCTGATTGCTTTGGCGAGGAATGCTTTTTCTTTTGTTTCTTGGGGACGGGGGGGGGGGGAGGGGCATGCGCTTAACAATACCGAAGCACCCGCATCGTTTCATTCTTTACTCTAAAAACAAGAAGCGGACCGATATTTGTTTCGTAAAACACACCAACAAATTCACTGATTGCCGTACGAGTGTGGTGTAGAAGGTCCCTTTCAGCTGCGGCCGCTTCTACGTAGGACAAACGGGCCGATGCATTAACCAGAGATTGTTGGAACATAAGAAATCGCTAACAGGAGGCTCACCTTCTAATCTATCTTTACATTGTCGAGATTGTAAGTGCACGCCAAAATTCGATGAATGCGCAGTGTTGTACCGTCATAGAAATGAAGAAACGCGCCTAATGATTGAAGCATGGCATATCGAGAATAGTGGTAGCGCATGCGTGAGCCAACCGTCGATTAACATGCATAGAGATGAAATCAAATGCCTTAACAGTTATCTTCCACGTAGACCGCCACGCGTGCCGGATTGATAGGTTTGCCTGTTGCATGGGCATGCACAGATAAGTTTTCATGCTTTCTTTCTTTTCAGCCGTTGTGCGTCTCTTCAGTTGTTAGTCGGCGTTTGTGGTGTCCTGACTTCTTTCTTGTGTCCGTGTTTGCACAGCCTGTCTTTTTAGAATGAATACTTACCAACTAGCTCAGCTCTCTGTTATTCTAAGCTTCATTCTTTACCATGCGTGGAGCCCCGATTTGAAAACTGCGCTTTCAATGACACCAAAGCTTGAGTGCACGTGATCTTAGGCACTCCCCCGCTGTCGGGCGCTAGTTTCTTATGGTATTTAGGCGGGCGTTTTGAACTGATGCAAAATTGTTCTCAATTAACAACGCTAGCATTAATTATACGACGCGTTTGAGCATTTACGATTCAGTTTCGGGATTACCAGACACAGAGCTACAAATTACAGTGAAAAAGTCGCAAACAAAACTTTTGCTGTCAGGGGTCCTTTAATTCTTGAATGCAGCTTCTTTAGTTTAGATTGCTACTACGAGTGCTAATTTCCTGCATAAGATATGCACAACAATAACTACTGAACAAATGCACACGGCGCAGAGCATGCAGCTATCAGGGAAATCCCCAGAGAACAGCAAAAGAACTTCTCAAAAAGAAAGCTTCTCAGATGATCCAAAATTCATCCTGGTTTGGGGTTCAAACTCAGGACCAGTGCCTTTCTAGGGCGGTTGCTCTACCAACTTAGCTAACTAGGCCACTCGCAGGTGGCAGCGCGCAGACAAATTATTTAAGAACTAAAAGCAGGGCACTGAAAAGTGCTGGTCCTGCTTCGAACCCCGTACCAGGACATATTTTTCATTGTCTCGAAAGGTTTCTTTCTGAGAAATCCATATGCATTTCCTATTAGCTTTGCACTACAAAGGGTGGATGACAATTTTTCCCTTTCAGTTATACCCTTGTTACACGAGCAGCATTTGCTGTGGTTAATCTACCTGCGGTTGTCACTAATAATGGTTAATGCAGCTACACAGTATGTTAAATATAGTGCTTACGCTGTTAACGAAGTTGATGGCAAAGTGAGCTTGGTCATATCGGTTTGGAGTAACCGACACTTCACAGAAGGCCAAGAATGTAGGCAGTATGATAAACAAAATGTGCAATAAAGGTTTTTCGCTGTTTTCTCAAAAGCTTATGAAACGGCATAATTGAGTGAAACATGTTTTTGGGCTAGTTGGTTCATGTTGATCAAAAGGTAAGGATGCAACCCAAGGTAAAGAAAAAACAGGAGGACAGGAAAAAGCGTCACTTGCAACAGTTGCAAGTGACGCTCTTTCTTGTCCCCCTGTTTCTGTTTTACCTTGGGTTGTGTCCTTATGTTTTGATCAGCATAATGTGAATAGCAGGTCACGATAATAATAACTGTTAGGGTTTTACGTCTCAATACCACAACGTGAATATGAGGGAGGCCGTAGTGGAGGGCTCCAGAAATTTGGCCATCTGATGTTCTTTAACGTGCACCTAAATCTAAGTACATGGGCCGCTAGCATTCCACCTCCATCGAAATGTAGCCGCCGCAGCCGAGATTTGATCCCGCGACCTTCGGGTCAGAGTCGAGCAACATAACCATTAGACCACCATGGTGGGTTGGAGAGGCCACGAGGGTCCCATGTGAAGATAATTTGAACTTTCTACACAAAAATACTCAGAATGTGTGCATCTATGCCAAGATGACAGCAAGACTGTACAACAGTCCTTCCAACGGCAAAAAAAGTGTCCAAATGAAACACGTGTGGACGAAACTTGAAAGCGTAAGCAAGCACTACAGGTAAATGCTTACATTCATTATGTGCATGAATGCTAACCCACAAAATAAACTTACTGCGTGATGCTACACAGAGAATCTGTGACAAGGCAGAGCAGCTTCTGCATTCTACTCCAAGACACCAACTACAGTAGGCCCCCTCTAAAACGTTTTTCATGGGACCGTGAAAAAGAACTGCAATAGCCGGGAAACATACAATGCGAGCGTGCACATAAAATTATAACAAAGTGCTGCCAAATAATAAAATAGGCTCACACTGCTCTACCTCAGAAGAATTTACTCATCAGTTTATGGCTTAATAAGGAAGTCCTTGATGGAAGTCTCATGTTTCTTCCACACCTATGTCAGAAATAGACCCTTTTTGAGCACTTCGATGACATTATGGCAGTCCACATCACCAAACTCACTGACGCAACTTCTCGTCAATAGTTCGCAGTATATATCAGGCAGGAATGCGGTGGGAACGACATGTGAAAAGGGAATTCTAATACAGTAAACCCTCGTTATAACGAAGTCAACGGGACAGCAAAAAAATTCGATATAAGCGGTGATTAGATATACGCGACTGCCCCATAAAAGCTCAGCAAGTACAGCTAAATTAGCCATGACAACTTCGCAGAAGTGGTATTCATTGAAACAAAACTTTATTCACGCACAAAAATGTCAGTCAGCTGGCTTTGTCGGGTGCTTCGGCTGGGTGCGAGGAGTGCCTGCTCCAGTTTGTTCAGGCAAATTATGAGGTCGTGGTCACCGCCTGCGCACTCCAGTCTATTTCGCAACAGACGAAGGGTCTCCTGTGTTTGTGCCACTGTTGGTATTTCGCGAAGCTGTTCATCTAGCAGCTCTTCTTCCTCATCGGCGCCTCCAAGCAAATCGACTATTTCGGCATCCGTAGCTGGGGCAATGACGGGTACATCTGCGTCAGCCATCGCGAATGATTCAAAGTTGCCTTCCAGATCTCCGCCAACGATGCTGTTCACAGCTTCGTAGAGATCGTCGCAGTCCTCGCAGTCGTGATCAGCGTCTTCTGCGTGCGAGCGGGAAAATCCAGCATGTGCAAAGCAGTTTGCAATCTTTGCAGGTGCCAGTTCTTTCCAGGAATGGCATAGTAAGTGCACTGCTCCAAGTAAGTCGATGCTGTATCCCTTGTTGGCATCATACGCAACGAGCATCCGTTGTAAAAGCCTTTTCCGGTATAACTTTCGTGTTGTCTCAATAATGCCTTGGTCCATGAGCTGCAATATCGCAGTCATATTCGCTGGTAGAAATTCCAAAGTGATCGCTTGCAGATTTTCAATCTTGCCATGGCTAGGGCAATTGTCGATAACAAAAAGCACACGCCTTTGCTTTGCCCTAAACTTTCGATCGAGCGGGCGCACATACTCTTCGAAAACGGCTGCGGTCATCCAAGGCCGTCTGTTGCTTCTGTATATGCAATCTTCGGGTATCGTTGTGTTGCGGAAGCACTGGGGCTTTGCCCCCTTCCCTAATATCAGCAAAGGAAGCTTGTCCTCCCTCGTCGCGTTAGCACCGAACAGCACTGTAACGCGCTCTTTGCTTTGATTGCATCCTGATGAGGTTCCACCCGAAGTAGTGTACGTGCGCTTCGGCAATATTTTGTAAAAGAATGCCGCCTCGTCCAAGTTGTAAATATCTCTATCTTCATACTGCTGAAGTAGGGCGCTCAGCCGATGCTTGCGCCATCCGTCCACGACGTCGCGGTCCACGGTTGCACTCTCACCAACGATCGATTTTGAAGACACGCCGTGCCATCTCTTGAAACGTTCAAGCCAGCCGTTGCTGCACTTAAAATCTTGCGTGCCCATTTGGGCGGCTAGGGTTTCGACTTTAGCGGTCAATGCAGGCCCATTTACAGGAAGGTTTGCAATTCTAGCGTTTTTCAGCCATTCGAGAAGCGCGCCTTCCACTTCAGGATACATAGAATCACAGTTGCGCTTTCGTTTGGCTGAGAAACTCTTCTCGAATCCGTCCAGTACGGCATCCTTATTCTTCAGAACAGCTGATAATGTTGACGGCGGTATTCCGAATTGTCTTGCGATTTCAGACTCCTGCCGGCTTCCTTTTTCCACCTCACGTATCAGTTGAACTTTCTGCTCCAATGTCAGACACTTCCGTGCGGGCACCAGCGGTGCCATTTTCACTTGACGGTCACTAAAAGCACACACAATGCGCACACACAACGCCACGGGTTCACACAGACCTCGCACAACACACGTGCACGTGTCCTCCAAACACGGATGGAAAAAACCCAGGGAGCACGCCAAGGCATTGGCTCCGTACTGGTCACGTGACACCACCGGCGTAGCCAGTGGCGTAGCGGGGAACAGCCGGCATGTTTACATGGAGCGGCGTGGGCGGTCGCTCGACCGCTCTTAGCGCCACCATGAACGCATCCACAACTTGTTACTTCGCTCTAAGCGGAGCAAGCTATCGACATGCTTTGAGTAATCCGGTCTAAAATACACGCATTTGGGTCGGGACTACGTGACACTTCGATAAAAGCGATAATTCGAATAAAGCGACTTTGTTGTAACGAGGGTTTACTGTACATAGGTGTGTGTAGGTTCTTTGCTGGGACCGAACACCAGAAACACTATGCTCCAGAAAACATATAAGTGAGGAACGTATAAGCGGGGTTCTACTGTGCTTTAACAACAAAAATGGCAAAACACTTGACGAGTTGTCATGCATGCCAAGCCTACGCTCATGTCATGTTCTCGCCGTTCTATACAACAATCATTTTGTGTCATAAAGCACCTTTCATTCTGGATGCAGTTGTGATATCCTTGTGCTGTGTTGTAACTGGAAGTGGATACTAAAACTCTATAATTAGATGGCCTACTGACTGTAGCTATCAACCGTAATGCCTCTATAATTCCGTCAGACGGCTGTTGGTAACAACTGTGGCACAACTGCAGTCCGAAACCTTTTCCCACCTATATGTTTTCATCCGAAACTAAAAGACTCAAAGCTCAAGTAAAAGAAGTTTAGTTACTCGTTTACAGATGGCACATAATGCAGCGAGAAAATGCATGTGAGAATCAACCGCAAAAGAGCTTGTCCAGCAGTGCCCGACCACAGACCGCAAAGGGCTAAGGACGCCCGTGTAACAAGGGTATCAGCATTGTCGTTTCGTAGGCTCACCCTGTGTCTCTGGGTCCAAACAGTAGTCCTGCTCGAGACGCATGTGACGATAGCATTGGTGCCCATTGGTAGGAACACCCTGAAAATTCTCCTTGCACTTGGAGCACTGCAGCAGAAAGAGTATGAATATGCACATATGACAGGGTGTCTTGTGTAGCAATACGACTACATATGCACACGTACACATTCTTGCATGGTGGACTCCAAATGCGTTTCGAGCTGTGCGAGTACTACCTAGTGCAGACCAACTTGTCCTGTGGCAGCTTGACCAACGAATTGTACCCAAATCTAGACTACGTTTTGAAACATTTTCAAGTACCTAAATCTGAAGCGATTCCTGCATGCGTGCTGCGTGTGTGCTCACCATCTTCCTTCCCCTCTATGTTGCACTCCCCTCACCGGAAAGTGAGCAACGTGTGTGTCTCAAAATAAGCGTGACTAGTGCAACAGAAATCTTATTTGTACATCATAATAATGAATTTCCTTTTAGTATGCTTCACCGCAATACAGCCCTATAAAGCGGTGAGTAATACCAATATCGGACAGAACCAATTGTAGTGCGGTGAAGCATACATACGCATGTTGGACAATAAGGCATGAATTAAAAATGAATAATAAGTCAAATGTTTGGCCTTTGACATTGTCGTAGAAAAACAAATAGGTGATTTCTCGCTTTTAAAGATTTCATGCATGGGTCTGCAACGTGTGAAGTTTTTAGATGTACTTCAGATAGGAATTATTTTGTATTTCGAATAATTTATATATATATATATATATATATATATATATATATATATATATATATATATATATATATATATATATACATATATATATATATATAATATCTAATTCAAATGTATTTGAGTCCCAGACTAAGCTATCAGCAATCTTCCACAATGAAAAACAAAACAAGTGAAATACCAGTAAATAAATCTGTGGACAGAGCAACTGCTTATAAATTAACATGAGCAACACACCTGGAGGTTCCAGCAAGGTGTTCCAGCACTGTTCTTGCCACTCTTCTGGCTACACTGGCGGTCGTTTTCTGTGTTGTTCTTGCAGTTGCAGTTTTCACCTGTACGCCGGTCACAGACGTCACCATGGCCATGGCACTCGCACCTGGCGACCACCAACAGCAGTGTATCAGCAAAGCAAAAAGCAAGTATGGCTCTCACGCTAAATTGCTTTGAATGCAACTAATTGCCTGACACCACTTTAGGGTGAGAAATGACACAAGTGGCATCAGTGTAGTGGAAAGAAGCTATGCTGTCGACATCTGCTATTAGATATGTAGCGTAATTTCACAAGTTCTGCATTAAACAATGCATCAAGAGCTTGTAGATACGTGAGAGAGAGCGATAACTTTATTGAGAAAGTCTGCACGCTTCCATAAGGAGAGCACTATCAACAAAAGAAGGCATACAGTGGTCAAAGATGCAATAAGAGAAAAGGCAAAGAATTTTTGTTCTCTTGCAAGTAAAGTCATGCTTGTGTACATCAAAGTACATTTTTTAGGGACAGATGTGAATCTGTCACTTAAATTTTGTGCACACAAATCAGTAGTACCTGACAACTTGAATTATAAAGCAAGAAATCTAATAGGTAAAGCATGTGACGTTACATTTGCCATCACACGGATATTTCTGTAAGAGCACTCTCACAGAGGATATCTAACGTAGACACTCTGTTGATGCTGACACTACACAGTTTGTCAGCAGATAGCCTGTAGAAAAATCTCGATGACAGAATGGCTTATTATGTTGGGTCAATGAGACCTCTCAGTATGTTGTCCTGAAGACTCCAGAACCGCTCAAGACACTGCATGTGCAACACTCATCGGCTGAAGTCACCGCCTTGGGCAGTCTGGGAGTGTCAGCCCAGTGTCAACACAACTGACAACAGAAAGTCGTCGCAGTGTGACGCATACAACCTCTGAAACTGGAGGAAAGCAAAACCATTCTGCCCTGCCAACTAGCAATCAATGGTACACTCAATGTATTAATACACAGGGCACTGATCTTTTCTTGTCTTTGTATTCAGTTCAAGCAATGATTTTTGGTCAATTTTGACTTGTTTCAAGAGGCCCAATAGAAAGTACATTTGGGGTATTGCACATTTTCTGGTTTTCGTTGACAGTATTTTTTCTTTTTATTTGTTCTGCCCAAATGCATGTAATGGTGGCACATGCTAAAAAAGTCACATCTGCAGCTATAAAAGCTTTACTTTCCCCTTCAAAATAAACCACTACTGAGGAAGTCAAAGGTCAGGTTTGTATAAATTTTAACATTAATGTTACAAAAATACATACACAGCCCAGCATGCACATGAAACAGAGGTGGTACTACTCACGGTCGACAGCCACGAGCAATGTCCTTGCCAACAACAAAGTAGCCTTCAACACATTCCTCGCACTGAGTACCCATCGTGTTGTTCTGGCAGAAACGACATACGGCTAACTCCAGTGGACCATGCTCAATCTGCTTGAAAGACTGTGGGAAGAAGAATGTGCAAACAAAGTTTAACAGAAAAATGCAGATAATTTGGAAATTTATATAACAAATTAAGAGGTTTTATATGTGCAAGCCATCATTATGATTATGGGGCATGTCATAGCTGGGAACTCTGGATGAATTTTGACCACCTGTGCTCTTTATGTGCTATTTAAGGTGCACCTAACTCAAACAGCATTAACATTTTTACATTTAACTTCCAGTGAATACACAAGTAAAACCCTGACAAAAAAAAGGTATATATAGTGGTCAAAGATGCAATCATTGAAAAGACAAAAAATTTTTGTTCCCTTGCAAGTAAAATCAAACATTTTTTTTTGTTCTTGCATCAAGTTTTTAATGGATTCTTTGTCACTGCGGTCGAGACTGCACCCACTACCTCATGCACACAGGCGGGCGTAATTCCGTAGTCATTAAGCTTCCATGGCAAGTCTGGAGGATACTGAAGAGACTTAAAAAGCCCAACATGCCATGGATAACCAGGAACCTTACCTGAAAGCCTGCTTCTGATTGACAATTTAAAATTTGGTCTACTCATCGCTTTATAAATTAGTGATAAAAGTAACCTATAAATTATGTGATGTGGTTTAAGGATAATCTGCAAGGTGTGATGCAACTTATAAGTGCCAGGCACCTTACACTAAAGAACACAGTACTGAAACCATTGTACCAGAAGGGTCAGAAGTATTATTGTCCCTACTGTGATGGTATATAGTGCTAGCCGGCGCCACTCATTATTACACGACACCATCTTGCAGGCATTTTCAAAAACATACCAATACCCACAATACTAATTTATGGGGTTTTAAGTGCAAAAGAACGATATGATTATGAGGTATACTGCAGTGGAGGGTTGCAGAAGTTTCGACCACCTGGAGTCCTTTAAACCAATACCCAAGGCCCTTGACAACATAAATGGTAAAACAAAGCTCTCTGTTCAGGAAAAGTTTAAAGGGGCCCTGAAACCATTTTGATGATCGTGTATAAAACCATTCAGCTGTTAGTGCAATTACAGTGGAACCTCATTGATACGTTCCCGCTTAGTGCAATTTCCCAGCTCCTACGCTTGCAATTGCGAAAACAAGTACTAACCCAATAGAGCTATGTGCAATACGTTCCGGTTAATACATTCCCGGAAAATACGATTATTCGGCAGCAACGTTCAGCACCGTGGGAAACTGTGGTCGTATGATACGTTCTGCAGCCAGAAACTCTCATTCAGCTGTGCAAAAAGGGCCCTCTCGTGTACTTGTGAAGGGCTAAGTGGCAGACTGCCGCCACGCGGCGACGGTGGCTTCTCCGCAATGCCTAATTTCCCCCCTCCGCACATTCTCTGCTTTGCTCAATTGTCCCCTCTGCATTTTCTCCGAATTACTTGATCGCCCCCTCAGCCATTACCTCCGCTCTCTGTCAACCGAACACCAACCCGAAAGCAGGCGGTCATGCTGCCCATTAAAGGGGTCATGAAGCACCCCTTGGGCTTGTTGAAAAAACACATCCTGCGGAAAGCTGACACGGCTATGAACTGCTCTGCCAAATATTACAGTCGTGCGCGCCGCGTAAAGGCCACAAGCGGAGCGCGAAGTTGCCGTTTCCTCAGGCGCCCTCTTTTCAAACAGAGGCCGGTTCTCACTCTCGTTGGTGGGCGGGGCGTCTGCACGTTGACGACGCGGATCTGCCTGTTTACGTCGCAAGAGACATAGCATGCTTATTGGCCGATAGCCGACGTAAATCGAGAGCGGCGTTCGGATCAGATGTGCTTCTTGCCGCGGGGTGCCGCCACTTGCCGGCACCGCACTTCTCAGTACACGGTAGCCGCACTCGCGCACGCGAATCACAGCGGGAGAGCGATCGCGTTTCATGACGCGCGCTGACGTAACTTCGTTCCCCTGTGCCATCCTTCCCTGTGTAGCTTCGAGTGCGCTCGTCGGCACGAGAAAAGAGAGAAAGCACTGGGGGCGTGCGCCAAACCCCCGGAACTCCGCTCATTCTTGATGGATTCGAGAAATTTTTGCGGCAATTGATTCGGGGAGGCAGTAAACTCCGATACTGAGGTCATTAGATCATTACTTGGAAAAATGGTTCATGACCCCTTTAAGTTTAAAAACTTGTTATACCAGCTTATATGCTCCAAGTATAGTAAATTTTAAAACGTAACATATTTTACAGGTTATTATTTGCATTCTACCGAAAGCCAAATTCTGCTACTATTCAAAGTTGCTTCCACTTTCTTTGAACAAAAAAAAAAAATGACATTTGCACATGCCTTGTTAAAAAAAAGAAAAACGTTGTGCAGGTTGGTTGGGTCATGGCAAATATGCTCATTTTTATTTATAATATGTGACATATACTATTCAAATTCGATTCGAAATTATTCGACCAAAATCACTATTCGCTTCGAACCTAATATTTACTGTTCGCACAAGCCTAGACTTTTCACATAAATTTCACAGGCAAGTGTTGCTGTTTGTGCTGTAGGTAAGACACCAATTCTACTATAGAAAACTTACCTCCAGAAATTCAGCGGGTGAAAGGCTGCCAGCAGATTCATTGAAATCCAACTGTCCTGCCTCGACACAGATATTTGTATGCTGGTTGCAGTACTCAAGGCATGGTACACAGCGGCCTCCCTTGGCGGGGTTACCCACGTAGAAAGGCTCACAGTGGCTACACTGGGGGCCCTGTGCACAGTGTGTGTGAAATGTTACAAATGTCATTCATGAAATGATACACACCTAAGATGACTAGCATAAGTGTTATGACATCATCTTGAGCAAGCCTGCAGCACGCCGAGGCTAATACATCAAAGGGACACTGAAAACAAATATTAACACACATTGTCAAAATACCATTCGATAAACCTCGGTGCCGATCTTGTGCCAAAAAATGCTCAGTAACTTAAAAGAAAATTGCCTTTCAAGGGTCTGCATACCCCTAGAGCAATCCAAACTGCCTGCCCCCAAGTGGGGCGAATGATGCCACATACGCCCACCACTGCCCATTACTGTCTGACAGGAACAGCTATCGTTTCTTGCCTAAAATGTGCACAAAATGCAAAAGCATGGCTAGAAAGCGAGCCAACTACACCACATGAATGAGGCATTTTCGGTACCTACTTGCAGTTACAGTTAATTTTGCAATCAAGCAAAGTTGTACACGTTAACGAAACAACTGAAATGGGAGTGTGCAGGTGATGAAACTTTTCAACCACCACCGTCACATTATAGAGTAAACTTTTACTCTATAATGCGTTATTTTCATCTCACATAAACTACTGTAGTCTAGTGTGGGCAGATACATCTAAAGAAAATCGGAACAAAATATTTTTACTGCAGAAAAAAGCAATTCATCATATTGCAAACGTACGATACTTCGAAGGTCGCAGGTTCGGTCCCTGCCCGCGGCAAGCTATCTTTTCGTCCACTTTTCTTTCTTCACAATTACCTTACCTTTATTACTAAAAACATCCCCTATACTTTCCTTGGCATTATTGTCTGTTAGTTCTCATTAAGCACATACAAGTGATTTATTGAGAGAATATAACATTTTACCGATTGATCACATACACAGCTTTAACCTTATTATGAAATACAAACAAAGCTTGCTATCAAACAACGCTTGTTTTTTTAAACTGTGTAACCTCAGGAAAACTACACAATCTCATTATGACATTCGGAAAAGGCCTTCCTGGTTCGTACCTTATTCGTGAACTAATCATGGTTTGAGAAGACTCGAAGACTGTATTCCCGCTTGTTTTAACATGTTTGAAAATAAAAACATTGCCATCTTTAATATACGTAAAAAACAACTTAAGAAGCTTCTCATCCAGAATAGCGGCATGTAGTTTAGCTTCTTCTTATTGTCCGGCTAAAATGCTATGTGTAAAAGAAACACCCTATAATAGTACTCATGTGTGTAACATGTCATCCTATGCTGTTGCTTTCTTTGTAATTTTTTTACGAGTTAAACATGTCACATTTCACTCCTCAGTGTTTCCCTTGTACTTCTCCAGAACTTGTATTTTTCACATACCCAATGTTGCAGACTTTTTATAATCATTTTGTAATACTTTGTTAGCTATCTAGCAACGTGTGCATTGTTTCATAATTGACCGTACGCTGTTTTCTTGTTTTATTTGTTGTTTTTCTCTTTTTGGTGGTTTGCTTATTTCTATGTAAACCTGAAACTCTGATGTAATGTGCTGCCTTTTGTTTTTATTTCCTAATTTCCTGAAGTTTGAAACTCAAATGTCAAATTGTATTTCATATCTGTGCTCTGCGGATTTGTGATGCCAAGTGAAAAAGGGCTAGGAGCCTCGTCAAGCTGCTAACATAGCAGCTTTTTGCTCTTATCCTTGCGTTTTCTTTCCGCAATTCTGTGAAGAAAATGCTCAATAAAATGGAACTGAACTGAAAAACTGAACTGAATGTATTGTCATCAGAAGCATGGAGGCCATGACCTGTGGCAATCGCAGTACTCAAAAGCATAGCCTTTGATACTGTAGCTGTTACTAAGAGAAAATCGTTGCTAGTATGCAAGTTTGTACATCACCTAAGCTAACGTCAAAAATATATTTTCTCCAAAAACCAAACAGAAATGCATGCTGTCTTACAATGTGCTGCAATGATATTTTTATTTAGTGCTCGAGTACAAGCAATGTTAATATGTGTGCGAAGTCATCAGGCTAATACTAGAATGTTTCGCTAGAGTCACATTTCGTGTCTTACATCAACTTTAATATCTCAATTACACAAGTGCTGTTGTCTATCTTGTTCACTTTTCCGACATTCTGAAGTATACTAATCTATCAGCATAGCATAAATTGTTATTTGCCTTTAGTGTCCATTAATAAGCAGTCACAAGAGAGGTTTACACAGGCACAGAAAACCCCAAACTGGTAGTGGTGAGTCTGCTCAGCTGCACTGCTTGAAAAACGTCTCATTGCCTTACGACTATCGAGCCAACAAGAAAGCGTGGATAACGTGGGAATTGTTCACGCAGTGGCAGCTGCAGCTTGACGACACAATGAAGAAGAAAGGATGAAAAATTCTTGTCATTGTTGAGAACTGTTCGGTACATATGGTGAACAGGCGACTGAGCAATGTGCAACTTGAATTTGTGCCCCCGAATTGTACTTCTTTGCTCCAACCTTTGGACAAGGGCATCACCAGATGTGTGAAGGCTGAATTTAAGAAGTGTCTTGTGCAGTGCCTCCTGGTTAATATTTGGGTGACGCTGCCCTATGAAGTCAACACCCATCAAGTCGCAGAAATGCTTATAGGGTTGTGGTGGAACGTCAAGGCAAGCCCGATCAGCAACTGCTGGCAAAAGACAGGCCTTTTGCAGGCTTTATTGATGCTATGAGACCGCGAGGACACAGAGGAGTTCAACCCGGAACTGTGGAACGAGCTTATGGAAAAGCTCACCAGAGACACTGGCGACCTTCGATGTTTATGTCAACAGCATGGCGGCTATGTTCGTAGAACTCACCAGCGAACACATCATGAGTCAAAGGTTAGAGCAAGAAGAATGTGGTAGTGGCAGAGACAATTCTGAAGATACCACCAACAGTGAATAAATGCACGAAGAGGAAGATACTGTTTCCAGCTTGGATGTTCTAGTTTTCCCCGAGAAGACACAGTGATTTCTCAGATATTGCAAGGATGTCCCTAATGACATTCGCAGAAAGGTCAGAGATGTGGAGGCGTACATCCTGCAGTGCTTGTCTACTCGCCAGAGGAAGGTAACAGGCATCTTCAAGCAATAAATTGTAGTCAGACTATGCCTACCATTTTCATTTATTATTTAAGTACAAGCACATGCAGCTGCTGCAAAGGTACATGATTTTCATTGTGTTACATTACTGGCACGAAAATAATGATTTAGAAAGTACTGTTATATTTCAAAATAACAAATTAAATCTGGTGGTCCCGTGAAATCCATTGTAACAAGATCATATTGTGGTAAGTGCTCCTGAAATTCAGCTTTGGTAAGATAATACTCACTGTCATATGTTCAGAGCATTGGTGAGAATATGTGAACCAAATGCCACATAAAGTTTTCTACTTGGATAAGGTTTGGTCATTCATAGCATAGCAGTTGCATAGGCTTTAAACTAGAGCTGTGCGAATAGCAAAATTTTGAGTGTGAAGTGAATTCAAATAATAAAGTTTGAGTGTGAATCGAATCGAATAATTTTCAAATATTTCTCGAATATTTTTCGAATACTTCGAAGTGAAATAACAGAAAAAAGTTGCAGAGGATTCCTAAACCTATTCTAAATTACATTCTAAAAACATAACTCCGCAATGGCGGAGCCGGGCGCCGCCAATTTGGGCTCGTCAGAAAGAGCATTTCTCTGTCCTCAAACTTCCCGCCTCAGCTAGGTCCTTCATTCAGAAACAAGCGTACAAAAAACAAATATTAAAAGTTTGTTTCAAGGTCTCCCATTGGCTGTGTCCGTGATGTTGCTCCAGCACGCCTCGCTCCGATGCTCGCTCCCGGAGAGCGTCGTCTGCTGTTTGCACGTCGCGAGGTCACGACTGTCGACAAGCGCGCTACTTAGTGACGCGTTTGCTCGTTCTGTGTTTACGGGTCGACGATCATTTAGAATATAATTACGCTTTAGCTTGGGCGGAACGTCAATCTTCAGATTAGAATATAGCGCGAAACGCTCGTCGCGAACATCGCTGATATGCGTCTCGGACCGACTTGTGGGACCCGTGGTTAGAGGTTCTGCTTGTCAGCACTTCGGACCTCGTGACGAAGACCATCGCTGGACGACTCTTTCTACTCACGATTGAGCATGACGCACTTTGAAACATCGGGCACCGCGGCCACGCACACAGTGACCGAGCTTACTTCTCAAAGTTGTGGCTAGGCCTAAGTCGCGCTAGTTGCGGCTTTTTCGCGAAAGCGAAGAAGCTGCAATGTGCTTCGTCTAGTGATGCAGAACTATCGGTAAATTGACTATCGATAGTATCGATAGTTTTTTTCAAACTATCGATAGTGCAATCGGTAGTACCATCGTTAATATTATAGTATAGCGATATTACTGCCACGCGTGTTTATTGCTTTGTTTTGACGTATTCGGGTTTCACCCACAAAGACTGTTAGCAACGCTTGACGCAGACCGCGACGTAATGTTTGAGAAGCTTCACAATTGTTTGAGATCATTCTGTTAAGATTGCGCGCCGGACGCGAATAGTCAAGTTTATTCGAGAGTTTACGCGAGCACCAGCGGTAACGCTGGAAGGTTTGATGATTAATGTATAAAGGAAGACGCGTTCTACCAATGATCAGATTACTCAGCGGCTGACGACTGCTCCCGCCGCTGTGAGCGCGCAGCATGTATCGCTTTTATTTTGAGTCTTGATTTTCTGGGCACAAGTTCGCCCAAATAAAGAGCTCCGTATTTCCCAGTCTTGCTGCAGCTTTCTTTACCATCACAACTACGTGACAATACTATCGATAGTGGTGTGAATAATGATGCGGTTGCTGGCTGGCCATATTGCTAAAACATTTGCGATTGCGATCATTTCTGCAGTGAAAATGGTGGAATATATCCATCAATAAATTCGTATCCAAAAGCAACCAGTTACACCTTACAATTATTTTTCGTGCTATTTCTTTTATTTTGAAATCACAAAATGCAATATCAATTTGAAGCCGCGCAGTCCCACCATATGTAAGGGCTTCCTTTCCGCTACAGCTGAGCAGTTTGACTTTATGATCATGTGTCAGCAAAGCACTCTGGTGAAGAACACAATCATGTCAACTTTCTTGCCCTTAAGCCTGCTCCTCTGGCTCCACTATGTACCACGCACGCGGGGAACCAAGTTTATTCTGCAGTTAGTCGGCGCTGTTCATTTTATACTATCGATAGTACCATCAAATTTTTTACTATCGATAGCGCTATCGATAGTATTTTTCACCATCAATAGTTCGATAGCGACACGGCTATTGATAGTATCGATAGTACCATCGATAGTTCTGCATCACTAGCTTCGTCGCAAGCAACGAATTGCATCGCCCGCTGGCTCCTCTGAATCGTGGATGGGCACTTGATGCATCGGCAGCGGACCCCCCGGCCAAGCTCGTTGCACAGTGACCGCTCAGAGTACTAGTGGAAGTGGCTAGCAGCTTCGCACATCGGTGCCCCAAAACGCAAGACCAAGCATGCTGCACGCCGATTTATCGTCGTTATATTTATTTTCCGTTATTATAAACCGTTATATTTATTTTCTGGAGGTTCGAATAGTTCGAATAGTAAAATTCCAGCATGAATCGAATGGAATAGCAAACACTATTCGAAACATATTCGAAAGTTCGAATATTCGCACACCCCTACTTTAAACTTCAAATGGCAACGATGAAAAGGTCCAGCTCATGAACTGCACTGTGGGAGTAAATGAACTGTTGTACTTTTCTTACCTTAGTGTGGTTGTGGCACTTTGTGCAAACATCCAGGTGGTCAGGGCCGGCACAGTCGCTGTGACCATTGCAGTGGCAGAGTATGGAGCAGTTGCGGCCAACGTAACCAAAGTTGCACTTGCACTCATTTGGTCGCACACACTGGCCCTGATCACATCCTTCAGGACAGACAGGTTCACACATCGGGCTTCCAGCACTAGTACCACCAGTCCCGGCGCTGCTGCTGTTGCTGCTGCTGCAGAGAATTGCAGAATTTTCAAGTAATTACTTTGGTAGCAACTGCTAAAGATAATGAAAGAACTGGAGGCAGCTTTTAGTAATGCAAAGCTTTCTGTGTAAATTCAAAGTTCTCTCAGGCAGAGGTTCTTCTTCCACACAATCTACAAAAAGCACAGGATGAGATAAAAAGTAATTTTATTCTATATTTTTACAGAAAAGAAAAGGTGACCTGAAATATTTCCAGGAAAAGAAATGAGAAATAGAGGCTTCTCTCTGAAATCTCATTTTGACATTTCTATGCCAGCAGACAATGCAAGAAGAAGTCATGGTTATCTCTTGCCATATTATTTTTGAAGCTTGAGAAAATGCTTCTATATAATTGCTTATGAAACACCTAAGAGTGTTTGAGCATAAGCAACAAATGAAATAATGTTTCCTTCAGTTCAGCTTGGCTTTTCTAAGGCAGTGCGAAAGCTTTTAGATTTTTAGATGAGGCAAATAAGGGTTCCCCATTTGGATACGGCCTTTAAAACTGATATCACATGGAAGCGATTCACTGCCGCATAATATGCTAATTCAACTTCATGGCAAGTTACATTCCTTACCTCCTTGACCGTCCCACTGTATATTGGGGAAATGTGTACCCTGCAGGATCTGCTGGATAATAAATGTTCGGTTTAATGTTCCAAACCACAATATGATTATGAGGGCCGCCGTAGTAGAGGGCTCCGGAAATTTCGACCACCTGGGGTTCTTTAACGTGCACCTAAATCTAAGTACACGGGCCTCAAGCATTTTCGCCTGCATCGAAAATGCGGCGGCGGTGACTGGGATTCGATCCCGCGACCTTCAGGTCAGCAGTCAAGCACCATAACCACTAGACCACCGTGGCGGGTAGATGAGATTCTATTAACTTTCATGTGTCTCACTGTAAGAGATGTGTACAAAGCAGCGTTGCAGGTTTATGAGCACTTTCGTGAGCATGCAGCAGCATTTTGGGTGCATTTATACTTTGCAAACAAGGTAAAGTGGGAATTCGCCCAAATTACCACAGAGGCTGCCACCATAGAGCAAAGAGAAAAAAATCGGTTCTGGTGGAAGCCAAGGAGTGGCAGCACAATTAAAATGTTTCCTATAAGCTATGGCATGTTGAAGTACTTTCAGTACAATGCTGTGCGGCATCATGACCTGAAAAAGTGCACTTTCTTTTAATTAACGCCCTGTTCGTGTCGTATATATACGGCTGAGACCCCTGTGAATTTGTTTTTGCAATATAGTGACAACCATCAACGGGTTAATTAAATGGCTGGCTTCTCAAAAGCTCGGATTATTAGAAGCGTCGTGCATTACTATAGTGAAATTATTATATGATGTATGATGTAAATTTCTCCACCATAGAAACTCGGACTGTAAAATGCAGCATTTGTTTTACAAACAACACCTTCACCTCCTATGTATGGGAGTGGTCACAAGCATCGCTTGTTCATGCACACATTATGAGGAAAACAGTTCCTTGTTAGAATCGCACCTGCTGATGGCATAACCTTGCTTGCAGATGCACTCAAAGCCATCGGGCGTGTCGACACATCCCTCCCTCTCAGCATCACAGGTGTGGTGTCCATTGGTGCACTCATTCTCAGGAGGCCGCACGAAGTAGTACCAGTTCACTTCACTCCCGAGTGTTTGAAGCCAGTGGGACACATTGGCTAGAGGGAAAGAGAAATCAGTTTGTATAAGTGCAATACTACACACACAAAGTAAGCTCCACTGACCATGCTCTTACTGAAGATAAGCATTTCCAATGGTCGTTTTCATCCATGCACCTGCTCTTCTCCAATCCCCATAAGACACCATGCCTTCATACCAGGCGTGGTGTCTAGTAATCACGGCAAAAGGCCCAATGACAGATTCTGGCTTAAAGGCTATAATTTTTGGCGAAAAAGTACAGTTCGACTGTCTGCAATTTTAAGTTCCTCAAGCACTTAATTAAGAAGATGCCAACCGCATTTGAACCACATCTATGTGGTAATAAAGCAACATTTTGGGTTTTTTATGGGCTGCTGGCACCTCAGGTAAAAAGAATTGAGCCCATGACAAATGTTTTAGGGGCGAAGCTCCTTAGGGTGTGGGTCATTCCCTCCTCTGTAGTAGTATGTAGCCACCTCGTCCGATCGGCAACGGGCGAGGTGGATCGGCAACAGGCGAGCGCCGATCAGTAAAGTCCCCCCCCCCTCGCCTCGCGAGGCCGACGCAGACAGCGCCTGTTAGCGAGTTTCTTGATTGAAAAAACCGACTGCTTGTGCTGCACAACCATTCACTGACCCCCCCATATATATAGGCACTGGATTTTGACCTCCAAGGTAGTGCCTGTGCGAGATTTCTCTTGTGCGTGATTAAACAATAAAAATTCACAGCGTACATGTAAAATTAAAGTGAGCTGCAAGTTGCCATGACTCTCATCGACCCTTTGGTATAAATGCGCCCGATCTCACATTGTTGATGATGTACTGGGAAGAATTCACGGAAGATTCCCATATGGCGCGTGTCATTGGTGGAAGGCAGTCGTTCGATTTAGTGCGGCGACGTACGCTAGGGGGACCGTTGTAATAAAATCCGCCCGCTGTTGGCGCGCTTTCACTTTCGCTCGGAGCATTCACGGTTTACCGGTGATTCTCTCAGGAGCTTCCACTCATCATCATTCACCCCGTGGATATGCTGTGGATTTTTTTTGTCACTCACCAGGCAAAGGATGACCATGCAAGAAGACAGAGGCTGGCCCACAAGAACCACCTGTGGGCCCCCTGTGTCCTCCACGCATGCAGAGGCCCCTTCCATTGGCACCTGGGGCACGCAGACCACACCAGCCACACCGTGGGTCACGCAGGCAATGGGCTGCTTGGCCATGAACATGGCAGGGCACTCCACATGCTTCGACAGATCCACTGAGAACCTGTCCACAAGGCCCTCCTTCACATCGCAGGCCCACGTAGCTGGGGGTCATACACTGCACGCAACCAAAGCACACAAATGAACATTCAAAACGCATGAGCATTTCGCACTCCTGAAGGACAGAATACATGTAGGAAATACTGTGGATGTAAACATATTGAATTACCTTTAGCAGCATTCTTGATTTATGAAATGGAAGAATACTATTAAGAGGAACATCACTGAGACGAAGATCAGGGTGCAGAACCTTCACCAAAAGTTTACAGCCAACTCACGAAAAAAAATTAAGTTGACTCTAGGCCAGTGGTTCCTAATAGGGGTCTGCAAATCTCACAGGGTTCACAACAGCATTCCTGTGATAATGTGAATTGTTTGCGAATTGAATTCTAGGGTACAGAGTACCGTTCTATACCATGGCGTCCAGGATAATCCACATGCAGGTGATTGCAGAGGCCAATGCAACTTTTGCAGCACTACGTGACGCTGTGCTTTGTCACGATACTGTCAATTCAAACAAACGGTATGTACTTGCATAATTTGAAAATTTTTTAACCTCATTTTAGGGCTTTGAAAAGGGAGTGCGCAAATGATGCAAAAATTTTGCAAGCACATTCGCGGTAACATTTACTAAGGTCGCAGTTCACAAAATATTGCGCTGACTTGATTCTAACCGAAAAATTGGCTGAATAAAAGTGGCAACAAGTAACGGTAAGGCCAATATACATACTGACAGAGAGGGTCTTCCCACTTACACTTGTGTTGTTAAGGTGTGTGGAGAGCGATTGCTTACTCTCAGAACATGTCGAGCAGTTAATTTTTCTGCATCATAATTGCTAATGAGTGCATTACCAGTAGCCTCTTCAATGTGCAGCAGCATAGTGAAATGCAGATTTATTAATTAATTTTAAAAGAGTGTTTTGCAGCTCTTAACATTACGCAGACATTTAATATCTGATCCAATATTCGGAGAGAGTTTTTAAAAAAGTCTTATTTGTATCTGATTCATATTTGAAATTTTCTATATTGGCTCACCACCGAAAAATGTCCTTTTGTAGCAAACAATTTCAGATAAGTAAATAATGCAATAACAATGTAATGCAATCTGTGAACCTCTTAAATGTAATTTTTACTAAGCTAACAAGGCATAAAAGCAACACGAACTTGCACTTGGAAAGAATTAAAGCAAAGCTTCAGTAAAAGCACCATGTCATGAGCTACGAAGTAATGAAATGCACAACACGGTAAAGTACTCAGAAGAATGTGACAACAGCAAAATAAAAGGTTATGCATGGAAGGTGGAACGTCACCTAGCATAATCACCCTGCAGTGCTACACAACAGTCACAGTAAAAAGTAAAAAAAAAATGGATGGCAAAAGGTTTCAGAATCCTAAATTTTAGATGCCCTTGTACATTAATTCTATGGGGTATGCGGCAGTGCCATGAAGATGTTTAAATTATCAAGCATGTAAGAAAAATTGGTTGTTGACCATATATGTCAACTGTGCCAAGGAAAAACCAAGAATGAGACAAAGCTGTCACCAAATCATACTACAGAAAGTCACTGCATATTCTAAGTCGCATCATTTGTACAAAGTCAGTCACATGTAGAGGAAACACCTCACTAATATTCAAGGGCTCATAACTGTTGATGCTCGAGACAAAGTTCAGAAGAAAATTATTTCATTTATGGAAATCATCGTTATGTACCACATAACACACATTTCCCCCATGCAGTAGAAGAAATGCAGTTATATCAGCTTGAATACGAATGAGGCGTTTCTCCTAAATGCGGTCCACCCTGTATATGTGAGACTCAAAAAATCTAACTCTTTTTTAACTATGAGTGCAGCTGATGGTACATTTACACATGTATTTCCATATCACACCCTCTCGGCTGCCTAATTATTTCCCTTGTTAACCCTTCCTCTCTTCCTGTCTGTAACTATGCAGCCAACAATACTATTCAGTTTGCAGCCACATTCTCAACAGTGTATTGACAGATACCTTTCTATCAGACACTTTACTTTATTGTCAATGCTAACGTCACTTATGCAATGCCCACAACTAACGTGAAATTCGGTTTGCTAAAGTGGGACGTATAGTCGACATAAGGCACTTTAGCGCAATAAAGGAAACAAAACAACTAAGCGAGAGGAGAAGAAAACAGTGGACATGATACCTTCTCTGGATTGTGAGCTTTTGTCTGGGTTTGGCAAACACTTAATCATTCCCCTTACTAAAGCTGAAAACTTACTTCAGACAAGGCAGAGCTCCAGCGGCACTCGTGCCAGCCACCTTCACCTCCTGCACTGGCAAGGCAATCGGCACAAGACGTGTGCTGGCTGCAGCGCTTGGGGCAGGGCCGCGGAGGGTTTGACTCCACGGGGAAACTCGATGCATCTTTCAGAGTTTTCCCCACACAGGTCCAGTCAAAGATTGGACGAACGTTTACAGTGTGGCCAAGTTCACCTGCACAAAGCCCAACAGCACAATTTTCATCTGCAACTCTACAACAGCTAACAGAAAGGATATCCCCTTTCCAAGTTCACCTGCACAAAGTCCAACAGCACAATTTTCATCTGCAGCTCTACAACAGCTAACAGAGAGGATATGCCCTTTAAAGGGGTATTCACACGAGGGAGAAATTCGCGGGGGACAGGGGGGATTGCGGATCACGTGACCGCGATGTCACGGATTAGTGAGTGGGCGCGATCCCCCCCGCACACCCTCGGAGGACACGGGGGCCTTTTCCCTGACAGGACAAACGATCCCCCGGCGGTGGGGGATATAGCGGAATTTCGGGCTCTTGTTTGGCCACAATGTTGCACTTGCTCCTGCAGGGAGCAGCAGTGGGTGTCTAGTCTGCAGCTCGTAGTCAGCAGCTGGTGAAATGGGGGGTACAAGCCACCAGAGTAGTCTGGTAACACTGGGCTCCCCCTTCGTTCGCCTCATCCGTGTGAGTGGGAGACATTTGTGGGGGATTCTCCTCGCAAGCGGACGTCACTAGGCTCTGCCTTTATCCCCCGAGGATTTGTCCCCCGTGTGAATACCGCTTAAAGGTCTGTAATATGCATAAGTTATTAAGTTTGCAACCATACTGAACATACCAAACACTATTACCATCCGACAGGAATAAACTTTTTGGTAAAAACAATGAGCAACATTAAAGGGACACTAAAGGCAAATAACAATTTATGTCAGAGTGAAAGCTCAATGTATGACAACATCTAAAACGGCAATATTATCAACAGCAGTGCCCTACTTACCGAGAAATTAAGCTAAATGTATCACACGATGACTGCCACGAGCGGCACATTTTGGAAATGATCCCGATGACGTGAGAGAGTTCGACTACAATTAATCACTCGTAATCAAACTAGCTGCAATAAAAAAAGAACCTTCCGTGCATCAAGAGACGTAATAAAATGCTGCTCGTTCGTTTCTGTTTGATTCATGGAAAAAAGAACCTTTTTGGCGTTGCCATGGGGAACGGCGTGCATGGTTCAAAGGTTCCATTTTCACCGAACTGCGCTTCGCCCGGCACCCTGCTTCGCTCACGCGGTCGCGTCTCAGTGGTATTTTCGGTATCGCGTACTGCCGCATGTGTTTTGCGTGCTCGTGAAAGTCGCTCTTACAGAAAGTTCGACAAAATTCCGCATGCATGTGATGTTGCCTGACGCCCGAATGGTGCACGCCGCCAGTGCACGCCGTCGCGCAATAAAGGTGGGCAACGTTGGGCACGGCAGCAGTGACGTGAGAAACACCCCTTTCAGGTGGGTGATTTGAAGTGCGCTAATGCGATGCGGACCACTAAAACGTGATTTTATTTCAAAATAAGCACTTCCTTGGCACAAAAGTAGCACTACGAGGTTTCTGGACCTTTACTTCAACAATCAACGTCGACTTAATATTTCCCTTTAGTGTCCCTTTAAACTATTTGAGCATTTTCCAAACTAAATTAAGTGTCATCACTGCAGTCCATTAGAGTTTAATGACCCTGAAGAAGACTGTAGAACACTGCCAATATGTGCAACCGCATGTGCTCACAAAGATTTTTAAAACATTCTTAAAGACAGTGCAGTAGAGAAAGAGGAGGGGACATTGTTTAAATGCCTCAAGCATTAAAACAGAGCAAGTCACTAACCTCTTTATGAGTGAATAGGAAAAATGTGCGTAAGTTGTCCATCCTAAGTTCCCTAGATAAAAAAAGTTTTTGAGGTAATGCCACTGATTTATCTCGGTGCCGTCCTCTTCCCCCTCACCTCTACTGTCCATTTCCCCCTTCTTTCGCCTCTAATTTATGCATTCCTGGCACGCGGTGTTCAAGACGGCTAGTGGTGACCAATATAATTTTCAGGAAGGTTCAAAACTAGTGTGCATGCGCCAGCGAACCAGTCGGATTTTTTAAGGAGTGGAGGGTGTAGAGTTGTCCAAGAAGTCAGACAGTGCTTTATTATACTCCATCTCAGTAGTTCCTTGCAGCACTTTGGAAGCTGCAAGACCCTTAAGCCAGTAGGTTGGGCATGATGTGTTCATCTGCGCCACGTGGTCTCCTATCTCTTCCCTGTCCTGTCAATACATGGTCCCCTGGTGCGTTTATGCAACAAATGTTCTGGCACTAACAACATAAGCTGAACTTACATGAATGCAACAGTGAGTTTTCCCTTTATCTATAATTTTTCTCAGCAGTGCCTTGCAGTCATGTTAGCCAACAGGGGGGAGGATGGTGACACCCTCCCAAATATGTTCAGCCATGTTGCATTGTCTGCTTGGCACCTAGTTGGTGCCTGTTTGCCAATGTCTTGACGTACCATATTAGAGCAGAGTAGTGAATTAACAATGCACTGATTTAGAGCATTCCGTATCGTCATATCCTTTCCAAGAAATAATCTTGAAGCTAAAGAAAAAAAAGAAGCATAATATTGACACCATTATGCCATAAACGGTGGCACTGACGTGGTTGACAGAACACCCTTAACCCCTCGAGGGTTTTTGCCGTACATGTACGGCAGAAGCTTCCTGGTACCAAAGGGTTTTCGTCGTACATGTACGGCATAGCGTTTATTTTTAAAACGCGTGCCCTTTTCGAACCTTTCTCTTGCTTGGCATGTGCTGCCACACTTCGGAATACGTGGAATTTTTTTCATGCACCGATGTCTCTTCGTTGCACCTTTTTTTTGCTTAACAAAACGGCGCACCGGCTATCGCTCGCCCATCCGAGCACGTTCGGGGTGTAGCTGGTTTAAAGTGCGCGCCTTTTTCGATCATTTCTCTTGCTTTGCACGTGCTGCCACGCTTCGGGAATACGTGGAATTTTTTTCGTGCGCGGATTTCTCTCTGTTGTTGCTTTTTTTATGCTTTGCAAAACAGTGCGCCGGCTATCGCTTGCGCAACCGAGCGCACCCGTGGCGTGGTTGGCTGGTTTCAAATGCGGGCTTTCTTCGATGATTTCTCTTGCTTGTAATGTGCTGCCGCTCTTCGGGAATACATGGAATTTTTTTATTGCGCCGATGTCTCTCCGTCTTTTTTTTTTTGCTTTCCAAAATGGCACGGCGGCTTTTAGTTGCGCATCAGAACGTGCACACGGTCTGGCTGGTTTTGGTTTCGTCCTTCGGGTGGTTTTCGCTTCTTGCGCCCGCAAAGCTGATGGCTGTTTGGTTTCTAATCTCTCAAAGGGCGACCGCGTGTTACTCTTTTGTTTATTGCTCCCCGGGGCTCGATTACATCTGTTTCCGTGTGGCGCTAAATTACACAAACGCCGCCGCCATGATTGCAATTCCTGTTTTGGGGTCTCGGAAAAACTAACTACGTCTCGTTGGCGATAAGACGAAGGATAACTGTAGCTTTTTCACTCGTTTTGCTTTCCGGACGGGCGCACAACCATAGAGTTTTCTTCCGTGCGCTCACTGACGCAGTTTGCTTACGCTAAGGAAGCGCGCGCCGTTTGGTCTGCTGCCAGTGAGTCGAGCAGCGATTCTTCTGATGCGGACTATTCCCCAAGCGGCGAATTAGAATCTGATTCATTGGATTTCAGTTTGTCAGACGAGGATTTTCTGACGAGTTCAGACTCGTCAGAAAAAAACTTACGTGTTTTTTTAGGATTTTGCTTGATTTTACTATGAATAGACCATGTGTATGTAACAACAAAAATGACTTTTTTGTCAGTTTACGGTCACGAAAAAAAATTTTAGACAATTTTTTTTCTTAAATAGAATCATCTTGAGATTTCATTTCAGCAATAAAAAAATTACACATTTTTGGACTGGATTTCGCAAAAAAATTCGACCCTCAAAGGGTTAAAGGGGCCTTGCAACACATTTCCAAGTAATCATCGAATGGCTCCATTAAAGGAGTTTATTGCCTCACGAATTGACTGCCGCTAAAATTTTTAGAATCCATCAAGTATGAGCGGAGTTGCAGGGATCTGTCGCACATTTTAAGCCCTATCTCTCTCCTTTTGTACCAGCACGCACGCTGAAAGCTACGTGTGTGTGTGTGTGGGGGGGGGGGGGGGATATGACGAGGGGGCAAGAAGCTACGTCTATTTTAGGGTGTGTCATGACCTTGAGCATTTTTCTTTTCTTTTTTTTTCTTCGAATGTGCGGCTTACCTTCAGTGTGATCGCGAGTGCGTGCGCGGGCACGTCGTGGCATCCCGTGGCAGCCGCGGTTAACTATGCAGCTGACGATGCTCAAATCAGCCAATGGCCGTGGACTTTGGGTTTATGGCGCAGTCATTTGGGTTTATGGCATCATTTGTCGAGAGAAGAGCGAGCGTTCCTAGCTGACTGAGAATTAACTGTAAATTCTAGGCCGCGTGCTGCGCTGTAATGTTTAGCTCACATGTTCTCAGAAGCCTTGACTACCAATTGGCAGCCTTTTCTGACCATGCTGAAAAAGTGTTGCAGGGCCCCTTTAAGAATTTTCTACATGCAAGCTAGTTAGGCTTGTGCGAATAGTAAATTTTAGGTTCGAAGCGAATTCGAAGCGAATAGTTATTTTGGTCGAATAATTTCGAATCGAATTCGAATGTGTATATCACATACTATAAAGAAAAACGAGCATATTTGTCATGACTCAACCAACCTGCGCAACGTTTTTTTTATAATTGTAACAACGCATGTGCAAATGTCATTCTTTTTGGCTCAAAGGAAGTGGAAGAAACTTTGAATAGGTGCAGGATTTAGCTTTTGGTAGAATGCAAGTGTAACCTGTAAAATGTGTTACATTTTAAAATTTATTATACTTGGAGCATATAAGCCGGTATAACAAGTTTTAAACTTAAAAAATGGTGAATCAATGTGAGGGTAATATGTTCATTTAACCTTGAAGTGGGGCTTCGCGGCAGTGCGGATTTTCCCTGGAAAGGTGTATTCACGGTATAGCACTCCTCCGCAGCAGTGAAACCACCTTTACAGGAGCTTACAATCGAACAGTGCGGATTTTTTCTGGAAAGGTGTATTCACGGTATAGCACCCCTCCTCTGCAGTGAAACCACCTTTACAGGGGGGTTACAAGCGGACTAATGTACACTATTCGTTCATTTCGAATACTTCGAAATTTTCAATAATTTAAATTCGAATCGAAGCGAATTCGAATACTGTATTATTCGTTCGAATATTCGAAGTGCTCGAATATTCGCACAAGCCTAAAGCTAGTGCATTGAGACACTTGATGCGTTTTCATTTCACCACAGATATATTGGCTTCCACCAGCTCGATGCCACGTCTGCATCTTGTGCTGCAGCAATTCACATAATGCTTTGCCAGCATTATGCTTAGACATTTCGAGTTACTTCATCAATGAAGAAGACCTTCTTCTTCCATTTCATGCAGAAACCCAGGATCCAGATTTAATTGTTATAAACAATAATGTGGCATGACAACACTCTTAAAGGGGTCATGAAGCACCCCTTGGACTTGTTGAAAAAACACATCCCGCGGAAATCTGACACGACTATGAACTGCTTTGCCAAATATTACAGTCGTGTGCACCGCGTAAAGGCCACAAGCGGAGCGCAAAGTTGCCGTTTCCTCAGGCACCCTCTTTTCAAACAGAGGCCGGTTCTCACTCTCGTCGGTGGGCGGGGCGTCTGCCCGTTTACGTCGTGGATCTGCCTGTTTACGTCGCAAGAGACATAGCATGCTTATTGGCCGATAGCCGACGTAAATTGAGAGCGGCGTTCGGATCAGATGTGCTTCTTGCCGCGGGGTGCCGCCACTTGCCGGCACCGCACTCCTCAGTACACGGTAGCCGCACTTGCGCACGTGAATCTCAGCGGGAGAGCGATCGCGTTTCATGACGCGCACTGACGTAACTTCGTTCCCCCGTGCCATCCCTCCCTGTGTAGCTTCCAGTGCGCTCGTGGGCACGAGAAAAGAGAGAAAGCGCTGGGAGTGTGCGCCAAACCCCCGTAACTCTGCTCATACTTGACGGATTCGAGAAATTTTTGCGGCAATCGATTCGGGAGGCAGTAAACTCCGATACTGAGGTCATTAGATCATTACTTGGAAAAGCGGTTCATGACCCCTTTAATAAGTGATTGATTTCACCAAAGAAGACACACAAATGTTTATGGTGCAGTGGCTGCTCATTGTTATATTCAGTATATTGTTCAAAATGGTATTGTTATAAGTGGGTTAGACTGTAACTTGAAATATCAATGATGTCAAAGCCTACCAGATCTCACCACAAGAAAAGGGAAGTGAACGAACAGTAACAGGTGTACTTACTTGAACGAACCACTTGTCGAGTCCACATGCAAGACCCAAGGTCTCGGCATTTCTCACACTCTGAGGCAAGGCAAGAACGAAGTGGACACTGAGCAGGTTCTGAAACAAGTGGGTGTCTGATCCCATCACAGCCAATGGGCTTCTCACATGACGACTCCTCTGCCCTGAAGCAGCGTCCCTTACGACAACCTAAGCACCAGTTGCATGTCTGAAAGACACACAGAGGAAGGAGATGAACAAAAGAAAATTTATTTCCTAACTTAGGTCGCTTATCAATATGTATAACGAAAGACAAGCTTTATCTGTGACAATGTACCACTGCACTCAGTACCAACCACCTAGTGCAGGAGGTGAGAACAACTTGCATTCATTATTTTAAACAGGAAAGAAAGTGTGCCACAATACTCAGAAATTACCTTAAATCTGCCATGAATGTCAGCTTTCAAGGCTTTACATGTTTTGCAGCTATTAGGTATCAAAAGCATATTCTTGCCATAAGTGCATGTCACTCCATGCAGTTCTACTGCAACTGTGTCACAGCAAATGGAAGCCCCAACTACTAGTTCATTTCAAGCAGTGGTAGTTTGATTGAAATGATCAGAGAAACAGGGGAAGGAAAAGGAAAGGCACCAATCTCAAAGCTCTCATTATTCAATGGAAATATATTGGCCGTAAAAAAACATGGAACATTACAGAAATGAAAACATGCATTACCACTTCAACTGGCCTGCATCAGAGATGCAATCTTGCAAAAAGGGTTTATTTGCGAGAGCGAGGAAGCAAAAATAGTAATCCGATCCAGGTTCCTACGGCTCAGTCTGTTGTCACCTAGAATAAGCTCAAACAGACCAGAAAAATGGACTGACACATAAACCCTTCACGGGTCAAATCTTTCTGCCAAACGCAACCTGACAGGCTCGATTTTTTTTTTTACATGACATTTAAAATCTTCAGAGTGACATTTAAAAAAAAAAAACCCTAATTTGTTTATTTTTTTTAGAGTGACCATAAAGTGAAAAAAAAAAATTACTTCCCATAGGTATAGATGCAGTGTTTATTGATGGATAATAAAAATGAGAAAAACTTTACGAAATAAAAAAGTACTATATGGAATGGAATATACATGTTTCACAGGTTGAAGAAAATGCACGCACCAGATTACTGTCACCTTTGTACCAGTCAAAATTGCCATACTGTGCCGCTGTCAGCAACTGTGAAGTTGCTCCTTGGTTGGACTGTGAACGTGAATTGGTTAACAATTACACGTCACAATGGCTGACATCCAATACAACTGATTGCGATTTAGCTTATGGGCATTAGTCTTAATGGAAGGAATTGCTGCTTGACTCATTTGCAACAGAGAAAGTGGCACACACAACATTAGCGTAATCACTACGTATGTGAGTGCACACAGGAAAAAAAGTTCTATTGTTGATTGCCTGTCAGAAAAACCAAACTAGTGAAAAACTTCCAGTAACCCTTCATCTTATCGCCGCTGAGAGGCAATCAATTCTTGTAATTCTCTAGAAAGAAAATGCAGAGGCGCAGCAGCATCCCTTATCTATTGTGGCATTGTCTGCTTGTACCAACACTCGCCTGCGAACCACTAAAATCGCACCTGGCGGGCAATAATTGAGCAAGTATCAAGTGGTAACCTTCTCATTGAGAGATTAGAAACTATACAGACATCAGTTTTTGTGTAGACAATAAATGGAAGCTGCCCACAAGACAAAGCAAAACTAACCGTAATGTGCCCATGCATACGTGGACGTGTGAGCGATAGCCAACATGTTGGTGGGCCTAAGCAAACCTCAGAATAGAAACTGAAGGTCAACAGCGGAAGAAAACAAAAACTTCTGTGCTTGCAGGGTGATAGCACTTGCTGGGCAAAAAATAGAGAAAATTGGCATGTTCTTCAAACATATAGATGGTGCTACAAATGTATGGCATTGACCATTAGGAGCTTGGGCGCTCTGTAATATTTAGATCAACGACCCTCAAAGGGTTAGAGGTTGCACTCACATGTTGTACGCTGGGATGTGCTGGCCATGAGGCCAAACAATCCTCACAATTGTTGTACTGGTAACAGGTGCGGTTCCCAAGCCAATCTGCATCACAGACTTTGCCTTGAGCCACCTCCAGCGTTCCTCCTCGATGATGGATACAGCTGTTTGGATAAATGTTCAAAGCAGTCAGTTAAGGACACTGCTGTAGAGTTATGTGGTCAGTTTGCTTTGCCAAATAGTATACAACATGCCTGCTGCAAAGAAAAATTCAGCAATTTTGTGTGGGATTCCTTCAGACAAGTATGGTTAATGCTATTTCTGTGCATCCATTCGGTATAATGAACATCCTTATTTGGTATCGATAATGTCTTTTTCAGGCTGCAATCCTCCTCACTTCATGCTTGTCTGACAGTGAGTGTAGGGGCAAAGAATGTCATAACAAGGTCACCTGCAGCATTACTGTGGCCAAACTCAACACTTTTCAGTAACCATTTTACCTGACGAAAACGTTTCTAGTTAAGCTTATAAGAACATTCCTTGTTACTCCCAGTATACAATATTCTTTGTTGTATACTGGCAGGTGACGCTACCACAAGTAGTTGCCAATAAGTTGTTAGTATTTCTGGGTCTGAGACATGCACAGCAGTTTCTATAGTGTGTTGCTGCCAACATTAACTTTTTCAAAAATGACTGATGTCATCATGGACTAATGTGGCTTACAGAAATGTTAAATATAGATGCCAGGTTAAGGAGGACATTCATATTTATTTATTGTCAACCGAAACTAACTTCACACCACATTTATTGCTGGCTCTGTCACATGTCTGTTGTTTTTGTTGCACAATTGGTTTTCTTTTCTTAGCAGCTTATAGTTTTGCATAGTCGGTGTTGCCAACTTCCATTGAGGTTGTCGTTAAACACAGAAAAGAACTTATAAACATTTGTTAAATTTTGCTAGAATGTTGCAAAAACTGTTGAGTTAACTTTATATATCAGAGATACTTTTGTAACTGCATAACATACACAGTTCTATTGTAACACACCTGCTAAAACATTTTCTGTTCCTCCACTTTCCATGCCAGTAAGAAATATGCAGTTAATTTACCAGCAGAGTGTAGAGCCCTTTTACATTACTCATGTATTTAGAAAACAATGCATGATGACAGCTGAAATATTGCATATACCTTCACATTGCGATAAAAATCCAGCCCGGTTCGAGTGAATGTGAGTCACCTGATTTTTCTAGCACAAAGAAGTCCTTCCTGAAGCAGGTTTTTAAACTTTGGTGACACCAAAATGTTGCTAACTGTTCTGTCATAGTACTACAAACTACAACAGATTGCTAAACAAAATAATTTCTTGTTAAACATACGAAAGAAATCTCTAATAAATCAAATGACAAAATTACTGAAATGACGATACTGTGCACAGCCATATGAGGCCAACAGATAAAGCTTCATTATCTATTAGCTTCATGTTGCTGTACTATAGTGTACCAGAATAATTTTCTAGTGGCGCGGGCATGACAGAGGGACAGTGGAAAAGCTGATGCAAACGCGAGTAGGTGCTGTCGGCAATGCTGCTGTGTCTTTTCCTAGCAGCCACTGCGTGGTCAAACTATGCTATGTATGCAATGCAACTGCTTGCTTCGTGTGTTTCTTGATTGGTGTTACCTCCAACATGGCTGTTCTTGTGAAAAACGGTGGAGGATTTCAAATAAATGTCTCCTTACATGTACTGTAGCACAGGAGGTGTGATTTGATTGGCAACACTGACAATACGATGCCAAAAAGAAAGGCTGGCATGCATTTCTTCACTTCGGGCTGCCATATCGTATATCTGGCCACTCTGAAATCGCAGCTGTTCGCCACTCAACCTTGCATGCAGATATTTTGAATGAATTAGTTGTCAAAGCAATACAGCAGCCTTAACTTGGCTGCCCTGACCACTATGAATACACGACATCTGTACTTCCTTGTGCCAGCAGGCTTCAAAATATATTAGGCCAGTGCATCTAGAAACCTGTGGTGCTAAGTGTTTTTCATTATTATTGCAGAAGGATGGCTTTGTTTTTTATTACTTTGTGAGACATATGTTTGATTATGCGTTCAAAAAAGTAACAGCAGTGCTTTGGAGTTCCTTTCATGACAAGCTTGATGTAAATACTTATTTTACTTTCAGATTTGCATTTATTTGTTGCAGCCATAATTTGTTTGATTCCTAACATACAACCCATGTAATGTTAGAAATCCAGGCCGTTGTGTCGGCTGATGTTTCATTTGTTCATTTTTTTGTGCACATATTTATTTACGACTTGTGTATGGATACTGGCTCTAAACATAATGGCACATGCCCAGTGCAGTCAACTTCTTTGTGGTTGTTTGCATAATTACACCTTCTATATCAATAACAGAACAACTTCCTACTCAAATAGGAACAAACAAAGTGCCAAGCGAAGATGCCCTTGGGTGTTTGTTTGTAGTTGCACCATTGCAATAGTGAATAAATAAAAAAAAAGTCACAGTTTTGCTGCAAAGGTGAAGCAATGAATGCAATAGCAACAAACTGGAATGTCATAAAAAGAAAGGCTAGCAGCTCACTCCTTTAGCAAACACAGCCACTGCAGCGAGCAAAGTGACCTTCGTGCAATCTGTGGCTTCAACACAAACTTTGCGATGAAAGCACAACACGTGCAAAGCTCCCCCCTCAAGAGATAAGCGCACCAGCACAGGCGACCACACCCTGTAGGACCACTCTGGTGAAAGATGGGACGGGTGACGCCCTTTAAAGTGCACTCTATGGCCGTTTGTACCATCTTGCGGGTGATACTGAACAAACCTCTGGCCCGCTGAAGCACCTCAGGGACCTGTGTACCACCTCTGGTAAATGGTGTATATAAATAGCTCCCGTGCTGGAGGATGTATGCGTTCGCTGCTGAGTGGTTTAATGCATCGCGCTGTAGAACGAGTGGTCGCAGGTTTGAATCCCTGGTCGTGCGCTTTGGAAAAATTTTCTTTTGGGCTATTTTTCTTTGTGGGTACTATATATATATCTATAAATACTTATAGATGTATGGAATGGCATGGCAGCGCTGACGACGACGTTGAGAGCGATGGCAAAAATCCAGAGAGTGTCCACATACTTGCTATCGCAATAAAAACACAATCGTGCCTTGTACTGAGCATCTCTTCAATGGTACCAATTGAAGTTGCAGATGGTGTGGGTGTATTAGAAGGAGCTAAATCATTCGGAATACGTTTGAGCATGTACGTGCAAAATATTATAGTTAAAAAGTTTAATTCTGTAATTTAATATTCAAAAACAATGTGTTATTAGGCACAGTGTAATGGAGGACATTCAGGTAAACTTTGACCACCTTGATTTCTTTAATGTGTACACAATGGATGGGCGTTTTTGCATGTCACCATCAGCAAATATGCAGCCGCTGAAACTGAGAGTTGATACCCCATCCTTAAAGCATATTGACAAAAAATTCTGAAGGGGAGATAGCTTGTGGGACAGATCTGTGTGGACACACATGCATCATCTACGAAATATCAACGGCTAATATAGCCTAGAACATATTTAAAATCAATTTTAAAGAGCATGTTGCACCACTGCACGCAAAATGTGCCTTTGGTTTTTGTGTAAACAGCCAACTGCCATCTGTGTCATGAGTTTGTGTTGGCTGCAATGATCCTTGTGAGCGCTCTCTCCCAGCAGACCTTTTCAAGAGAAAGAGGGGGCACACTTACACGGGAGTACAAAGGCTGATGTACTTGCCTCGGCAGTGCATTTTTGGGGGGTCACACATATTTACAACATCTCAGAGGGGATTATAGCAGCACCCAGGAAGCCTTCGTTGAAAATAGTTGTCAACACGGTGCTCATGTGCATGCGGTTTTGTGTGCTCATGTAGCCAGCTACGTTTACATGAAAACCACCCTGGGTCCCGCCTCACTCGGCGCTCTCTGAAACTGAAACTGCGACTGGGCGCTATAAAACCATCACGTGCTCGAGCAAACGAGCTTTCCAGCCATGATAAGTGGGCCGTTAGAGGGGTTATTGCAAAAAAAAAAAAAAAAAAAAAAAAACCCAACAAAAACCCAAGACACAAAACTTTTGTGTCAGCGCTCCTTTAAGTAGAGCAATCCCAAAGCAACTACACACCACCATTACAGGCTATTTGCACAAAAACTGTCTGTATCGTAATAACCATTTTATCTAAATGGGCTGATAAAATAATGCCATTGAAACAAGCTATGCCTAGATATGCTAGACTCTGGAGCACTAGACAATCAAAAGAAGCTCAGTGAAGAGGAGACTGTGAGAGGTGATAATCACAAACACACTGCTTGGTGCAATCAAAGCACTGGGCTGCAGCTGACTATGCTGTCCTATAGCTAGCACAGGAAGTTGACATAAGGGTACCAAGTGGTGTTCACAGACATTTTTAACACTTTACTTTGTTGAATATGATCATCTTCGGTAATAATTCAAATTTTATCGTCGTGAAGGACGCCTAGAAACACAGATTGTCTTGAAAGCAGCGGTTATGACAACAGCTGACCCGCTAGAAAAAGTCGCAGTAGTGACAACTGGTGGCATCAACGAAAAGGGACATGCTCACTCCCTCCCACTTGTGTCACTATGACGTTATTCTGGTAGGCCAAAGCTGTGACTAATGAAAATCGGGCCTCTTGGTTACTCTTGTCATTCAACCCTGTGTATGTTGGGTATTATTTCCTTTCTGCTATGCTTTTTGTGTGTAACCAATGGTGTATAGTATTAAATTCTACCTTTAGCTTCTTTCATTTATAGTAGCATCGAGTTGCCATGGTTGTTTTCTGAACTGTGCACAAATTTTGTCTTATTTCAGTCAATGGACTTTGTATTAATACTAGTACCCTAGGCAACTATGTACTAGTTGTCCGAACAAATTAATATTAAAATGAAAGTCAACAGACCCCTGGCTGGATAAGCATGGAATACTACCGTGGGACTTTCCCTCACAGCATAGTAGTCCCACACACAATCTTTATGATGTTTTAGGCTATGGGGCTGCAATGTCAACTAGTCCTAATCTCAAAGAGTAGCCTCATCCAAGCGAGGGCCCCAGTGAGACCAGAAAAACTGATGGTTCTGCCACTCCCTCTTTCAATGCTTGTTTCCTTCTCTGGCGTCCTTGCTGTATGCCACTCTCATCAATGGTAAGTGTCACAATGAGGCTTCAAATTGGGGCAAAAAATACTGAAAGGGCGAGGAAGCATGAAGCTTGGCAAAAAAATAAAGTGACCCTGCTGTTAGAGCACATGTTATGGCCCGTAGGATGCCGTTGACTCTCAAACAGTTAAGGTAGCTGGGTCAAAGAGAATACAAATGAACAAAAGGTACCACCTCCTTTCACATATGGTGACAAAAGGCCAACAGTCAAGTTGCGACAAGAGTAATGAAACTAAAGGGCTCAATTTCTAGCAAGAAAAATTTGTAACAACTTCATTATGGGAGGTTGGTTACAGGTGATAATAAACATGAAAAACACTTAAAATAACTTCTTACTAACCTTGGTGGAACTGCCCTGGCGCTAGAGTAGCAGTGTGTGATGACCCCATGGGCATCTTGAACAGCACAGTATGAACAGCCAACAGAGCGCAGACATCCAAGTCTGCTATGCGAGAAGAGGGCACACAAATCCCGGGGAAGGGTCACGCGCTGCAGCCGTACTGATGTCCCGCCCAGTATATACAGTTTGCCTTGGAGAAGGGTTGCTGAGGCACCTACTAGAGCTGCTGGCTGCTCACCAACTAACTGCACATCTGCAATAAACATGATTCCTATCATTCATATATATAAGAGCAAATTCAGAGGGACCACTCTGCTCTTCCTGCTGCAAGAAGGTGCATGCATCGTAAATGCACTAAGTTCTGATGTGAGCATAAACACTGTGCTAATGAAAGAAAACAACCAGCTGCCACTGGCATTGTTTGGCACGTCCAAAGATTTTATAATTTTTTATAAGATTTTTATAATTACCTCGGGTAATTATTTTTGAAGTTTAAAACCTTGTTGTAAGGGCTTATATGCGCTAAGTATAGTAAATTTTAAAACTTAACATATTTTACCGCTTATAACTTGCACCCTACTGCTATACAGGTTTTGCTTTATGTTGCTTCCTCAGTTCGAAACAGAAACGTGACATCCGCATATGCCTTGTTCCAATTCTTGAAAATATTGTGCAAGTCAGTTGGGTCATGACAAAATGCTCATTGTTCTAAAATAATATGTGATATATATAGGCTTGTGCGAATAGTGAATTTTAGATTGGAAGTGAATAGTGATTTGGTTGAATAATTTTGAATTCAATTCGAATGCAGTCGAGTCCACTTATAACGATACCGTTTATAACAATATATCGGATATAACGATGAACAACGAGGGCACCGTCCACTTTTGTATGCTTTCTACAGTAAAATAAACCGCTTATTATGATGCTCCAGTGCCGCGATATCGGACACAGCGATTGAACCCAGCTACAGCATGCGCCGAAAATGGATCTCTGCGCCGACGGCATGTGCCATGATGCGCTTTGCACACTCTCCACCCCCTCATAAAGCGAGTCGACTGCGTCACTTACGAGGAAGCAAGAGGAGGAGGAGCTTTCGTTTCGAACTTCTGTCCCAGAGCCACCGCTCTGGCCTCGTCCGTGCGCCCAGTCACACCAACATTAGCTCGCACTGCTTGCTCGCGCACCCGCGTGTTGTGTGCGCCGTGCTTTTACTGTCTCCACAACTGTCTCCGTTTTACATTTTGCCACGGACGGGGCGTCCCGGAGTCTTGTCAAGGGGTGCCGGAGTCGTGCTCGGTGCTTAATGAAGATGCGTCATGTCTGGACGACTTTCCTCATGCAGACGATGTTGTGGAAACGTCCGAGTGCCTCAGTGATGAGGTGATCATTGCGCGTATACGTGCTGCGGACAGCGGTGAGAGCAACGACTCTGACGACGCGATTGAGCAGCCACCCTGGTCTTTTTTTTTCTCAACCCGCTTATAACAATTATCGGTCATAACGATGGGATTTCCTTGGCACTTGGATATCATTATAAGTGGACTGCACTGTGGTATATATCACATAATATAAAGAAAAATGAGCATATTTGTCATGACCCAACTAACCTGCACAATATTTTTTTAAATTGAAACAAGGCATGAGCAAATGCCATTCTTTTTGGTTCAAAGGGAAGTGGAAGCAACTTTGAATACTATCAGGATTTGACTTTTGGTAGAATGTAAGTGATAACCTGTAAAATACTTTACGTTTTAAAATTTACTATACTTAGAGCATATAAGCCGGTATAATGAGCTTTTAAACTTAAAAGATGATGAATGGATGTGAGGGTAATTTGTTCATTTAACCTTGAAGTGGGGCTTCGCGGCAGTGTGGATTTCCCCTGGATAGGTGTATTCACGATACAGCACCCCTCCACTGCAGTGAAACCAGCTTTACAGGGGGTTACATGCGGCTTGTATATGTTTATTTGTTCATTTCGAATACTGTAATATTTGTTCGAATATTCAAACTGCTCGAATATTTGCAAAAGCTTAGATATACAGTCGAACCCGTTTATAACAAACTCGAAAGTGTCGCGAAAAGTGGTCGTTATATCAGTAGTTCGTTGTATATGGACTCGCCCTTAAAAACGTGCGCTTAGCGGCCAAGCCGTTTTTTTTTGTGCACTTTAGTTAAAGTGCTAACAACCCCTTTGGTGACAAGCTAAGCCTTTTCGCGTCATGAAGCGACGCCCGCTGCGCGCTCACGAGTGAATTAACCGCCTTTGCAAGGAGCCGACACCGTTTCACCGAAGCGCGGTACCGCGACATGAAGCCGATCATCCCTGGCTAGTTGCGTGCAGCGCGTCGCCTACTCGGGTTGCGGAGTTACTGCCGGGCCGCTTGCTGTATGCCGTATGCGCGCGTTTGTACGTTCTTCGTGCTTGCTTCACTCCGGACCGTGCACGGGTGCGGCGACTAGCCTCTTCGTTCAACGCGGCGAAAACAAGTATTTTCCAAGCAACGCGCACTCTACGTCTCCGCGGTGCTCTCGCGGCACTGCACGACGATGCGCGGCGCATTTGAGTTGTCACCTAGTCAAACACGCAGTATACGCTCGCTGTCAGTGCATCGACGTTTCTCGGTGCCCGCGCCGCTCAACAACAGCGAGCTAATTTCGTTTCTACAAAGCGACGTGCACTTTAAAGCGGTCTCGCACGACGCGGCGGCGGCGAACTTGCGAACGGCAGCATGGCTAAGCATGGCGCGCTCGTACCGCCGTCAATCCGCAGTGTACGGCGTAGTACGCCACACGCGCAGCCGAGCAGATATCTACAGATGACTGTGATAAGGTTGTCGGCTATAAGGCATAATGGCACGTTCATCGACGGCCGCCACCTCGCCTTCGCTCTTTTCTGATGCTTATCCGTGAAGGCATCGCCGCAATCGCGTGGAAATCGTTATCACCGATCGACCGGTCTCTGCCGTTATCGGAAAGACGGACGACTTTTCGCGGCGTATTGTGGCGTCTACGAGTTTAGGGACGCAGTGAACCTTTTTGCGATGGAAAGTTATCGCGGTTATCACTTCAATAGCATTTATGCCTTCTTGCGTTCCAAGGCATTGTTTGGTTCATCGCAGGCGGTCGTAGCTGCAGAGAACGGCGTCAGGAAAGGTTACTGTGCGAAAGCTGACCGCAAGGCTTCATGATGCCTACTATTTTTTTTCCCCACTACCATTCTACCACTGAAGAAACGCCTGGAAAGTGAGCGACCTCGCTCGCAGCGTCCGAAATCTGCGTGCGGTGCTCGCCGATCTGGGTATCTTAGTCGCGAGTAAACTGGAGCGGGGCACGCGCGAGCGCGCGCCCCTGTCACGCTTTAGAAGGCATATTTTAACTTTTTTTCGCTTTGTATGCACCATATTTTTACCGCGACCGTGTCTGAAGTGTTCGTTGTAAAAGTAGGAGGCTTTGAAAAATGTTCGCTATATCTGGACGCAGCTTCAATGGTTAGCATAGGAAAATCGTAAGTGCACCCAAATATGGTCGTTATAACCGATAGATCGTTATAAGTGGGTTCGACTGTATATGAACTATTCGGTTCAAAATTATTCGACGAAATCACTATTCGCTTCGAACCTCAAATTTACTATTCGCCCATCCCTACAAAATTCACAAAGCCTAAAAGCACTTACATGCCCCATCAAGTGGAATCCAGTGGTTGCAACTGAAGTCATAGGCAAATGGCTCCAAGATTGCCTCTCCAGAACCATTGCGGCCACCCAGGATAAGCAAAGAGTTTTCGGTTGAGGCTGAAGCATGGAAGTAGCGAGGGGATACCTAGGCAGGAAAGAAAAAAGAAATTGCACGAACATGCATAAACTATGATTACCCCTCTCCCCTCCCCGCTGAAAAAAATGTCCGGCTACGCCACTGCTTCAGCACTGCTATTTTGAATTTTAAATGACCAACACTTGTTGACTGCATGCTTACGAGATTTTTATTTATATGCCCATGAAATCAGTTCCTTTTAGCAAAATCAGCCAAACACTATGATGCTTACCCTAGAGTATGCTGGGTTAGCACGGTCATCAGGTGGCAGGCGAGACCAGCGGCGGCTTGGCATGTGCAGCACGTACAGGTGGTCTGACACCAGCGGCCGATCTACTGAGTACACAATGCCTCCAAACACATAGATGCTCTGCGTTGGTCGATGGTAGTTGCTGGTATGTCCATACACACCTGTATCCAAGATTCATGATGCAATGCTTACAGTAAGAAACGGCAGAGAACATTTTTGCTTGTAAATGCTCAGAGAGATCTTTTTCACAAAGTATAATCCCCCTAATCCTTTTTTTATACAACTAAACCTAGTTGAGAAGTAAAGTTGGACACATTAGCAATCTTCAAAAGGGGCCACCTGTACTTGAAAGACTCATCAGTGGTGTCCTGGACAGAATAAAATAACAACCACTACAAGGGACCGTCAAATGGCATACAAACTTTCAGCTGAGGTCCCAAATTGGAGGGAAATTATAGCCAACACATTCTACAACATGAACTAGACTCAATGTTTAGGATACCGTATTTATTCGAATCTAAGCTGATGTTTAAAAAAAAATGATGTGCGAAAGTGGGGGGGTTGGCTTAGATTCGAGTACAATAACTAAGGTTTTTTTTTTTCTGGCCTTGCGAATTTCGGGGGTCAGCTTAGAATCGGGGCCAGCCTAGATTCGAGTAAATACGGAATTTTAAAAATCCAACACTCACATCACTTCATCAAGGACATCAAAGTATTACAACAGTAGTAGCTGTTCAAATTTTTCATTGAGCTCCTGAGCTCCTGTTTTGATAGTTCACTGGCTCTCTCTCTAGCAAGTTCACTTTTACTGAATGGACACGCTACCACTGTACTACTATACACTGTTGCTCCATTAAACACTTCATCTTAAAGGGACGCTAAAATGAAACAATGAATCAGTTTATACTGAAAAATTATAATCTGAAAACTCTATGGTAATTAATTTTACCACCATAAATCAAGTTCAAAATCTCATTTTTAAATTTCGTGCTGAAACCTCCGAAGGCGATGTTACGGATTTCAAAGTGTTTTACGTATTTTGGCCACATTGGCTCAATGAAATTTCCTGAATCTCTTTTAAAGTCATTTGCCCCCTGAGAGGCCACTTCACTTCATTTTCACTGATTAGGAACTATGTAGGTCCCAGCAGACACCGCCAAAATCCATGAAGTCATGGTGATTGGTGTGGGAACTTCAAGGTGGCGTTGCGAACTGCATTTTCTTTTTGCGCATTTTTTCACTTACCAAGCGTCTTCTCGCGGTAACAGTGGTGCTCATGGCATCGTGAAGCGGTGATTTACTGATGTACACGAAAAATAATTTTTCTTTAGTGTCCCTTTAACTCAAGAAGTCAAACTCCCCCATTAAAAAATCTGTGCGCCCGAAGTAAAGGTATGCTGGGTGTGTCCAGATAAGATCGAACACGAGGTCCCGGTCACCATTCCCGATTGTGATGAAATTTACTGCAGGTCTAGGCATTACACCCAGAACAATGGTTTCGCAGTTAGTTTTGCGAAAAAAAATTTTTGTTCACCTGAAAAAAAAATATACAAATATTGGCCGCAAAAAACGCTTTCCCGCCAATTTCGCGATTTCTGAATTTTGAGCGCACCTAGGGAAAAAACGGTGCACTTCTTCGTCACAATATTTATTCCCCTTAAAGAACAAGTGAAACACAATCTTATGAGGCTATTATTTTCCTTGCTTGTCGAAGCACTTTTGAAGAAAAAAAAATCACAAACTTGGCAAATCGCACAAGATACCTGTATTTCAGGAATTTATTGCTGCAAGCACGTTAAAGTGAGGATAATAAAAATTGGTACATATTAACTTTGATACTTTCGCTCTCTTTTAAAATAATTTGCGTGGTTTTACCGCGCTCCGTTTTACTCGATAATTGGGCTGAAACGTAAGTGATTTACCAAAAACGCCGAACTTTGAAAATAATTTTCTCAAAAAGACCATTTTTAATTTTTTTTAAAATCTCTCTGATTGAAGTCAAGGGCGTCGTCTACCATTGTGCAGAAAAAAACGTTGCATTATTTTGGTTGCTAACAAGTTATAGTGCGTCACGTGTGACCATGCCAGCCTAGCGGCCGCGTCATTCGTTATTGGCTGAAACTCGGATATAAGTTGCTCAAAATACTTATACGTGACATAATCACAAATCAGCAGCTCCACACCAACAAATGCGCAGTCCGGTGTCATGGTTCAGCAAGCTTTGTCTTGCGATCAGCCGCTTGACAAACCCGCAGCAGCGGCCGCTCGATGCTGCAGGCACTCACATTACATGAGTGCCGCTTCGACGGTGGATGAGCTCCGCTTGCGCGTGAAAACTACGCTAAGAGGACGAATGAGATAAGGAATGCATCACTGTGAAAGTTAAAGGCCGTTAAGTGCAAACAAATTTCATAGTATGTAACAAAAACACTGCCGGCGATTTCCCAGTGAGCGCCTTCAATACAGCACGGATGTATTTTTTCCCCCTGCTGTTATGCCCGAAGCCGCATAATATCGTGATAAACGCTCGACTTGCGTTGAATATTCTATCTGCGGACGCACAACATTACAGTATTGTAAAAACGGTTCTTTAATGAAGCAAAGGACTTGGACACACTTCTTTTCACAGCCGGCTGACACAAGTGTTCTGGCACGAGATGAACAACTGCAGTTTGAGTTGCTCGACCATCGGAAGCACGTATGACAGCTTTCTTTAGATGTCAATGGCTTTATTTTGTGTCATATGTTGCTCATAGAATGAACCTAATTATCTTTAGCCCATCAGAAGAGAGAAAGCAACACATGAGCGCACTACTGGAGGCGCTCACTGGGAAATCGCCGGCAGTGTTTTCGTTGCATACTATGACATTTGTTGGCACTTAACGGCCTTTAACTGTCACAGTGATGCATTCCTGATCTCATTCGTCCTCTTAGCGTAGTTTTCACGCACAAGCGGAGCTCATTCGCCGTCGAAGCGGCACTCATGTAATGCGAGTGCCCGCAGCATCGAGCGGCAGCTGCTGCGGGTTTGTCAAGCGGCTGATCGCAAGACAAAGCCTGCTGAACCATGACACCGGACTGCGCATTTGTTGATGTGGAGCTGCTGATTTGTGATTATGTCACGTACAAGTATTTTGAGCAACTTATATCCAAGTTTCAGCCAATAACGAACGACGCGGCCGCTGGGCTGGCATGGTGACATGTGACGCACTATAACTTGTTAGCAACCAAAATAACGCAACGTTTTTTTCTGCACAATGGTAGATGACGCCTTTGACTTCAATCAGAGAGATTTTTAAAAAAATTAAAAATGGCCTTTTTGAGAAAATCATTTTCAAAGTTCGGCGTTTTTGGTAAACCACTTACGTTTCAGCCCAATTATCGAGTAAAACGGAGCGCGGTAAAACCACACAAATTATTTTAAAAAAGAGCGAAAGTATCAAAGTTAATATGTACCAATTTTTATTATCCTCACTTTAACGTGCTTGCAGCAATAAATTCCTGAAATACAGGTATTTTGTGCGATTTGCCAAGTTTGTGATTTTTTTCTTCAAGAGTGCTTCGACAAGCAAGGAAAATAATAGCCTCATAAGATTAAATTTCACTTGTTCTTTAACCCCTTAACTGCTTTGGACGAGCAGAGCTCGTCCTGCCCGAACTGTCCCCTAACTGCTTTGGACGAGCAGAGCTCGTCCTAGCGGAATAGGTACTCCCCTCTAACGTTCAGGACAAGAGGTGCTCTTCTACAGCTTAGACTGCGTGTAATCCACCAGATGGCAGCATTTACTTGGCAATTTATTTTTCTCCTGCGGAAAGAGCGCGGTTTTTGTATGAAAAGATGGCTTGCGGTGGCGGTCACCCATGCATAACTGGCTCGTCAACACGAAAAAGAGGCTTATCATTTTCGTCATCTTCTTCGAGTGATGATCATTCGGATACAGATGTTTATCTCGTGTCCGGAAGTGGAGACAGCGAAGGCGGTGAATTGAGCATCCCCTCCGGTGATGATGAAAACAGCTCGAAAGCGAACATCGCGAGTGCTCGCCAGTGGATTCTGCTTGATGCTCGGACAGTCCTCCTGTGAAGCCTCCTCGCTTTCCATTCTTGGCCATTCCAGGCAAGGCTTTCAACTTGTCATTGCCAGATGACCTTATGGAATATATTCAGCAGTTTCTTCAAATGTGCGTCGTTTGCTCTCGGAAGCGAGGAGAAAACGGGAAAAAATTTAGAAAGGAGACTCGATTTTGGTGCAGGAGCTGCAACAGGCCCTCTTGCGTTAGTCCGTGTTTTGATTTCACTAAGTATGTGGTACAAATATTTTTTTCAACATCGACAAGCTGCTTTTTAGTACAATCAGATTCGAAATCAGCAATAAAAAAATAGTCACTTTTGGTTGGGAAATTTTAAAAAAAATAAAGCACTTAAGGGGTTAAGGGGAATAAATATTGTGACGAAGAAGTGCACCGTTTTTTCCCTAGGTGCGCTCAAAATTCAGAAATAGCGAAATTGGCGGAAAAGCGTTTTTTGCGGCCAAAATTTGTATATTTTTTTTCAGGCGAACAAAATTTTTTTTCGCAAAACTAACTGCGAAACCATTGTTCTGGGTGTAATGCCTAGGCCTGCAGTAAATTTCATCACAATCGGGAATGGTGACCGGGACCTCGTGTTCGATCTTATCTGGACACACCCTGCTCCAAACGCAACGATTATTCGTGCATGAAGAACATGGGCATCACAAAAACTGATCAATCGTAAGTGCAAGAACATGGCGCGCTTCCTTCGACTTGCTTTCCCCCCCTCAAGTCCCCCTACTTGGCTACAATTGCCATTGCATTTCAATAAAATCCAATGATGACTCACAAAACTTCTTTTGGGCCTAGTTGGTTCATAATCCTAGAGGTACATTTACAGCGCAAACGTAAAGACGTACCACAAAGAAAGAAACGACACACGCAAGCGCTGAGTGTGTCATTTCTTTCTTTGTGGTGCGTCTTTACGTTTGCGCTGTAAATGTACCTCTAGGATGACTCACAAGTGAAAGTTTTACATTAATGCACTTTTAGCACCTAGCCGAATGTAATTCTGTCAAAGCATACTGCTTATGTAATTCCTCACTGTAAAAATCACTGATAAGGACTAGTCAAGAGAAGAGATTTCTTTAGTTGAATAGTTGAAGTTGTACTTCATCAATGGGGATAAGGCAGAGCTTTGAGACAAGGCCTATTTGTGAACACAAAGGTAAAGCGCTTAGACAAGGTAGCCTTTAAGTTTGCAAATAATAACGAAGTTCTACAGTGATGCAAAGTCTCCATTAAAAAATGGGGACATGGAAAGGCACAAATGAATTTAAGTCCCATTGCTGGGATGTTGAACAGCACTGTAAGAAGTGATCTCTTTGTGTTAGATTATGGGCGCAAGCTTCAGTACAATCTATTTTAACAGAACCCCAAGAGACCAAAGATACAACTTCTATTTCACAGATTTTTCATTCACTGATAAAGAAGTGATTCTTTTAAGCTGTGCACTATCTTAAAGGGATCGTGAACCACTTTTCTAAGTAATCATTGAATGACCTCAGTACTGCAGTTCATTGCCTCACGAATCGAGTGCCGCAAGAATTTCTCTAATCTGTCAAGAATGAGTGGAGTTACAGGGATTTGTCGAGCGCTTGAAATGCTTTCTCTCTTCTCTCGTCTCAACGAGCGCACCCAAAGCTACACAGGGAGGGGTGGCACAGGGGAAAGAAGTTACGCCAGCACAGGCCATGACCTTGAGCGTGCATGATGAAACATGATCAATCTCTCCAGTTACAATTCCTGTCCATGTGTGGCTCACTGTGTCATGTTAGCAGACTATGGAGCACTGCGTGGGCACGTGGCGGCACCACGTGGCAAGAAGCGCATCTTATCCAAACGCTGCTCTTGATTTATGTCGGCTATTGGCCAATAGCATGCTATCTTTTGTTCGACGTCAAACAGCCTTGAAGAGATTGAGCACAGGCCTCTGTATGAAAAGACGGTGCCTGAGAAAATGGCTTCTAAACTGTCCTTGCTGCACGCGACTGCAAGATTTGGCTGAGCTGTTCATAGCAGTGTCTGCTATCCGCAGGATGTGTTTTCTCACCAAGCCTGAGTGGTGGTTCATGACCCCTTTAACAGTAATTTGAATGTTAAGGGGACCCCGAAATAATTCTGACATGACTGTGTACAAACTCATTCAGCCAATAGCATAAGTCCTTCAGATCAATGATGGGCTGATCTAAGCATTCTGTGTAAAGTGTGTAATTTATTATAAGGTTTTAAATATGTGCATCACTATGGATCTCGGCGGCACCACACTGAGTTTATTTATAGCTGCTCCTACCATTGGGAAGTTGCAAGGGTGAGCGACATCACTAAATTGACCAATCTGATTGGCTGCCCCAGTGAGCTGTGCGATCAGTTTTGACTTTAATATTTCTTTTCTTAATCACAATGAATTGCCTTTGCTGCATTGTGGGCTGTAAACATAGTGATTGGAGACATGTGAACTGTGACATCGTGCGCATGGCAACTGGCAAGTGGAGTGGCTGCAGTGCATTGGTACAGTGAGCATCGCACTCTCAGTGTCTGATCGATGCCAGGATCTGTGCGTTTGCGGCCATCACTTTGTGCTGGAAGACTGTCACCGCAATTCCTGTATTTACTATAGGTGTGCGAATATTCGAAATTTCGAATATTTTTCGAATAGTGTTTGCTATTCGATTCGATTCGCACTGGAATTTTACTATTCGAACTATTCGAACTTCCCAAAAACAAATACAGTCAACGCCCGATTGAAAGTGACCCCTTCAGATTTTCAATATGCTTCACCTCATTACACTGTCGTATCGCGGCAAAGCTGCCTTTCAAGCTCCGTTACGGCCGAACATTGCCAAGAGACAACGTCCGATAGAACGTGGTCCCTAGATTTTCAATGTGCTTCACCCCATCACACCCCGGTATTGCGGCAAAGCTGCCTTTCCAGCTCCGTTACAGTCGAACTTTGCCAAGACAGTCAACGTCCGATTGGAAGTGACCCCTTCAAATTTTCAATATGCTTCACCTCATCACACCCCGGCATTGCGGCAAAGCTGTTTTTCAAGCTCTGCTACGGTCGCAAGTGTATTAACTCAATACATTTGCCTACCCATTATGCAATACACCACCCCATCAGTGTTTCATCAACCTAGCGAAAAGAAACACTTTCATGTTGCTATCTCATAAGAATATGCTTAGAAATCCTCTCTAACTTTTTTTTCTGCAATTTCGCTTCGAAGTATTCGAAAAATATTCTAGAGATATTCGAGAAATATTCGAAAAATATTCGATTCGATTCGCACTCACACTTCAATATTCGTATTCGCTTCGCACCCAAAATTTTGCTATTCGCACAGCTATAGTATTTACACTTGCTGGTGATCACTGCCAGAGAGGTTTGGTTTGTCTGCAAACTTCTCAGCAGTCATGGATTACCTGCTTACTGGAGTAGAAAATGCAAATGGCCTAGGGCGGCCAGGTTTGTGGTGAACAAGACAAACAAAAAGCATGGCCTCAGTGATATTACACGCGATGGTGGTCAGCCATGAAAGGTGAAGCTTAGCCCTGACCAATTGGTGAAGATGTTGAGGAGAAAAAGCATGGTATGGAAGGAGGGTAACCCTTTAATCACCCACAGCTTACCTTACACAAGATGACTGGCATAAATTGTGGTGGCAATGATTTACTCTACTTGTAGCTTAATCGCTTACATAATTGCAAAAAAGCAGTTCAGGGACCCTTTCAAGCATCAAGAAGCAACTGCAGCAGCTAGTTCTTATAAAAACAGGTTAAAAAACGCTGAGGTACTCTGGCGCAAGATTCACAAAATTTATTCTATAGCAGTTGTACAACTATGTACTTCCTATGCATTAAATACAGTTCTTGCCACAGCTTCTTAACGATGGCTTTCTTCATAGAAGACAAGTATTAAAAAAATTTCTTATCCTTTTTCCTTAAAAAATTCATATTTAAAAGGATTTAGTGCTTGCGCTGCCAATTCTCCTGAAGTGTCGTACATCTGTGGTTTCATTTACACAGAAGTATGAAAATGCTGGATCTAATTAACAAAAGCTTTTTTGCATTGTTGAAATAAAAAACATACCAACCAATATAAAACTGGCTGTTCTATATAAGCAGCAATTTCACTTAGCGATTTACATTTACCATTATTTCACTGTAATGGCCCGACATAGGTCTACACTTTTGCAAAGATCAAGGACATTCTTTGAACCACATAGGCTAGGTTCGAAACGTAAATACAATTTAACTCCAATATAATGAAAGTGTATATAAGAAACTACAGGATATAATGGCCTAACATAAAATGTATCCGACTGATACTTATTAGCGTGTAGCAAATGTGTATATGCTTGTAACATATATTGGATATAATGAAAGTATTTGTGTTGAATGCAACGAATGCAACTGTACTTGCTAAATTGAAAAAAAGAAAAAAAAGAAAGGACGGGATCATGGTGATCTTACAAGAATGCAACAAAAAATTCAAGAGCAGCTGTAGAGGTAGGCAATGGCAAGGGATAACAAAGTTCGCCAAATAATGTTTACTTCATTCATATGGATTAGGTAAAAACATGTTACTCACCAATGGGGACAGTGCCTGTAGTATTGAGGACTCGCCAGTCCATGGCATCAATGCTGTAGGCAAGTGTCTTGTCCTGAAACCCATACTCAGGAGAAAACCCTCCAATGAGCACCAGCTGCTGGTTGTCCACATTGGTCAGTGTCAGGCCAGCTAAGGCTGGCACATCTGGAGTTGTCTGGTAGAAATGTCATTATCTGCTGTTACAATTATGCCACTAAACATAAAACAGTATTCTACATTTATCTGGGAATGATCAATAATAAACAGCCAAGAAACACAGCACATGGAATGCAGTGGGTAGGGCCTTGAGCAAGGAGTGAATTAAATGAACATTCAATAGTGATGTTCTACTCTACATAACTTTTTTGTAATTACCAAGCTGGTATGTTACAAAAAATATTTGCTGATAAAATGTGATGAAAAAAGAAGCTGCTGCCGTAACAATGCCTCATTTTTGCCAATGTCCTGCAAGCTCAATTAAAATACATAAAGACTAATGTAAACTGAATTGTGGGCAATCGTTAGAAATGGCAGTGAATCAGTGGATGTGTCAGAATTGTGGAATTTGCTTTATTTATGTGGTCTGTAGATTAAATTTCACTGCAATGAAACCAGAAGACAACAATTATTTCTTGAACATCTCATCAATTTCCTTGCATCAGGATTTGACTGTAGTGAAATACAAGACAGACCTCTGGTGGAGGTAAAGCAGGCTTCTCATAAGTGCAATATTGGAATACCCATGGCGCAGTACTGACCGCTTTCCCAATGCAGGGGTAGAATGTGCAGTTTTCAGTGGTGGTCCAATCAGTTTAGGATTTGGTGAAATTTTTGTAGCTGAAAAAAGGCTGCTTTGGAGCAGATTTGGAGCAAAAAGTGTTTTATAGCAGGTTTGGAGCAGTGCATGTCAACTTCTTGGTGAATATTCTTTGTGTGCAGACAGGAAATTCTGCTGCAATATAAACTAGGAGACAAGGCCAACAGTTGGAGAGCAGCCATAAATCAAGCTCTTAGCACGAAAGAATGTCACATGCTGGCTTCACTGCACTGTACAAGATTTGTGCTGTGGTGAAGCATTAGTGACAAAGCGGGCACGGCACGTGCGGTTTCGGCACATGACAGGTGTCATAATGTCATTATAAACAGAAAAAAACCACCCTAACCAGAAAAACCAGCAAACCAGAAAAGCTTGTTGCAAGCGAGAACATTTTATTTACAATTGCCTGCGTAGACAGTGCATTCAAACTCAATGTCTGACTATAAGCTGCACAAATAATCGGAAAATGCATACTTCTAGCGCAGGAGCAACTGTATGCACTAGCATTCAACGCCGAGCATTTATCATGACTTCGAGCAGACGCTATAAGAACGCTTAATTGCAATACATTTCCCTAGAGCTGTGAGGCATATATTTGAGATAGACAGATGACGAACAGAGACAGATGACTGAACAAACCGTGAAGCGGAGAGAGAAAAAAGAGTCACGTTTTTTTTCTGCATGGAGTCACTGTTGTTCTAGGAATGGCACCTTAACATGGCGTCATATAGAGTCAACCCTCATTAAAACAAAGTCGCATTTGACACAAAAACGGTTTCGTTATATCCAAAAATTCATTATAAATGAAATTTGCAACACTGTATTGACGGAAAATGTATTCTTCAGTTACTTCATTATAACCGAAAATTCGTTTTATCCGTATTCGTTATACAGTCAAACCCCGCAATAACGAAATCCATCAACAACGAAATTCCCGTGACTACGAAATATTTTCTTGTCCCTGGCGAATGCCTATTGGATTCAATGCATTTCATATTTCTCAACAACAAAACGTCGCTGAACTGCAATCCTGTAATAACAAAAACGACGCAACGTTTCCCACAAGTAATATACTTGCGCAAGGTCAGCGGAGAGCAAAATGCGCTCAAATGCCTCTGCTGTACACTTAAATTGCACAAAAAACTAACCACATTATGCTTGCATGGGCACCACCATCTTTGTTTACAAGATCGGCAAGCTGCCGGATGTCGTCATGACTGCCATGTTGTTTAATTTATACTTTTCTTTATGTGCTGTCGCATTGCCATCGGCTTGTTACCAGCACATGACTGTGCTTTGTGTACCTACAGCGATGCATCGTGTACTGTGCGCAGTTCGTGTGGTTCGAAGAAGCCAAAGCCACTGCCACCAACGCAGTGCCCGAGTCACTTACTGACGCATGGACAACGCTTTCTTCTCTCGACAGCGAGGTTCCTGATGGCGTTAGTGTCAACGACTGTATTTGCGCCTGAAGATGTGATAGTGCATTAAGAGTTGAGCGACGAGGCCATCTTGAACAGCATGCACTCAACCGACGACACTGAGGACCAGGGCGAAAGCCACATGGAGAAGCCTCCCAACCCACGAGATGTGTTGGACGCGTTCATAACGATTCGGACGTTCTTAGCAATGCACGATGATAATGTCGCGATGGACCACTTGCTGTGGAGGCGAACAAAGATGTAAGCGTTCGCTGCATGGCAAAGGCTGACAAGCTAAGCTAACAAACCTTTGGCAATAAACTTTCGTTTTTTTTGGTCATTTCCTTACTTGAATTGTGTTATTCCGCGATAACGAAATTCTCGCAATAATGAAATTTTCCCATTTCCCTGCCAATTTCGTTATTGCGGGGTTCAACTGTATCGACTAGGCTTGTGCGAATAGTAAATTTTAGGTCCGAAGCGATTTCGAATAGTTTATATCACATATTATAAAGGAAAATGAGCATATTTGTCAGGGCCCAACTAAAAAGCGCAATATTTTTAAAGTTGAAACAAGGCATATGCATATGTCATTCTTTTTGGTTCAAAGGGAAGTGGAAGCAACTTTGAGTAGTAGCAGGATTTTGCTTTCAGTAGAATTCAAGTGATAACCTCTAAAATATGTTACATTTTAAAATTTACTTTACTTAGAGCATATAAGCCGGTATAACAAGCTTTTAAACTTGAAAAATGATTAATCGATGTGAGGGTAATACAGTAACACCTCAATAATTCGAACTCGGTTATATCGAAATCCCGCATAATTAGAAGGATTTCTGCGGCCCCGTATTTTGCAATGTAAATATAAGTGGATAATTTGAAGCGGCGGTCAGTACCAGCCACGTTAATTCGAAAACGTTAATTCAAGCGCCATGTGCCAATTCCCGATCCCGATTTAGCTTCAAATCCGCAGAAATGATGGCCCTTAGGAGCCACAAGGCAATGCAATGTAGCAACACTAATGAGTGACAAGTAAAGCATCCCAGCCACGCTGCTGCCAGTGTAAGAAAAAAACTAAACAAAAGGTGGTCTCATGGTCAGCTGAAATGTGTGGCTGTGGAAAAGAACACGTGCTTCACCGCAACACAGCGGTGACACGTGGGCAGCATGACGCATGCTTCTCTCAACCTCAGCGCGTCATGATTTACCCATTCTTTCTGGGAAAATAGAGAAATTAATAAAGGACGGTCTGACGGAATTCGCGATGTATGCGAACCTCTGAATGGCGGTTGTTCTGGCAATTTGCGCACTTGCCCTGCTGGCGGAGTATTTGCCTGCAACGCCTACTTCGAAAACTCAGTTGGAAAACTTCAATGATCATCTTTTCCAGCCAGAAAACATCGCGAATTCCTTCACACTGGTCATTATTAGATTCTTTATTTTACCAGAAAGAATGGGCGAATGGTCGCATCATGACGCGCTGACGCTGCAAGGAACAGGTGACATGCTGCCCGCGTGTCACCACTGTATTGCAGCGAAGCCCGTCTTTTCCGCAGGCGCGCATTTCAGTTGACCACGAGACCATTTTTCTTCCTCTGTTTTTTTTCTTACGCTGGCATCAGCGAGGCCCGCCGTTTCCCCGGTATAACGGCAAAATTGGAGCCAGGTATTGCTGGAAAACATAACCCTTGTAGCTGCAAACTAGCAGGCACAGCAAACGACCACCTCTTACTACTTCCAGTAATTCAAAGTTCCTTGCATCCCGCTTTTTGTATGTTTGGTTAATTCGAAAACCCGCTTAATTAGATTTTTCACAGTCCCAGTGACTTTGAATTAACGAGGTTTTACTGTATGTTCATTTAACCTTGAAGCGGGGCTTCGCGGCAGCGCGGATTTCTCCTGGAAAGGTGTATTCACGGTGCAGCACACCTTCACTGCAGTGAAACCACCTTTACAGGGGGTTACATGCGGTTTAGATATGTCTATCCGTTCATTTCGAATACTTCGAAATTTCCTAGAATTTAAATTCGTTCGCATATTCGAAGAGCTCGAATATTCGCACAAGCCTAGTATCGACGTTTGACTGTAGTATGGCTCCCTGTGAATAACAGGGAGCACAGTTAGGGAAGAATAGGGTGTGCCTAGAAGAGGCGAGCTGACTGACTGGTCAGGTGAAAGAACGAACTGTCAGTGACTTTTCTTTCCTTTTTCCTATAGTGGTGAGGAGGAGGGTGACCAGCACCGCTGGAATAGAGTGAGGTGAGGGCATTGGTGGCAATATGGAAAAGCTACTAGTGTGTTTGGCACCAGATCAAGAATATTTTGGGCCAGAAATGCTCCACTGCCGTGTAAGGAGGTGGAATGTTGAACTTTGGCGCACATGGTGCAAGCTGCACTCGAATGGGCGCAGCAAGGAGCATGGAGATGGGATTGTAGCAAAATGGCGCAAATGGCACAGTTGGACCAGCACTGAGTATAATGAGCACTGAGCCCAATGTGTGCATACTTGACACAGATGACAGGTATAGCACAATAATGATGCATAATTATGTGTCATACTTTAGCCCCTCGTGCCAGAGAGAAAGAGAGAAAGGAAAGATAGGGAGGTTAACCAGAGGAAGCCTCCGATTTGCTACCCTGTACGTGGGAAGGGGAAAGGGGGTGCAAATGAATGAAAAAGAAGAAGAGTGTGACGACAGCACATGACAAAAAAATATATAATGACTGTAGTCCAAGTACTACACAGCAACATTTTCTGCCAATAGTCACAGTTTGTCATTCAGTCCGGTTGCTTGAAGAAACCGCAACAACGCCCTCAGAGCGGCTCGTGTTGAAGAGCGGGTAGGCCAGGGCTCTAGGATTTTGTTCTCCGTGAGAAGGCAATTGTCCAGCTGGCCTAATGCGGCTGAGAGGGCCGCTCTTTCGGAGTTGAAGCAGGTGCACTCCCAGAGAAGGTGCGCGACTGTTTCACTGCACCTGCAGACTTCACATGACGGGCTCCTAGCCATTCCGATAGTAAATGAATAGGCATTTGAGAAGGCCACTCCAAGCCATATATGGACCAGCACGGTAGAGTCATGTCGTGATAGGCTGGACAGGATGCGTAGTTCAAGATCAGGGTCCAAGGTATGCAGCTGCGCACTTGTACATGTCACTGACTTCCACAAGTCCAACGTTACACAACGGGCTAGCACACGAAGTTCTTTTGCCGCGTTCGATCTTGACAGGGGAATGGCAATACTGCTGACACTGTCGTGAGCGGATCGGGCAGCTGCGTCCACCTGGTCATTTCCTGAATGCCACAGTGACTAGGCAGCCACTGGAATATTACTTCGTGCCCTTTATCTATTGCTTCATGGTAGACTTGCCTGATTTCCGCGAAGAGCTGCTCATGTGAGCCATGACATAAAGCGGAGGGTAGACTTTGGAGGGCTGCTTTGCTATCACAGAAAATAGAACATTAATTAGGTGTCTGCTTCATAACAAACTGAAGAGCAGCACAGAGGGATACTAGTTCAGCAGTCAGCAGCTGCAGTTGAGGTTGCGTGAAACATTTTGAGCTGTATTACCTTGCTGGAATTATTACGGCAGCGGTTGAGCTTGTAGTCATAACTGAACCATCAGTGTAGATATGGGTGTGAGCACCGTACACCTCATGTAAATACAGTAGTGCAGCCTGTTTAACACTTTCGTGACCGCACCTATTCCCATCGATAGTATGTTATCGATGACTTCAAGTTCAAGTTCTGGCACTCTCTGAGCGGTTCTGGACAGCTAACGCTATACAAAGGGTAAAATAACGTCTTTTATCAGTTTTGTTTGCGAGTTTCTTTTTTCCACCGCGGGGAGATTTTTAAAGCTTGTTCGCAGTCAGGTAGGTGAGCGCACGTTTTTTCAGACTTCGCGTCGACGTCGCTCGCGGGTGCTTAAAACAGAAACGGCGAATTTCGATGGATTCCGATTAATCTGAGCGGGAATCTCTGGATGATGGTAGCAGCACAGACACGGAAGACGACTTCGATTCGCCAGGCTTCAGTACGGATGCCAAAAGTGCGTCAAACCTCCCCGGAACATCAGCAGCTATCCGCCGGTAAGTTTTGTCTTCTCCTCGGGTCGTTTCATCGCTGCCGAGCGTCGATGTAAACATATCCAGTGCGTACTAAAAATAACAGCTCTTATCTGCAAGGTGTTCGGGCGGGAGCATTTGGCGCCGGCTGCAGAAAGAGCGCAGTTCTCTCCGTGAAGATGGCGCGGAGTGGACTTTGACCCAACGCTCCGGTGTGCCGCGTGGCGGCGTCTTCCTGTTGTTTTTCACTGCAGAAGTCGTCAGAGAGATATGCAACCACAGAGATAAGTATGCGTGGATGCATACTTTCGAAAAGCCAACATACAGTGAGAGAGATGGATCCACGGAGGGAGGTTACTGAAGAGAAGATGAGCAAGTTCGTCGCACTCCATGTACATGGTAATCGTTGAAGTCCTGCGCTTGCATTGGTGTTGGTGTCGACGACACATATTTTCAGGCCTTCGTCCACCGTCAGTGATGCCACGGAAAAGGTTCAAGGTTTCTTGAGTGTCTCTGATCTGAAGAAGACGACCGTCGCATCCCACGAGAAGCTTCACCACGTGTCTTCTCTATTGCAACATATGAATGATTCTTCTACGCTATTTTTTAACCCCGTCGGAACCTTTCAGGGGATGAGAAAATGGTGAAATCTGAAGGTCTGTATGGTATTCGGCAGTATATGAGGGAGGAAGAGGTCAAATGAGGGTACAATTATGGATTTTTGCAGATTTGGAACAGGCTACACTGTTCATTTCAACGAATACACAGGAAAATTGAAAAATACCAGAACTGCAAGCTATGCTAGGAAAGTTGAGCAGAAAAAAAAAATTTTTTTTTTCCGAAACATGTGCTGCCAGCCTTTGTTTCACCGCGTCGAGAAACTGCATCGCGTGGTGGCATGATAGGCACTAGTGCCTATACAGTATAACCTCGTTACAACGGATCTGTTTACAACAGACGTTCGGATATTACATACCAATTTGCGGCGTTATGCCGACCTCCGTATTTGTTCCATTGATTGAGCTTCGTTTACAACGGATTCTGGTACAACGGACATTCGGATATAATTGACTAAAATGTCAGGCCAGCAAGGTGGTCAGGACTCCTTTAGAGTGGACTTTTCCACCACGGTCATTAACTTTCGACTTCAAACATCGCTTAGCATACTTTCGAGACGGGAACAGCACGCCGCGGATATCGACGTACCAATTTAAGAACGAAGGCCGCCGATCTCCGGTCTGTCAATGATCAGCTATGCCTAGCTGTAGCCTAACACAAAACGAGTGTAAACGCGTCACTAAGTAGCGCAATTTTCGACAGCCATGACCTCGCGACGCACAAGCCAGCGCTGCACAAGCAGCAGACGACGATCCCGAAGTGAGCATCACGGAAGAAGCAGCCAAAACATGTGCTTTTTGTACGCTTGTTAGTGAATGGAGGAGCCAGCTGAAACGGAGAACTTCAACATGGAGAAATGCTCTTTACGACGAGCCCAAACTGGTGGCGCCCGGTTGCGCCGTTGCCGACCTATAATATTGAAAAACGCTTTTTTTTTGCTATTTCCGCAATTTTCGCAAAGTCGGCAGACGCAAAGAAAAAATTTTATAGCACTTCTACGTAGTTTTCATTGAAGATATTTTGGAATCAGATAGAAAATGGGCTACAGAAACTGAAAATGCGATTTTCCAAAAATCGCATTTTTTTTTTTGGTCCCCCGTTAAAAATAAGACCATGTTTGTGACTCGTAATTCTCTCCGGTTATAACAGACCCATTCAGTGTTTACATAAAAGTCTGCTGTAACAGTACTTGGATTTTACATACTCCTTTTACAACAGACCAAAATCCGCTTCACTATGAAGGTCTGTTGTAATGAGGTTATACTGTATTCTTGTATTTATGGAAATAATTTTTGTACTTACAGAGCTTATATTTCCACTATTATTCTACGAGGGCTTTGCATTCAAAACGTATATTTCGATTTTTTTTTAATGTTTACCCTTTGCAGAATAGCATTGATGTTTTTATGAATCTTTTTTTATTTTTGATGCATTTTTCTTTGTTTGATAATTTTTTTATTATGTTCGAAATAAATCCGTTGTTTGGAATTAATACTGTTGGAAAGACCAATTCTTCCTCTATCATTTGATACCGTACACTTAGCATCAGTTATGTTCTGTGGCAGGAAAAACATATTTCCTGGACTAGCCAAAAACAACCAATTTTTCCGCGGTCACGAAAGTGTTAAGGGCAATCAGTACACTGAGACCAAACATGCGCAAAAAAAATCATGAACAAGAAGTACCAAAACACACACGAAGAAAACTGCACGCACCTGGAGGAATGTGAAATATAAGACTATGTGAATGTATATACATCTATGTTGTCTTTAATATGATACGCCCACGCAAACATCACTCCTCCCATCACCATCACACAACTCCATCAAAGTCACCATCACAAAACTGCAGTGCCCTCCCACTTTCTCTCTGTCTGTCTGTCTGCATGTGTGTGGCGTATAGTATTTCAAAATTTCATTTGCCCAGTTGCAAGTTCTTGTTTTCTCAAATGACACTGAGGTATTAAAAAGGAATTGTAATGAGCAGGAAAATCATGCAGTTTTAAGCAGGAAGACTGTAGTTCAGCCATACACAAATGCACCATGAGAATAATATAAAAGGGCTGTGCTATCACTGTAACTTACAGGAACACGAGTCCATGTGTAGAAGTCTGTTGCAAATTTCCAGAAGTCACCCAGTACACCAGTGGCATTCAGCCCACCGAATATGTACATGCTGCCAGCCACCATGGCAGCTCCATGGAAACGACGAGCTGTCGGAGCTTGGCCCAAGTCACGTGACACATTAAGCTGAAACGAGTGAAACCAAATTCAAGCAACTCGTTCAATGCTCTGGCTGATGAACAACTCCCTCCTGTATTTTATACAAGGTTTTTCACATTATTTTGGCCAAACTTCATTACCAGTGTGGTCAGAGCATTCTTTGCCTGTTACAGTGTGTGCCTAAACACATTTTGCTGCTCTCAGTGTTCTTCATAATGCCGACACCTTCGAACTCTTCCAGACAACCACATAAACAATGCTGTGGGCACAAAAAGCAGCAAGCAAGAGCACAGAGAATAAAGGCATCATGTATAAACTTGTGCCTCAATAGCAAATTGTGTCAAAGCACATGTGGCATGGTTGCTGAGCAGGTTACAGAAGACAAGCAGTTTCCTTTGGCAGATTAAGTCATGCGTCATGCATAGAACTTGAAAAATACTGCAACTGAAACTAAAAAAAAAAAGCGAGAGAAAATTGTTTGATGACACAAGATGCTGACTGTTTATTAAATATATCAGCTGACTGCTCTACAGGGATGCTCTGGGCAGGTACTCTGCTCTGAATCAGAGGCTGGGTCCGAGCTAGTTGACATTATGACATTATGAAACCGTTAAGCATCCTTGTGTGCTTAACGAATTCATAATACTCTGCTCTATAGCAGCAGATAGACCTGTGCCACAGACAAAATAAATATCCACAAAGCTTACCTATGAAATACTTCTGTAATAGCACAATAAATTTTTCTTGCCAGTATAAAATGGTTCTGTAGAGTGGTAAGGTGAACCACAAAAACATTTTGACAGGGCATGAGCAAATACACACACAGAATGTTCGATGGACTGTATGGCAGTGCAAGATGTGTGTTTGAATAAATGAATTGGCCCACAAAATCAAGATTTTTTAAAATACGGTTGGCAACTCTATTTGCATGTTATTAAAATCAGTTTCCCAATGAGCTAGACACAAGTACAGAATTGTAAAATTTACTATATTGTTGTATGATACACATATATTGGAACCGACTGTATGACATTATTAGCTATACAGAACAACTGTAACATCTCCTTGAATAATCCCATGCAATAGTATGGCACTGTAGCATGCACATATTGAACTACTGTTCACCTCCACATTCAATATATCGAACGCTGCGTCCTTGCAAGTACGCTTCTCCTAAATAAACTGTGGTCATATGCATCATTGGAAATGTTCATGCAGACAAAATATCATTGTTTTGACAGATGCTGTCTAACAAGGCACTGGATCTAAAGGGAATTGCATGCTCTGGAGGAAAAATGAGCAAGGTACGTGTTTCAAAATAAGGATAAATTGGACAGGAAGGATTTCATTTGTGAGAATCTCTATAAAGAACTTGCTTTAATGAGTTTTACTGCAATACAGCAGTGTAATGCAGAGCAGAACACTACAAAGTGGAGAGAACTAACTGATGCAATGAAGCATACTAGCTGCGGCTGTTCACGATTAGAAAGAGGACCACCATACCATTTTAAGAATGCGAACAGGCTCCCAGTCTGATATGAACATTACACAAGAAGGCGAAGGTGAAAAACGAGTAATAAGCAAAACTTCTATGCCTTCAATGTGGCCTTGGAGCAACAAGTCTGTAAATTCTCGCTCTATGTGATATCATGAGACTGTCTGAGACATGCAGAGTTTTTAAATAAGCTTCAGGTAGGTGCATTTCATATTTCAAGTTATCGGTAAATCGAACAATTTCGCAATGCCTTTCAAGTTCAATAAATGTGTGTTTTAAGTGCACAGTGATGACCTATGGCAGCCCTGTGAATGCAACTGGAGTTACGGTCATTAGCTTAACAAAGTTAGCTTAACAAAAAGAAAGTGCATAGTTATGGTTTGTAGGGGTGTGCGAATAGTGAATTTTGGAACCGAATCGAATACGAATCGAATAGTGATCGCACCGAATCGAATACGAATACTAATCGAATACTTTTCGAATAGTTTTCGAATAGTAAGACAACCATTCTCAAAACGGTCCTAGAACTCCGCAGCGTTTTTTTTTTTCTTTTTGAAAGAAATATTCACGAACTTTCACCAGAGAGCGTTGCGCTGACTTTTAACAGACTCAAAATACCACAGTTATGAAATCTGAGGTAAGCTCGTATACAGCAGCGATCACAACCTTCGAAGTATTTCTAACTGTAGGCTGAAATAAAGCAGTGACTGCAGATACTTTGTCGCCGGCTTTTAAATAAAACTGAGACATAAAATCTAAACAGTTTTGAACCGAAGACTATGCATACAGCTAAGGCGGTAATGAAACACATAAACCTGCCATCGCAACATGGTCCTCGGCACTGAAGGCATGTACCTAGACATCGGTGTTGAAAGCTGTATCTGCAAGACCAATTTACGCAAACACAACCCTTCCATCTATTGCTATTCATGAAGCTGAATGCAGGTGCACCTTCACTTCTTACAAGATGAAGACAGGAAGTGATTAATGCGATGCAGAGGCAGCATAGTAAAACTGAACGAGTATGGAGCTTTCATAAAAAAAAAACGCCTTCATCCGGTAATCAATATAGCGTCGGTAGTTTCGTAAAAGCTTGGGCTGCATGCATACTGGTAATTTAGTGATTAAAAGAAGAAAAATGGCCTTTAACTATTCCAAAGTTTCATTGTTTTGGGGTTCTGCCGCCGGCGCTAATTATTCGAAAATTATTCGAAAAATATTCGGTATTTCGAGTATGTACTATTCGATTCGAGTACCGAATCGAATAGAATGCAATTCGATTCGTTATTCGAAATTTTCGAATATTCGCACACCCCTAATGGTTTGTTATCCTAGGACACTTGTGCACAGGCATCTGTGAGTTTCTGAGCAGGGATTGAGCATGTCTTTGCTCAGTATGAGGGACAGGTGAACAAGCTTTGTGTTTGTGTGTATGCTATCCTCAAAACCAAGAATGGGATACCTCGTACACAACTATGTCGTGCACATAGTAAAGTTGGCAGGCAAAACCCCATGTCATGCACTGTAGCAGAATGTGAAGTTGTGTCAGTCATTAAGGAGGGAGAAAGAGAGAAAAAAATGGCGAAAAAGAAAAAGAAACTGCTACCCACCTTTTTCCAACGATCAAAATCGAGGTCGTAAACGTACAGCTCATCACTGTCACCCCGCGCAGGGTCCATGCCACCAAAGAGCCACAGTTGGTTGGGCTCAAGAGAGAGGAGTGAGTGGCCCAGGCGAGAATGGGGCAGCTCGGTGGTGCCTCCTCCACTGCCTCCTTGAACCTGCCCAGTGAGTCGTTCCAGTTCGAAAAGGAGGCTCCATGACACTTGCCCTGGCACCAGAGTATGGCCGCAGTCAGCGCCCCCATACTTGTCTCCACAGCTGCAAAGCTGGTATCCCTGCAGTGACAAGATTATAATACAATACATGGTTTACTGCTCTGAAGCAAGAACATAAAACACATACACACACATGGCTTGAGTCAGAATGTAAAAACATATATGTTAGAAGAAAACAAAAATTCTACAAAGTTGTACAAAGTGACAAAAGTGAATAACAAAAAAAAAGAGGCATAACATAATTCAGAAGAAATAAATGGTGAGGTTACTATGCATAGACTGAAAGCAATGCGTGCAGTGACAGCATGGCACATTCAATTTAGGAGAACCAATGCTGCATTTCAAAAGGTAAAGGTGAAAAAAGTAAGGCACAGTATTCTAAAACAGTAAATCTACTGCCACTATAAGGCACTAAATGTTGCCTTGATATACCCATTTTTAATAGTTACATACACCTTGGCAATATTAAAGCGAATGTTGTGGGGCAAGCAATTGTTTCAGTGAACAGTTATAAGGCCAGATCTCAGGATAATGCCCATTTTATTTTGTGTATAAATGCCATACCCTACTGACAAAAGCACATGAATACTTAATAATAGCTTCATTTCCATCCACATGCAGGGGACTAGGAAAACAAAGAAAGATGAATTAATGGCATGCCTGGTTCTGTGCTTCCTGAAAGGAATTCTGCACAGTATTTCACAGTTTTAACACTACTACTAAAAGACAACCTCGAATGTGACATATTTATATCCAAAAAATACAATTCGAACTACAACAAAATATGCACACTAGAACATCTATTATCATGCAAAAAACTACTGTGAGGGAAAAAAAAAGAAGAAAAATCTGGATAACCTCATGTAGGGAAATATAACAATGCCCTCTGTACAGTAAATATTTTCTGTAGACTTTTGTGCTAAAAAATATGTGTTTTTTAAAGCATTTTTCTATCAGACATCATTCTTAACACAAAAGTTTAGCAGTTCAGGTGGCTTTACTTTCATCATCTGCTAACCGGTTTCATGCGGAGATCTCCTACACTTCCACATTACATGTTGCTTTTTATTTTTTAAACTGCATAGGCAGGTAAGAACTGCATTTTATTCCTTGCTTCTAATTAGCTCAATCTTTGATGACAACACACCACTTCTAGATGATTACAAACAGTTCAACACCGTACTGATGGCACCTGTCTATGCCTATTTTGGATGTGAGTTAAAAAAGCCTAATTCTATTTTTTATTTGGTGAAAAAAGTCTTTTCAGCCTAAATTTTCACTCCTGACTCACTGAACACTTGGCAGTACTGAATGCTCTTAATATTGACAAGGTCATGCACATGCAGTTAGTGCCGTTGCTTTGCTGGATGGCTATCAGGAGGCGTTGGTTACTCTCACGTTTCAACTTTTTTTTCTTACAGTAGCCATGTTTATTACGCCCCATTTACAGAGAGCTTGAAGCTTATACGGACTCAAAATTTCTGTACCATTGGTACCATACAGCAGCGGGAAGTTTGGGTACCATGTTTAAAAGAGCAGTCCTGGTTCCTGCTCAATAGATTCTTGATGAAACACACACCCTCATTAGAGAAAGCTCAACCAATTACAGCATTCGCTCTGCTACTGTGCTCTGGGCCCTAAGAAATTTTAAAATGCTGCTTTATAATAGTACCAGAGCTCTACTGGGTGGTTGTACAGAAGTGCCAGAATAGTTTCACATTGCTTTAAAAAAACAAACAAATAAACTGCTAATATGTATTTTAGTCAACTTTTATTGTGACATCCCACTTTCTTGTATGTTTGCAATGACACATATAAACAGACATAAACCTGTACATGCCAGTTAGCGATTACTACCACACTCAGTTGCACCCCACTGCAATGAATTTCCCAACAAAAAAATTTCTGTTGCAAGGAAGAATTCTTGATTCCACCTCAGATGCCTATAGAAAATAATACGAAAAAACTCTATTCACAATCTATAATTTTTCAGTAGGTATTCCTGCTTCAATGAATATTTTACAAAGGCAACTGCGTAGGAAAGGAACAGTTGCTCAGGACTGCACCAAAATTCAGAATGGCAGCTGAACCAGGGCTCATCACTTCCTTCAGTGTGACCACAATGCAATACTTGTCATCTGAGCAACCCAATTAACCTTTTGCCAGTAAGCTGGTGGCAATATGACTGTCCATCCATCACGATGCACATGCCGCATTACTACCACATTGGCCGTGCAATGCACACAGTCTAAATGAAACTACTGCTCGTTGCTATTGGCATAATTATATGATGACCACATGATTCTGAAGGTACCTAGCCAATGTGCACCAAGTCAAAATGAAACTATTGCTTGCTGTTACCACTGTGGATCAAAACTGATACAGTCAGGGATGGCAATGACACAGTTCTGAAGGCATGCAGATTTGAATGTAGTGTCATATGCGGCAATAAAAAAAGGAACAAAAAAGGCTATAACGGCACGATAAATAAGCACGAAGCATTCCTGCTTTTCTAGCATTTCCGCATGATTTCTATTCATTATGATGACAAACTTTTCTGCTTTGTTGCGGTCAGCTGCAAGCTCTGCTTTTGCTCCACTTTTGTAGCGTTTTGTGCTAGGCATGCTCAGAGGGTCATCCAAATTAATCCGGATGCATTCAAGTAAGTCCAAATTAATGAGAGTTTGATGACACTAAACGATGCATATGCTTTCCAAGACTAGAGGATGAGTTCAATTATGATTTATGAATTAACAAAGGTCAAAGTAATGAGGTGTATTGCAGTAATTTCGGTGGCATATGAATGAAATCTTGCGATGACAATATTCCACATCAACACTGTTTCTTGTGCATGCTGTCAATTCTGTTGAAGCAGGATTTGATTGCAGTGCATAGTAATGCCACATTTCCACCAGTTATGCACAAATACATTTACATTGTAAATGACGGAGGAATTACATAGACAACATGCTAAAATGTAATTATTCTATTTTACTTAGAATAACAGAAAGCTGAGCTAGTTGGTAAGTATTCATGTTAAAGAGACAGGGCGTGCAAACACGGACACTGAGAGAAGTCAAAACACCACAAACATAAAATCTCTTTATCTCTCCATTTAACACAGGCAACAGTGGAACTATGCATTAAAGAGTGGCAAGCCACATTTATGGAGCAGGCCAAGTTCTAGTTATGATTTCATGCGACACACGCCAGCGAGACACAGCAGTACACATAAAAACAAATCATAGCACCTTTTCGCAGATTCCATGGTGCTGGCTTGCTGAGCACTCGTTGGGGCAGCTGGCAACCTGGCAGTGACTGCCGACATAGCCGCGGCCACACACGCATTCTCCATTGCGGCTGCAGTGGCGCTGTGGCTTAAACATGCATGCATTGGGGCAGTCCAGGCGACGGAAACTAGCACTGAACCCTTGTGGCAGTCGTCCACGCCGAAAGTACACAGAAAGCCATCCCGTTGGTGACACCAGTGTGATGGGAGCTGCACACAGAAAAGCCTTTCAGGTTTCTAGGCACAAAGCTCGTTGTTGTATATCTACCATTCATCATGTGAAGAAGTATAAGCACCGGCAGGAGAGAAAGAAAAGCAAGTTAGCAATTGTGTCCTTAAAGGAACACCATATGTGCCCCACCTGCTTGAAGAGAAGAGAAAAAACTAGAGCTGTGCGAATAGCAAAATTTTGGGTGCGAAGCGAATTCGAATATTGAAGTGCGAGTGCGAATCGAATTGAATATTTTGCGAATACTTCTCGAATATTTCTAAAATATATTTCGAATACTTTGAAGCGAAATTGCACAAAAAAAAGTGAGAGAGGATTCCTAAGTATATTCTTATGAAATAGCAACATGAAAGTGTTTCTTTTCATTAGGTTGATGAAGTACTGGTGGGGTGGCGTTTCATAGTTGTCTTATCAAGAATGAGCCAATGTAGGGACTGAATTGTATTTATGTACATGATTTGGTGCAACCAAAGTGTTGCCGACAACACTTTACATGTGATAGGCAAAGATGCCATTTCCTCAGCCTCTCCTCCTCTTTCAACTTCTGTGGAAGCCCAATTGATGTGGTGGACAAGGGTCTGCTCCCTTGAAGTCCGGAGTTCCAAATCTGCCTCGTAGACGTCGATAGATAAGAACATCTGAAATTTTGGATGCTAAAAAGCTTCGGCTTCCGATTTTTCGGACTGCCTGCTCAAATTTCAGGTCCAAAACAGCATTAATTGAGCCCCCACCTCTGCCACATCTTTCATCTCCATGGTGGAACCAGTGTTTTCTTGAGTTCATACATTTGCGACCGTAGCAGAGCTTGAAAGGCAGCTTTGCCGCAAACCGGGTGTGATGAGGTGAAGCATATTGAAAATCTAGGGACCACTTCCAATCTGACGTTGACTGTCTCTTGGCAAAGTTCGACCGTAACGGAGCTTGAAAGGCAGCTTTTCCGCAATACTGGGGTGTGATGAGGTGAAGCATATTAAAAAATTGAAAGGGGTCATTTTCAATTGGACGTTGACTGTCTCTTGGCAAAGTTCGATCGTAACGGAGCTTGAAAGGCAGCTTTGCCGCAATACCGGGGTGTGATGAGGTGAAGCATATTGAAAGTCTGAAGGGGTCACTTTCAATCTGACGTTGACTATATTTGTTTTTGGGAAGTTCGAATAGTTCGAATAGTAAAATTCTAGTGTGAATCGAATCGAATAGCAAACACTATTCGAAAAATATTCGAAATTTCGAATATTCGCACACCCCTAGAAAAAACAAACTCACAGAACACACTGATAGTGATAGGAATGTATTAGAAAACTTTTTGCAGTTAAACAACAGGTTTGTAGTTTTACTGGTTGTACATGTTGCCATAAACATTCGCTTACCAATTAAATTCACAAGCATGGTTAATGTCTGCCCCATGGCAAAAACTCTTGTTGTCCTTACAGTTGACAGTGAGTAGTATCAGTTGAAGCCAGCAAGCCTTCAGTTCCTCTGCACTGCCACCGTGCATTCTGCAGGTAGAGTACCCATTGATTCAAATGCGAATCGTTTTTTAGTATAATGATTGCTATGAAACTGGTCATGATAACCGTGTCATGACGCTGGAAATCTGGCCGCTAAAGGTAACCTTGGCCCTGATGTAAGTGTTCGGGTCAAAATTACACCGATATGTCACGAATTGCAGATGCTGGAAACAAAAGTATGTGCATTACTTAACCCTAAATTTTAGCATTTCAATACGTGGGTACTGTACTTTACCATAAAACTTGTGTTGCACTATGGCCTGGACCAAGGAGGTCTGCCTTGGCAAGCCTGACCTCCTTTAACATTGTTGAACAAAACAAGTTCAAAATTCCAATGAATCCTTCACGATACAGTCGAACCCGGGTATATCGAACTCGCCAAAAAACGTTTATTAGTTCGATATATGGCATAATTCGATATAGGCCCGCTATAGGATTTTGACACAAAGGCACATAACAATAAGAAAAGTACTTTATTAATATGGTGGCTTACTTGCGTGCCCTACTTTGGAACAAAATAGTCCTGGATTTTCTTCTGTGTCAACGACTTCGCTACCTGCGACAGCACACACGCCTCCATGTTGTCCAACGAGTCGGAGCAGCTGAGGCTGCAACCTTCCACATTCACGCAATAGCGCCGGACCAACGCAAGTGCACTAATCATTTCGGAGGATGTAGGCAATGGGCCATCGTCAATTTCCTTATTGTTGTCGCTTTGGCTCGTGGTCGGCACGACGTCTGCAACGTAGTCCTCATCTTGTAGCTCACCCATGATGGCGACATCATCATTCGCACTGACGAACTCGTCGAATGTCGATCCGTCGATAGCTCCCGTGAACTCTGCCAGCTCGCTCCAAACTTCGGCGGAAACACCTGCGGTGTTTTCAGTGCTGTCATCGGAATTTGGGGTGTCATCACCAGGCATGCGGAAGCCGGCACGCCTAAAGCAGTTCTGGATCGTCTCCTTCGTGACATCTGACCACGATCTACTCAACATAGAAAGAGCTCCGAGCAAGTCGATCTTAAGCTCCCTGCCGACACGAAGGTTCACAGAGCACCAACAGGCACCACCACCAGCACGGACCACGCTGAATGAGGACTCGAGGAAAACAGGCAGCAGCAGGCACACAAGCATAAAGAAAGAAAAAATGGCGCTCACTTCTACCGCCTCTGTACCTCGGAGAAAGCACGACGGCCTCTGATTGGCTGTAAGCGCTGCGAGCGGGCCAGGATCATTTCTTGCAGGGGGGTGTTCGCCCGTGCACAACCGGGTCTAAACCACTTTTTCTAGGGTGGCGCCGGCAGTTTTCCCCGCCACCGCGAGGGAAAGACAACTTGCTGGGGCACTTTTGAGGCACATGGAGTTTGATATATCGGTTGTCGTTGCTATTTTCGTTCGATGTAACAGTAACTTTTGCTATATATTCTCAATGTAAATTTACCGCGTTTAGAAATTGTTCGATATACGGGATAATTTGATATAAACGGGTTCGATATAGTCGGGCTTGACTGTACTTGCGTAGAAAAGGTGCCACGAGACAGTGCTTGCATCCTCAAAGAAAGTCGAGATTGCCAAAGCAGTGGCTCATACAAAGTTCAACAATGGTCCCAAGAAAATTCAGAGTGTTGAATTAACTAAGAAAAGCTTGTGGCAAACATACAATGTATTCCAGGCAGTACTTGGCTCAAGCAAGGGCCACGGCGCTTGACAGTTCAAAAATGGCCACAGAGGAATGTAAGTATGAAGCTATCGCCACAGAAAAGAGCAAAACTGAAGAAGGCCTCGTGTATGCCGCAGGGAAACTTTTAGCAACCATAAATGCAATTGGAATGAAATCGAACACTTCCCAACTTTTGATGCCATTTTACTCAGTTTGTGTTTTTTTCACAGGTGTTCATGGTAGTAAAAATGATTTTTTTTTTATAAGACAAAAAAAATTTTTTATAGGAGAAGGCAAAATGTATAGGCTTGTGCAAATAGTAAATTTTAGGTTCAAAGTGAATTCGAAGCGAATAGTGATTTGGTCGACTAATTTCGAATCGAATTCGAATAGTATATATCACATATTATAAAGAAATATGAGCATATTTGTCATAAGCCAACTAACCTGTGCAATATTTTTTTTTTAATTGAAACAAGGTATATGCATATGTAATTCTTTTTGGTTCAAAGGAAGTGGAAGCAATTTTGAATAGTAGCAGGATTCACTTTCGTTAGAATGCAAGTGATAACCTGTAAAATATGTTACCTTTTAAAATTTACTATACTTAGAGCATATAAGCTGGTATAACAAGCTTTTAAACTTAAAAAATGATGAATCGATGTGAGGGTAATATGTTCATTTAACCTTGAAGTGGGGCTTCGCGGCAGTGCGAATTTTCCCTGGAAAGGTCTATTCACGGTATAGCACCACTCCGTTGCAGTGAAACCACCTTTACAGCGAGGGCGTTACACGCGGACTAATATACACCTATTCGTTCATTTAGAATACATCGAAATTTCCAATAATTTAAATTCGAATCGAAGTGAATTCGAATACTGCAATATTCATTCGAATATTCGAAGTGCTAAAATATTCGCACAAGCCTACAAATGTACTCATTTGTAGGGTGTTTACTGAGGTGCAATTTTATGCAGAATGCAACAATGGACTCAAGTTTTCAGGTTTCACACTCCTTTTGATAGTAAAGTTTAAATTTTGATCCCTAGGTGGAAGTGAAATTTCAGTGGTGTAAATTCTGAAGGAAAAAGAAAACACTGCACAGTGGTACAGTTTTCGCAATATATCACGCAAGAATGATAAGATTAGTTGTGTTTTTAAAATGGCAGTTTTTGTAGCAAACAAGAGTTACTTCAATATCTTACGAAAAGTTGTTCTAGAATATAGTAAAATATTGCACTTGGCTTGATATTATTGCTTTTATAAAGTGAGCAAAAGGCTAGATAGCATCTGCAGCGTCTAAACAGCAGCAGCAAGGACTGGAGAGCAATGGGAAGCATTTCAGCACAAAGAGGCCATGCAAGCATGAGCTGCTGCCTCGCAGAGGGCTGGTGATGTGGCTGCTGTGCTGGGCATTCCTCATCACTACGAACAATCTAACTAATTTTTATAAAATATTGAGTAAGTGGTTCATCTTTTTCACCTCTTTCCATAAATGGTAAAATCTGCTTTTGCTTTATCTCATCTTATGGTGTGGACAAAGTATACACGATGTTTAGTTGTTATTTAGACAAGCTGCTTGTTTTGTATGTCAGAGTTGGGAGCTGCAATCTGTTAATGTCGCCAATAAATGTTTACATGGTGGCTTTCCATGTTGGCCACACTATGGCACACTGGTCCAGCTGCTACAAGATTACTGAAGTCTTCGGTTGGGATGCTGCATCTCGCGCTCCAATGGTGGGCTGCCTATGCATATGCCGGTTCCAAGCCAGAGGATCAGAACAACCGACTGAACACATCATGAGGGGAAAAAAAAGATGCCTTCACAAAGCACATATGCGAATACTATAGAAATTCTGCCACATAATAACAGATTTCATGGAATGCGGTTCCGGAATGACAACAATACTGTCAACAAATGAGCTATTCCCTACCTGTCAGGTTGGTACCACAAAATGCTCCTAGCAGCACACTTTCGTCACTGCCGCGCACAGCAGAAAGCACAAAAGGCGGAACCCCCGAGTACACATAGATATGATTTTCAGGGCATGGAACCCTCAGGCTTGGAAGCAGTGTTAACTCCAAGGTAGCTCCTGGTTGCCTAAGTGAGCAAAATGAAGAAAGGGGAAAAGAACTCAATCCACATGCAACACTATTCTCATAATCAAAATATCATACTGGCAATTCCTTCTCTTGGCATGATACATACTTTAATACACGTTACGAGTGTGCCATTATCAAGTCTTTCTAATTAAAATCAAGTACAAAAAGTAAAGTTAATTTACTGCATAATTAAATGCAAATGCACTTATTTATGACAATTTTATTTATTCCAACATGTCGAAGCATCAAAATTATCTTCGCAAAAATAAATATGGACAGGTAAGTAATTATACATTTAGCTAATGTGATCATTGATAATTCAGGAAATTCACCAGATACATTCACAGTGTACTTTTAATAGCATATGCATTATTCATGCAACATATTTCCTATTTAATTAAAATGCACTGAGCCACTTGCTACTTATCATATTGCGTGCTTGTTTTTTTACATAACAAGATCTGGGATGCAGCAATGAGAGCAAATGTGGCCACAAGTAAGTGAGGTAAGTGAGGCAAAAGTGGCAAGAGCGTACAACTAAAAGTGATGGAATGCATATTGCGGACACCATTGCTCGGAAAGGCATGAAAGGATCTTTTCTTCCTATTTCGGCTCTGTGTTGTGTGCATGCTAATCCCTAAGCCATGGCAGGTATTAATCCCTAAGCCATGGCAACTTTTAACCATTAAGATATTTCAAATGGTTCCAAGTCACTTTCAAATCTAATTAAAAATCAAGTGATTCGAACAAAATATTTAAAGTTTGATATTACTTGAAGTTTTGAATATCTTCACACCACTACCAAATGTCAATCATATTAATCTTCGGCCATGGTACCCTCAAATATTCAGTTAGTCCCAAGCATCTTGGTCATGCCGAATATATCACAAAACTTACTGGATGTCTGGTTTTTGAACGAAGTATGAATATTAAAAATATGCTGTTTCAATGAACAGTCATTATAGTGCCTTCATCTTTGTAAAAACAACTAATACATGTTCAAACAATACGGTGGTAGCATAGCATTACTTGTATTAAGAGAAAACCCAAATACTACAGTGAAATTTCAGTATATAATAAACTTCAAGAAACTGCATAAATTTCTTTCTTATTCTGAAACATCATTAAACTGTATGAGGAGAAGCCCCCCCCCCCCTGACAAAATGCACCCATGCACGCTTACTCCCTACCCTACCCACCCCCACCCAGTGACACAGGCCATACAGTGCTATATTCAAAGGGGCTGTCTTTAGTTCAAACTCCGTTTTATTCAAGCAAATTTCTGGTCCCCCCAGAATTAAAATTATTGAAGTTCCACTGTGCACAAACTATTGGCAGTTGGCACAACTTTACAAAAACTTGTTTAATCTGAAAAGTTTTGTTAAAGTTGTGTTTACCATAATAATGCAATTATCACTGTATTCAGATGTCTTGCCACAAGTGACAGAGGTGGAGATGATTACACATAAAGAGGCTTACATGGAGAGAGTGTTGCTCCTGTTGACTAGAGTGCTGGTGAGTATCCAGAGACAGTGATGGGCCTCCACTGGACCTTCCATTTCTGGCACACCCAGTCCACCTCCATCTGGCTCCACGTACACAACACGCTTGGGACTGCAGTCTATGAAGCAGCGGCCTCCATTCCTGAAGGAACCAGTGGAATTTACCATGACAATGCAAAGCAAGAAAAAAACACCCACAGCTGTCTCTCCCACAAAGCTGTACACATTATTCCGCAGCAAGTGGCACACCTAAAGTGGTTTTATTTGTTTGCCTCTAAAATTGAGCTACCATCGGGGATTTCTCCTGGCACCTACATAAATTGTGGTAACTGTGACATGTCCCATCACCTTTATGTAAGAGTTCGATAATTCTTCGCAGCTGCTGCTCTTCTTTTTTCAAACCCAGGGTGAAGTTATCATTCAGCTGTTCTGCCTTAGAAAGAACAGTGGGCAGCTTACAATGACACTTCCTGGCAAATAATTGAGCCTTCACTCTTATGACCATGCAAAGTAAAACCTGTAGAGCAAGCGCAGGGACCTCAAAGACAGTGCAAGGTGCACACCATAGGTCGGCAAAAAAAATTGGAGCTCACTCAGACTCACTCAAGAAATATATTTTGCTCTGAGGGCTCACTCCGACTGAGACTCACCAAAATTTTCCTCAACTGGACTCACTCGGACTCAGGCTCACTAAACGTTTTATCAACTGGACTCAAACTCACCAACATATTGCTCAGCCGGACTCACTCAGACTCAGGACAAGCCGTGAGCCTGAGTGAGCCTGAGTGAGTCGACTCGTGAGTCCGTTAGCGTAAAGTGAGCTCTTTCGATCTTGATGTAAATGCTCTTTAACCCCTTAAGTGCCGATTAAATTACAAAAAAGTGTTCCAAAATTGCCAAATTTTTACGACATGAAATGCTTCAGTAACATGTTCAAATCAGAAAAGAACTTGCGAAAATGTTTTACAGCTTATAAAAATGCTTTATTCATCATATTTCGCACCGTCATGTAATACCCAGACTCGTAGCCAGGAAAAGTGACAATTTCTCATGACGAGCTCAGCTCGTCATAAGCCTTTAAGGGGTTAACATGAATATTGTCGCTGCTCACCGACGTGGTCTTTACGCGAAATATTGCCCTGCCAAGCACCATAACCCAAATAATCAAGAATAGGGCTTGCGTCCCTTGCGTCAATTTTGGATGTTCTACGCACGTGCTTCCACATGGCATCGCCATGGCGCATATCACCCCTTTGAGAGAATATGAGATCTCTTCTTTAGCTGAATCCCTCTCCAGTACCAGCCCACCTTTGTCGCCTATTACTTCGACCTCGTCGACTGGGGACAACATTTGTAAGATGATTGCTCCTGATCTTCCTGCAGAACAAACAACAGCTCTTCGTCACTTGCTGTCATCTTATCGGGATATCTTTTGACTTGAACGACTGCCCTCTCGGACAGACATCTGTTGTCACCCATTGCATCAACACCGGTGACGCGAGCCCCATTCGTAGGAGACCATATGGCGTCTCCGCTGCAGAAAGGGCCATCATACAAAAAGAGGTCGACAAGATGATGGACAAGCATATCATTGAACCATCGAGTAGTCTGTGGGCATCTCCGGTGGTCTTAGTAAAAAAAAAAAGACAGCTCCTGGCGCTTCTGCGTCGACTACCGTCACCTCAACCGGATAACAAAAAAAGATGTGTATCCACTGCCCCGCATCGATGATGCCTTTGACTGCCTTCATGGCTTTAACTATTCTTCTTCCATTGATCTCCATTCAGGCTATTGGCAGATTAGCGTTGATGAGATGGACCGCGAAAAAACCACCTTCGAACACCAGATGGTTTATACCAGTTCAAAGTCATGCCTTTTGGATTGTGCAATGCGCCAGCTACATTCGAGCGCATGATGGACTCTCTTTTGCGTGGCTTGAAGTGGTCAATGTGCCTTTGTTACCTCGACGATGTGATCGTCTTTTCCTCGACTTTTGAAAACCACCTGCAGCGCCTCAGAACTATCCTCTCTGTGTTTCGCTCTGCTCGCCTTCAGCTGAATTCGTCTAAATGCCATTTCGGTCGCCGCGAAATTACTGTGCTCAGACATCTCATAAACGCTGCAGGAATCCAACCCGATCCAGAGAAAGTTCGCGCTGTGTGAAATTTTCCTACTCCTTCTTCGACGAAAGATGTCCGCAGTTTTCTGGGCTTATGCTCTTACTTCCGTCGCTTTGTAAAAAAATTTGCCGACATCGCTCGTCCTCTGACCGACCTTCTTAAGTAGGATACCTTTTTCTTCTGGGGACCACACCAAGAGCAAGCATTCTCTACCTTTATTGAGCGGTTTACGAGTTCCCCGATTCTCTTGCACTTTGACCCTTCCACGCCCACTGAAGTACGCACTGACGCGAGTGGTCATGGCATCGGCGCTGTCCTCGCTCAGCATCAACAGGGCCACGACCGTGTCATCGCCTACGTGAGCCGCCTTCTCTCCACGGCTGAACATAATTACTCGATAACTGAGTGAGAATGCCTTGCGCTCGTTTGGGCTGTCGCGAAATTTCAACCGTACTTGTTTGATCGTACCTTCCGCGTTGTAACTGATCACCACGCACTATGTTGGCTCTCCTCTTTGAAGGACCCAACTGGACAACTTGCACGTTGGGCATTACGTCTGCAAGAGTATGACTTCTCCATAGTCCATAAATCTTGATGCATGCACAAAGACGCTGACTGCCTTTCTCGCAATCCCATGGATCAACCGGACGACACCAATGCTGACGTGGACATCTGTACTCTATCCCTATCCGGCTTTCTCAACATCGGCGACAAGCAACGACGGGACCCTGTTCTTCAGAACCTTATGGACCGCCTGAGCTACACGCCCACTGACCCTTCTCTCCGGATGTTCGCCTTGCGTGATGGGATTTTATACCGCCGCAACGTTCATTCTCATGGCCCTGAGCTGCTACTAGTTGTCCCCAAGCATCTGCGACTGGCCGTGCTCCAAGAACATCACGACGCTCCTAGGGCTGGACTAATGGGCATAACTTGGACTTATGATCGCGTGCGGCGCCGCTTCTTCTGGCCTGGTCTCTTATCGCTCTGTGCGTCGCTATGTTGCTTCTTGTGACCTGTGCCAGAGCCGGAAGACGCCTGCCTTGCCTCCCACTGGTTTGCTTCAGCCTATTGAAATCCCTACATTCTTCCATGTGGGCCTCGACCTACTTGGGCCGTTCCCTAGTTCTACCAAAGAAAACAAGTGGATTGCCGTCACAACAGATTATGCCACAAGATACGCCATTGCGCGAGCGATACCGACTAGCTGCGCTACATATGTCGCCGACTTCTTACTCTACGACGTCATCCTACACCACAGCGCCCCTCGCCAGTTATTAACGGATCGAGGCCGTTACTTTTTATCAAAAGTTGTCGATGACCTGCTCCACTCCTGTTCTACCGAACACAAGATCGCTACCGCGTACCACCCTCAAACGAATGGGCTCACCGAACGCCTGAACCGCACTCTAACTGACATGCTTGCCATGCACGTTTCCGACGATCACCGTGACTGGGACGCCGCTTTACCGTACATTACATTTGCTTATAATTCGTCCCATCACGACACCGCCAGATTTGCGCCATTCTACCTTTCGTATGGCCGCGACCCTGTCTTGCCCTTCGACACGTTGCTACCCTCTGACACACAATTCTCAGCGACTGATTACGCCCGCGATGCAATCACCATTGGCTGCCCATGCACAAGAGCTCGCTCGTCATCGCCTCACAGCGTCGCAAGCTTCTCAAAAGCGACGCTACGACCATCGGCACCGAGAAACACACTTTACTCCTGGTTCCCTTGTTCTCCTCTGGATGCCCTCTCGTCGCTTCAGCTTAGCGGAAAAACTCCTTTCTCGTTACTCTGGTCCATACAAGATCTTGCGCCAACTGTCTGACGTGACGTACGAGATCGCACCAGCCGATGTGTCTCTGCTACCTCACGTCACCAGCGATATTGTTCCCGTCGCCAGACTCAAGCCTTATATACCCATATTAAGTGATGCGCCATGACTTTCACCGGGACGGAGCTAAACCTGCCGGGAGGGTGATGTGGCGGTGAAAAGAACGAGGAAGCTGGCACAGATTAGAGGAAGACCACCACTTGGGCACCAGCTATATTTGTTGTAAATACACCAACTCTGCACTCGTGCGCCTGCTTTCTTCGTGCAACAATATCTCACATAATCGGAGCTCTACGATGTGCCTTTTGATCTTGTACCTTCAAATGTGAGTTATCAGTAATTTCAATCCAGTAAGGACATTTTTATGAAATATGTACGCGACTCACACAAGATATTTCTATCAAGAACATCCCATGAAAGAGTTTGCGGGGGGGAGGTCACGGCACCCCACCCCTAACTCATGCCTCTGATCAATAAATATTGAAGTGGCGCATAAACGCTAGCGCGTTGAGATACGTGTAAATAGGCTTGAGCATAAACATAAACTTAAGATGATATGAGGCTGATAGTAATGCTGAAGATGAGTAGATATTACAATATTTGTGCTCAAACGTCAAATGCACAGATTTAATTCTTGCACAGTTATATCGGCAAGTGGCATTGTGAACTTTCAGCTGAACACTTTTTAAAAAACTGTTCATCTGTGCATTAGATGCAGCTGCGGTGCTAAGGAGTAGTATGTGCAGCCACAGAATATGTTTCAGCATCGAATGGCTTGGAAGGCTCAATACCAAAAATTTTACACCAAGAAAAGTTGGTGAAAGGTCATCTAAATGACATATTAACCTAAAAAAATACAAAATGTTTAATTGGAGGGAAGGGGGAAGTAAATGAAGAAAGCACACTAAATATTGGGAAAATAATAACAAAAAATGCTGAGCCCTAGCTATCACAAAGATTATTTATAACAAGTCAGAACTAGAGATTGAATATGCACCCGTGAAGCTTTGAGCATGTGACTTGTGCTTTCCAGCACCTTGAATAAACCGCAAGGCAAATAATCACTTGTAGCTGATACCACAGTAGGCAAAAAGCACAAAATTTAGTAGCTGCAAACAACACACATCAACACACATAGTAAATGTTTAATGAAATACAGCTGACTCCCAGTAAACGGAAATCTCTTAAACGTAATTGCTGCTTAAATGGAACAACTGCCTCTACTTTTATTGGTTTCGTACTTGAATTCTGCACCCCTGTTCATCTCTCAGTAAATGGAACTCCTTTTAAATGAAAGATATCTTCCTGCTCCCTTCAGGTTCCGCTTAACGAGAGTCTACTGTATTTAGGCTGGAAGCACAGAATTTTACACTATTTTAATAAAAAGCAAAGGAAAAGTTATGCATAAAGGCAAAATGGCAGTTTTTTCATGCCACAGTGGAATGTCACTAAAAAAAAATTTTTCTCAGCATTTAGCAGTCAATTTACAACGTCATGCTTTTTGTCTTGATAACAAAAAACTTACTGCCTGTAGATTTTTACACTATATGTTCTTCACCCCCCCCCCCCCAATCTTTTTTTCTTTTTTTTAAATTCTATATTTTACATCAATAGGGAGAGAGAAGAGTTACATGGCATTCTAGGGATGCTGTTGGGGTTCCTCAAGGCCAGGAATTTTAAGAACCCCTCTCTATCGTAATTTTAAAAAATTTTTGCTGCAGTGGGGGTTAGAGCAGTTTATCAGATTTGTGGTTGCGTTCACATGAGTAGGAGGATTGTTCCAGGATTCGTGAGCCCCAGGACAAATTGGGAGAGTTGGCAAGTATGTCACAGTAACCACCCACGCACACACACAAAAGAAAAGAAGAAAGAAGAAAGCTCTTGTTGCTGTAATATTTATCAAAGGTTTATTTACGTTTCCCAATGACTGTTTACTGACAGCTTAACATTGTGAAATGAACTACAACCACCATCACCTCCTGCACTGCCATGCAAGCTCTCAGGTAACGTACCTAGGATCACCAAAGTATCCTGGCTGGCAAGACTCGCAATGTTTCCCATGGGTGTTGTGTAGGCAGTAGCAGTTCCCTGTGCTTGAGTCGCACATGCCTCGCGTGGAATCACCGTGTTCATTGCAGGCACACTTTCGGCAACCAAAAGGACTGGTAGCATTCCCAAAGCTCCCTTTCCTGATTGGTGGGGAAAAGGGCAGAAGACATGTGAGCTGCTGCTAACTAGACATGTGAAACTTGTAATATCAATGTGTCACTGAAGTAAGTATAGTTTCGTCATAAAAAAATCTATTATGGTGCACACGTGACATGATGGAGGAGCGGCACAAATGATAGTTGTTGATATGAAGGTAGAAGTGCATGCCAAAAGGCTAGTTCAAACTGCACCAAACTTGTACATTGAACTCGTGGAAACAAAATTACTGTGCGCAAAGTTGTTGCATGTACAGTCAAGGCTCAATGTAACGAAGTCATACTTGCAGCGGAAAACTTCGTTTTATCACAAATTTCATTATGTCGAGGTTCCTACGTTCTAAGAGCAAACACACTCACAGGTTTCTAGAATAATTCAGCATCTCATAATAAGAATAATGAAGGGCAGCAGCAGAAGAAGAGTGTAGTAGCGCAACTGCTCATCAAAATATCAGAGAAGAAATTCAAAGTGCACAAAAACTTATGTCTCTCCCACATGGAGCACGCACAATGATGATACCAAGGAGCATTTTGAGACTAGACAGAGAAATGACTGCAGAGTAGACGGCTCATCAGGCTTTCCATGATGCACCTGTGCACATGTACAGTGGTCTGTTACTTGTACAGTGGTCTGCTACTGAGTGAAAACCGGTGCTGCTTCATTTACATGCAGTACCTCTTGCTGTGAGGAGCCGATCATCCATAGCTGATTGTGTGCAGTGCTTTTCCAAATATGCTCACAGCATGCCCCTTGCTGTACCATATGTATGCATGCATTCGTCATGGGAGAGTGTGAAGTGAGGTTTCCTCAGGCCCACGTTGCCCTTAACTGTGCACTAGTGTGCATCATGAAGCAAATGTAGGGCACTATAAGGGTGCTTCTGAAAGCAGCACTAAAGAGAAATGCATACAGGTGTGTGTGGAATACTTTTTCCTTTTGTAATATTGTAAGCTGACATTTAATCATACAATGTAACTGTGCGATAGATAGTTCACCACAAGCAATCAAAAACAATATTTTTATGGATGACCTGAAATTTCGAAGTTAACAGATAAATCAAGGATACTGTTGCTGGTGACAGAATTACAGAATAATACAAGAGCTGTACAATGCTGCTCCAGAACTGGACATGTGCTACACCTCAACACTGGCATTTAGAATCAAGTCAATCCACCATGAAGTATGGCCAGTGCAAGAAGAAGAAGCCGAGTTATGCAAAGGTATATCATAATATTATTAGCAATTCTTGAGGTTCATTATTACCCACTACATTGGCTTAGTGGCTAAAACACTGTGCTTCTAATTCTAAGCATGAGGTAAGCAGAAAAACGGTGATGTATTGGTATGAACAACTGTGTTACTTGCCGTAAGCAGGTGACTAAAGTTTGGAAGGTAAAAATCATTTTAAATATAAGAGGAATGCAAATTGCAAGCAGACTTTAAGTGGAAATTCCTGAGGAAGAATGAAATGTCAGAATGCTTATGATCTTTCACATTTTTAAATTTGCTAATATCGACTCTACTTTGTCTTCTGTTCTCCCTGTGCTAAGTTAATTAAAATACACTTGAGCAATTTATACCTTGCACCACAGTGAAACAGAAAATGACTCCTCTACAATATTGATCACCATGATCAAGGAAAGATGGCAACTTTTGGCACATGCCTGTGTAAGATTAAAGACATAAAATAAACACACGGATAATAAGAAAGGACAGGAGAATAGGAAGAAAAAGAAGACAATGTGAATTTCAAGATAGGACAGCGATAACCATACACTAAGCATCCTGTCAAAACAATACTGTAGCTTAAACATTCAGGGCACATAGGTACAGTTCCCAAATGATAATCCAGACACCCATAATTTGTACATGCCTGAATATTCGAACAGCTCTGTGGTACTGCCACTAGCTCCATATACCTAGGGACACCAAAATTAAACACTAAATCAGTTTAGGCTGATAAAATTATTCTTTGAGAATGCTATTCTAATTATTTTGCAATCAGGTTATTTATTAGAAAAGATAATGAAGGACAAAGCTATATTTTTTAATTCTGCGCCAAGATCTCAGCACCTGGACGTCAGTGTGAAGTCATTTATTTGAAAGCCTTTTTTTTTCATATTTAGGCCACATTGGCTCAATAGATTTGCCTGAAACTTGTCATGTTACGCCATGGACCCACTGATCACAGTAACTGACTTTTACTGATAAAGAAATATGTAGAACCTAGTAGATGCTATCAAACCTATGACATCACAGCAAGTCAGTGCAGGCACTCCCAGGCGGCAACCCTCCCTGTATTTTCTTTTTGCAAGTTTTCTGGCTTACCAGGTGTTCTCATGGCAAAAGTTATGCTTTTGGTAGTGTGAAAAGGCATTTTACTATTATGAGGAAAACTGTTTTTCTCTTTAGTGTCTTTTTAATGTATAAGGACGACTGAAATTTCGGACAAAATACTGTACGCTGGGTGATCATTCAGACTCCAGGGACATGACTACATGCTAATTTGACCCCAAATTTGACACAAATAGCAATATTTTAGTTCTGATACATCACAGGTGCCATTTCAATGCTGAAACTACTGAAATAATCGATCTGCCAGCCACTTCCAAGGTGTGACTTTCGTTCTGCATGCCCAGTGTTTGTTAACTTATCTGTTCTGCAGTTACATGTCCTTGGACTAGTTTTTTATTAAGCAGCTTCACGTTGAATTAACATTAGCCTCGATATCTGCGCCGACAAAGGAAGTTGAGGACAGTGGCTGTTGGCAAAAATATGCAGTCATTTGGCAACCACAGCACAGTTGACACTTATGTTCCAGGGATCAAGTTGTGGTGCATGAAGAATACTTATAGCAACAGCATGACGATGGTCAAGGTAACGGCTACAATTTTGTAGTGATGCTTTCTGCTCAATTCGGTGCCATTCTTATCATCGACTGCCAAGGACCTACTGATCCTGTTGATAACATATGCGAAGCATTGCTGTGACCACTGAAAAAGCACAAAAATAAAAGATAAATTGTAAGAGAAAATGCATCACTATTAACAATGTGGCCTCGGACAGCTTAAGCCATAGGCGTGTGTGTGTGTGTGTGTGAGAACGCGCTTATGTAGAAAGGCGTTCACAAACTTTGCACATATTCCCAGATGATCACTTCCAAAGAAACTTTCTTTTTCCCAACATTTTGCAAGACTAGCGCAAAACACATTGGGTGACAGTGTTTCAGGCAATGTGATAAGGTAACGCAGGCTTGGCACTGTGCCAAGAATGCTCGTAGATGCACATGCATCTTGAACTAGTCCTGCCAAATAAAATTATCCCCGTAATTGATGATAAAAGAATATGACACACTTTTTTTAACAACCTGTACAATACAGTCATATATTTTCTGGGGTTATTCCTGTATTTAAGACTACCGATTATTAAAATTTTTTGGCAGTCCCCTTGATGTCCAAACTATTGGTTGGTGATGGTAAAGGAAGGATTAATGACTGGGGTCGTCAAACAGTCACACAAGACCTTCGTACCTGCACAGGTGGCAGTGGTCTCCCTCAGTGAGGTTGTGGCACTGATCACAAAGCCCCACTCCCCGCTCACAGCTGCTGTGGTTGTGGCAGCCACAGTCAACATCACAACGTGGCCCTGTCCAGCCCAAATGGCAGATGCACTGGAAATCAGGGGCCTCCGAACAGTGACCATGAGCACAATGCTCAGCACACCTGGGGAGTTGAAAGATGAGCAGAGAGACAAGTTGAAAGATTTGAGAGATCACCAGGAAATTACTATGCTGGGCACACACTTCTTAATGTTTGTAACAAAAGAATACAAACACAGCCAAGTGGTGCTAACTCTTTGGATGCACACACGACGCTACTTCACTTTATTAAAATTTCAAAGTACTAAAAACAGCGTAAGAATTTACTCACTACACACTTACATATTAGAAATGAAATTCCTAAACACTAAACAGTTATCTCTCGCAGAGACCTGCACATGTGCCTGACTGACAGGTGATGTTGCCACTCCTTAGTATGCACAGATAAGTTTTTTGTCTATCTTCTTTTCCACCACAGCATGTCCTTTCAATTGATAGCTGACATGTGCGTTATGTCGTTCTCCTTTGACCATGTCTGCACACCTTATCATAGCCTTTTTAATGATGTCTGGAAAGTGACTTACGAAGAAGCTGGCACAACACATAAGAATACCTAGACAATGCTACCTCCAACAGTGGGAGAACAATCGGAGGAGGTACTAGATGTCATTTCTCGAGAGAGGCAAAGCTGCAGAAAACATGGAAGAAAATAGGTGCCTTCAAAGCGCATATTTTTGTTTGGAGCACTTCATGGAGAGCAATTATGAGACAAGCCCTGCTTGAAATGTCTCCGAAATGGCAGCACGGGTCCCTGAAATGGTAGCACCTGATGCTGTCTGCACATCTGCAGCTGCCGCTGTGGTGGACAGGGTGAGAAGTCATGCCTGCTGGAGTACAGCTCTGTATGGGCTGGCATGCCACCGGTGTGTGCACATAACCTTCCAGAAATACAGCCATGCATTCAATACTACATGAAATAAAAATTGCATATCGAAATAATTTGATTTTCTAATGAAATTCCAACGCTTTCCTTATTGATTTTTTTTTTTCACATTCATGTTCAGTATCCCTATATGCGGTAAGAAAAAAAGAAACAAGAGCAGAAACCATAGGAGAATGATCGCCAAAGTCAAGCAACAGCTTCCTGTTATATTTGTTGAGATATGCTGGAGCACCTAATGATAAAATGCGTGTGCTGTGAAGTGTGGGCATGTCAGAGTCCACTTGGTACGTCACACAATGACATGAGGCACAACTGATATTCTATCAATTCTGCCAGCTCCCCTAGTCATACCATAAGATATGCTGTGGCTAATGTTTCATAGAGTGTATGCTTGAAAGCACTTTTTGTACAGTAAAACCTCGGTGATACGATCACGGCTCGTACGAATTTCGGGTTGACTCGAATTTTTCTGTGGTCCCGGTCAAGGCCCATTAGCCTGCAATGTATTGGAGTACGGTTGTTACGAACCAATTTGTACCCCGCGACGTTTGATACGAACGTACGCTAGCGCACAGGCACGAACAGGTGCTGCCCGCGCTGTCGCAGAAGACGCGGCAGTCACGTGCGGGCGCAAGCATGCGCACTGCGCGGCCATCAACGGTGCGTCATTGCCTTCGAGATAGTGCGCGCGAATCTTGGAGGCCTGTTGGAGTCTTCGCGTTTAGATTACAGATGACGTTGACGTCGCTTTTTTTTTTTCCGACGCGTCGACGCCTGCTCCTGTGCTCGAGGTCTTTGCACTGTGTTAACATGTGCCTGCCACGGTGATGCAAGCCATGTCCTCGCAATGAGACATTCTATGAAACAAGACTGAAACTTGGACTGCGGGTCCGTCATGAAGTCTCATTAAAGGTGGACAAAGACCCCAAGAAACGAAGCGGACGGTCTTGGCAAAGGAGCTTGGCCTCTATCTATTGTGTGCAAAGCGCTTCTTAAGTCACTTTTTTCGCAGCACTCTGGTGTCATGCAGAAAAAGCGTAGTAAGATTAGGAAGCGGCTACTAGCAGTCACTGGGCACAACACACCTGGTTCATTAATTACAAACGCGCGCATGCACCGTATATTTATGAGTACAAGTATGATCGTTGACGTCTAAAAACTTTACTGGCAATCATTCAGAGCTGTTCTTGACGTCGCTGCGGCCCTGAGAAACACTGAATCAAAACGTATGCCAACTTTCTTTTGTCGCATAGTAATTTTCCATGTTTTCTGGTGATACGAATTTTGGATGATACGAATATTTTTGGTAACCCCGCGAGATTCGTATCACCGAGGCTTTACTGTAATTCCTATTTTCATGTGCTAGTGCTTCAGCATAGTCTGCCATGTTCAACAGAATGATGCTGTGTTCAGTCTATGTGGAATGCCAGTTCTGCTAACTCATTAGCTGCCTGAAGTGGGCTGTATAGGCCATGCAAATACTGTCACACCCTGGACAGCATGGGAGCTGTGGTATAGTTGCCATTGCAATAAAAAATAACTGAACAAATACGGTAAATATGAATTTGCAGTCTTTATTGGTAACAGCAAGCCCAAAAGGGAGAGAAAAGAAAGCAACTCACGTTTTAACACATGCTATGGTGCCATCGCCTTTGAAGCCTCTGTTACACTGACATCGATAGCTGTGGGCAGTGTCATAACATGTTGCATCTGGATGGCAGCGTGCCAGCTTGAGCTTGCACTCGTTCACGTTGGGGCACTGGGCGTAAGACCACGACGCTTCTCGGGGACCCCCCAGTGAAGGGAACTGCTTGCGTACACGCTCTGAGCAGGTGCCTGTGCAAATGTTCAACCAAATTTCAGCACCATTTGATAGGGGGAAAGCCCACCACTGCTACCTACCTAAAAATGCAACACTCAAGCCAACACAACCTGGGTGATAGCAGCACTGTGCAGATACACAATATGCACAGCTTTAAAGGTCAACAACCAATGAAAAAAAAATATGAATATGGCAGGCATGCATTTGCAGTCTCTGCAGCTAGCAGCAAGAAAGAGGGAAAAGGACAAGAAACAGACTAATGCCTTGACTAAACCTGTGAGAATGTTTTATATTTTTGAATATTTGATTAAATAGTATTATGTTGTTTGCTTTGGCTCAATGTTCCATTTAAGCAGTTTTCTAAGGATAAAAAAAGGAGTAACGTACATTTTTTTCTGAGCATAACCACCTAAGTGATAGAAAAGCAAACTTATATTTGTACATCTGAATCTGTATATCTGAACGCATACCAACTCACTCAAGCTTCCATTCTTATATCTGTATATATAACCTGCAAAAATAACAGTATACAATGGTCAAATCTTTCCAAAAATGCACCAGTTTGTGGATGCATTAATCATCCATGTCGGATCCTTGGGAGTGGCTCTGTTGCCCACCTCTTTGGCGATGCTGATGGTCGAGAAATTTTCCCTAGAAATGTGGTTTCAGGGCAGTGCAGGCTGCGCTGCTGTGAAAACACAATGCATGTTATCTGCACCCCGAGTTTGCAGTTCGTTTAAAATTTTTGGTGCTCGTTATATGAGCAACCTATAATCAATTTTAAAACATGTACTCTATTTGTCCGCATGAAAATCACCACCGCACAGAACTGGCACCCCTAATTACGGCAGACTACTAAAAAGAAACAGCACTGGTTAGCCCTAAAGGCCAAGGCAGATGCTGCAGTGGACGGCAAATCATCACGGGACGTTTATTGGTGATTGGGCCCGAGATCATGTGTGCAAGCTAGACTGAGGATCGCAGAAGTGGTGAACGTGCCTATCAAGTTAATCTCTGCGAGTACACAAAGGAGTTGGTCAGTAAGTTCACATGCGATGAAAAGTACCAAGCTTTAATAAACCGCCAGTGTAAAGCAGTCAAAATTGAACTTATTTTCTGTGTTCCTGGAGTTGTGTGAGAAATGCCAAACTTGCATTTTTTGCATGAAAATACCTCAATAACAGAACTCTGAAAATGAATTACCCGTTTCTGGACATGAACTTCTTTTCTTTTTGGCACGTAAAGGAGAAAAATTTTTTTGATTCATCAGCACCTTGCACTTGTGTCAAAGTTTTATGCATATTGCACAACTATTCAAACCCTTTGCTCCCAAATTATTCAATACGTGTACATGCTTCAAGTTTATATGTTCCTTGTCAACTCTCAAACCTCTGGTGCACAACTTCAGAACTGCTGCACATATATTTTGTATGATGTGCCACCAAAATTTGATGCCTTTCATTTCACAGCATTCATTTTGTATGATGTGTCACCAAAATTTGATGCCTTTCATTTCCCAGCATTCATCAGAGAATACCAAGTAATGCTCGGGATAAGAATATGTTATATATGAAGCTGTCATGGACGAATTTAAGTCTCCCATGACAAGTAATCCAACAAATATGTTCGCGCATGTAACGACTGTTGAGCTCTTAAAGGGGCCCTGCAACACTTTTCCAAATAGCCATGGAATGGCTTCACTAAATGAGCTTATTGTCTCATGAATCGACTGCCGCAAACATCTTTAGAATCCGTCCAGTACAAGCGGAGTTACAAAGATTTGTCGCACACTGTAATTACTGTCTCTCTTCCCTTGACCTGATGAAAGCACTGGAAGCTAAGCAGGGAGGGATGGCATGGGGGAAGAAGGTACGTCACGTGCGCCTCGTGACCTTGAGCGCTTTTTCTTTTTTTTTTTTCCTTCGAATGCGTGCCATACTTTCAGTGCAATCGCGCGCACGGGCAAGTGGTGGCCTCCCGCGGCGGCCACAGTAACTATACTGAGTGCGCCATGTTCAAATCAGCCAATGGCGTGGAACTTGAGTCAATGACGCAGTGATTTTGAGTAAATAACATGATTTGTCGAGAGAAGAGGAAGCGATTTTTAGCCGACTTTGAGAATTTATTGCAAATCCCAGGCAGCGTGCTGCGTTATAACGTTTGGCTCGCGTGTTCTCGGTAGTCTTGACTACTGAACGGCAGCATTTTCTGACCATGCTGAAAAAGTGTTGCAGGGCCCCTTTAATGATTGATACGACTGCAGTCTGAACGATATAGTTGCGTTTCTTGTGCTTGTGCTTCTTGCAGAAGGTCGGCACGTTATGTGCGTAGTCTGAACGTACCTTAACTGGATACTCCTTTTTTTTTTTTTTTACTGAATACTACAGATGGATTCAGCAACACACTCAGCTTCATTTCACCAATTCAACCTCCAGAACAAAGTCCAAAGCTTACCCAGGTAAGGTCCAGAGAAATCTCCCTCCACACAAACCCCGTTGTTTGGGTTGTAGTCATTGCCACACCAACCGCAGCCCAGCTTCTGTAGACAGCTAGCACATTCTTTAAATGCTGAGCAATTTGGACACTGTGCTCCTGGGAAAGTTGCTCCTCTGCAAAGTCAATGCAATGAAGATGAAACTCATTCGCTCATGTAAAAAAAATGCATGTGATCAAAAGACTAGGAAATGATCTCAGCTGTTCGACTATTCGTGCCTACAAAGTGCAAATTCATTGCCTTAGTCTTTTTTTGTGGCAGCAGTGAAACTTCATTACATTGAAATCACACATAAACATGCTGCATTATACAGCGCTGAAGTTTAAATTACAGTCTAGACTGCTTATAACATTAGTCGCCAGAGTCGTGAATATCCACACTGTAAGCAGTATGGCGTTATAGCCAAAACAACCTTCTTCAAAGGCTGCACCAATGCAAAATATGCTGAGCAAGCAGCTGCGTGTCTGCGAATACATGTGACTGGGGTATTTCCAAGAGTTGCAAGATTAAGTCCGAGAACTGGCATCCCTGACAAAATGAACGCAGGAAATGGGGGGGAGGGCGCTAAAAAAAAAAAGAACTATTGCGGAAAGTTGCCGACTAACTTTTCAGCATTCCTCGATTACACAGACTTCTTCGCGTGGAACTGCACTACACAAAATCGATATTTAACGGCTACCAAAATCACCCACAATGTACAGTACGTTCAAGTTCTTTGGCGAGTGCGCAAAGTTTAAAACATGGCAATCGTGAACAGTCATTCAAGTGTTGCAGCTACCGCAAAGAGTTTAGATGACTCGGTAAGAAGCCTCAACATTAACAGCCGCTACCAACCAGGTGACTGGCACTTATTAGGCTGAGCCTGCGCATTGGCGTGCTGTCATGGGAAGCTTGCCTAAACAAAGAGATCGGGCGTTGAAGAGATCGTACTCATGCAATGAAGGAAAGACAATGTTCGCGAAACTTTTTGCGGCCTGGAGATCAGCCACGGCAACTATCTTGCAAAAGCCTGCCAAGCTTGTGAGCTCGCATACTGACAGCAAAGGCAAAAGCTTGGGCAACAATGACTGTGTGGGTGCTATCACCCCCAGTAAAGTCGTTTGCGCCTCACAGTGCACGCATGTGTCGCGTATTAGTTGCAGTTATGTTTAACAGCCACTAAGCGAGAGGTGGCACTGTGCTCGCGCGGGGGCACTGGCAGCACCACCTAGTGGGAGAGGTTAGGCTGGCGCACAGAAAACAGCAGTGAGTCTCTTTGGGGTTTGGCAGTGGCCATGGACGGTCATCTCCCGCGATCAGGCCCGTGGGGAAGATTCCACGGCTTGGTCTCAGGGGCCCCTTGTGGAGTCGAACATCGGCGACACCGCATTCGCGGTACGTTGTTTGCTTTGTTGTTTGTGTGTTGTATTGGCATCATGTATCTTTGTGTGTTGTATTGGCATCATGTATCTGGTTATTCAGCGTGTTACAAGTTATGTATTAGATTCGGCTGGTGAGCGCACTGTTGTAAAAGCGTTTTAATAAATGTGCACATGTTTTGTCGCACTACGGCGTCTACTTCTTCAGATCCCACATGACTTAAAAGATTGTAAATTTGCGGAACACCACCTAGACTGTGGAGTCAGTCGCACACACAATATCTGCACTCTACAACGACGCAACTATTTATTTTCCTTAAACAATGGTAATGCACACTTGATGCCGACACGAGCGCACGTTTCTTGCAGAGCGTGCGCAGTCAACAAGATGTTGGAACCAAGCGGCCAAGCCAGCGCAAAGGCTTCTCCGTTGCCTGGGCCACCGCACCCTTTCCTCACGGCGTGAACTGCTGGTGCCGCGGACTTTTTCTTTTCTTTTTTAAATCCCCGGCTTTGTGTTCGTTCACTCTGCATCTTCTCCTTCGGTTTGCCCTCATCGCACTCTCCCCAGCCAGGATTCCTTTGTTGCAAAGTGCGCTTGCTACCTCGCTTGACGGCAGGATTTTCCTAGCAGCCGCATTATGACCGGTCTCTTGGTCTTTCATCTCGAGGGGGGGGGGGGGGTGCTATGTATATTTTCCTCCTTCCTTAAACCTCTTTGGTTAATACAATTTTTGCATATTACATTTTATTTTTCGATTATCATGAAAAAAACGTATCAACGAGATTCCACTGTAAATGGTGTCCTATGGAGGTAAAGTTATATGTCAAATACTTAGATACATTATGTATATGTACTAATCAAGTACATTATATTCACCTAATCTAACCTAACCTAACCTAAGCTAATCTAACCTAACCTAACCCCACAGGGTAGGGTAAAATCTAGATTAAAAGAAATTTTACCCTACCCTGTGCCCTTGACTGCACTTCCGTATATGCAGCAACAGTTTTCAGTAACACACATCACAGGAAACAAATATGATGTAATTTTAATTAACTTATACCAAGGTGAACGAAAGCGAAAGGCACTGATAGCATTTGTCATTATGTAATCGTTATTTTGATCTGTCTATCTAAAAAAAGGGGGAAGGGGGGGGGGTCTACTGCCGAAGGGGGTGGAAATTTTAAGTACAGAACAACCAGTCACTGTACACATGAAAAGAATTGTCAAGAATACCATTAAACCTCGCTTATACTGAACCCAGTTAATGAGAAGAATTTTTTAAACACAACAGCTTCTTAAAGGGGCCCTGCAACAGTTTTTCAGCATGGTCAGAAAACGCTGCCGATTGGTAGTCGATGCTCCCAAGAACATGCGAGCCAAACATTATAGCGCAGCACACGGCCTGGTATTTACAATAAGTTCTCAAAGTTAGCTGAAAATCGCTTCCTCTTCTCTCGACAAATGATGCTATTTACTCAAAATCACTGCGTCATTGACTAAAGTTCCATGCCATTGGCTGATTTGAACATGGCGCACTCGGTAGTTACTGTGGCCGCCGCGGGAAGCCGCCACTTGCTCACACGCGTGTGTGATCGCACTGAAGGTACGCCGCACGTTCGAAGAAAAAAATGAAAAAGCGCTCAAGGTCACGGGGCACACGTGACGTACCTTCTTTCCCCGTGCCATCCCTCCCTACTTAGCTTCCAGCACTTTCGTCGGTACGAGAGAAGAGAGAAAGCAATTACAACGTGCCACAAATCTTTGTAACTCTGCTCGTACTGGACGGATTCTAAAAATTTCTGCAACAGTCGCTTCATGAGGCAATAAGCTCCTTTAGTGAAGCCATTTCATGGCTACTTGGAAGAGTGTTGCTGAGCCCCTTTAAGACTCAAAATCTGTGGCATGAACATATCAAAAAATGCGCACCCAGGACTGAATGAAGACTGCATCCACACCCGATAGATTGAACTCAATGCAGCAATGCAGGCTCCATAAGTTGGGAAAGAGAAAATAGACAACCACCCATTTGTAGCACGAAGCCACAAGAAAATCCATACGGATTTCTCAGAAATAAAGCCTCTTAGTCGCCGAAAAATTCGTCCTGGTTCGGGGTCAGGACGAATTTTTCGGCGGCTAAGAGGCTTTATTTCTGAGAAATCCGTATGGATTTCCTTGTGGCTTCGTGCTACAAATGGGTGAACCCTGGACCAGGACGAATTTTTCGGCGACTAAGAGGCTTTATTTCTGAGAAATCCGTATGGATTTCCTTGTGGCTTCGTGCTACAAATGGGTGAACCCTGGACCAGGACGAATTTTTCGGCGACTAAGAGGCTTTATTTCTGAGAAATCCGTATGGATTTCCTTGTGGCTTCGTGCTACAAGTGGGTGGTTGTCTATTTTCCCTTTCTTAACCCTTCCGCCACCTTGCGGGATTCCGCAGAACTATTTTCAATTCCATAAGTTGGCTTTTGCACATGAACATGCATATAATGTGTGAAGAAAGAAAAACAAAATAGGAACTTTTGCTTATGCCATGGTACATGCCATGTAGATTTCTAAAGCCGTGGAAGCCCATCATGACGTTGTGTTTACTTTTTTTTTTTTCACTTATCTATAGGTTGACACAATGTGCGCAAGTCTATCTGCACTGATCCATAAACACCATTCAATGATGTCATACTGCTAAGTAAACAGCCAATCAGCGTCTCTCATGGTAAAGAAGCTTCTTTAAGAAATAGATATATATATATAAAAAGACAACAGATATACGGTCGAATCTCAGTGGTACGGATCTCAAAGGGGAGTGAAAATATTTGTATCACCCGAAATTTCGTATCACCAAAAAACTAGCAAAATCCATTTTCAAAGCCTGATATACGCACAAAACATTTATTTCGGTAGAAAGAACATGTTTACGTCTTTCTGGGACACATGCGAATGAACCAACAAGAGAAGGCGAAGCTAGCTGCCACGAATGTGCGCGTCAGAGCCTCGCGTGAGGTTAAAACTAAGTGCTGAAGTCTGCTCCACCATAGTCGTAAGCGAACGACAGGAACGCCATAACGCTTCGTGCCATTTTAGAACTTCACTGCCTTTAATCTACCACTGCGTTAGCTGTGTACCTTCGGAGCTACATAGTTATCGATGATCACATCGATAACGACAGCGGTTTCCACATGTTCGGTACCCAAGTTCATATCACATGTCGCGGCGCAGAAATGTGTTCAGAACATCCGAATTTTGACTCATTGGACACAATGAAATTCGGCCAGGGTATTTTACGAATTCGTATGAGACTGAAATTCGTATCAGCCGGGTTTGTACCCCTGAGATTCTACTGTAGTTTGCATTGTTAGATTTCATAACACCTTTACTTAGAATGACAAGTTATGGAGAGTTTTCCCGTAACACTATGGATGCAGCTTCTCACTATGCTAGTGCCCAACCATGGCAGTTAAGACGATGTCAGTGCACCATATTATCACGCCTGCACATATAGATTTTGGACGATGACCGTTTCTCATTCGATTATCCCTGTTATCAATCTGTCACTCAGCACCATATGCACATTACTGTCAAATTTCTTGTTTATGTAGCTACTTGATTGTGCTTGTACAATGAGATGGTGGTCATGATGATGTCACTGCAATCCATCTATTCAAACAAACAATGTATCAAAGTAGCAAACTCATGGCCATCAATTAGTGAGATCAATATAAACAATGTAGCACAATGAGATATGTGCAAATGCACTTTATGTTTCGGAAAAGGATGGACTAAAGCTGGCAACTAAAACGGCTAACGTTCTCTTGCCACTGGCGCTTCGTTTGTCCACTCTGTCAGTCCGTGTCAACAAGGTTTTGAGTGCTGTGATTGCATAGACATGCATAACCAACTAGCCCACCAAATCGTCCTGAGCAAGCTCTCTTGCCAGATCCAAATAATTTTCTTGGCATCGCAGGTATTCTCAGCACTCACTTGGGGCTTCCATGGTCTTCATCAACCCACTCACGACAGCCACCATACATGAATGAAGTAGTGTACGTAGAGAAGAGAAAGCAGCTCTGCGTCTCTCGACACCATGCACACCGTCCAGGGTCCCCCAGGCATGATGTGCACCCCCTTCGCCTGCAAGGATGAAGGAACCAAACATTGTGAACAAGTTCCTTGGAGTGCATTCATTGAAACTGGCTCATCTTGTCATATAAAATATCAATTTCAGTTTCCAATAAGAAAGTACGCCCTGTATTGCACAACATATGAACGAAAGTGAATGCCCTGATGAATACAAGTCTGCTTGTCAAGACACTGGCACCAGGCCAAGCTTTCCCTTCTTAAATCACTGCTGAATCAGGACTGTAGAGACAAATACCACACCATGATCTTGCAGGTTGATTACTTTAGAACAGGATCAAGACGCTGGCTCCAGGCCAAGCTTTCCCTTGTTAAATCACTGCTGAATCAAGATTAGAGACAAATACTACACATGATCTTGTAGGCTGATTACTTTAGAACAGGGTCAACCCCTCCTGGTTTGTTAAACGAACGGGCAGTTTACATGTGACTATATCTTTGGTTAAAGAACCGTGCCATAATTGCACTGCAATGCGATATACTAAGAAGCACTTTCACTAGACAGGGAACACGCAGTATACACTTGAAAAGCACATGCGAAGAGAAGGCATGCAGAAATGCAGAAGGTATGTAAAGGAGCTGTAAGAAAGCATCAACTCACAGGTGACATGGAGTTGGACACTGATCTGGATGCCTAACAGCAGAACTGTGGCGGCCCCGACGTACACAAAAGGCTCCTTCAACAATCCACTCGCAGAATCGTTCCTGCAAGCAAGAAATAATTTATATGACCAAAACACGCAGCTGACACCACTGTGCATATGTATCATATTCAACAGGAAACTGCAGTTTACACCTGATTGTTTTGACTATTCAAAAACATGTGAAGCACAGACATGCCCCTTGCTAGGCCGTCACTGAACTTGCTTAAAAAATAAACAATAATAATTGATCCTTGGTTGCAGCACTTTGATTGAATGCCCACAAATATTTCAAAGATGCTGACAAAATCACAGCTAGGAAAAAATTGACAAAGGAAATTTACAACCTTATCGCTCCACTACAAAAACATGCATTGCAATTAACTGCAGCTGATAGAGGCAAGGTAAAAAAATCTGGCATACTGCTACTGAGCTCTGCTACTGCAGCAATCATTTGTGATTATGAGCTTCAAAAAACCATGCAACCAGGATAATAAATACAAAAAAACCTTAACATATTCAGCCTAAATTATGTTCTAAACTATTCAATATATTTCACAAGGAAGAAACTGACATATATTAGCAAAAACTAAGGTAAAATACAGACAGTAAAAGGCATTTACGGAGGAAACTTTATTATTTATTTCAGAAATGTTCTTTTTCTGAAACAGTGCCTAAATGCATTTTAAAATACACAACTGTGGCTTTTCAACAGCTAGTGGGACTTCCAATCTTGTTGAGGGGACACCGGTCCAATGTTTATGAGAAACAGCTCACAATTTTCATGTTACTGACCCATAAAGAGTGTTTACAGAGTAGAATGTAGCTCATACACATGTAAATATCCTCCCATGATTTAAGAGCGTCAGTCAAATGAAAACCACAAATATAAATAAAGCCAAAGATGGCCCCATTAGCCTGTACGTTGGCAGACATGTTTCTGACAGTGCGCTAGATGTTCACTATGTGGCAGCATGATGCAGATGCAGGAACACCGGCACAGGAACAGTGTGAAAATGGCCACCCCATTAGCAAGTCCTGACTAAACCTTCATGCTTGGTGAAAAAACACCTACAGTGGAAAGCAGACAATGCAGTGAACACCTCAGCCAAATCTTGCCGCCGTGCGCAGCAAGGAGAGTTCACAAGTGAAGCACAAAGGTGCCATTTTCTCAAGCGCCCTCTCTTCATACTGAGGCTCGTCCTCACTCTCTTTGGAGCTGCCGACGGCCGCTGCATGGCATTGTACAGCAGACTGCTGCTATTGGCCGATTGCCGACATAAACCAATAGCAGCATTTGTACCAAATGTGCTTCTTGTCCCAGGGTGCCGCCATATGCTCTGACACCATGCTCTATAGTGTGCTAAAATACACCGTAGAAACACTGCCGTGTACAGGAATCACACGGGGAGAGAGTGATTGCATTTCATGACACGCTCCAGGCCACGACACGTGCTAACATAGCTTCTTTCCCTCTTTGTAGCTTCCAGTGCACTAATTGGGATGAAAGACAGAGAAAGCACTTAACCCTTTCCCTACCGAAGACGAGCTGAACTCATCCACATGGTTTGTACCGCTCCCACCAAAGACGAGCGGCTCGTCCATGCTGAAACAAACGTTTCACGGTGCCGCCATTAAAGAGGCCCTGCAACACTTTTTCAAGTAGCCATGGAATGGCTTCACTAAATGAGCTTATTGCCTCTCAAATTGACCACCGCAAAAATTTTTAGAATCCGTCCAGTACGAGTGAAGTTACAAAGATTTGGTGCACGCTGTAATTGCTTTCTCTCTTCTCTCGACCCGACGAAAGCACTGGAAGCTAAGCAGGGAGGGATGGCAAGGGGGAAGAAGGTATGTCACGCGCGCCTTGTGACCTTGAGCACTTTTTCTTTTTTTTTTCTTAGAAAGCACAGTGTACTTTCAGTGCGATTGTGCACACGCGCGGGCAAGTGGCGGCTTCCCGCGGTGGCCACAGTAACTACCGGGGGCGTCACGTTCAAATCAGCCAATGGCGTGGAACTTGAGTCAATGACGCAGTGAATTTGAGTAAATAGCATCATTTGTCGAGAGAAGAGGAAGCGATTTTTAGCTGACTTTGAGAATTTATTGTAAATTCCAGGCTGCGTGCTGCGCTACAATGTTTGGCTCGCGTGATCTCTGGAGCCTCGACTACCGATTGGCAGCATTTTCTGACCATGCTGAAAAAGTGTTGCAGGGCCCCTTTTAGCCACCCTGATCCATTTTGCTGAGTTCTGTTTGGCTTCAACAAGTGGCTCCGTAAAAAAGTCTCAACCTTTCTCAAAGCATGCATTTCGGTTAAGAAACAATTTAGTTCTGGCCACTGGAATTAAAAATGGCATCCTCCTGTGTCTGAGTGCACGAGCGCACCGGCAACAGCTGTGCCAAGAAAAAAAAAAAAAAGGCTCTTGTTTGCTGAAGTTTGGTTGTACTCAGAGAGTGAAGAATAATTTCTGCTCTCCTCTGAGTGCAGCTGCAATGACACAGAGCAATGTATCTTCTCTAAATCACCGGATGATAACCGTGCCTCGACATATCGCCAGTAGACGCCAATAGATGTAAACAAAACCCCACCGGGCCCCATCTAAGGTTTCTTTTCACGGCCTCACTTGTCACTGCATTTTACATTTAAAGTTTTGAAGAGGCATTTTCTGCACCGAGGACTAGAGATGCTCCGACCCCCTCCATGGTGCAATACAGAGAAGCCAATTCTTTGCACATTTTCAAAAAAATATTTTTCTGCATATCTTGCAAAGAAAGCATCTTTCATTATTTTTTTACTGTTGTTTGAAGATACGTAAAATCATTTGGCAAATTAAAAAAAATTCGGTATTTTTGTATCATTTCTGGCCAGAGAGCTCGGTTGGGAAAGGGTCAACTCTTTCCGGCACGGTGGTTGCCCATGGTAACCACCTTTTCTTCATTTTTTTCGCTTGAAGCACATGAGCCCCTCGCGTCTGATTTTATACGGAACGTTTCTAAAGCTTTCAACATAGTGAAAGAGATGATGCCACTTCGTTTGGGCTTCATTGTTACGGGTTACATCTGTTTTCATCCGGCTGTCGTCATCTTCAAGGTACGCTAAACGATGGACCCCAGATATTTTTACAGAAATTAAAATATGTCCGGTTCTTATTAAGTTGACAGCTTAGGACAACACGTTGTATAAGAAGCTAATACCAAGGAATCCAGAAATTAAGAGCTGTACTCAGTCCGCACAGAGCACTGTGTCGCTGAAGTTGGTGGTCACATTGAATGACCACCGTGCATGAAAAGTCTTAGAAGGCTGGTAATATATTATTTTTTTATTGGTGCATGGAGGAGAAGTTTTGTGAAATACTTTAATGAGCCTTCAAGATTGAGATAGATGTGTGGTATATACAAAGTCCCTGTGCTCCTGCAGAGAAAAAAGCGCTGTTTTGCAGCCTTCCACCGAAACTGACTGGTAGACCCTTACTGCATGGTGGTCACCTCAGGTGATCACCTATCTTTTGAACTAAAGGTGCTAATTTTTTAAACACGAATGCATTTCTTAGTCGGGCTATGTCAGGCATCCGGCGTTGTCCGCGCGCCGGCAGGTGTTATCTCTCCGCTCTCACTCCCTCTCCCATAGCAACAGCTGCGGGCGCGTGCACTTATCCTCGACCCCAGAAACCGGAGCATGTGGTGCGAAAGAGTGTAGGAGAGGGTAGGTGCTGTGCTTCGCCGCTCCTTCTCTCGCCGTTCGCTCTCTCTCCTCCCTGCGCCCCACTCTACCGTCCGCTCGCGCCTCCCTCTCGACCGTTTGCTGGCTGGGCGCCTCTCAAGAACATCCGGAAATGTGTGCTCGAGACGCCGCTGTGAAACACCAACGGCGACCACAAGGCTGAGATTATGGCCGTCAGGTACAATGACAACACAAACAGGTGCTGATGAATGTGTAAATAAATGGTTACGGTACAAATCCTCGTCTCGTCATTAATTTATGCCATTAAAATTACTACGCCATGTACTCTCGGCGCAAGAAATGCGTTCACATTTCCTCACGATTTCCTTTGGGGGGGGGGGGGCATTTTTTTGCTTGTGAGAAAATCATCTTTTCAAAAAGAATTCACCGTTTTTTTGCATGAAACTCTGTTTCCTGCCAAGAATGCAGTTCTGTGAATAAAAGAGTTAAAGCGTGCAACAAGTTCCTGTAACTTCGTTCATTCTAGATGGACTCATAAATTTTTTGACGGCGATCGATTCGTGAGGCAATAAACTCCTATACTGAGATCATTTGACGATTACTTGGAAAAGTGATACAGGACCCCCTTCATCAATGGAGGAACAGTGCTCTGTTATTTTGCTTCTTCATAGCAAAGGTGTGAAGCCTATTGAATTCTTTGCAGAATCAATGCCCAGTATTATCATGCATTTGTGTCAAAGTGGCAAGTGTACGAATGGAGTCACAAATTCGCAAACAGCATGACATCTGCAGCCAATGCTTTTCATCTGAATCAGGCATATCCTGTTGCGATTCCAGAAAAATTGCAGTCGTTGAAGCCATTGTGATAGAAAATTACTAAGTGACGCTGAATGACACTGCAGCAAGTGTAAACATCAGGCATGGTTCAGAATACCACAGTGTGCATGATGTGCTCAGATTTCACAAAGTGCCTGCAAGAAGGGTGCCCCGGCAGCTCACTCCTGAACAAAACAGTGACATGTTGATACATGTGAACAACTTCTGCAGCACATTGAATAAGACGGAGATGCCTTCCTTGCAAGGTCATCACTGGGGATATAACCTAGGTTCACCACAACCAACCAGAAACAAAGAGAGCGGATAAAGAATGGCCCCATTTTTTATTACGAAAACCAATTAAGTTCCGAACACAGCCATCAGCAGGGAGGGTTAAAAAGCGTCACCTTGGAGTATTACATGTCACGACAAACCACCATCACTGGTGAATCATACTCTAATCTCCTAAACAATAATCTTCGACCTGCAATCAAATCAAAACTCCATGGCCTGCAGGTGTTCTGTTGCAAGATGACAATGCATGGCCCATTTGCGACTATAACAGAGCTGAAGTTCGCATGTCTTCCACATCCACCATACTCACCAGACCTTCCCCCAGCAACTTCTACATGCTTGGACCACTGAAAGTAGCCCTGGGTGGCAAGTTTCATTGTGACAAAATAAGTACATTACGAAGTGCAGAAGTACTTGCGCACATTCCCAAGTTAATTGTTTTGTATGGGAATACAGGCACTTTGTAAGTGCTGGCAAACTTGCACTGAGTGTGGGGGGATATTATGTTCAATGTAATACAGATTTGTTGCATGTGTGCACAATAATGTTCTAAATAATATTTGCAGTCTTCATTTGACTGACCCTCATACTATACGTACTGCCATCTCACATATACATAGCAAATATGAATGCAAAAGCCATGTAATTAGCAATTAAGCTAGTAAATTCAATTTTTTCATGTTTAACCTCAAGAGAAGCATTGCAGTGGCACAAAGTGATCAGTCATTGTTGTGGAATTCTGAATGTTTCTGACAATGTGGGAGTTCACAACAGCCAAACAATGAGGTAAATGGTTTATATTAACCAGACTTCCTTATGTAATTCACTCATGAGCAACTCAACAAATGTCTCCAAGTTTAGGTTTTCAAGAGATTCAGCTCAACAGTTCATTTCAAAGGGTGTCTACAGAAAACGTGAATGTATGTTTTTATGGTTTAAGGGGTTTAACGTTCCAAAGCGACCATGGCTATAAGAGACGTCATAGTGGAGAACTCCGGATAATTTCGGTCTCTCATAATCATATCGTAATTTTGGGACGGTAAACCCCAGATATTATTATTATTATTGGATAATTTCGACCACCTGGGGCTCTTTAACATGCACTGACATCACACACATACACATACACATACAGGCCTCTAGAATTTCACCTCCATTGATATGTAACCACCACAGCCCGGATCAATGCAAGTTTCTACGATTGTTATCACACAGCTAGGTAAAGTAGTTCAACACAAGTCCTAACCCGTAGCGAAAGCTTATAGCAAATGGATTATTGTCTGATGAAATCTACAAGTGTTGGCCATGATCTTCAGACACAATACAATTCAGAAAGAATTTAAAAGAAAGTTTGTCTAGTGAATATGAGTATGAAGAAAAGCAGGCAAGACAAATTAGCGATGTCAAATAGAATCTCTATGTTGTTCTACAGGCAGGGTGGCACAGCGAGCTGCATAAAAAACTAATGTCATTCAATGATCAATGAAAAACAACTTTGTTGCACACATATTCTGCACACTAATTACAAGAATATATGAGTGAACGCATAAGAAAATCACTGCATTCTGTCTCACACCTTATATGCCACGATTCATAAGAATATCAGTGGCTTACCTGGACACAGTCATGGCAATATATGAACAATGAGCAGGTGGGGCAGTGCTGTGGCTCCAAAACCAAGAGCTGTGTGCTCCCCGGGGCACATGGTGCTGCTCCTTTGGTTGTAGGGAGCAAGGCTGGCTGTCGAGAAATGCAAGTCGAAGCTGATGGGCACCAGCCACAGCCTGCATCACTCAGGCATGCCAGGCAGGTGCCACGTGAAGGGCACTGGGTTCCATTATGATATGGTTCCAGATGCTTGCTTGAGATGACCTGATGAGAGGCGAGAGCATTCCATCGCAGATCTAAAGTGCGCTCACATTGTTTGGTGCAGTACTTGGCTGGTGCGTGCAGAGAAAGGTCAAGAAGATAACGCAGCTCCTGTGCTGCTGTTGATGATGGCAGGAGCGGCTGACCACTTGGGCGTTTTGCCTCTGTTCGATTGTAGCTGTGTGCACTCAGCTGCGCCACCAGTTCGGTGTCTTCGAGGCGGGTGCTTCCAGCTTGGCCTAAGCGTAGAGCAGCGCGTCCTCCACTGATGTCGAGGAAAAGGCGCAGTGGTTCCCCTGACGAGGGCTGGGCTCCCCGAGGGTGTAGGAAGCCCAGTAGGCGTGCCACATGCTCTCCTCCTCCTTCCTGTTCATCTTGGTACTCGGAGGTGAATATCAAGTGCTGGCTACTGTTGCTCACATATGACACCTGATCTGGCTGGGAAAGGTTAACTGGATTCCTATACAGAAGGAGAAAGAGACCTGGTCGAAAGTCAAGTGTACGGCATTCATGTAAAGAGGCCAGGATTCGGCCATGTGGACCCCAAAAGCCCGCTTGCTCTGCTGAGAGGTGACCATCAAGGGGAGGGCGGCATACCCCAGGAGGCTCTGGAAATAAGCAGCATAGAAAGAATACTTTGAAGCTCAAATGAATGTATTAGATAACATAAACTCACTGCATAACATAAAGATAGGTGGCTCAAAGCACTAATCACATGAAGGCTCAATGCAATTAATCAAAAACACAAGCCTCGTTTCACTTGCGTGCACAAGGGCAGGCTTTGCTGCCTGATGGCAAGTCTTTTCACAACAGCGCAGGTGCCGAGGCATTGCTCACTAACGTGGCCTCTGAAGGCTGCCACCTTGGCCAGTGACATCTTACAATAAATTTCACTGTCTTGCACATTTCACTTTTCCCAGTTCCCAGTATGCCAATGGTGCCAGAAGCACTAACCACTCTTTAGCCACTTTTTGCATCTTTGATAGACCACCTCTGACAACAGGACAGCGTGTACTGCACACCCTTTGCTGATGCCTCTCTGACCTTCAGCTAAGTTGGTCACTAGTGGTTTGTGCCATGTTTACCATGGTAACACTTCTTTTTTTACCAACCCTTCCACTAATCACATTTCGTGCAGTAGCCCTCCAAGGGGCCTTCAACAATAAACTGCAATTGCTATACAATTGTATCTTCATAATAAACTGAAACAGGAACACAAAAAACATAACACCTCACACATGATTACAGTTGACTTCTGTTAGTACAACTGTTCTTTTTCAATTTCGATATTCAGCGAAACAAGGCGGCCGCGCCATGTTTGCGGCACCTGCAGGTAGCAAAAGCATAACCTCTGAGATTAAATGGCTGTCTCCAAGACGGTGCCATCACCGATCTCTAGCGGCGTCCCCCTTTCTCCGCATCCTTTCTTGTATGCCAATTACATGAAAATTGGTGCATGAAGTGTTCTATGAAGCATATCAATCTTCTCTCTTTGTCCTCATGCTTTTGTGTTCAGAAACTCACCCCTATCATCACTTCTGGATGGGGAAATTTGTGAGCTGTGTCACCCATTTTAAACTGAAAGTGACTGACTTCAACAAAGAAAATGGAAAAAGAGCAGCTGGTAGGAAGTTTGAGGTTGACGAAAAATGGATGTAACGATGGTGCTCCCAGCAAGGTGAACTCAGGAAAACAAATGTACAGAGGTGCGCTTTACGAGGCAAGCAGAGCATGTTCCCGAAGACAGAAGATTCGCTTCTCCAGTACATGACAGAGGTGCGGAACAACCAATGGCTACGTAGTTTTAACGAAGATGTTGCACATGAAAGTGCTCTACATTGCACAAAACAAGGAGATTCTGGTTACGGCACTTAAAACTAGCAATGGATGGATCAGGCACTTCATGAAGTGAAAGAACTTGTTAAAAAAAAAAAAGTTGCATCTTTGTCTCATGGCTGCACACCCGATTTTCATCCCAAATCTCGGCCAAGAACTTGTGGCCATTACACAAGTATACAGGGCGCTCCAGTTAACTTTAGCCAGAGTTTAAAAATACGCCAATGCACAATATGACAACGCCACCAAATTCATGTTGCTGACTTCTGCATGGAGTAAGACACACTATTTTTTTGTGTTCTGCTTAACTGCTCAATTGTGCAAGATTAATTAACCAACTTCTAAAGCAACAAAGCTGGGCAAAAAAATTGCAATCAGAAAGTTGAAGATCTGTTTGCAAAATGTACGACTGACAGTTTTTCAACTTTTTATCTATTAAGTACAGTGTTTTTCTGCTTACTACAGATGCCTGCAAAATACAAAAAAATACCAGGTGACATGTCTGCTTGCATACAGTGATTTCACTGCTCCGTAACAACCCGTATGCAAGTGATCATAGCATTTAGCCAGGAGTGCTGCCGCTTAAAAGGCGACAGGGCAGCAACAACGATGTTGGTTGTGCGATAACGCACCTGTTACTTGCGGCAGCACAAGCAATAATCGCTGTGTTTGCTTATCGCTATCATAAACCGCCATGAGGGAAGCATATCTTTTGTACGCAGAACGTTAAGGGGTACTGCAATCATGGTGCACAAGCAGGCATGTCATGTGGTATATTTTTGTATTTAACGGGCAACTGCAGTAAGCAGAAACACACTAACATTTAATAGATATAGTAAGTTCTAAACTGTTCAATCAGATATTTTGAAAATCATTCTACAAGTTTCTAATTGGAATTTTTCACCCAGCTTCGTTGCTTCAAAAGATTACTAGACTTGGCATAATTAGGCAATTAAGCTGAACACAAGAAATATTGTGACTTACTCCATGCAAAAGCCAGCAACCTGCATTTGGTCATTTGGTGGGGGCACCCTGTATCTGGTATGTCATCGTGTTAGGGGTAATTCATGTTAACACTTTAAGGGCAGTTCAACATACATGAATTGTCAATCCAAATAATTAACTGTCTAGGTACTATAAAATGGAATTGCCCACATGACTCGTTCCCTTGTAAAGAACAACAGCAACCATGAAATAACTACAAATCGATATGCTTAAATGCGTAGGCTTGCCAATGCACAAGAAAAGCAAAAAAAACTTCATGAGTAAACCCATGGCTGTTTTGAGGGACCAATGGATGCTTCTATGAAAAAATACGAACACTTTAAAGGGACACTAAAGAGAAACAATGAATCAGTTTAGATCGATAAATCGTGCTCTGAGAACTCTAATGCCGTTAATTTCGCCATCATAGGTTTATTAACAGAGAAGAAAATCAAATTCAAGGTTTTATTTTAAAATTTCGCACTGAAATCTCCTTGCGTGACGTCACGGATTTCAAAGTGTATTTATCGCATTTTGGCGCCATTGGCTCAACAAAATTACCCCAAACTTGGTATGTTACGCCTATGGCCCCCTCAGAGGACGATGTACTTCATTTTTACCAATTAGGAACTACGTAGCCCCTAGTAAGCGCCGTCAAAACATGTGATGTCACGGCGAATGGTGCGAAAATTTCAAGGTGGCGTCGCAACCCACATTTTGTTTTTGCGCATTTTCTCGCTTACTAAGCATCTTCTCGCAGCAAGCGTGGTGTATTTGGTATCGTGAAAGAGTACTTTACTAATATGAGAAAAATCGTTTTGCTCTTTAGTGTCCCTTTAAGGGAAGTGTGACAAGTGCAGGTAATCATATGAAGACTACTTCTCCATAGAGCAACTGCTACATGTGGCAGACTATAAAGAGCACTTGCCACCTTTCTTCAATATGCATCCCAAATTCTGCATTTACATCATTTCCAAAAATTTGACAGCCAGTAGTCTGATTTTGACAGAACCAAGCATGTCTGGAATGTCATCTGCCTACAAGCGCACTAGGCTCGCTCATCTGCTACATGATGAAATGACACTTGTCACCTATCCTCAAAGTTCAGATTAACGTGAGCGTTTGGGCAAATTGGTAATTCATCAACAAAACTTTTAACAGCACGGAAAAAACATGAACGGACGAAGGGAGTGCATATATCCTTTTTTCGTCCGTTTGTGCTTTTTCTGCGCGGTTAAAATTTTTCTCTTCAAAGTTCAAAGAAAGAGTACTAATGAGCTGATTATATTATAATGCAAAAGTGACAAAGCGAAAAGTGCATTCCTCTAAGTTGTGCTGGATTACAGGTTTTTCCAGGTGTAAGGATATGAACTGCGTCACTGATGACAAGATTAAAATAAGGGATCCTAATAAAGCCCCTAAGCAAGGTCTTTACAGCTGCAGGTTCCAGAAAAATCTACACATGATCTCTGCCTCTTAAAACTATTTATGAAGCATGCTAACACCTGAAAACACCATTCCTGCTTCATTCTCAATAGTGTTTCAAGAAAATGCCAGGGGAGGTACAACAGTCTAAGCACACTTTTTTTGCTTCCAAAAATGTAACATGTCTTGAAGCCGTAGCCCAAACGGGAGCACACCTAAAGTCCCTGAAACTTCGTAAAGTAGCGACACATATGCATAAAAGCGCGCCTCCTCTCTTTTCTCCCTCTTCCGCCATCTCCGAGGCTGACGCTGCGTCAGCATTGGCCAACTGCCGTCACGTGGGACCGCGCGCAGCGTTCGTTTGTTTACAGTCGCTCTCGACTGCCATCTTTGCTCGTGAAGCATGGACTCGCTGGTGCGCAGCACATGTGTTTCATGGATACGCATTTGTCATATTGTGCGCGCTGTGCTGGGAAATATTTCTCTCACAAGATGGACGTCGCTGTTGGTTGCCATGGGCAGCTGCTGTGCCTTCTGATGTCAGAAGAAGTCTAGCGAAGGCAAGAAGGTCCTCAGAATACCGTCCGGTAAGTGCAACGAGCTGCGGCGAAAGATTTCATTGCACATAATCAGAAGGGAGAGCTTCAGGCCGACATTTTCGACTCAACTATGCGAGGTAAGTTGCGGGTCTCTCAGACTGTTAAGTATGCATGGAGGTTAGCGAAGTTTGATGCCCGCTCTAACGCTGTAGTAGAGCCGGCATCGCACTACAGTACGTCGCCATCTCTGACGCATGTTTTATTACTGCTTGGGCGGGGTCTTTACTTAGTTTTTGTTTCTTTGTCAACAATACATGGTTACGTTTTCTGCTTGACGTGATGCGCCAACTGCTTCGAGTTCACAGTATTGGTTTGTGCGCAGCTAGCACCATGCACGCGGACTGACGATAAACAATGTGATTGCGAGAACTTCAGAGATTCGGTGCAGCTCTTTTGAATAAACAAAGCCGGAGTGCGAAAACACGCATTAGGATTTATACTCTCCGTTTGTTTTTGGTGCGGGCTTGCTTAATTCGGAGCAAATAGCTTTCACTGGCTCTTTTACGTTGACCGATCAGCCAATGCGCTTGCGATGCGAAGGTAGCTATGCAAAACGTGCGTGCCCAACCGAGTCACAGGGCGCGTTCATCGTTTAGGAACCTACGTATATGTGCTATTTCGCGCCTAGGTTTACGTGCTATTTCGTGTGGACGTTTATATCCGCAAGTTGGGGTTTCGCGAAGGAAACATTTACGGTGGCACGCTAGTTTTTACATTCGCTTGCTCGTTCATTCAGTGGTATAGTTCGTATGTCAGATACATCGGTATAAGGCGCACTTGCGCAATACAGTTGGTGCGTTTAATCACTTAACAAAGCAACCAACACCGTCCAAATATATAAACTATAATTGATGTACGCCTTCTCGTGCACTATTAATGCGAAAGCTTTAGATGCCTCATCAAGCGCTAAAACTCACCGTCAGCGACGTCGGCGTCCCGTGTCTGCGGCGTAACACGAGTGATCCAAAATATCGCCCCGCGAAGACGTCACCAGATGATGTCACCAAATGACGTCACACGATGACATTGTTTCTTTGCATTGCCTCCGTGATCGTTGGTCCAATCACGAGGCAATGCAAAACCAGGTGAGGTGCAGAATGTTTTCGGAGGGGTGTGGGGTAGGATCACTACATCGACTGAAGAACAAGAAGCTAGTTTTCGCCTTTAGTCATCTTAGGCGAATACATAAGGGACCCTGTGAGTTTTGCCTAAGCGTCTGATGCCCAGGACTAGTTGATCTCGCACGCGCAGTGACTTCAGGGACTGCAGTGCGTCTCGTGAATTGAAATTTATCAATTAAAAAGGTACCTTACTAATGAAAAGAAAACTACTAAATTTACCAATGAAAGGCAAGCACATGCTCTCGGCACATGTTGTATACCCTATGCGGCGCTACACAGAGCTGTCATGAGCCAGCGTTATGCTCGTTTAGATTATTTTAGAATAAGTTTTCAAACAGCAATAGGTGCAGTTAATAAATGTCCATAAGCCACAGGAGAGAAATTCTATGCTCTAGAAGAAGATACACGAACTCTCACTCTTTGCTCTTTTATGCAATTTCTTGTCACTGCTCTGGTTTTCCCGAATTCTATTTGCAAAAAGGAGTAGCTGGTACTATATAAACGCGTTAACAATCTCCTAAACAAAAACTAAATAAAAAAATATTAAGAACTAGACGGCTGGTGCGAATACAGCGCACTGCCTGCCAAGGAAGCACTATATTTCCACGAAAGAGCATCTGCTACACAGAAGCAAGGTAGGTGGCGCCACTTTCGAAAAGAGGGTGCGAAGGAGAGGTGACCGAGGAGGAACGAGAGCGGAGGAGGAGAGTGTCACTACTTTACGAAGTTTCTGGGGCTTTAAGCGCATCGATTTTCTCCATTCTCTCTTCAAACATCGTACTGGGTGTTCGGTATGGTGCTCAGTACACATCACTAGATTAATAGCTATAATTTTGTCTCATTCGGTCTAATATTGAATATAACAAGAAGAAAAAGAGCAATCAAACTTTTTTTTCTTTTCTCCATCTTTTTATATGTGTACATCAAATTTAAATGTGCTAAAATCATTTAGGTACACATCGCCCTGGCATCCATACAGTCATTGTCAACATCGTTGTGTTGTTCTGAGTTCTATACTGCAGGACAGGCAATGACGCACTGAAGACATCAATGCAATTTCCCCGTTGTGCGTGAGTATGCTAAGAGGCTATGCTAAGGTTGTCAGGAACAGTGACAGTGTAAATACTCTCTAGTTGACTTCACATTTCTGATTTACAGAAACGAACTGTCGCTATGACAGCATTAAAATAAACATGTGAGAAGCTGAATATGGTGTCAAAATGTTCTTTTATTGACACAGGTATGCTCACGTCTATGCAATTTATAGTTCCTACAAAGGTATTTTATACTACACTTAATCATAAGCCTTACACCCCCACTGCCATTTGCACATCCGATTGCACTGGCTGTGTATTATAGGTTGCTTCTCCACATGCTCACACTAAAACATTCGCTACATCCCTTTTTCCCAGAGCAGCCAAACACTGGAATGGCCTTTTCTACAACATTGCTCTTATCATCTGCCCTGACCTCCTCAGCAAATGTAGATCATTTTCATGTTAAAAGTATGTGATGCTTTTTATTCCTGTAACCCACCCCTTGTGTAACAACCCCTTGCAGGCTCCTCAAGAAAAATAAAATGGAAAAAATAAATAAAAAATAAAACTGAAACATGGTAAAAGCACAGAGACAACTGGAACACAATTCTGAAAAAAAAAATTTCCTTGCTTTTCAAAACGTCATTTGGTAGAACTCTTCTTCGAGTCTGCAGATAATAGACAGCACTATTAAAAGCAATATTTGGCATATCATTAGTAGGACCAGCTCAATATTCAATTTATGGCTGAATGTCAACGAAAGCTGACTTCTTTACAAATTTCTCGTCATCTGTACACTGTTTCATGCTATATTTGTCTCAAACTACTTTTTGCACACAGTGCAACTTCCTAGGAATTAGTTGATATAAAATATAACTGTTAACTAAATATTATCTTTCTACAAAAAAATTAACACTAGCGTGCGGTAGAACGAAAAATTATAGGCGTAACCCTAAGAGATAGGAGGACAGCAGCGTAGATCAGAAAACAAACAGGAGTAGCCGATATCCAAGTAGATATTACGAGGAAAAATGAACCTGGGAAGGTCACGTCGTGAGGAGGATAGATAACCAATGGTCAGTTAGAGCATTGGAATGGAAACCAAGCAATGGGAGTGCGACCAAGGACGGTAAAGGGTTGGCGGAGCGACGAAATAAAGAAATTTTGAGGCATAAAATGGAATCAGCTCGTGCAGGATAGAGTGGGTCGGAGATCATTGGGAGAGGCCTTTGTCCTGCAGTAGACATAGGATAGGCTGATGATGATGACACACCATACAGCCTATCTTTTAGGCCGTTTACAAAACACTCAAAACTGCAAAAATTTATGGAATCCATTTTATGGGCAAGGCCCGGGATCATTTCTGGAGAAAATTTATCCTAACCTCCTAATTTAGAAACAAAAGCTTTGAGAATGTATTCTACGAGTAATAGTTTCGCGCTCTCCACCCCCCCCCCCCCCATCAGTTTAGTTTGGGTGTTAAAAACATTTTCTGAAAAAATATATGTATTTCTATTTCAATGGAACACTTTTCACTTTTTTTTTTTTAGGTAGTCCTCTCAACAGACCAACCACCAACATTCCTGACAGCACCTTAAGCCTTCATATTCCACAAATAAAGCTTTGCTTAACCCTTTGTTGGAAAGTGGGACATAGGTACATGTCCCACTTTTTATTCCTAGTTTTCAGCACTGTAGCTCCTGAAAAGAGGTAGCGCTACCACATCCAAGCCACTAGCTCTATCTACTGAGCATACTACAACATTATCTACACAGTTTCATGACATTTCCACTAGGTGGAAACATGCAACAAGTCAAGGAACACTTTATTTTTTTGTGTCCGCATTTCAGTTTTTGTGTGTTTTCGTGGCTTAATTTAGACCAAGACAAAGGTGTCGGGTGAATAAATATTGTCTTTCTTGCACTATGGTAACCACTTAGCAAAACTTTCAGCAGTTTGTTTGTGATGCTTAAGCATGGATAAACTGTACGTGTTTTACGAAAAGCAGTATGCTTCATGTGCTCCATGTTATACCCCGGTCACAGTGGCAAATTTAGTGTCATTTTGAGCGAGTGCACTTACGCCCCCAGAATGGCAGTTTGGCGGCGCGCTGCTACACGAGAAAGGGAAGTGCACTTTGGAAATTATTGTAATGGCGATGGGTATACTTAAGTTGCACAACAGATATTTGTTATTTCAGGCAATGTTTCTTAAGTAATACTGTGTTAAATCTATAAGCAGCCCTTAAAATAAACTTTACGTACAAACTCGGCGGCTGCAGCCATTGCACGGCTTGCACTGGGCATGGCCCTGGCGGTCATGGCTGTAAACTCCCCGACAACGAGAATAGCAGAGTAGTTTTTTGCGTTAGAGTATGATTTAATTAAGGGTGTGCGAATACTCGAAATTTTGAATATTTTTCGAATAGTGTTTGCTATTCGATTCGATTCGCACTGGAATTTTACTATTCGAACTTCCCAAAAACAAATACAGTCAACATCCGATTGAAAGTGACCCCTTCAAATTTTCAATATGCTTCACCTCATTACACTCTCGTAGTGCGGCAAAGCTGCCTTTCATGACCGTTACAGTCGAACTCTGCCAAGGCACAACGTCCGATTGGAAGTGGTCCCTAGATTTTCAATATGCTTCACCTCACCGCACCCCGGTATTGCGGCAAAGCTGCCTTTCAAGCTCCGTTACGGTCGAACTTTGCCAAGAGACAGTCAACGTCCGATTGGAAGTAGTCCCTAGATTTTCAATATGCTTCACCTCACCACACCCCGGTATTGCGGCAAAGCTGCCTGTCAAGCTTTGCTACGGTCGAAAATGTACTAACTCAAGGAAACACTGGTTCCAGCATGGAGATGAAAGATGTGGCAGAGGGGGGGGCTCAATTAATGCTGTTTTAGACCTGAAATTTGGGCAGGAGGTCCGAATAATTGGAAGCCGAAGCTTTTTATCATCTGAAATTTCAGATGTTCTTATATATCAACGTCTACGATGCAGATTTGGAACTCCGGACTTCAAGGGAGCAGACCCTTGTCCACCACATCAGTTGGGCTTCCACAGATGTTGAAAGAGGAGGGGAGGCTGAGGAAATGGCATCTTTGCCTATCACATGTAAAGTGTTGTCGGCAACACTTTGGTTGCACCAAATCACGTACATAAATCGAATTCGGCCTCTACATTGCCTCATTCTTGATTAGAAAACTGTGAAACACCACCCCGCCAGTGCTTCATCAACCTAGCGAAAAGAAACACTTTCATGTTGCTATCTCATAAGAATATGCTTAGGAATCCTCTCTAGCTTTTTTTCTGCAATTTAGCTTGGAAGTATGTTCGGTCTGTACTGATTGTATCACCTTACAGCGGAGCTGTTCAGCTTTTCGCTATGCCATGTGGCGACACCAGAAAACTATCAGCATCATGAACCGGCACGCGCTCCCTTCGTTCTCTTCTACTGCTTCACTCCCAGAACACGTTTGTCGATTTGTTCCACGTGGGATGCATTAACTCTGACGGGCGAGAAAACGATTATAGAGAGAGAAAAAAAGAGATAGAAAGAAAGAAAAGAGAGAAAAAAAAAGACAGAGAAAGAAATAGAGAGAGAAAGAGATAGAAAGAAACAGACACAAAAAGAGATGGAAAAAAAGAGAGAGAGAGCAAGCATAGCCGTATATAGTATAGCATAGCAAGGGATGCGAAAAGAAAGTGAGGATGAGAAGGAAGTGAGAGGGTAAAGCATGGTATAGCCCTTTAAAATATAGTACAGCAAGGGGTGGGAAAGGGAAGTGAGGGTGAGGAGGGAAAGGAAAGGAGGAGGGCAATGCCACTAGCTCCGCTGCTTCCTTAGTCTTAGCTCCACCAGTGCGTAGCTGCCCCAATTTTCTTTCCTAAAGATAGGAAGAGGCATCTCACTGCTGAGGAAGCACTTGAGCTATTCTGGAGCTTGCCGCAGAACTCTAACGATAGTGATGACACCATGACCGGTGTTCCGAATGAGCATCGGTTCTCCGGAAACACTCACAACCTGAACTTTACTGGAACGCAATGGCGGTGCCGCTGGTGCTCAACTAGCAAAAAAGAAGTCCGCACGAAGTACATGTGCATTGTGTATAACGTTCTGCTATGTGCAAATTGCTTCCACCCTTTCACAAGAAAATGCAAACTGTCTCAAGTGGGCAGCGAGACATATGAGTCCCACTTGAAAGTGACCCAAGTGGACAGTGGGAAATATGGGTCCCACTTTTTTCTTCACAATAAATCACTTCTAGACTTTCGGATTGGCTTTCTTAGAAACAAGAAGTGATCAATACTTCACGAAAAATGTTTTTAGCACGATAACATTTGTTCCCTCATTGTGTCAACCAAAAGGTTAAGAAGAAAAAAACTTGAGGTAACCTGCACTCGACACACTAATAGTCAGAAAGCTGTAGAAAAATCTTCTGAAAAGGTAGCTCTTACCATGAAGAGGATGGCAGGCTGATGCTTGAACACACCACCCACAGGCTTGTGGGAAAGAAGCCTTGGCAGAGAAACCCCGGAGATCATTGCTTCCCACAGGCATACTGGTATGACCACCCCAGATCATACAGCTCTGACAATCACCCAGGGCAGCACATAAGCCAGGGCAGCTACCCGGCCGAAAGTTACCAGATCGACAATCCTGCACCGGCCAATGCAAAGAGACATCCCAATCCTGTAGTGCACTGGCATATAGTACAGGAGACATGTATGTGACAGCAGTAAATGAACGGCGCTCAATCTTTGTACATGCACATCTGACTCACAGTATCAAATTTTGGCCATGCTTTCACTGGTGTGTACACGACATTCCCAAAATTGGTTTGGAGACACAAGCAGTTTTGTGTACGGTATTTTTATTCGCTTAAGTTATTTTTATTTATTTTTTGTAGCTTGATATAATGACTTCAGTTTTAACGAATATGAAATACAAAAGGAGGTCCCTTAGCCAATTACTGTATTGGAACATCCTGGGAAAGGAAGTGGACGAGCCTTCGTTCCCTTGCTGTGCCAGCATGCCCCCCCTCAAGAACTCTTAAACACTAAAGAGAATGCTAAGGAAATAAATATATATTTACACATTTTGTTTCCAACCTCCTAGCTTCTATGAGTAGGTGCCAGTCCAATAATCGCAGAATTGAACCTTTCCTTGTTCCAACACAGTAAATAATTAATCACAACATTTATTATGACCAGTCCTTAGTTCTCTACAAAACAAATGCCACATTCCCCAGGATATAGCATGCTGAAATCCATCTCAACGTGGTTATAGTTGGCAATCAAAAGGCATACTACTAGGGGCTTGAGAGGAAAGTCGACTGCTAGTAACACAGAGATGTCGGTTATAAAAGCAGGGGTGGGGGGAAGCCACCCTCTAAGCACTGCAAACCTTAGGTAACTCCAATAACAGGCTGCACTTTGTTCTCCACATGTATACCTACTGCTAGAATTCTATGTGCAAATAATGACCATGCACAAGGAACGAACCATAAATAAAGAATCCTTGAAAGTAAACATTGCAAAATAATTTTCCTCTGGAAGGAAGACGATCAACCAATATGGCTGTTTACTGCTGATTAAAGATTTGTGGACTCATGTTTGTCTCCATCTCCCTTTCCTGTCACTTATGACCTCTGGCGCCATTTGTGGCTATAGTGGAACAACTAGACCCAACAATATATTTTGACCAGTTACAGGCATCATTTTATGTGGATGCTATGAAAAGGCCTCCTGCTCTAAACACAATACTGGCCTGCAATAAAGATACACAAAAATGTCTATGCATTCATGAAGTCCATTTATGAAATACTTATGCTGCAGTCAGCCAGCAAAAAAATGAATTGCTGCTTTACATGAATTCTGCATTAAAGGGACACTAAAGGCAAATATTAAGTCGACGTTGATTGTTGAAATAGCGGTCCAGAAACCTCGTAGTGCTGCTTTTGTGCCAAGGAAGTGCTTATTTTGAAATAAAATCACGTTTTTAGTGGTCCGCATCGCGTTAGCGCGCTTCAAATCTCCCGCCTGAAAATACGACTTTCATACGTCACTGCTGCCGTGCCCAACGTTGCCCGCTTTTACTGCGCGGCCGCCGACACTAGTAGCAGCCGAGCGGAAGTATATAGCGGGACCCACAGTAGCAACAACGGCGCTGCGGCAAAGACTTGCTCGGATAGGGGCACATTCAAAGCCTTCACCAAGTTGCGGTTGGTCTCGTAATCCTCAGTACGAAAGTGCAGCGAGCACACACGCAGAGGTTTTGACTGTTTAGCGCACTGGCGCAATGGCATGCCACTAAGTCACTTCGAGCGTAAGGGTTCATTCCGCGGCACCCAGTGAAAAGACACACCGGTTTCCTTGCTGCAGTACTGGCGTTGTGCACCATTCGGGCATCCGGCAATATCACACGCATGCGGAATTTTGTCGAACTTTCTGTCAGAGCGACTGTCACGAGCGCACAAAACATGCACGGCAGTACGCGATCCCGAAACTACCACTGAGACGGGCGAGGCGCAGTTCGGCGAAAACGGAACCTTTGAACCACGCGCGCCGTTTTCCATGGCAACGCCACGGAGGTTTTGTTTTCCATGAATCAAGCGGAAACGAACAAACAGCATTTTATTACGTCTTTTGATGCTCGGAATGTTCTTTTTTTACTGCTGCTAGTTTGATTACTAGTGATTTATTGTAGGCCGACTTCCATACGTCATCGGGATCACTTCGAAAATGTCCCACTCGTGGCGCTCATCATGTGATACATTTAGCTTAATTTCTCGGTAAGTAGGGCACTGCTGTTGATAATATTGCTGTTTTAGAAGTTGTCATACATTGAGCTTTCACTCTGACATAAATTGTTATTTGCCTTTAGTGTCCCTTTAAGGAAAGAAGATGACTCTTAAGGGCTCGTTTTCTTTGTTAGACACAATATTAATTAGAACTAACAGACAATAACGCCAAGGAAAGTATAGGGGGTGTTATCTGTAGTATTTAGAATATAAATGTGAAGAAAGTAAAGTGGACGAAAAGATAACTTGCCGCCGGCAGGGACCGAACCTGCGACCTTCGAATAAGGCGTCCGATGCTCTACCTCTGAGCTACGGCGGCGGTCATCCTCCCGTCCACTTTATGGGGTATACATGTGCATTTAAACCTTGAAGTGTTAGTCAGCGCCATTCGCAGCCATGGCGGCGAGTGTGGAACACTCTTTTTCTGCCTTTCTGGCGTGAGAAAGGCAGAAAAAGAGTGTTCCACACTCGCCGCCATGGCTGCGAATGGCGCTGACTAACACTCCAAGGTTTAAATGCACATATATACCCCATAAAGTGGACGGGAGGATGACCGCCGCCGTAGCTCAGTGGTAGAGCATTGGACGCGTTATTCGAAGGTCGCAGGTTCGGTCCCTGCCGGCGGCAAGTTATCTTTTCGTCCACTTTACTTTCTTCACATTTATATTCTAAATACTACAGATAACACCCCCTATACTTTCCTTGGCGTTATTGTCTGTTAGTTCTCATTAATAATGAATTCTGCATTGCTGCTTTACATGACTACATGAATCGGTGTCACTGCTGTGTGGGTTGGTTTGTATAATCGATGGGTTCCAAAAACTAGGCTATAAAACATTGATCAACGACTGTACATGCACTTCTTTGAAATCGATATTGCCCAAAACTAGATGCGGAAAACAGCATTGCAAAACTACTGGTATCCGACATGACAGTTGTAAATAAACTAAAAAAATCAGGCAGTTTATAATAAAATATAAAAGATGGCACGTATGGCATTTCATCTGGTAAACAATGTCTCTAGCGGAGAATGTGAACTTAGCTTTTACTTGTAGCATTCTGCTCTTTCTGCAACATTCTATCCAAATGTATCCGATCACATGAATTTCATTTTCCAAAAATGCATCTTAGCCATAGTAACTATTTAAGGATCAGGAACTAAGTTCTTCCCTAAACCCAAACTTCCAAACTATGAGGCTCAATATATGTTGCGAAGTTTGTGGGTTTCACTAGAAAGCATACCTTGACTTTTCTTCGGTCCAGACAGACACCAGAGCCGCCACACCAAGCACAAGCAGGGTTGGCCTGGCAGGCCGTCTCAAATCTATGGCTGCAATAAAGGTGAAAAATGAAAAAGCAAAAAGCTGTCAAGAGTTCGACAAAAGTTTGTCTGGTCAGGTAACATGGTGAGAATGAAGATACGGTCACTGACCAAGTCAAGGTGAAAACACAGACGTCTCTGTTTTTTCACCTTGACTTGGTTAGTGACTGCATCTTCATCCTCGAAAAGGCAAAAAATTTTAGAAAACAAAACCAATCGATAAGTCAGCATATATGGAAGCAGTAACTAATTTAGTTTTTGACATAACAGGTAACAATAAATTATTCTACTATATATGTAAACAATATAACAAATTATTTCAAGGTGGTGATTTCATAAATCTTTTCTTATTAACTTTATGGCTATCTTTCGCGAGTCATTCACAAGAAAGGAAAGAAGGCAACAGTGAGTTGTACAAAAAAAAAAAACAGGCGGAATTATCAGGTGCAAAGCATTGTGCTAACTGTTGTAGCATGAAGCACTGATGCATGTCTAGTTTGTGAGACCCATGTGTCAGTGGCAAAATCATACAGTGGGTAGATCGTTGCAATAGAAACCACCGCTTCGCTGGGAATCCGAAATGACTGAGCCATGTCTTAAAATTATGTCACTGACAAAGAGGGAAAGGTGGCATTTCATGAAACACTGTTTGCTCTAGCAACAAGAGATAAGACATTTTCTGTCTTGAAGTAGCGTCATTCTACCGATAGACAGGCGCTGCCGGCAATGAACAAACAGGCGAACGGCACTGGTACTTTATCTGGTCAATCATGCGTCGCAAGCAAGCCATGAAGTCCTTCGGGGTGTATACAGTGTATGTAACGCTGTGGTCCTAGCTTATACAAAGTAAGCATGTCACTAACCAGAAGTTTATACTAATTATAGAGCTCCTGACCACTGCAGTGCATGCCCATGATTTTTGACCCACACAGTGTACTCTTCTGTGACCTGACATGTACGCAGATTGCGCTTTGAACAGTTAATGAGGCAGAGATCACGTGTAGATTTTTCTGGAACCTGTTCAAACGTTCCAGAAAAATCTATCTATCATGTGCAAGAAAAAGAGAATCTAAAATAAATGCCCATTTTCTTCTACAGGGCAGAACTGCAAAAAGCAGAATAGCCTTCCATGTGTTATCACACACAATACAAGGCATGAAAGGTAATAGCAACATAACAACAGACCGTGAAGCCTTGAAAAATAAAAAGTAATCACTAACCGAATGCAGGCTCCGGAGGCTGAATCTGAGTAAGCATGTGTGATGGTTGTTGGCAGCAGAAAAGCCCAGAGGTCAGAGGACATGACACCTCTGTAGCCTCCCAATACCAGGAGAGTGTGACCACGACGAAGAGCCATCACATGAGAGTACACACCAGGACACCGATCACTGTGGCCATGACCTTAAATATTGTAAAATGAAAACAACGACTGTGTAGGAGCTTACAGCACTAGTAACACAAGCTCTTATTGCTTTAAGCTTGCATGGAAAGAACAAAAAAACTGCACAAGGAAGGAATAATTTGGACCATCTACTGCTTCTTTTTCTTCTTTTAATTAGTAGAGAGAGGGTAGTCATTATAGTCTTCTATAAATATGTTCATGTCCATGTCAACTTGCGTGTCTCTGTATGCAAAAAGCAACTATTATCTGTGGCTGTTAAAAGAAACAATTCTGCTCTCTACACTGCAACTTCCTTGGTAGCAAAAATTGAGCATCTGGAAGCAAGGGGAATGTAATGAAAAGTTTGCATAACAGCAGGAATTGGAGAGCCATTAGAGACAAGAAAGATAAAGAGGAACAGTAATGTTGCATTCTTTAGTGCAGCATGGCAATTATCATGCAGCAGTACTTAAATGTGGCCCATTCCACTCAGTCCAAAAGATGGAACCTGACTCTGTCATTTTGCATTCTGCCTGTGAGTGGAGGTGAGCATAACGGTGGGAGTTGTATATCCTGCCTCAGTGTGACATGCGAATGTTTATATGCCATGTGACATTACTTATCCTGCCTTGAACTACCCTCTCGTCATATCAATTTGATTTGCTTTCCTAGCACGTAACGAAATCCTGTATGACAAACCAGTTGCCCGACTAGGACATTCCATGTCCCATGCAGGGTGAAAAAAATAAACTTGGCTACGTAGGCTCCCACACAGACCTTACATGAATTGGAGGGGGGGGGGGGGACAATTCATCTAAAGGGTCTCCAAGTCTGCCACTACTTTTACTCAGTTGGACCTGTCCAGACATTGTTTAAAGTGTACGGTTATGGCCATGCAGGTTTTTTACGATAATGGCGACTGAAGGTTCCTGATGTTGCATTCCAAGAACTGCTTACTTGTCACCTTTACCCCCATAAGTGTCAAAGGCAGGCCACTGTCAGAAGCATGTCATCGCTTCATTTTTATTTTTGTGTCTATTGTGAAGTTTGTTTTCCTTGGACTTGACCAATGGAGGGGAGTGGGGCACTGAGGTGAAACTTGGCTCCCACTAATGGCGAACCCTATGCACACCTATGCTTGGCTACTTATGGCTACTTATGGCTACTTTTCTCTTCAGTTTGAGTTCATATTCTTTAATACCCAAAGCAACACTGCTTCAGTGGCTCCCAGTTCAAAGGCTCAAAGTCCAACAGCAACCAAGGCACATAAGCTGATATGGACATGTAGCCCAGAATGAAGAAGTGCCCACGTGGTATAGAAAGTACACTTAACGAGTCTGTCAACACAAAAATCACATCATAACTTTGAGCCCGCCAACAGGGGTATTCAATCAAGTGACAGATCCATTGAACCTTCATCCAATAGCCAGTTTATTGCTTTAAGTTTTAGGGGCGAAGCTCCTCTTAGTCTAACCTTGTCACATCTCCATAGTCCGGCGTAACCACCTTTGCAAACTGCCCACTACGTCTTTGCAAACATCCCACTACGACCCATCACCGATCCTTTGCAAACTGCCCACTACTTCATCTTTGCAAACATCCCACTACGATCCATCACCGATCCATTACCTCACCGACCATAAAGCCGTTATAATGAAGGGGCAACGGAAGGCACCTTTGCAAACTGCCCACTACTTCGTCTTTGCAAACATCCCACTACGACCCATCACCGATCCATCACTTCACCGACCATAAAGCCGTTATAATGAAGGGGGAACGGAAGCCACGTCTAGCTACCACTTACGATTAATAAAATTTCTTGTATAAACATATACAGTGTTTGTCACGTCTTTGATGATGTACTGGGCTATCGCTTTGATTACTGCTGGGCGAAACCACTGAAGATTTCACGGTGTAACCATGATTGCTTCAGGAGCTTCACCCAAGCTCTTCATCGTTCACCCGTGGATATGCTGTGGATTTGTTTTTTGGTTTTTAGATTTCCTAGGTAACATCAACTAGATTTTGTGGAACATTACTGTACTGCAAACAACTTTTTATCAAAGCATAAGCTAGATCTCACATTGCCATACGATGGTGTATGAGGACCAATCAGTTTTCTTGCACTTACAAAAGCCCCAGACTGCACTGGTTATAGCAGTGTAGGCTGTAATAATGACAAACAAGGAGTTAGCGATTTAGTATGTTTCACTGATAAGTAAAGTTTGTGAAGTAAAGTTTACTGCATTTTTTTTCATTTTTTTTATTGAAACAAATAGAAATGAAGTTGTTACCATTTGCTGGTGATGGCTACTCCTTTTAACTTGCTTATTAGCATAAAATAAAGATTAAGAAACAAAAAAGATAAGCAGACAACTTGGAAACAGTTCACAGACTTACCCAGCAGGTCCCCTGCAACGAGCTTGAATGAGACCCACTTGTGGCAGCGTAAGTGGTACAAGTAGATGCCATCGTCGAAGCATTTTTCCACAAACGAATGCTTGTGCATATAACCCCCAAAGAGGACCATGTAGCCACCTACAAGGGCTGCTGCATGGAATGCCCGCTCTGTAGGTGCCTCACCACCAAGAGGGGTTCGTTCAAGGCGTGTCCATCGGTTGGCATCCACATGAAATGCCCACAATGCCGAGCTCAGCTTGCTGAAGCGTGCATAGTCCACCACCACACCACCGTGCACGAGCAGAGATCGTGACTCCGTATGAAACACTGCAGCATGGCCAACTGAAGGAGGCACAGAACCTACATAACTCACCCGCTCCCACTGGGTACCATTTCGTGGATTCACTCGATAAAGTGCATCAGAGAACACACCCCCAGATGTCCTGCCACCAAAGACATACAGGTGATTGCCATCACCAGGAGTCAACGTGTGCAGTGCAACAGCAGGTGGGTAGTGACCAGCAGGCGAAGGCAACTCAAGTGTCCACTCCCTTTTGGCAACATTATAGAGCCACAACTCAGATGAAAGGCTCCCATTTGCAAGCTCACCACCATGAAGAGCAATGGTGTGGGCATAAGGAGCCATGGCGTGGCCCCAGCGGGCTGCAGGTCGCGGCTTCACAACAGTCAGATCATGCCACGTGCTTTCGTTGAAGTTGTACACGAGAAAGTCCCCCAGCACATGCCCAAACGCCCGGCCCCCAAATACAAAGAGCTGATCCGTGAAAGGCAAATAGACACCCGCGTGTCCTGCACGGGCAACAAATGGGACACTGCCCCTCGAGAGAAGGTGCCAACCAGCAGCAGAGTCATTTGGGTTTTCAGGCAAGCTGCAAGAGATCCCAGCAAAACCATGGGAGCAGCGGCAGCAGTGTGGAGTCTCGGCTAATCCTGGCGAGCTTGTTGTGGCACAAGGAAAGCTGCAGTTGCCCTGGCCTTGTTCAGCGTGGCAGGAGCTAGGGCAGACAGGTGTACCACAGTCAGGGCCTGCCCATGCAAGGTCACATACACATGAGTCACGACCACAACTGCCATGGCCACTGCAGTTGGATGGACACTGCGTGATGGAGTACTCAGCCACAAAACCCTTGAGGACATAGTTTGTGTCACTGTAGAGAAGAATCAGCATCTGCAGAAAGGAACCCAAAAAACAAGATCAAAAACAAGTAAAAGATGTGCATCATGTCTACTGTGCACAACATCAAAGCATTACATAAATGATGGTGAAATTCTGTGCAACTGTATCTGCCTCACACTAAAGAGGCCCGCAAAAAAAGTTGCTGAATGGAATTGTCTGTTGTGGCTGTCTGAGAAGCTTCAGAGCCATTTTTAAAGGGGTCATGAAGCACCCCTTGGGCTGATTGAAAAAACACATCCTGCGGAAAGCTGACACGGCTATGAACTGCTCTGCCCAATATTACAGTCGTGCGCGCCGCGTAATGGCCACAAGCGGAGCGCGAAGTTGCCGTTTCCCCAGGCACCCTCTTTTCAAACAGAGGCCGGTTCTCACTCTCGTCGGTGGGCGGGGCGTCTGTCCGCTGTACGTCGCAAGAGACATAGCATGCTTATTGGCCGATAGCCGACGTAAATCGAGAGCGGCGTTCGGATCAGATGCGCTTCTTGCCGCGGGGTGCCGCCACTTGCCGGCGCCGCACTCCTCAGTACACGGTAGCCGCACTCGCGCAAGCGAATCACAGCGGGAGAGCGATCGCGTTTCATGACGCGCGCTGGCGTAACTTCTTTCCCCCATGCCATCCCTCCCTGTCTAGCTTCCAGTGCGCTCGCCGGCACGAGAAAAGAGAGAAAGCGCTGGGAGCGTGCGCCAAACCCCCGTAACTCCGCCGATTCTTGACGGATTCGAGAAATTTTTGCGGCAATCGATTCGGGAGGCAGTACACTCCGATACTGAGGCCATTAGATCATTACTTGGAAAAGTGGTTCATGACCCCTTTAACAGTTGGGGAACAGGCAAGCTAAGCACATAAAATCCTAATCAGTGGCTTTTAAGTCAATGTTAAAGGCTGCTGATGATACTACAAAGCAAGAAGGGCAATGGTAACTTGAATCTTCAAGCACATCCCCCAGTGTTCAAATAAATGGCATGCTTCTGTACAAGATCTGATGAGTGGCTTCTATTTGTATAATCTGTGGGGATGCTTACATCCCTTGATAAGTTGTTTCCACTGCATGGTGCACACGCGTCCTGCGGGTTGGCTTCACCGCAGAACAGTGACCAATTGATGTCAGTGTAGTTGCCACTGCGTGAGAGATGGCAGTGTGTTCCCACGGTGGTGCCGCCTGGCAGTGAGGATACGCGCGGCCATGGGGAATAGCCCTCTTTCTTTTGGTCGTTGCAGCTGGTCGTGGGTGGTCCACTCTCACACGTGCGATAAGAAGATCCGTAGGGGACGATTCCGTGGATCGTCCCCATGGACTCCCTCCCATGATGAGTCGAACGTAGTCGATTCCGCTTCGTGTTACATTGGTTATGTTACAGTGGCATGCTATTGGTTGTATAATTCGGCTAGCGGACTCACTATGTAAATACACTGTCATGCTACGATTTGTATAATTTGGCTGGCGGGCTTGCCGTTTAAAAGGTGCAAATAAATGCTCTTTTATTGGTTTGCACTATGGTGAACTGTGTCTGTTGTTCCAAATCTAACATACACTGTCCTCTGCCGCCAATAGGCTTGTGCGAATAGTAAATTTTAGGTTCGAAATGAATTCAAAGCGAATAGTGATCTTGGTCGAGTAATTTCGAATCGAATTCGAATAGTATATATCACATATAATTAAGAAAAATGAGCATATTTGTCATGACCAAACCAACCTGCACAACGTTTTTTTTTAATTGTAACAAGGCATGTGTAAATGTCATTCTTTTTGGTTCAAAGGAAGTAGAAGCAACTTTAAAGGGGTCATGAACCACTTTTCCAAGTAATGATCTAATGACCTCAGTATCGGAGTTTACTGCCTCCTGAATCGATTGCTGCAAAAATTTCTCGAATCCGTCAAGAACGAACGGAGTTACGGGGGTTTGGCGCACGCTCTCAGCACTTTCTCTCTTTTTTCGTGCCGACGAGTGCACTAAAAGCTACACAGGGAGGAATGGCACGGGGGAGAGAAGTTACGTCAGCACACATCATAAAACGCGATTGCTCTCCCGCTGTGATTAGCATGCGCGAGTGCGGCTACCATGTACTGAGGAGTGTGGTGCCGGAAAGTGGCGGCACCCCATGGCAAGAAATGCATCTGATCCCAACGCTGCTCTCGATTTATGTCGGCTATAGGCCAATGAGGATGCTATGTCTTTTGCGACGTGGAGATGCAGATTGCGACGTCAACGAGCAGATGCCCCGCCCCGCCCACCGACGAGAGTGAGAACCGGCCTCTGTTTGAAAAGGCGGCGCCTGAAAAAACAGCAACTTCGCGTTCCGCTTGTAGCCTTTACACGGCGCGCACGACTGCAATATTTGGGCTGAGCAGTTTATAGCCGTGTCAGCTTTCCGCAGGATGTGTTTTTTCAACAAGCCCAAGGGGTGCTTCATGACTCCTTTAAATAGTAGCAGGATTTGGCTTTCGGTAGAATGCAAATGATAACCTGTAAAATATGTTATGTTTTAAAATTTACTATACTTGGAGCATATAGGCTGGTATAACAAGTTTTTAAACTTAAAAAATGATGAATCGATGTGAGGGTAATATGTTCATTTAACCTTGAAGTGGGGCTTCGTGGCAGTGCAGATTTTTTCTGGAAAGGTGTATTCACAGTAGAGCACCCCTCCACTGCAGTGAAACCACCTTTACAGGGGGGTTTATAAGTGGACTAATATACAACTATTCGTTACTTTCGAATACTTCTAAATTTTCAAGAATTTAAATTCGAATCGAAGCGAATTCGAATACCATATTATTCGTTCGAATATTCGAAGTGCTCGAATATTCGCACAAGCCTAGCCGCCAATAATATGTCCCTTTCTTACAGCTTTAGAAACGGAGCTCAGACGATGGTCTGCAAATTAAAGAAATATAAACTCCAGCTAGAACAGTTCGTTCAGAGAAAAATACTTACCGAGCCGGATGTTGCTGTCACAGGTGGTGGAATGGACTCGCCACTGAAGGTTCCCAACAGTGGGCTGGTATACGAGCCACCATCATAGACAAACACGTGATCATAGGCACATTCCGTAGCCATTTCGTGAAAACGCAATGTGATGTAGAGCTTGCTGGAGTTAGCTGTAACAGAGAAAAACACTCAATTAGGGCGCAAGAAATAAATGGCAAACAATATACAGTAAAAGCTCGTTAATTCAATGCCCGTTAATTCAGAAAATCGGATAATTCAGACGTGTTATCTGGTCCCGGCCGGTATACAGAGTGTTTAATGGCATAAACTCTCGTTAATTCGGTCATATTTGCCCGCAATCCAGTTAACTGGGACAATCCTTGGAGCACTGCAATTGTGCTAGGCAAATGAGCGAAAGTGGCATTCGTGGACGACCGAAACGAGGTGGCGCAATCTGTGCGAACCATACGGTAACGACGTTTCTGGTTAATCTCGGGTTAGCATGTTTCGGGTTGATTAAGATAGGAAGGTCTTGAGCCACAGTCACATTGTGAACAAAGTCACGAGTGGCAAAAATTGCAGCTTTTAAGCTGCTCTTATGCAAAGTAAGTGCAAGATTTACGTAAAAATTTACGTATTCATCAAGAAAATGAAAGTGTATTATATTAACCTAACAGACATTTGTTTATTGTTTTCTTCATACTTTCAATAATTCGGAATTTGGTTAATTCGGACATTTTTTCGGGCCCCGTGAGATCCGAATTAATGAGCTTTTACTGTAATTACTAAGTCTCTGCAAAGCTAAAAAGAATGATTAGCAAGAAATTGAGGCACAATGAAAAATACCATGGCTGCCAAACTTGTCTGCTGGGATACGCTCCTACAACATACCAGTATTTGTGCAAATGCTAGTGTCTCACATTCTTATCCTCACAAAATTGCACTTTTGTGACTACCCAGACATTTAAGGATAATTTTTATAGCTGTGCGAATAGCAAAATTTTGGGTGCGAAGCGAATTCAAATATTGAAGTGTGAGTGCGAATCGAATCGAATATTTTTCGAATATTTCTCGAATATTTTTCGAATACTTCGAAGTGAAATTGCAGAAAAAAAAGTTAGAGAGGATTCCCAAGCATATTCTTATGAGATAGCAACATGAAAGTGTTTCTTTTCGCTAGGTTGATAAAGCGCTCGTGGGGTGGTGTTTCATAGTTGTCTTATCAAGAATGAGGCAATGTAGAGGCCGAATTGTATTTATGTACATGATTTGGTACAACCAAAGTGTTGCCGACAACACTTACACATGATAGGCAAAGTTGCCATTTCCTCAGCCTCTCCTCCTCTTTCAACTTCTGTGGAAGCCCAACTGATGTGGCGGACAAGGATGTGCTCCCTTCAAGTCCGGAGTTCCAAATCTGCCTCGTAGACGTCGATATATAAGAACATCTGAAATCTTGGATGCTAAAAAGCTTCGGCTTCCGATTTTTCGGACTTCCTGCCCAAATTTCAGGTCCAAAACAGCATTAATTGAGCCCCCACCTCTGCCACATTTTTCATCTCCATATTGGAACCAGCGTTTTCTTGAGTTGATACATTTGCGACCGTAGCAGAGCTTGAAAGGCAGCTTTGCCGCAATACCGGGTTGTGATGAGGTGAAGCAAATTGAAAAGCTAGGGACAATTCAATCGGACGTTAACTGTCTCTTGGCAAAGTTCGACCGTAACAAAGCTTGAAAGGCGACTTTGCCGCAATACCGGGGTGTAATGAGGTGAAGCATATTGAAAATCTAGGGACCACTTCCAATCGGACGTTGACTGTCTCTTGGCAAAGTTCGACTGTAACGGAGCTTGAAAGGCAGCTTTGCCGCCATACCGAGGTGTGATGAGGTGAAGCATATTGAAAATCTAGGGACCACTTCCAAGTGGACGTTGACTGTGTCTTGGCAAAGTTCGACCGTAACGGAGCTTGAAGGGCAGCTTTGCCGCAATGCGAGAGTGTAATGAGTTGAAGCATATTAAAAATCTGAAGGGGTCACTTTTAATCGGACGTTGACTCTATTTGTTTTTGGGAAGTTCTAATAGTTCGAATAGTAAAATGCCAGTGCGAATCGAATTGAATAGAAAACACTATTCGAAAAATATTCGAAATTTCGAATATTCGCACACCCCTAATAATTTTATACCCGCTGTGGTGGTCTAGTGGTTATGGTGCTCGACTGCTGACCCGAAGGTGGCGGCATCGAATCCCGGCCGCAACGGCCCCAATTAGATGGAGGCGAAATGCTAGAGGCCCGTGTACTTAGATTTAGGTGCACGTTAAAGAACACCAGGTGGCCAAAATTTCTGGAGACCTCCACTATGACGTCCCTCATAATCACATCGTGGTTTTGGGACTTAAAATCCCAAAAATTATTAAGGTTAATTTTAAAGTGGACATCTAACACAAATAATATAGATAATATTTCTAGGATAAGATGTAGTACCAGTTTAACTCATCACAAGCATGCAGAGGCTGCTCAAGCTTTTTCTGAGTACTTTTCTCAACCCATCAGTAATTGCAAAGGTGTCCATGCCCAAGCCTTCTGTATTTCCTGAATCATTTTTTTTTTCTTTCTTGCATCTTTGGATGAAGAGTATTAATGTATTCATAAGCTGAAAAACACATCTCTTTGTTTTGATCTGTACGACATTTAAGCTTAATTTCTCCTTGAGATTACTTATGCTACATGATTAGCCTTATGTTTGCTAGGCACTGAACATTTACCTTAACCCTTTGAGGGTTTATGCCGTACATGTACGGCATCACCTAACAGGCACCAAAGGGTTTTCGCCATACATGTACGACATGGCCTGTATGTTTAAAATGCGCGCCTTTTTCAATCATTTCTCTTGCTTGGCATGTGCTGCCACACTTCAGGAATACAAGGAATTTTTTTCATGTGCCGATGTCTCTCCGTTTTTTTTTCCCTTCCAAAGCGGCACGCCAGCTTTCGCTTGCTCATCAAAGTGCGCACATGCGATTCGGCTGGTTTTGCATGCCTTTTTCGACCATTTCACTTGCTTGGCATGTACACTGTCGTCCTTTATGAAAGCGAACACGCGAGCGCGCGGCCTGAGCTCTGCTGCGGCTGCCTACAGTGCCATCAACCGACAGCGAAAGAAAGCGCACCCGCTTTTGGCGTCATCTATTGGCATACAAAATAACGAGTCATGGCCGGTGGACAAGCGCTGCTAGATTACGCTCCCGCTTCGGTCGCGCAGCGGGTGATGCCGCCAAAAGCGGACGTGCTTTCTTCAGCTCTCGGTTGATGGTGCTGTACGCAGCTGCCGCAGCGCGCAGGCCGTGCGCTCGCATGTTCCCTTTCATAAAGGACGACAGTGTACTGCCATACTTCGGGAATACGTGGAATTTTTTTCACACGCCGATGTCTCTGCTGTTTTCTCTTTTCTTTCGCTTGCGCATCTGAGCATGTGCACGCAGTGCGGCTGGTTTCGGTTTCATCCTTCGGGTGGTTATTGCTTCTCGCGCCCGCGAAGCAGATGGCTGTCTGGTTTCGAATCCCCCAAAGGGTGACCACTTGTTACTCTCATTTATTGCTCCCCGGGCGTGATTACATGTGTTTCTGTGCGGCGCTAAATTACACAAACGATGCCGCTGTGGTTGCATTTCCTGTTTTGGGGACTCGGAAAAACTAACTCCGCCTCGTTAGCAATAAGACGAAGGATTATTATAGCTTTCTCGCTCGTTTTGCTTTCCAGATGGGCACAAAACCATACAGTTTTCTTCCGTGCGCTCACTCGCGCAGTTCGCTCACGCTATGGAAGTGCGCGCCGGTTGCTTTGCTGCTAGTGAGTTGAGCGGCGATTCTTCCGATGTGGACTATTCCCCAAGTGTATTTTGTATGTCTGTGTGCTATGTTTAACACAACACATAATTTTTAGTAGGGGTGTGCGAATATTCGAAATTTCGAATATTTTTCGAATAGTGTTTGCTATTCGATTCGATTCGCACTGAAATATTACTATTCGAACTATTCGAACTTCCCAAAAACAAATACAGTCAACGTCCAATTGAAAGTGACCCCTTCAGATTTTCAATATGCTTCACCTCATCACACCCTCGTATTGCGGCAAAGCTGCCTTTCAAGCTCCGTTACGGTCGAACTTAGCTAAGAGACAAAGTCCGGTTGGAAATGATCCCTAGATTTTCAATATACTTCACCTCATCACACCCCCGTATTGCGGCAAAGCTGCCTTTCAAGCTCCGTTACGGTTGAACTTAGGCAGGAGACAGTCAACGTCCGATTGGAAGTGGTCCCTAGATTTTCAATATGCTTCACCTCATTACACCCCCGTATTGCGGCAAAGCTGCCTTTCAAGCTCTGCTACGGTCGCAAATGTATTAACTCAAGAAAATGCTGGTTCCAATATGGAGATGAAAGATTTGGCAGAGTTAGGGGCTCAATTAAAGCTGTTTTGGACCTGAAACTTGGGCAGGAAGTCCGAAAAATCGGACGCCGAAGCTTTTTAGCATCCAAAATTTCAGATGTTCTTATATATCGACGTCTACGAGGCAGATTTTGAACTCCGGACTTGAAGGGAGCACACCCTTGTCCGCCACATCAGTTGGCCTTCCACAGAAGTTGAAAGAGAAGGAGAGGCTGAGGAAATGGCATCTCTGCCTATCACGTGTAAAGTGTTGTCGGCAACACTTTGGTTGAACCAAATCATGTACATAAATACAATTCGGCCTCTACATTGCCTCACCCTTGATAAGAAAGACAACTATGAAATATGACCCCACCAGAGCTTCATCAACCTAGCGAAAAGAAACACTTTCATGTTGCGATCTCACAAGAACATACTTAGGGATTCTCTGCAACTTTTTCTGTAATTTCACTTCGAATTATTCGAAAAATGTTTGAGAAATATTCGAAAATTATTCGAAATTATTCGATTCGATTCGCACTCAATCTTTATTATTCGAATTCGCTTCGCACCCAAAATTTTGCTATTCGCACAGCTCTAATTTTTAGTAAAAACTGCAGAAGTGTTTTTTTAGGATTTTGCTTGATGTTACTCACGAAAAAAACATGTGTATGTAACAGCAAAAATGACTTTTTTGTCACTTCACAGTCATGCAAAAAAATTTCAGACAAGTTTTTTTCTTAAATAGAATCGTCTGAAGAATTTAATTCAGCAATAAAAAATACACATTTTTGGAGTGCATTTCACGAAAAAGTTCGACCCTCCCTCAGATGGTTAATACAATTTAACATCATTAAGCCATGTCAATTAGGATCAACTGGCAAGCAGAGTCATTGCAGCAAATAGGTTCAGTGAGCACCAAGCTATCAATATCTGATCAACACCAGGATCTACGTGTTTGCGGTCATCACTCCACACCAGAAGACTACCACCACAATTTCCATATTTAAGCTCAGCAGTGATCGTTATCAGAGCATTTTAGTTATTCTGCAAACTTCTTGGCATTTACAGGTTATCAGGTTAATGGAGGAGGAAATGTGAGCAGCCTAGAGCAGGCAGCGGCCAGGTTTTTTGCAGTATTTGGTAGTGTAGTGCTCAACCAGGCAAACGCGAAGCGTGGACTCCGTGATCCTCTGCACGCCAGCGGATGATTATAGGAAGCGAATATTGGCCCCAAATGATCTCCAGTGAAGCCGAGCATTCAGCAAAGATGTTGAGGAGGAAGAGCCCTGCTAAAGGGAAGGTAGCCTTTTATCACCCGAAGCTCCTTTACTTAAAATATGGGGCAAATTATTTCATAATGCTATAACCTAAGCACTTATATAATTTAAGAAAGACCTGTGAAGGGACACTTCAAGAATTGACTTCAAACATCACCACTGCTGAAAGGACCCACACTAAGAAACAAGCTCAGTTTTACTTCCTATAGCTGTAATGTTGGTCATTTAGCCATGGAAAGAGCATTTAAAGGGACACTAAAGAGCAAAACGATTTTTCTCATATTAGTGAAGTACTCTTTCACGATACCAAAAACACCACGCTTGCTGCGAGAAGACGCTTAGTAAACGAGAAACCGCGCAAAAACAAAATGTGGGTGGCGACACCACCTTAAGTTTCCGCACCGTCACATGTTTTGACGGCGCCTACTAGAAACTACGTAGTTCCTAATCAGTAAAAATGAAGTAGTACATTGTCCTCAGAGGGGGCCATAGACTTAACATACCAAGTTTGGGGTAATTTTGTTGAGCCAATGGCGCCAAAATACAATAAATACACTTCGAAATCTGTGACGTCACGCAGGGAGATTTTGGCGCGAAATTTAGAAATGAAACTTTGAACTTGATTTTCTCCTCAATTAATTAGCCTATGATGACAAAATTAACAACATTAGAGTTCTCAAGGCATAATTTATCGATCTAAACCAATTCATTGTTTCTCTTTAGTGTCCCTTTAAATCAGGGACATTAAAAAAACAGCATAAAAGGTGCAGGCCACATAAAGAAATGTGACAACCGTGATGCAAGCTTATAGAAAGTGTGCAAAAATATGACACCTTTGACACTGCAGCTCTAAAAAACGTGAGTTAACAGATCTCAACATACAGAAGTATCAAAGTCTCCTTACAAAAGTTTACAAAGTGCCATTTCTGTTTCTTGTTGACTTCTGCCATTTTAAAAGTAAGAAAATGTACAAACAGAAACACCTATTGGTTGCTTCATGAAATAACAAGGTGCAATACACCAAGGAAAGTAAAAGACAGGCGAAAGGAAAGAGTGTCTATTGGTTGACAGCTACCCACCTCTAATGAGCCACTCGCAGTGCGAGTCATTACGGTAGCTGTCATTGCCATCAGTGATGATTCCCCAGGGAGCAGTGAGGATCTTGCGATGGCGGTTGCAGGTGTCCGATGGCTTGGCGACCACTGGGCCCGGCAAGCAACATACCAGCAGCAGTGGCACCAGCAGTGACCCGGCCCCGCTGGGCAGCAGCAGCCAGATGGCCATGGTCTAGCTCATTTTGGCCACCAGACGGCTGCGCCCGGCTCAGATCGGCAGTAGCCGCATGGTTGCTCCAACCGAGGCCACGCAGCTCCTTGTTCACTTCCCCCATCAAAAGACTGCCACACCTGTGTGAAATCGATTTCGTGACATGTAACTATTGCTAAAGATGACTGGTTGCACATACAGATATACAAATTCCACATTAATACAAGCTCTGGTGGCACAAGAAATAAAAAAGACCCATGAAGCGCTATTCATAACATCCACATAAGGATATATAGCTGGAGTGCCACCTATCTGACACTATGATCACGTTTGCAAACCAGGTAAGGGAGCAAGACCATCACATGAGACGTTTGGTCATGAGGCCTTTCCAGGTGCTGCTATATAAAGTGAGACTGTTGCTTGAGAATATCACATATGGTAAACAACACGTTAAACTGGTTTCCTAAAATCATTTTACATTTAGTGGTACTTCGAATTGCAAAGTTGGCCATCATTAATTGGCACATTCACATAAATTTTTTAGCCATCCATGACAACCAATCCTTGAGAGTGATGCCATGAACAACCATGAGGAAAATTAAATGCTTATATAAGGTCAATATGCAATTTGGAGGTGAATATGCACACGCTGTTATGTTTTTACAGTGGTACACCATGCACAGGCACTGATTACTGTTTCTATATGACATTAAAACACCTTCACATCATCATTCTTGCTGCTGGAAGTGCACGCGGCCTAGAAACATTGTATACTTCAACGTAGGTGCCAATACGAAATGCTATTTCATTTTAACAGTACGAAGACATTTTTTGTTAACACTGCAGTAAGCTGTTAACGGTTCACTACATGGTTACAAGTTTTCCATGTTAAAACAGGTTTTATCACAAGCTTCAGGATTACCTCAGGATAGTGCCTGTGGAACTAACAGAAGTGAAGGATGGATATCACCTGCTACCCTTTGCTAAAATTTTTATGTTTTAAATGAGGGCTGCATATCTTAAAACCGGAAAGGGCCAAAATCAACTTTTTTTCATAGCCACTGTGGCCTCAGTTTGGTTGGAAATGCTAGTACCTCTTATTTAAAGAAAATGAATCTGTGTGTGGTGTCGCTGAACTTGCTGCTGACCTCAGCACAGCTTCTGATTCTATGTTTGTCACAGAAGACCAAAGGCACCTCACATGTATTCATTAACGAGAGTATCAGGTCACAGATGTAGGCACTTCTGAAGGATGCCAATTTCAAGGAAATTGGACAGCCATGTTTCTGTATTTGTTTCGACAAGGTCCCTTATAAAGGCAAAGGAAGGGCTGCTCCTGTCATTTAGCTATGGCAAATACTGCAGGTTGGTGAACTCCAGTTAAACAGTATAGTTGCAGTTTTCTGGTACCAGTAAAAAATAGTCACGAATTAAATGGTTCCTCTGCTTCACATCGAATGTCTTCAAACACTGTTGAAACCCTGCCTATTCTGATTTTGTTCCTCTACACTGAATGAACATTTATCTCTGAATTGTTAAACATTATCTGGTTCTAAGAATTTTTAAAAAGGTGCTATTTCTTGAGGTTTTATGCGCAAGATTCAACTTTTATATTTAAAATGGATGAGAAGTGCAATTTACGCATTCAAACACCTTTGCGTTAGCACTGTGTCAAGAAATTGGTTAATGAAGTCTTCACTATCATCTTGCGAGCCCATTACAGAGGCCCTGTGACACTTCTTATCGAACTTATAAAAAATATTTCAGATACAAAAATATTTTGCAGCAAAAGGCATTTGAATTTGTCCAGTGGAAGCAGAGTTGTAAGCAAACAAAGCCTGCCCATCCTATACTCCACAGTGCTTCCTCTCCTTCAACAGATCACACTGTGGAGGCTGCAGCGGAGCAGGCAGGTGGCCACAAAACTCCGTCTGCTAAGTTTCATGATGGCATGTAGCTCAAATTTTGTTTTGGATGTTAAAGTAGATGCAGTGCTTCTGGTTCGGTGACATGCAGAGGCTGTCTCTCAACTTATCGCTGTGTTTATAAATTATTTCAACTTACAGAAAGTTTACAGGCAGTAATGATGAACACTATCAATGTTTGATATTTCCAAAGTAGTTCAAAGAAGCATTAAAAGAATTTTCCCTCTAGCCAACACGTACTGTGCAATACCAGTCATCATGTGGACTTGGTAATCAATATGAATGTAATTTTGCTGCTTTGACCCTGGTTGTCTGACGAAGTCTAAGCATGCTTGTTGAAGCTGTGCGTCCTGCAATAGCTAGTGAAGTGCATATTTATCCCTCGCATCCCCTTTTCAACCTACAACTGCACAGCAGAGTTGCAGTTTCCCCATTCAAACAGCTTGCAACGTGCGTTTCACACAAATTCATAAACTGCATACACAATAAATTCCATGTTCATGCTATGCATCTACTCGTGTTCAAATGCACACTTTCTACACATGAAATATGTTATGAGTTTGTGTTTGTGTAATTTTATTTGCTCGTTACGTGTTTATTGAATTCTTACAAATGTTTGAACAAAGCCTGCAATTTGTATGTGCTGAACTGTTTGTACTTTTTCATGTATATCCACCCTGCTAAGATCTGGTACCAGATCGCAGTATCTATAAATAAAAAAAATTTAAAAAATCGAAGACCACGTGAACACAAAGGTGCACAATGCAGTAGCAGTCAGGATATGTTCAGCAACGCTCAATCTTGGGCTGCAGAGGTGGTGCCACAACTCTAGCAGGTGACCACAAACAAACGCCAGAAGCATAAAACTGAATTTTTATGTCGACACTATGAACAAGGTGGTATTTCCATAACTTTTTAAGTTATAAATTATCATAAATATTGTTACAGTTGCAGACATTGATAAATTTTGTGGCCACTGATAAAGTAGCGCTGCAGACAATCTTGTGGTTACTGAATGCTCACCTTCACACAACCAGCCAATAGGTGAACGTGGGCATCTTAGCATCAACATGTGCAGTCTTCAATGGCGGGGGTTTGACGGAGCAGTACGAGAGCATCACTAACCTTTACGGCAACATTGTACGTTTCCCACTGCATGAAAGTGAGCAATTCTCTCCACGAGTGTCCCGTGTCTTGAGCAATTTATTTACCATGGTCAAAATGCCCCTTTAGGGATATTGACATATTGTTTTTACTATTCATTTTCAGCATTAAATAAAGCTTTGGAAGCTTAGAACAATAGACAAAAATGAGAGTGCCCTGGATAATTTGATATAACAGCTTCTTTACAGCCAGTTTTGGTTTCATTTCCGGATACTGTGTCACGACATCATAACCCAGAAGGTGATCACGCGGGGGCAGCTCAGTGCAGCATTTTGACACTCACTACGACTTGTTCGGTCATTTTCTATGCTGAAACATCACTTTTCTACACGCGCAGCTGCATAACAGGCAATCGAGTGAGCCAGAGCGAGTGCCAGAATATCACAATGTGCTAGCTCTTACATAATCACCTTCTGGGTCATAAAATTATGACAAAGTGTAACTCTGAAAAACAGAATCGAAACTGGTTGTAAAAAAGCTGTTATATTGAATTATCCAGGGCTTTCTGAGGTTTGGCAGTATTTTGTATATTGTTTCGAGGCACCAGACCTTCAGAGAAAGAATAAACAGCAAAAAATATTCTGCCAGTGCTCTTTTCACATGTGTCAATGAAGAGACGCCTGCCCTTTGTACCCTCCCATGTATAAAACATTGACTACATCAATGGCACCTATGTTACGAGATCTAAAATGACGCATTGCCATGTGACCAAACATTTGTTAAGGTAGATAAGTCAGGCAAAAACAGAGAAAACGCGTCAATTTGCAGCTGCTACTACCTGAGGTCATCCATTCTAAACATACTGAGAAACATGTGCCAATAGTGCAGTCTTGCTTTTGTTCACTTGACAAATAGGCTTGTTGTTCATGAACCTCTCTTAATTATTCATAACAAAGGATTTCATGCCACCATATCCTTTTCTATTGCTTGATGCCACAAAAAGTTAATGTCATGTAGTGACCGTGACATTTTTTTTCAGTATATGGCCATGCGTAAATTGCAGCACTAAGCATCTGTGGAGTCTGACCTTGGCAATGGGACAATGAAAATTTGCTCAATGTAGTATGCCACCCTATGGCCATGTGCTATACAGCCCTGGGTTAAAACTGTAAGCAAATACCGAAAGAAAGCATTTTCATGAATTATATAAGATACTAAAGCACTAAAAGAAAAAGGCAGGAGTCAGGGGAAGATGGAAGCGTGTGATGAAGAACTGGTAAACAGGGTTTGTGTGCTGGAGCCGACATTTCACCAAGCGGACTTGTCTTCTTCAAGTCTGCAACTGGAGCCAACATTTTGACAAGTGGACTTGTCTTCGTCAAGGCTTCTTTTTCAAGTCCTCTTGTCGAAACATTGGCTCCAGCACACAAACCCTGTTTACCAAGTTTTTATAGTAAAGCAGTGCGTGTTTGGCTTATCACACATCGTTCAACAGGACTGGGTAGCTTTGGTACAAGACTGTACAGGATTGCACATGTATTTGAGATGAAACAACTATAAGGTGCGTAGAGCTCTTTAAGTATTGATATGTGCCAAGAATTGCATATTTTTCTTTTCCCGCACTGTCTGTTGCATCTGTGCAACAAATGGAATATCACCATTGGTTGTTTCCTCAAGAGAGAGACAAGCATATGCACAAATGCACAGAAGCTAAGACATTACAACTGGGTGAGCATGACTATCAAGGAAATCTATCCAGCCAAAAACAGTTGGAGACCGTAAAGGAGACAGGAAAGCGGCTAGACTTCCTGTCTCCTTCACCGTTTCTTGTGTTTGTCCGTTTTTGGCTGGATAGATTTCCTTGATGCAATGCACCAACTAGATCCAACAACGAGTCCTACTAGAGCATGACTATGTACAACTAAGGAGGGACTGATAGTTTTACACAAGTGGGCACCAGATACGTCATGCGGTTCTTAGAATGCTAGCTAAGGCAATGCAAGCAGGAAAGCCTCAAATCCAAGGAAACTGAAACTTTGATCAGATGTGTATTAAGCTTTCTCTAAGACGAGAACATGGTAGGTTTGAAATAAGAGAGAGAGTGAAATGTAGACCCAGACAACCAAGACAACTGCACTGCAGGGCAAATCCACATGCTGGATAGTACTGTAATTGCTATAGTTGTGACATTAACGTCAATTATAGCTGCATGCATAGTGTGCTATGCATATAGCTACCTGCATAGTGTGCATAAAGGTGAAGGTATATCAAGTTTACTACAGTTCACACTTCCTTAGGCCAGGGTTTCCAATACCAAGGTATGGCAAATGCCACAGAAAAATTTTTTTTTTTACAATTCCTATTAAAACAAGCTCAGGAAACAAAGCATGACTGTAAAAAGATATAGCAATGACTTTCCCCATCTTTTTTTAAGGGAAACCTTTAGGTTATCTTTGTCTACTCGAGGAAAATTATTCCTAATATGTGCAGAAATTGGCAGAGCATAAAAAAATAGATGATAGAAACAAAACGTAAAAGACAGAGTGGCTGGCAGAACTAACCTATAAGGTTAATAAAATACCGAAATCAACAACACTGGCAAACCATCAGTATGAAATCTAGTAATAATATTAATATCTGGGGTTTAACATCCCAAAACCACAATATGATTGAGAAACGCTGTAGTGGAGGGCTCCAGAAATTTCAACCACCTGGGGTTCTTCAATGTGAACCTAAATATAAGTACACAGGCCTCAAACGTTTTCGCCTCCATCGAAAATGCGGCCGCCGCGGCCGGGATTTGATCCCACGACCTTCGTGTCAGTAGTCGAGCGCCATAACCACTAGACCACCGTGGCGGGGCGTATGTAATCTAGTAGACTGGCAGCACCCCATAATGCACTGAACCTGTGTGAACTTGCACAACTGCTACACACTGCTGTGGTGCAAATTTACAAGACAGGCATGGCATTAATTGTTATACTGCCTTATTTATGAAGCTTTAATATGCAGCTACAGCGCCGCACTGCTCACTTCACTAGTAGGAAGTTAGGAACGCAACACAAGTTGCAATGTGTGTCCCTCGCATTGGAGGGGTACTTTCACATGCAAATTTCCGCGTTAAGTTAATGAATTGACTAAAAGGCTGGCGTTGGATTACATGGAAAGATTCCGTGAAATGCTTGAAGTAGGCATTTTATGCGCCTCCCGATCAGGAAGTTTTCTTTGGCCGAGCAAAGATGGTTTCAGCGTCTACCTCTCTACACGCGCCGGCGCACTTACCGGCGCTAATCTGCGAGTTTGCTCAAATTTACGGGGTTTCGTAGATCCCCAAGTAGACCGCTCAAGTTTTCCTGTCTTGTTCAGCGTGTGGCGTTTCGCTACCCGATTAGTTGCAGCTCTCGGCCCGGAAGTGAAGTTTTGGACTCCTTCGCCGCTTTTCTTACGCGCGGAAGTAAACCGCAGGCGACGGAAGGAATGCAAACAGCGTATTTGCATTCCCTGAAGTTGAAATGCATATCGTGCCGTATTTCTCGGAGTAAATGCAAGTACTACTACCAACTTATTTTAGGACGCCCTTACGCACCAGATGACAACGACCCATATTGGGACGCCCTGCTGTGGCGTTGAGCAGCTTTCAGCACTTGCAGTGCAAATCAGTGGGAATCACAATCGCCGAAAAACAGCATAACGGGAGCTTTCTGATCGTTGAGCGCTGTGCAAGGTCACAGTGTTCCGGTGCAGCACAGCTGACAGAAAAAGAGGCATCCGCCGAAGGTGCCCACTTTAGAGCGCGCGACAGACGCGATCACTTGGCGATCACCACTGCTGATGCGCGCACGCACGAGCCGCACGAGCTTGAGCCCTTTTCTTGTCACACGGCACGCAAACGGAGCGGCTCGGCACAACTTGGAACAACAAAGCTAATGTCAGTGTAGAGCCATGGTAGAGCTTCCTACAAAACACGGACACCCACGGAGCAAAAAAAGTGAACTATCAAACAAAACTATACAAAACAACGCCCTGACAGGCGTGATATTGGTGGCAATGGGAAATCCTGGTATTTGATCTGAGAGCACTAAACTTTGCCGTAAGTATGCTGTATCGAAATATTTTACAAACAACTTACAAGCTATTTGTTTGTACATAGCAGGACGTTTGAAATGAGTCGGTATTTTCGCGAACAACAAATGCTACGCAAATGGCGACATTTGTTTTCGTGGCCGCTACAGGGAGCGACCGCAGCGCCGCCATTCGGTAGAGCCTGAAACGCTCGTTTTAGGCACTTTTTCTCCCTGAAGATGGCCACTGGCCTAGGTACTGAGGAAAAGAACGCCCCTAGCTCCACTTGTCCCTAGCTTGATCGGCAGCCATAAGCCATGTGCGCTTCACGCCGGTGTCAACCCACGCCAAGGTAAGTTTTTGCATTCGCTGTCCTGTGGTGTTTTCTACCGCGCGACGGAGCAAATGAGTTAAATGGGCCAGGCCTTCTGCCTGGTGTGCTGTGTTTGTGTGCCGTTCGCCTTCGAACTCTACCTTTGTGTGTGTGTGTGGGGGGGGGGGCACTTGCTGAAAGCCTTGACTATTTGAGAAAAAAGCCTATTTTCCTTATTTATTTTAGGGAAAACACCATGTATCACAAAAATTTCGAGGGGGGCCCGGGCCCCCCAGGCCCTCCCCCTGGTTACGGGCCTGGCTTAGCTCGAGCTCGGTTGTAGTCGAGGGGTGGAAGAGCATTCAACAATTCATTATTTACGTGACGCTACGGCCTCAGTCCCGAAACTTGATTTGGTGCAATTATGTTACTGTTACTGCAGCTTCTGATCGGTGCAGCTATTTTGCTGGAGGGAGGCTTCAATGTAATAGAGTTACTGTTTTGTACTACATGTCCGTGTCGTTCTCTGCCATTTGATATGTCATGATACACTTCACGTGTAGATGGTCGACGCTACCATCTGTCCAATACATTACATGGTTCTCAGTGCAACTGTCTAGCGCTAATTGTACCATTTTTATTACGTACCTCACTTCGCTTCAAGTGTGCTTCTTCACAGCCCTGTGCTTTGTCGCAGCACGGACCTTGGGCGCTGCTGACAAATGTCCCATTTGTCTGGTTTGCGTAGAATGCTAAGATAATTTGCTGCATCAGCCAAGGCAAAGCAGAAAATTAAGCTGGAAATGGCCGCTTCTCTGCATTACAAGCTCTGTGGAGTGGTGCTGTAAATTCTGCATTGCCAGATATTGTTGCGTTAGAATCTGACTACCTGCAAAATTTTGACTGGCACAAGCACCCAGTTGCTGTATTTCTGGTAGACCAGCTGCACTATTATTACAGCTGTAGTTTCCCTTGATTTTGTCCTAGCAAAGACGCCACCTGGTTCAAACAGCCCACGTACAACTGTGAATAACATGCACACATACACACTTTAATCGCTATGGTTTACCTTTAGACGCAACAGATTTCAAAGAACACTGACTGCAACGGTTGATATCACTTCCTTTAGAAACTTGCTCAAAGCACATATCATTCTGATGTAAAGCAGCTTGCACAGTTGTAAGAAAGCGGGCAGTTACTATTACAATTTGCAGTGTTCCACTACTTCATTCTTTGAGGGGCTCCTGAACCACTTTTCCAAGTAATCATTGAATGACCTCAGTATTGGGCCTCACGAATCGATTGCCGCAAAAATTTCTTGAATTCGTCAAGAATGAATAGAGTTACAGGGATTTGTCACACGCTTTCAGTGCTTCCCCTCTTCTCTCAGCTTGCTTGAAGGTACGCGGAGGGATGGCATAGAGGAAAGAATTCACGTCATGAGCTTGAGCATGCATGATGAAACACGATTGCTCTCTGTTCTCATTATTCCTGTGCATGAGTGTGGCTACTATAGAGCACAGGGCCAGCGTGTGGCAGCACCTTGGCGGCAAGAAACGCATCTTATCCAAATGCCGCTCTTTATTTATGCGGGATATTGGCCTGCCATGTGTTGTTCAATGTCAAACAGCAGGTGCCGACAGCTGCAAAGAGAGTGAGCACAGCCCCCTGTATGAAAAGAGGGTGCCTGTGAAAATGGCAACTTCACGCTCTACTTCTAATCTCTCCTTGTTGCGCATGACTGCAAGGCTTGGCTGAGCTTTTCATAGTGGTGTCTGCTTTCCACAGGATGTGGTTTCTGAGCAAAGAAACAACTGCTTGCAGCGCGAACTCAACACAAGGACAAAAGAAGACGCGGTGCTTGTTCGTGCCTTTTGTTTTTGTGTCAAGTTCACACTGAAACCAGTTGTTTCTAATGATCTACCAACTTTCCAACTCTCATTGACTATGTTTGCTCACCAAGACTACATTTTTTCACCAAGTCTGACGGGTCGTTCATGACCTCTTATAACAACTTTTTCATGAGCAGAGTATCCTTTAAAGCTTCATGCAACATTAAAAAAAATCATAGAATCAGCCCACATTAGTAAACACAAAACAGTGAAAAATTACATTTATTGAAATTCTACATCTGTCTTTCCACTACTTTCTTTTTCTATGTGCGATTTTAAACTTTAGAAGGCATCTGATTATTTATTTGAGAATACCTCACAGGCCCCGTAAGAGGCATAGGGTGAGGGGGGCATACAGTACAATTCAATACATTGTATGGTTGTATACACACTCTACATTTCAGAATTCTAAATGTGCATGGTGTGGCTGCACTATAACATGCATAAAATATACAGCTGTATCCTTACCAGGAAATGGCTATATTTTCACATTAAGCTGAGGCATCTGCATATTTAAATAAGTGTTGCAATACTTTATTGGATGGCTGTGCATTTGGGCACATGTGGCTGGCGGTTATCACAATCTTTGTATACAGGGCAATCTTGAGCGGTCATGCTTTATATCCTATAGATCAGGGGCGTAGCCAGAAATTTTTTTCGGGGGGGGGGGGGGGGGGGGTTCAACCATACTTTAGGTATGTTCGTGCGTGCGTTTGTACGTGTGTGTGTATGTATACACATGCAAAATTCAAAATTTTCGGGGGGGGGTTGAACCCCCCCAACCCCCCCCCCCCCCCTTGGCTACGCCCCTGCTATAGATCTTCGACTAAGATTTTCTTGCTTGTCACTTTTATCAGTATCGAAACTTTGCAGTATTCATGCACCTTACAGTAGCTTTTCTTTTTTTTGGCGGACACAAGAAAGAAATCAAGACACCACAAATGCCAACTATCAACTGCAAAGGCACACAATGGCGGGAAAAAAAGAAGACATGAAAACTTATCTGCGCATGCTGATGCAATAGACAATCTTATCAATCCAGCACGCGTGGGGGTATACGTGAAAGATAACTGTTAAGGCAGTTGATTTATTGTTTATGCAAGTTAATAGACGGTTAGCTCACGCATGCGCATGAGCTAATAGTGCGCATGCATGCGCACTATTATCGATATGCCATGGCTCGATTATTAGACGAGTTTGTTCATTCATATGCCTGTAAAAAACTGCGTATTTATCAAATTTTGGCGTGGACTTACACTCTCGACAATGTAAAGATAGATTAGAAGGTGAGCCTCCGCTTCACAGTATTTTATGTTCCAATAATCTCTGGTTAACACAGCGGCTCGTCTGTCCTATGTAGAAGCAGCCGTAGTAGCTAAAGGGAATCTTATAAACCACACCTGTACAGCAATCAGTGAATTTGTTGGCATGTTTTATGAAACAAATGTTATTCCGCATCTTGTCTACTATTACTCGCTCATTCTTTCTCTGCACAGTGCACAAATCTTACCTAGATAATTGGCAGCCGTAAAGACAGCATTAACACTGTATCTACTTCCCACTTTCTTTAGCCTGTGAGACATGCAATGAATGTAAGGAATACCTACGACATGTTTTTTTCTCATTGCTTTCTGCAACCATGCTCGGACTTAGCATAACGGACTTCTTTAAACATTCCGCGATAGTGGCCGCCCTGTCTTTGCACGCCCTGTCCTTTAGAATGAATACTTACCAACTAGCTCAGCTCTCTGTTATTCTAAACATGGTTTTATTCCACAGCCCTGGGGAATGTCTTGGAATGCTTGTTCTGATTACAGACTGAAATGTTGCTAATCTTGTGGGTCCTTATTTCTTCTTGGGCACCTTGTGCACTTGTTTCAGTACATGTGCTAGGTCAGTACAAATTTAAGTGAGTCAGGATATGCACTTTAAATGATGTCTTCAAGTAAACAACAAAAGCGAGCTTTCCACATTGTAACTGTTATTGGCATTTCAGAAGCAACACAGCAAGATGACCAAAGGATGTACCACTTCAAGATGGAAATGGCTATGTTCAAAGATATTTTAGCGATGTACAACAAGGAAGATATTGGGATTCTCGTTGCATCGATATATGCGATCTGCAATAGCAATGTCCAAAGCTTAACGGGCACTTTCACGTAGAGAGCCTTCCTTATTACAGCACTTATTCGCCAAATTCTTGCAGCAACATGTTCACATCGTACAAATGCGCATTTATCTCTCCATCAGAAATTTTGGACCGCAAGGTTGTTTACTACCACTTGAAGAAACACCGAAGCATGAAAGCCTCCAACCCGATAAACAGTAAACAAGAGTAAGGTAGCCAACATAAGAAGGTGCAATATGGAGAGAATTGAACATGCTCTAAAGAACAGAAGAAGCCTAAAAGCAGTGAAGAGAAAATTGGGCACAGGCAAAAACCATAGTTATGCACTAAGAGAAAGGCAAGGCAGTTTCACTACTAATATGTATAAGGTTGTCAAAGCAGCTATGATTTTCTACAGAGATCAGCTAGGACAACAATGGTAGTAATCATAGTAGTAGTAGTAGTCCAGACGAATCTCACCAGCAATGGCAGGTGAAGGAATGAAAACTTCTTGTTAGAAGAATTGGTATCTGTTCATCTTAAAACCGCTTCATGCACAAAAAACACACCCCTAGAGAAGATTCTGCCAGAAGCAAAGACACAAAAGCAAGAGAATTAATGGAAGCTTTTTACATAAGAAAGCAAGAAAGTTTGTGTGTTAGTGATACATAAGTAGTTTTATATAAGACTGAGAAACAGTTTATTGAGTGTGTGTTATTGTATTACCCCTGATGTTCAAATGGATGTTTGTTGCGCAGGTGCGAATTGATGGTACATGTGTGTGTGTGGTTTCTGGGAATTAAAGCAGCTGTGAGTGGTGCCCTGTCCAGTCATCTTCTCTCGTGGTGTGCGTCTTCTTTTTTTTTTTGTGTCTAAAGCAGCTTTAACATGAAGGAAAGAAAGCCTTAGAGGGAAGCAGCCGGTTATGATCAGGGGTGTTGCTGTACAGTGATGCTATTAGTTTTCTTGTGCCCTTTGCCGCCATCAGCCATCTGCCACTGGTCAAAAAATGCAGCCCAGGAATTTTTCAGCAGTGCCAGACTGCTATGGCGAGGAAAAGCATTAAAAAAAGTAACAGCATTGCTCTGCGATAACACGCCAAGTAACAGCAGATCTGTTTAAAGACAGGGGCACACTATTCTTGAAAAACTGGCCAGTTTGTATATGCAATGCCTCTTTACTGTGAGCGTACTGAAATCTTTGAAGAATGTGAACATTGCCCTAATTAATTATGTATGACATTACTATACAGTTTTATGTACTTATAAGCTTTGTTTATCAATGTCTTGTATTAATGTATTTTTTTTGTTTTCGGTACAGTTAACTTATGTACCTATTTGTAATTTGTATCCAGTAATCATGTGCAGGGGGTCATCGTATGGTCTCATAACCGAGGGACCCTTTTCTGTATGTCCCTTTTTGTTGTAATCATGCTTTGCAAAATAAATGTTTGAATGAAAAGGGGCATCAAGAAATTGAAAAATTAGAAGCCGATCAGCTTACTCATAACTGCTAACAAGGCATTTGCAAAAGTAATAGCTAGTAGAATTAGGACCACCTTAGAATCCAATCAACCAAATGAGTAAGCAGGATTTCATACAGGCTACTCAACAATAGACCTTATTAGCACTGTTGATGTTATGGATAAATGCATGGAATATAACCAACCCCTATATATAACCTTCACAAATCACGAGAAAGCATTTTAGTCAGTTGAAACCTCACCAGTCATGCAGGCATTGCAGAAATGGTGTGTACACAAATTGTATACAAAAATACTGGCTAAACTCTAGCTTGCTGAGCCGTAGGAGTACATATGTAAATTTTATTACATTGTTATAAAACGGACAGTCAACGCTGCCACGCCAACTGTTAGACAACCGTTGATTAAAACATTTATTCACGATCTACACGGTGTGGCTGCAGCATGGTGGTCATTGCAGCACATTTGCTACAGTAAAATCACCAACTATAAATGGTATGTCTTTCTCTTGTCTAACCCACACAAGATGTCTTATAAAACTTCCAGTGTCTATTTTCCATGTTCCTGGGATGATATAGACCAGGGGTCTTAAACACGCGGGCTGGACCTTTCGTAGCGGCATACCCACGAATGACTGTCTTTGTCCCGCACTTTTTTTTTCTTAATAGTCTTTTAGCAAGCTACGGAAATATGGTACAGAAATACAGTAAGGCAGTACCGTAGTGCTCCTCCTTTCCTGCTCGTTGTGCTTAAGCCGCTCCCAGTTCAGGTGACAGTTCAGGAAACTGTGCATCCTCAAACGACAGGTTCCTCGTTAACAATGTGTAGGCTGACAGGCAACAATGATGCGTGGCAACCGCACAACGAGCAGGAAAGGAGGAGCGCTACCATACAGCCTTACCGTATTTGCGTACTATATTTCCGTAACTTGCTAAAAGACTCTAATAAGTATGTTTATGAGCTACAGAGACGCGACTGGTTTTAAGCATTTTTTCATGTGGCACCCCCATGTGAGGTTGCAGTGCGGTGAAACATAACCATGGAACAAAAGCTGTATATTTCAGAATCAACGTCCAGATTTCAGTCATTATGGAGATCTCTCGAGTCCTGCTGTCAAATCCCTTGAGAAATGACCCACATGACATTTTGTTCAAGCTAATGTTGAAACTAACTATATGGCAGATACAAGAATGAAGCATCAAGTTGCCGATTGCAAGTACGCAGCATAGTGTTTAACTGCATACACAATAAACTGTCAGTGCGTGGATGTTGTCAAGGCTTTTCAAAGATAATTTAAACTTTAGGCAAATTGACATCTATGGTGACTTGTGCGTGCTGTCGGGAAGAGCCTTTTTTTTTCTTATAATTATTATTAATCAGGTGGTGTCGTATCTACAGTTATCAGTCTCGTCAGTGAGCAATTTCCAGCTGCTTCTTTTTCATAATTCAAAACATTCTTTGGATGGCACTAAAACAAACAAGAGCCTTCTTTTTTAAAATGATTCCTATTGCTCCCTTTCCATTATATCTACAGGAGGCCTGCACTGAGCTCACTGCACTAAGCACACCGAGCCTGCACCGAGCGCATTGAGCTCGGCCTGCCAGGCGGCGCTAGCAAGTGCCTACATCTGGTCACTGTAGCCGTAGTCGTACAGCGATCAGGCGTACAAGTCTGATGTCACGCGAAAAAATATCGAAACAATACGCACGACCAACAACCTTGGTTGTAGTCCTAGAATGAGGACCACGTGGACGACCACGGCTATGGCAGTTGCCGCCCTAGTGTTTCTTTGCTCATGACATCATGTGATTACCTCCTATAGCATCAGAGCTTTCATAAGCCAAAGCTTAAGACGGCAGACTAAGCAGCTGCTGTTAGAAGCAGAAGCAGTCTACGAGGCAAAACATGTGGTATTGTGCAATGTGGAGGTGAACAAATATCACATAGCAACGTTCGCTGGACTAGTTCTCCAAACAACGCCGGCAGACAAAGACATGCATGGGCTAGGAATCGCAGAAACTGAGAAGTTACTGCAGCAACGAGCTTGCAGCTACAAAGCAGGGTAAAAACAAGGTGTAGAGACTGCAATAGAAATTTTTAACGTGCAAAAGTCTATGGCAAGTTTTCCAGCAATTTCGGTGCCAATATTGTGTCTATAACGCAAAAGGTGTGGCACTTTTCCAACAGGAATACATGTGGCTTTGTAGAAAACAAATGGATTTGGGACAGGTCAACTTAATTGAAATTAGCTTGAGTGCATCAACCTAATTTTGGGGGCGATATGGAGGTAAGAAAAATATGGGCCACCTTGAGGAAGAGAAGCATCATTAGCTGGGCAGCGTTCACAGGCGAGTCTCGGTGAGTGCTTCCTGCTACTTACCGAACATCGCAGCCCCACGTCAAAGCAGAAATCTTCCTTGCGGAAGTGCTAGCCAATAGCTGTTTACCATTTCTAAGTTCTGCATTTGCAGATTCATGCACCTTCTTACCCTGCGGACACATGTGAAAGCTGGCAGCAGGCTCCATAGCGTACGCCCTGCATTGAGCACTGGCCTACCATACAAAACTCCTCCAAAGACAGTGGCTACATAATGTAGTGATTTCTTTCAAGTGTTGTCGAGCGCACAGCAACAGCAGGGAAACCTCCCCACTCACTCAGAATTACAGCGCAGGTGGCATTCTAAAGTTTTGTTTTCAGCTCGCTCCAGTGCTCCCAAAGCAGACTAAGCAGCCACTATGACCACATGAGCCTGTCTAGCACGTTGCACCAAAGGTGGCGTCTGCTCTTCCAGTGGTATGCCTTACGCCCAATACCATTTACGGAAGTGGCCATGAGGGCACCCAGATAAGGGCAGCTAGAAGATAGATGGAGTAGATAATAAGATAAAGAAATAATTTTAAATGCCTCAAGTTAAAGGCACGCTGAAAGCATAGACAGCTCTGTACAAATGCACAATGTTGGTAGGTCCTTATGGTAACAGGTTGTCTAAACCATGTCACTTAGTAGGCTTTAAATAGTTTCATATATGAAGACTGCACTTACACCTATGTCTTCGGTCACCTTCGCTTGGCGGGGAATGCCATTCATGCAAACAGTGCGATTGGTTCCCACTGTGGTGATGATGTAAATAGATGAGCCATGCCGCCCTATTTAACGCCTTGTTTGTTTGCATGCACGAATCGTATTTTATGTACGTGTAAAAATAAAACAATTTCAATGTACGCAGCTTGCAGCATTCAATGTAAGCATCGTAGACAGTCTGCCACATCTGTATCGGCGCACTCGCGCTAAGGCTGGGATAGTAGCTGCAGCAGCCCGTGGAGGGTCCCCTGTAGCGCCAAACACGTGACTGGCTTCTTGCGATGCAGAAAATAACCTAGCCCTTTCAGACTTCAGGAAGCATGTCAATTTCTTTTTGACGGATTTTATGCCTTCACGGGCCCCTTCGATGGCGTGGTATTGACTCTTCTTTTGCGAACAAGGCAAAGGCAACATTCTGCACGTTGCGTCAGTTGACGAACGAATGCGACCTCGTTTCAAAGTCCGGTGAAAAGGGCAGAATATAAACACAAAGAACGACAGAAAGTTTCTAGAGGTAGGAATCAGTCTTTAATGGGACGAAAAGCGTCAAAAGCCGACACATGAGAAGACACGATGTCTGGTTCTCTAGTGTCCGTATTGGCGCGGCTCACTTTCTTCTACGATAAACATGGGAGGAATCGATCCCGCCTACGTCGTGCCAAGATGCAAGGACAGGACAGCGGTCGCCGTAAAGACGATACATATTTGCTTCAATACGCAGACAGCAGGAACGTCGTGCAGCATGCAGTGGTGTTTTGCTTACCTTCTAGTGGCAAAGCGCAAGTGTCGCACATCAGATTTCGATGCTTGATATCCCGGATGGTGTCTAATATAACCATAACGTACACAGGCGCATATATATTCCACAATATCGAGTACAACAGTGCAAGGAAAGGTTTCAATCGCTTGGAGTTTCAAAAAGTTAAACAGGAAGTCTCCATGACACCAGTTGCAGGAAGCAGGTGGCGCTTCGCGCAGTCAAAAACCGAAACCGAAAGCTATCCTTGAGCGCCTCCCGTCATTTACGGCCGCCGACCCACTCACTTCAATGAAAAGAAATCGAGAGAACTTTGCTCCACGGGAGATATGGGGATTTTTGCTGTATTTTAAAACACTTATGCGCCATTTGGCTAAAATAAAGGTGTCGAATAGTGGTTTCTGCATCGAATTCTTTCAATCAGCAGCAATATTTACCCTTGAAGAAGACAAGACTGCTTGTCGAAACGCTGACACCAGCGACACTCCGTGTCCAAGAATTTTTCACCTTTTCAAGCCTCCATCTTCCCCTGAACTTCTGCCGTTTTTGGATTATGATACTGGCAGGGTTTTGCAGCGCGCGAACAGAGGCAAAAAGGACAGAGTAAACAGAAAGAGTTCTCAATTTGCTGGCTAGAGAAGCTCCAGAAATTAATCCGATGCCATATTATGCAGACTTCCCTTTAGTTATCACTTTTGATAGAAATTATGTTGAGGCATAAAGAAAGACATTGTGCCACCGGGGTGTAACAGGCTAACAGTGAACAGCTAAAACTTTTGATTGTGAAATGCTGGCATGGTACAACGCTTTGACTAGGGTGTCACTGGAGCCAACATTTCGACAAGACTTGTCTCAAAGTTGCAGCCACGAAGACGACAAGTACGCTTGTCAAAACAGCTCCAGCATCACCCCGTGTACAATAATTTTTCATATCAGCAAAATCGGTGTTCTTTTGTCCAAAGAATTAGTTAATGCTGTTTATTCCGACATGGCACTTGCTTAATCCATTGCGCTCCAGACAACATAAGCATTTTAAGTCGACTCATTTTCATTAGTAATGTTGCATGGAATGCGTTATACTGCGCTTCCAAAAGTAAATGCAAAATTTCAACAAATGTTGTTGATCATAACCTTTATTGTAGCAATTCCAACCAATATGCTGGCCACTTGGCATAGGAAGAGCAATGGAATTGATGACTTTGTCCAAAAACCTGCACGCAAAAGGCACAATAAGTACAAGGTGTCTCCATCGAGCAGGCATGTATCACCATTCACCACAACAAAAATCGGAAGGCTGACTTGGCAAACGCACAAGCACAGCAGCAATACTTTGTCGTTTGGTCAAAAGACAACAGACGATGCAGCACAGGGTGACAGAGGTTTAGGGAAAAATTCAGCCTAGTTGGCAACATACTAAGAATTTTTTGCACATAAGCAACACGAGGAGAAAAATAGAGAGACACAACACATGAATGAAAACAACTTTTATTAGGTCCAGCAGGGCGCGACGAAGTCGTGCACCCGGCTTAGTCCCACGTTGGGGCAGACAGGTTCAGCCTATCCGCCACCCCGCGGGCCCGCCGGACGGCCAGACACAACACATGCGCTAACTTTAAACAAAATCGTTTATTGCACACGAGGCAAACATTTTTACAGTGTTGGTGCCCTCACACTGCACCAAGAAGCCATGCACAGAGATTTGTATTTTTCCGCTTCATTTTTACAAGACGTACGTAACACTAATCAACTAACGAACTATTGCACAATCAAGAAAGCAGATTCTTTATCCGACAAGGACAGGGACAGAGTGCTAACACGATTGGTACCCAATTTTTGCAATTCCTGCAGCTAATAGTATTATAAATCTCGTTAGTTCAGCTCTGTTGGTTGACAAAACCTTTGTGTTCTGCAAGAAAGGTTGACACATTACAATGCTATCTTAACCTATCATTCATCCAGCTGCTTGTTTGCCCAGCATACTGCTTACTGCAGAAAAGAGGTATCAGATAAGCAACAGCTTGTCTACATTCCGCAAACCACATCCTATATTGTTTTCTTACAGTTTTCTTCCGTGCTTGACTGCAAATTCTCCAAATTGATTTCAGCTTTCATAGAGCTGGAAAACTATTTGCACATTTGTATGTGACACAAACCTTATTATGTAATGCTAAATTTTGTGCAAGTATGGCACATCAGCTATTCTTTTCTGAGCGACATCACTGTTGGAACAGCCAACTAGAGCAATGGAGCGGTACTTCCTAATTTAAGCCTTTTACGACTTACACTTCTGTTTGTGCAACGCGTTGTGTGTGAACCTTTCCCATGTGCTGTGTGTCCTGTTGAGTTGTTACGCTATCCAACTACAGTTATGGAAAGGATGGCATCACGTGCTAATGTACAAGTAGTTTTTCAGCTCCATGCAAGCTGAAATCGATTTGCAGAATTAGTAGTTAAGCACCAAAGAAGACAATTTCTTGCACAAAACGGCATAGGACATGCTGAGAAGCCGTCGCTTATCAGATACCTCTTTCATGTGGTAAGTGGTATGTCAGGAAATGGGCCACTGCATGAATGATAGGTTAAGAGAGCACTGTAATCTTGTGAACAAATGCAACGATGGATGGCTGGCGTCACAGTGTAGGGCATGAGAGTATGAAGCTTTCTTTCAGGACACAAAGGTTTCATCAGCTAATAGAGTTGAACTAACGAGACTGATGATAGAAGCTGCAAAAATTGTAAAAGTGGGTACCAATTGTGTTAGCACTCCGCAACTATCCTTCTCGAATAAAGAATTGACTGTACTGAATGTGTAGTAGTTCGCGAAGTGATTATAGTGTGCCATATATTTTGTCAAAATAAAACAGAAAACGACATCCCTCTCTGCATGGCATCTTGGTGAAGTGCTAGGGCACCACCACTGTGTCTATTAGTGCCTTGTGTGCAATAAACCATTTCGTTGAAAGTTAGTGCAGACGTCCCCCCCTTTTCGTCCTTGTGTTGCTTATGTGCTAAAGATTCTTACCAAGTGAGTTGAGGTTACTTATGAGTACAGACAGGAAAAAAGATATGTTAAAGGAGTACTGACATGAATTTTAAAAATTTTCGGATTGATGCTCTAAATAAAAATACTGGTGTCGAAAAACCTAAACGAGTATTGTGGTGCCTGGGAATGCATCGTATATATTTTATTTATCGCTACCTTAAAAAGACACTTTTGGTTTTGATATCGAGGGGGCGGCTTCTCGGCGATGTTTCATAGCAGTGTGATGTCACGGGGATACACAAACTCGCGACATACTAGCGGCAAATCCATCATCTGCCCGTGGTGCACAAAAACAACGATAAGTTATGGCAAATTCCACTGGTCGAGCCGGAGCAAGTTTTCTTGCTCTGCGTTTGATAATCTGCGTTCCACTGGTCGATCGGAGCAAGTTCGCGTTTTCCACTGGCAGATTCGGAGCAACCCACTTCGCGACGGAGCGTTCCGAGTTGCTCCGTCTTGCAGAGGTGGATTTCGCCAGAACTCCGGCAACGCGGTGACGTCATTTCCGGTACAGTCGGGCAACTCGGTTGTCTTCAGCATGTTTAAGGCGGGGTCTGATCACCCTGTGCACTTGTTTACATTCCTAAAATGGTGTTGTGTGACTCTGCTGGGCGAGCTTCTGGTTTGCTTCTTGCTCTGAGCGATAGCGAGAGCACGAGTCCTGACAGTAGTAGCAGCATCGATTACGACGAACCGTCGTAAGCTCTACGAAATGATGTTTAAAGAAATGTTCCCTGACCCACTGTGCGCACGCCCGAAGATTATCGGCTACATCGAAGAAGAGATTTCCATGCGCTCGCCCATATTTGTCAGCGCAACACGAGAAAATGGCACGCCTGCTTTAAGCCACTGAGGGGTCGAAATGCGCGCTTTGCAGCGGTGACCCATGGAAACACACAGAGCGGAAGCAGAAATAGTTCCCGGAGCCAATTTGCGTGACGTATGCATGAACAACTTCCGGAGCAACCTCATGCAGTGCATTCACGTGTTCCACTGGCAGATTTGGCTTGGTACAATCAGAGTGCTCACTCCAAGATTTCGGCGGCCGCTCCGGATCTCCCAGTGGAATTCGCCATTAATTGTCGTCCAGTGACCCTGACAGTGATTTCTACGATATAGGCTGCATGCAGGATGCAGAACTTGCAAACTCGGGGGAACTGTCTTGACTCGTCAGGATAATGTCCATTGCACTGTGGCTGGCTTGCAGATGCTCAGCGACGAAAACTTCAAAGTCAAATTAAAATATTTGATACGTGTTCTCTGACTCTGGTGTGTGGAAATCGTTGACACTGCATACCAAGGAAACCAAAAATGTCCCTTTTGCGATGTCTCAAAATCGTGTCAGTACTCCTTTAAAATTAAAGCAATTTCAACCACAAAATACACGTAAGCGCAGCAGCGAAACATTGGTAAACAGCACTAAACTTGTAACAGCCAAAAGCAGGTGCAACTGAACAGTTGATGTTGTCCCACACAGTGCAATGAAATTTAGGTGTTTTATGGAATCCCGGGTAGGCAAAATCAACGAGTTCCTCCACAACAGTATGTCTCACAATTGTGACCTGGTTATGGAATTACCAGAATGCTAATTTCGTCCTGCATGCAAAACGCACAATGAAGTCAGTCAAACATATGCATGCAGCAGCTTATCCTATGTTTCAGAAATTACGACAAGTCGGAACATTTTCCAAGCATGTTTTTGACACTTTCTGCGATGCCGCAATGGTTATTTATACCACCTGCACAAATCCTTATAAGTGAAACACAAGGTGTCTTTAGAAACGTTCACGCATCCGAGGGCAAGCTTGTGAAGCATTTGCGCGTTTTCAAAACCTTTAGTACCGATAAAGTGCCATCTGCATTATACGTTTCGTAGCAAGCCCACTTTTGTAGCTGCCGAGCCATTTGTTCAAGAAAGTCTACATCGTTATCAGTGCCACGGTGCAGTTAATAGGTCCCCACCTGCTGCAAGTTCATAGGTAGAAGGGTACGGCACACCAGCAGGCGTTTCTTGTGTGAGGCGGTACCGGACATAATACACCTATCAGGGGCGTAGCCAGGGGGGGGGGGGTTCAACCCCCCCTTCCCCGAAATTTTTCAATTTTGCTTGCGTATACAGGCACGCACACATACAAACGCACGCACAAACATGCATAAAGTATGGTTGAACCCTCCCCCGAAAAAAGTTTCTGGCTACGCCCCTGACACCTATGCTATTTAAAACTCTGCATGCCTTAGTTGGTTACTTGTTTTGTACTGAGCGCACTATGACAGTATGTACAGACAGGTCCACTGTTAAAGGGAACACTTGTGTGCAGGGCGTGTTTGAATTTCGCTCTCTTGCAAAAACATGATGGCTTATATTTGCATAAGACTACTGGTGGTTGACAGTTCTGCCTCTTCTTGACAGACTAGTGCAGCGCATGAGCAATGTTTCCCTGTCCGCTTGCTGTTAGAGCACCAGCAAAATGAAAGGTGCTCATTGGAGTGTTCCCTTTAACAGTGGACCGTGCTGTACTTACAAATGCACATTATCATTTTCATAACCACTGCTGTGTTTGTTAGAGCAAGCTTACTCTCTCTTTGCACTTTGAAAGCTCGACACCTTGGCAGACATCGCTTGGTGTTTAGTCAATGAACTTTTTTCCAGACATGCAGCACTGCACTTTCCCCTGATGTTGGACTTTGGCAAGAGGATGCGCCAGCCAGCAAATGTCCACTGGAATGTGAATGCACCATGCAGAATTTGCACATTTTCTCCAATCTTGTTGACTATCTTCTGTCCTGATCGGTTGGGACATGTTAGTGTGCACACCGTTGAACCTTCGGCAAACATTTCACAAGGATTTAATTGGCTTCAGCCCGTGGCAGGAGCACCAGAAAGATGGTAGACAAGTCTGCTATCTGAAAGGCTATGCCTTACCACCCTGCAACTGCCAAATTAAGCATAGCACACAAACTCAGTGCACCGATTCCAGACAAGGTAATTGAGCAGCCTTTCCCTATACAAATAAACTAGTTAACAACATGAAAAGTAATACCGAAGGATTCCAACAAAAATATGCAGATCTTATGCGAATTTGTCTTTTTTTTTTTCGAACGTCGAATTTGCATGGAGGTAAAGCATCACCTTCGAGACTGGAGTCCAGGAACTCACTTTCCAGTTTTTTTCTTCCTTCAGAAACTAGGCAACTAACAACGCCAAATGCTACTTTGAAAGATGGTGACGATAATACTGAAACTTTCTGCAGTATTTGAGCACATATGGATCTGCGGTATGTACAAAATCTATCTCATACAGAAACGTACCCATCCCTACAACATGCTTTCAATAACAAACAACGGAAGAAACTGTTGATGTACTTGATGTCTTGAGCCTCTAATTCATGATAGAATATCGCATGCAATGGAAGAATTTAGGAAGCTTGTACATTAACTGCTGACCTAAAACAGCCAGAAAATATTCCGGTATGTCGGTGTTTGTCATAAGAGCCATGCTAATACATGGCAATAACAGATTGTAATGAAACTGGCATGCTTTCATCCGGGCTCTTTGGCTCGCTCTCGCTAGTAATCTTAGCACTGTTAACGATTACAAGAATCTAAAAAGGAAATTTCCTTTTCCTGGAGGGCTATTGAAGACTGAATGACACAGTTATGCCCTGCCTTCTGTATTTTGCGGGCCTCGAAGATTTCACGTGTCAACTGGTCGTGGTGGCGGAAAAGAATCCTCATTCTAGAAAATTCTGTGGTGTACCCGCAATGTTGGCAGTGCATTGCCAAGTGCGTCGAGCAAACATTACCTCTCAAGGAATTTTGATGCTCCCTCAGTTGCGAGTTTACAAGTTGCCCCGATTGCCCAATGTAAACACTTCCACACGTGAAGGGTATGCTGTACACAATGCCAACGGCACAAAAATATTCGTGTGCTTAATGGAATATGAATCCTTTACCACTGGGCCTTTTTCCGCACTGCTGTGCAGATATCACCAACTTTGTTCTTGGCTGCGAACACCACTTCAATGCCGTGACGTCGTCATGAGTTTCTTGCCTTGTAAGAGCATGCGCAGTAAGAGTATATTATGATGTTTCTTCAATAAACTTTTCAGTTGAAAGTCAGCACTCGTGTCGTGTCTACTCGTCCTTGGTCTCTGATATTTCGCACTGTTTTGCCTCTACCAGCTATGAATTGTTACCAACTCGCCCAATTTTCATACTAACCTGTAAACCTTCAGCCTAGATTTCTTTTACTTTAAGCGGTAGTCCTGCCCACGGTTTTTGAACCACGAGAGCCCTATTGTATGTGCTAGCCTCCTGTAAAGCTTCGAACAACGGCTTGAAAATAAAATTTTGAATCACAGCGCAAGTTGCCCTCATTCAAGCCAGACCGATGCAAAAGCTGTGTCCCCTTGAACTTCATGTCTGGCTTCCTGGCAGAGCAGTGGCTGAGCCCATTAAGCTAATGGAAAAAAGCCCATGAGCAGTGAAGTGGGGACACTACGGCTCATTAGTTTTATTAAATGCTTTTTGTTTAACGTTGGCAGATCAATTTTTGTGCACTGATTAGTACACCACTTCTGACATATTTCGCAATGGTCAAACGAATAATATGCACGCACAAAGTTTACTTACATACAGCTCTACAGCTCCAACTTTCTCCATGGGCTCGGATCCAACGACAAAGCGTTACGACTGCACTCGCAACATGGGCACCTGCGCAAATAAAAGCTTTTTTTGCACACTAATGTACAAGCGAAGACCTAGCTTATTGCATTCGTTCTCATAAATGTGTGTCACAAACCTTTTACTAACTCTAGGGCAAGAAAGTAACTACAAGCGGTATTCAACCGTTTCCATACAATAGCGTGAGGCGGAAGCTATAAGTTTCTGTCGCACAAATTGAACGGTGTTCCCAGGCTACAAGAAGATACAAAAACTGTCACGATGAAAATAGTTCTAAGTGAGATGCGTACTGCGTGGAGACATTTCATCGTCGCGCGTAGAAAACATCGCAGAACAAGGAATGCAAGAACTTACCTTGACGTGAGTTGACACCGGCGGCGAAGCGCGTTTAGGGACAAGTGGAGCTCGGGGCGTTCTTCTCCTTACTCTACCTCCTTAGTACCTAGGCCAGCGGCCGTCTTCAGGGAGAAAAAGTGCCCAGAAGCGCGTTTCAGGCGCTATCGGATGGCGGCGCGGCGGTCGCTCCCTGTAGTGGCCACGAAAACAAATGTCGCACGCAAATGGCGCCAGCGGCTTGTGGGTCCGTCGTCGGACCAGTGGTCGGACTCGTCACCGTCGTCGCTCCGTCCGTGGCTGCCGTCACCGCAGGCACCACGACGCCGTGCATGAAATGGCCCGCCTCTACGTGTTGCTTCAGCTGTTAGCGGCACCGTTAACTGTAAGTTTCAGGTGAAGTCGTGTGTTAGAAGACTACCGAACGAAGACTGCACTGTTGCAGTAAAATACCGTGCTCTTGACCGTCATAGTGTGCTTGCTTTTGCCGTGAATCTTGACTTGAGTTGCGGCCACTCTGTGGGAATAACGCGTCATTCAATCGTGTGGTGACAATTCTTTGATATCTACGTAATATAGTTCTTCATTGTCAGTCCTGACTCTTCCGTGTTCCTTTATTACTTGTCGTTTCGCTCTGCTTGGTTTCAGGTGCTGACGTTGGATCTAACCGGCGGCCTTTCGGCAGATGAGTGCCTCGCGCGTGGATTCAGGAAACCCGACCTGATATGCTCGTCGTGTAGGATTTTGCCTAATTTTGATCTCGACTTTCTCAAAGAAGACTGCAACAAATGCTGCGTGCAAACTGAGGAGCGAGTCACTGCAAAGGTAAATAACGTGATGACGTGCCGTGCATACGTTACGAGAATTGCTCACGGTGCTCCACTTAATAGTGTTCGTATTTTCTCACTTTGATCTCTAAACGCAAAACCAGGCATTTGAAAGAAAGGTAGGGACTTTCCTGCATGTTTCTATTTGTTTGTGTTGACTTCTGACACATGAATCTGCAAATTGCGGGTGTCGTGTCGTTATGTTTTGCGCATACGTGTCAGTATAGCAGCTCGAAGCTCTAGCCTCCGAAACGGTAAAACCTGCGACACCGCCTGTTACAGTAATTGAAGAAATATTTTGTGATTGCAGGAGCAAAACGAAAAAAAAAAAGGCATGTTTGATAGATAGCTGAATACAACTCCAGAAAGGAGGCAATTTGCTGAAGTCTAGAACTACTTAATTTTACATGCTGTTGTCTCTGCATACATACAAGGTTGTAGTGCAAATTGTGTACACTTGCATCACAGCAGCTTTGATTGGGGCAACAGTGACATATGCCATTGCGGTGATTATCTCTATGTAGTTGCCATCTTAAAGTTCAGTTTTTAACACAGGGCGTTTATATTTGCTTCATAATATGATGAGCTGCATTTGCCTTCATTAAATATTATTGCTTATTGTGTTCTTGCACATCTGTTTTATTTAAACTGCAGAGGTATGCCCGTGCTGTGCTGGAAGTATGTGCATGCAAGTTTGGACATATGCCTCAGATTGAAGGTAATGGAGTTTTACTCTTATCATAGAATTCACATGTAGAAGTGTTGACCAGTTTTTTCAGAGTGTTAATATGTCAAGAGGTGCTTCATCGTATTTTAGACTGCCACATAGTTCAGAAGTACACTGTCGTCCTTTATGAAAGGGAACACGCGAGCGCGCGGCCTGAGCTTTGCTGCGGCTGCCTACAGTGCCATCAACCGACAGCGAAAGAAAGCGCACCCGCTTTTGGCATCATCTATTGGCAAACAAAATAACGAGTCATGGCCGGTGGACAAGCGCTGCTAGATTACGCTCCCGCTTCGATCGCGCAGCGGGCGGTGCCGCCAAAAGCGGACGTGCTTTCTTCAGCTCTCGGTTGATGGTGCTGTACGCTAGCTGCCGCAGCGCTCAGGCCGCGCGCTCGCATGTTCCCTTTCATAAAGGACGACAGTGTATATTACTCTGCATCACAAGCACTGTCGTAGGGCTGCATGTATTGTCTTGTGAAACAATTTCACCGTTTTATGGGGATGTCAAACACTCTGGGAGAGCTACACTGACAAAAGAAAACAAATTTTGTCAGAACCGATCTCGTGATCAATTTTGACATTAATGGGATTAGCATTAGTATTGCCATTACTGGAACGTCATGTATGAGGCCACCGTCTATGCGAGTTTCTTAAAGGGCGCTGTGCCTTCAAAGGAATGACAGTATATGTGTCTGCAAGGTGTTGAGTGAGGCTGGGCCTCAAAATGTGTGGCTGCATGAATAAAGCTTATCTAAAACAAAACCTTCATAAACGGATCTCATTCACCTGTATTATATTCTAGATAGCTAAAAGTTAACTCGCTGGCAGGGCATAACCAGACGGTGAAAAAACAAGACAGACAACTAACTGTTGCAAATTGAATAGTGACCTTGTCGTCTGTCTTCCAGCTTTAGCAGCCGCTTGCTACTTTTTGCGTTTCGTAAAGTTGTACGTCAGTGCAGAAGTTTTCAAAGCTAAATGAAACTCCTTTCTCTGTAATGCTAAAAAAAATAGCCCATTACGTGCTGTTACAGTACAAGACTAACCATTGTGGTGCAAGGAATGCTTCTAGCCAGATGTGTCTCTGTAGTGTCTGGGCTGTTCGTGAACGATGCCAATTTGAATATGACACATCCCAGCATTCCCATGAATACAACAGCGTCGTAGCGCCAGTTTTCCCTCTAGGTAATCGTAAGAAACTCTATGGGGTCAAGCATGGAAGGCTGTGCCAAGGCTCATGTTCAGATTGTCACTTTCTGTTTGATGTTCTAGTGATTGCTGAGTGTGGGCATGCGTGCCTCAAATCTTAGCCGCCATAGCAGTTCATTAGTCACGGTGCTTGGCTGCTGGCCCAAACCATGCGGCTTCAATCTTGGCTGTGGCAGTCGCATTTTGGTGGTGGCAAAATGCTAGAGGCCCATGTACTGTGAGATGTCAGCGCACATGAAAGAGTCCAAGGTAGTCTAAATTATCCGGAGCCTTCCACTGTGACCTCCCTCGTAGCCCGAGTCGCTTTGGGAAGTTAAACCCCATAACCCAAACAGCCTTAAATGTTGCAACCTTGTACCGTTGGAGGACTTAACAATAGTGCAAACCTTTTTAATGCACCATTAAATTTATTCTATCTGCCACCATGCCCTGCCCGACTTTGTCGGAGAACTGCGAAGTAAACCACTTCAGCCCGGTGCCTCCAGCAACTCTGTTTTTTATTATTCCACGATGGATATATATACATACGCATGTGTCAGCTGACCTGATAAGGTGCATGCCTAGTGCCATCTATATTACACAAACATAACCACCGAATACCACGAACTTCAAGTACTGAATTTGTTTAGATTAATAAGTAATTCTTTCACTCGTTTGTTGTTAATTTCGTGATTATAGAATCGTTATGAAAGTTGAAAATAGTCAAAATTTCATCTTATGAATTTTGCACTAATACCCAAATACTGGTAGTGGTGCAGCAACAGCTCAAGTTGCTCATGAACCATTAAACTCTACTTAGCTAACCAAGAACTGGTAGGTCAATGTGACATAACGGATTTCAAAGTACTTTTCTTGTAGTCTGACCACATTGGCTCAATAAAAGTTCCAGAATATTGTCACGTTATGTCTCAGGTTTCCTCAGAACACAATCTAATGAATTTTGTAGTGATGATACAGGCCCTAACAGTGACAATCAAAATCTGATGTCACAGTGAGCTCATGCAGGAATGTCATGACAGCATTGACACCTGTCCTTTCTCTTTGAATCTTTTCTGGCGTACCAGACATCTCTGACGGCGAGAGTAATTTAGTAACACAAGTGAAATGATTTTTCTCTTTTCCCTTGAATGAAAAATATCTTGACTAAGCTTTATAGTGTGGGAATAATGCAGTAACTAAAATTATTGATGTAAAAATTGAACTTTAAAAAAGATTCAGGTCCATGACTATATTGACGACATATTTGTTCCACCCTCTTCGATCTTGAATAAATGAAATGCCAAACCTCTAATAAGAAGGAAAGTGCTGGTTCAGTTTGGGTTCAGTGCCCTCCAATTTTATTCTGGCTTAGTTCCAGTTTAGGAAATAGAAATTTACAGGGGTTTGCAAACCACTTAGCAACACTGAATCAGTTCACCATAGTAATCTTTATCTTGCACTGTGGTTACACATTGCACAGTACTATCGACTTGCATACGTCATGCGTGCACAAGTTCTATCAGGAACAAAAAAAAATTAGCTCGTTAGCACATGCGATATAGGGATAGATGGCTTTACCTAAAGATCAGACCAATTCAGTCTGATACAGCTACAGCAGGCATGCTTTAGGTAAACACTGCCATCATAGGTAGTGGTGTTGCAAAAGTGTTCAGTGCACAGTGTGGGTCTTCAACACATCCATGCTTGAGCTCCCTCTTTTCCATATTTATTTTTATTGTTGTTAATAGTGCCGAGTACAGGCAAAAGAGCAAAAATTTGTGAGGTTGCTGAAGTAGTGAAATTTTGAACCAGGTCAAGTAAAAATATGCGTGAAATCTACTTGGCGACGAAAGACTTGCTTACAGTAATAGTATACACGTGTGCCACACATGTGACCATCACGATTACATCTGGTGGCAAGAAGGTCACATAGAAGGTAAAAAAAAAAAAGCTGCAAAGTGATGTTGAGCAGTCTGTGACGTTTTTGACTGTGGGAAAATAGAGGGGTTCTCTGAAGCAGCAGGGAATAGGGTGATTTTGGCCCCCTGATGCTTGCAGCAAAACAATATTTGGCCAATTCGAGCATTGCCTGCAGATTGTGAACATTTTCTTGCCATATTCAACGAGTATTGCAGCACTACTTAAAGGAGTACTGACAAAATTTTGAAGGTGAGATAATTTGTGGGGTAGATTTGTTTGGACACACACACATCATCTACAAAATATTAATGGCCAATATAGCTTACAACATATTTAAAATCAATCTTAAAGTGCATGTCATGCAACTGTATGCGAAATGCCCCACCTTATGACGTCGACACCAACTTGGTTTTAGTGTAAACAACCAACTGCCACCTGCATCACGAGTTTTTTGTCTGATATGATTCAAGCGAGCACTCTCTCCTTACAGAACTTTTCCGTGGAAAGAGGGGGCACCTCCTTTATGGACTTGCACAGGAGTATAAAGGCTGACATCCTTGCCTGGGCAGTACATTTTTGGGGGGGTCACGCATATTTACAGCATCCTCGAGGTTATTATAGCAGCACCCAGGGAGGCTTCGTTGATAAGAGTTGTCAACACAGTGTTCATGTGAACGCAGTTTTGCGCGCTCACGTAGCCAGCTATGTTTACATGAAAACCATTCTGAGTCCAGCCTCACTCGGTGCTCTTTGAAACCGAAACTGCGACAGGGTTCTATAAAATTCTCTTCAAATAATTAACCGTCATGCGCTCGAGCAAACGAGGTTTTCAGCTGTGATAAGTGGGTCGTTAGCTACTTATTGCTGCAGAAAAAACAAGATGCAAAATATTTGTGTTGGTACTCCTTTAAAGCACTATATAGTGTATGAGTCAGTGGCGTAGTCAGGGAGCTGTCTGGAGGGTCACACCGCCCCCGAAGTTTCTACCTTTTGTATGTGTATACACTCAAACCTCGGTATAACGAACACAGATATAATGAATTATCGGTTATAACGAAGTAATTGAAGAATAGTCTTGTCATAGATACAGTGTTACAAATAATCAGTCATAATGAATTTTCAGATATAATTTTTGTGGCAGATGTGACTTTGTTATAAGGTTTGAGTGTGTATACATGCTCACATACAGACACACACGAACATACATAAAGGGGCCGTTGGACACCCCCCCCCCTCCCCCCCCAAGAGTTTTCTAGCTACACCAGAAAAAAAAAAGACCACGTGCTATGCGACGGAGCTGGCAAAGAAAGAGTGTTCCACACTTGCCGTCATGACTATGAGTGGCGCTGACTAATGCTCCCAGGTTTGCAGGCACATAAATACCTGATAAAGGTCGAGAAGAAGACCGCTGCCGTAAAATTAACGTCCCCTATACGTTCCTTGGCTTCATTATCTGTTGGTTTTCATTAAGGTTGTATCAAACAACGAAACGAGTTCTCAAAATTCTCTTCTTTGATCGGTATGAGTATGGTGACGGTACTAAGTTTACAAAATAGCCATCAGAGAAAAATGGCTGTGATGTTTACATGTATGACTACACTTTGCCTAAGCTTGTAAATAATGACAACTTTGGTTTTTCAGCATTTTGCCGTGGGCCCAAGCCAAAGCAGTTTCCCAACCTAAGCATCAAGTACCTAAGAGGTGCAGATCCAATCATCAAGCTCTATGATGAGACTGGAGAAGTGCAAGAGGAACTCAGCATTAAGAAGTGGGACACAGACACGATAGAGGAATTCCTGTTTGAGCACTTAGCTCCGTGACGTGGCTTGGGAAGCTTGGGTAGCAAATTTTCTGTAGATACGCATGAGGGTGTAAAAAATGGAGCTAACAGTTGAACCATGAATTCCTCCTGTAGGATACCTTTTTAATGCTGCTATTGCAGTAAGTGCCGACACATATTCAGGGCATATCGCGCCAAAATATTTCTGAACTGCTTTTATGCAGTGGTTGCAGTTTTGTGTTTGGCTCCTTCATATGCATGGAAGTCTTTAGGCACAGTTGAAGGGATGGGGAAAAATATATCTCCAGGCTCGTTTCTGAGATATATACAGACGTGTATAGTTTTTGTAAGGTAAGATTTTAACGTCTGTGCTAATGCGACTTTTGCAAATACTTTTTTTAACATCTGTGCTAACTCGACTTTTGCAAATGCTTTTTGAACTACTATAACTATAGCATTGTGTTAGGACTGGGACTGTTTTTGATGAGCGATGTGTTTACTGATGTTGAGAGTAAGCTTTATACATTGTACTGTTTCATTTACCAATACTTTATTGTTGAAAGCATTGTTTTTTTTTCTTGACAGTTAAATAAACCATTCTACATTGAATTCAAATGTTTGTTATGAGTATGGTGACGTTGGTACTTTCCATTCATTTACTGACCACCTAGCTGTTAGCAGCAGTGTATAAGCAGAAATTTGCATTGTCACATGGCAGCCGCTGGCATGATTGTCAAATGCACATTCTGTACATGTCAGACGGCGGTTACCAGCTTATTCAATGTCTTGAAGGCGGAATGAACCATGAAAACTGGTTTTGCTGTATATTGCATTGCAGCTGCATTGTAGGGCTAATTTTAGCCTGCTTTTTTGCTTTGGCTATTAACTTGTCACACTGACTGACTGCCATTTCCTTGTTTTACTTTGTGAAGCATAGAGGCACACTGTGAGGCAGTACAGTCTATGTGCACAGCCTCACCAACAACATCAGTGGCTATGATTGCCAGTGCAGAATTATGGATCATGCATTTTAAATATTGTCATTAACAGGCCTATTCTCACACCCTGGGCCTTTTGTGAGACTGTGACGTGCAGTCAGAATATGCAAGGAGGCAAAGCACTTCATGTATATTGGCCTACGCCTTGTTGATATGCCAGCATATACGTATACACTAAAAAAAAGGAATTGAAGGAGTGCAAGAGGCAGATGGTTCCAGATCTTGAACATGAATAGCCCACAAGACTTTGATAATGAAATACTAAAGATTAAAGGGGCCTTGCAACACTCTTTGGATATAGTCAGAAAGCAAGGCCAATCAGTAGTCAAGGCTCCTCTGAATATGTGAGCCAAAAATTATAGCACTGCGTGCAGCAGGGAATTTACAATAGTGTGTGAAAGACTGAAAAATTGCTCCCTCTCCTTTCGGCAAACTACGCTGCCAAAGGGACTGACTACGTAGTAAAACTGAGAGCTGGGCGAGTTGATATGAATTCATGTTGAAACTTTTTTAGCGCGCACAAAAGACGGAGGACATAGAAAGAAGGTACAAAACGAGCGCTTACAACTGATTTATTTTTTGAAAGCGACTAAACATATAAGCACAAATAATCATCACAAAGCATGCGCGGAGCAAGTCATGAGGCATATTAGCAGATTACAACAAGTTAACCACAGTTCAAAAAAGACATTTCTTTATCAGTAAGCGCCACCGATGGTTGACTAATACAATTTTTCCCACACCTACTTATATGGAAAGCTTCCGTGACTTCACGTGTTAGTTTATCATTATGAGCAAACAAAATGTCCGTCTCACTGAAAACAGGATTACAATGACATGATTTGCAATGATTGGACAAGTGCGAAAACATCTCTTTTCCCAAAGAACTGTTATGTTCTTTTAGACGAGTATTGATGCAGCGACCTGTTTGTCCGATATACATATTTCCACAAGTTAACGGTATCCTATAAACAACCCCTTTTCTGCATCCTATGAACTTAGAGTCTTCTTTTAGCCCACAACTACATTTTTTCTCTTTTTTGTTAAACTTTTTGGCAACTGCCTGGCACAACTGTTACACTTTTATGGGAGCGCTGAAAACAACATCAACGTCATACCTGCTGCCAACATTCTTCAAGGCATGAGAAAAATGATGAACGTAGGGCACAACTGCACAGCGCTTTTTTACTCTGTTCAGGCTGTTTCTTGAAGATGAATGCACACCCTTTACAATGCGTATTAGTTTATCAACCGCTCTGGTGATAACCGGTTCTGGGAAACCCGCTGACGTTAACCTACCTACTTGTTTAGAAAAGCTATCTTTCATTAAGTGACCGCAGGACTTCACTATAGCGCCTTTTAGGCACGACACTGCTATTCCGTTTTTTACGATTTTCGAATGCCCGGACTTGTAGTGGAGTAAGGGTTTTTCTGATCTAGGGCTGTACATCCAGCACATGTGGTTAGGTGAAATTCGCAATGATAGGTCTAGAAACTGTAGTTGTTTTTCTTTTGCTATCACATGGGTGAACTTGAGACCCAAGCCACATTCACGAAACATTTTTAATACATTCACCGTGTTAGGCCCATAATCAGCCCCATCAAATATAACCAAGAAATTATCAACAAAACGGAAGATTCTTTTTGCCAGACCGTGTACAGCACGGTGAATTTTCTGGTCCACTCGTGCTAGAAAAATGTTACTTAGTAAAGGTGCTACCTTCGAACCTATACATATGCCAGATTTTTGCACAAACATTTCTCCATTCCACCCGACAAAAGTGGAATTCAGGTAAAACAGTAGCATTTCCATGAAACTTTCCACTGAAATTCCGCATTCGTTCCTAAACTTGATTTCGTCATTATCTTCACAAATGCACAGTTTTACACTTTTCAGATAGCTTTTCTAAACAAGTAGGTAGGTTAACGTCAGCGGGTTTCCCAGAACCGGTTATCACCAGAGCGGTTGATAAACTAATACGCATTGTAAAGGGTGTGCATTCATCTTCAAGAAACAGCCTGAACAGAGTAAAAAAGCGCTGTGCAGTTGTGCCCTACGTTCATCATTTTTCTCATGCCTTGAAGAATGTTGGCAGCAGGTATGACGTTGATGTTGTTTTCAGCGCTCCCATAAAAGTGCAACAGTTGTGCCAGGCAGTTGCCAAAAAGTTTAACAAAAAAGAGAAAAAATGTAGTTGTGGGCTAAAAGAAGACTCTAAGTTCATAAGATGCAGAAAAGGGGTTGTTTATAGGATACCGTTAACTTGTGGAAATATGTATATCGGACAAACAGGTCGCTGCATCAATACTCGTCTAAAAGAACATAACAGTTCTTTGGGAAAAGAGACGTTTTCGCACTTGTCCAATCATTGCAAATCATGTCATTGTAATCCTGTTTTCAGTGAGACGGACATTTTGTTTGCTCATAATGATAAACTAACACGTGAAGTCACGGAAGCTTTCCATATAAGTAGGTGTGGGAAAAATTGTATTAGTCAACCATCGGTGGCACTTACTGATAAAGAAATGTCTTTTTTGAACTGTGGTTAACTTGTTGTAATCTGCTAATATGCCTCATGACTTGCTCCGCGCATGCTTTGTGATGATTATTTGTGCTTATATGTTTAGTCGCTTTCAAAAAATAAATCAGTTGTGAGTAAGCGCTCGTTTTGTACCTTCTTTCTGTGTCCTCCGTCTTTTGTGCGCGCTAAAAAAGTTTCAACATGACTACGTAGTGGAAGGGACAGACACATCCATTGGCTGATTTTGTGATTGTGAAAACATCCACAACGTAGCACTTCTATTGTTTTGTGTTCAATAATGAAAAAATATGTGTCTATATCTTTAAAAGCACTGAAATAGCATAAACATATTGCTTCTGGTCTCGATCAACATTCGTCTGCTTAATGTTTTGTTTTCTCCCAAGCAGGGTGTCTACTGAGCGGGTAAACCGGGAATTCTCGGGGATTTTGGATAGTCTGGAAATACTCAGGGAAGACTCAGGGAAATCTTGCTCCCATCGGGGAAAATCCACAGTATCCTTATTTAAAGGGAACGAAAGTCACGGTAACGCTGGCTCGAGATTTTGTGAGCGCATTCTTCAAATTGCTGGCCGCTGCGGCTGTGGGGAAAGGGCGCACCTCGATGCTCTGCTCGTCTCCCGGGCGGTGGAGTGGGAGAGAATCTGGCTAATGCGTAGCATACGGCAACCATGAACCATGGCACATCGTATCTCGCAATGTTGTCAGGGTGTTCTGTGACTACACGATGTATTCTTTGTCACGTGTGCTGTGCTTCAACGCCCCATACAGTGTTTTTGTTATCGCCACGTGTCAAGTAACAAGCATGATTAGTTGTAGAGGCTATAGCAGTAGATGTAACGAGCTTGAGTTATCTTGCAAGCGATCGCGATCGTTCAGGAAGCTGATGTCGTCGACAAGACTGGTATCTTGCAAGCCATCCCAGTAGGCAAGAAAAAAAGACGACGCTTGTTGGCAGTTATCGGAAAGCTCACTCGCTCTTATCCCGAGCTTGAAAGATGCTATTTGGGACTCTGTGAAGAATACAATAAATTTCCAGGCGAGAGCGAGCATAACTAACAGGCTCATTTACAGCAAGTTCAAAGCCTTTTAGGGGCGTAGCTCCTCTTAGTCTAACCTTGTCACGTCTCCGTTGTCCGGCGTAAACGGATCTCCCGTACAGTACGTGATATGTATCGCCCTCTCATCTCCTACGCTTCCCCCTCTTTCTCCTCTCCTACGGTTCCCCCCCCCCCCTATCTTGCCTCGCGGCGCAGCGGCGCCGACGCAGGCAGCGTCGCGAGGCAGCGTCGCGGCAGCGTCTTGATTGAAAAAACCGACCGCTCGCGCTGCACAACCGTTCACTGACCACCCCGTATATATAGGCACTGGATTTTGACCTCCAAGGTAGTGCGTGTGTGCGATTTCTCCTGTGCATGATTAAACAATGAAAATTCACAGCGTACATGTAAAATTAAAGTGAGCTGCAAGTCGTCATAACTCTCATCGAACCTTTAGTATAAGCGCGCCCGATCTCACGTCGGTGATGATATACTGGGCAGAATTCACGGAAGATTCACGGTTTACCGATGAACCTCCGCAGCTTCGCCCACTCATCATCATTCACTCCGTGGATATGCTGTGATTTTTTTTCTTTTTTTTTTTCGGTGAGGCCACTGCTGAAACAAGTTTTAGGCAGTCGACTGATGCTTTTTGGGGCTGTAGCTCGCATTTATCAGCCACTATTTATGTGGATGTTTTGCTACAAAGCTGAATTGCAATACTTTTCAGAGCCAATGCGTAGCGGTGACTGAAATTCGCACACCGGTATGGGTCCCACTCGCTGCATTCGGCACGCGATGTCGGAAAACAGAAACGTGGCCACCATAATCGGATGTGCCGTAATTCAGGCTGTGGCCGTGCTTCCATGCGATCTTAGCCCACAGCTATCTTGCTTTTTTTTTGCGACAGCAATTATATAGACATTCCAGGCGAATTTTCCTCCTTCGCCATGATCTTCCATGTCAAGTGCAAATCGCAGTTACATTATCCCGCGCGTCGTATACTCCATGTGCGAGTGAAAGCGCGTGAGCGCTGCCGACGAACGGGGCTCCAGCAGAGATGAAACGAGCCGACCGTCTCCTTCGCGCCATGGGCACATGGAGATAGGAGCCGGAGGGTTGGGGAGAGGGGGACTGCATGAGTCCGACAGGAAATGCGTACTAGACTTTGTACCACCGGGTGTGGTCGCGTGTGCCGCGGTATCTGTAGAGGGGATCAGCAGACGGCTCATGCTTTTGTAGGTGTTGTGTTCTAATTGTAAAACTTCCGTTGAAGCCATAGCAGTGGCGGATGCAGAGGTTGGGGGGGTGGGGTGCGATCGACCCCCCCCCCCCTGCCACTGAAGCCTGTGCCAGCCCCCGCACCCTCCCTTCAGTGCCTGTTGTCTACCTCCTTTTTGTCAGGCTGCCTGTAGAGCTTGCGCCCTTTGTCAGGTTGATTTGCTTACCACTGCCCAAAAGTGGTAAGGAGAATCTTATCCCCGCTCTCTACCTCTCTCCTCATCGCTCCACCCTTTCTTGCTTCCCTACGCACATTTCCAACGAAGGCTCCTGGGCACAGCCATAATCCCCTCTGGGCTGTTGTAAGTATGCGTGACCCCCCCAAAATTACACTGCTGAGGCTGTGGTGTCAGCCTTTGTACTCCACCCCTCTACCCAATCATATGATGGAACCCCCCCCTCCCCCATCCTAAAGAAGGCACCTGGATCCATCCCTGAGCCATAGATAGGTCACTTCTCTTACTGCAGCGGCTGTGTTTCCAGAAGGAGTGAGCTGCTAGCCTATATTCGTATAAAATTCCTATTTGTTGCTATCGGATTCATTATTTCACGCTCGCGGTGAAACTGTGACTCTTTTTTTCAAACGTGCGATGGTTTTCGATGTTGCGCATTCATGGAGAGCAGATGGTTCAGCTGAGCAACATGATAGCATCGGCGTCAAACTGCTCTGGGCAATGGGCGAGCATTTGATGACGAGCCACGGCAGCAGAATAAGTGCAATTGCGCGGTTGGTTAAACCTGTTTGTTTTGTCCTTACATGTGACACTCTGGCAAGGCATCTAATTGTGATTGCTGCACCTCAGGCTCAACAAAATTGATTTTTTCGTGCAAAAAAAAAGTTTTTTCACGTTGTCGTATTAGTCGTGCATTCTTGTGGCATTTTCAGTGTAAAATGAATTCTTCGGTAACTATGCCTTGCGTGAAAGATCGAATTTCAGTTTAACGAAGTTTCAATATAACGATGTCATTGCCGCTTTTACCGACTTCACTATATTGAGGTTTAACTGTACTCTGTACTATTCAAATGGGATTGAGTCATTTTTATTTTTAACGTGCACACTAGGGAGTGGCATCATCGAGCGACATGGTGTCTACCCATCTTGACATAAAACAAAGTTCTGTTTCACTCAGGGAATTGTAGCAGAAGCACTCAGGGAAAAGCTGGAAAGCTCAGGGAATTTAGTAATGTCAACTTGGTAAACACCCTGCCAAGTTCATGTGAGGCGGCACTGGGCGTATTGCACCCCTGCTATTTCCAACACTACATGCCCGAGTGGGTCACCTGTCTTGTACTGAGCCTGTTATGACAGTATTTAGCAGTGGATGTCGTCATTTTCAAAACCATCAGTACGTTTGCCTGTGCACACTTGCTTTCTCCTACATGCCTTGGCTGACATCGCTTGATGTTTATCCAATTGAAAGTTGAAACTACTACAAAATGCACTATTTGGATTTGCCTACTATCCATCGGTAAAGCTAATGCAGGACAAGGTCAGTGTGCACCATATGCTTACGTAGCTCGACCAAACTTTTGCACAACAATTTTGATTGTAATAATGTATGTACATTAAAATTATGGACATGATACACAGGGTGGTCAATGGGTATGGTCTGTGGATGATGTGATTTCGTCATAAAATGTAAAGAAATGGGTACAGCACTGTCGTCGCACCTCTGTCCTTGTGCACAAGGGCCAGGAGGCAAGTGCTTTGTGTAAAAGAAACTGTCACAGTAATGGCCTCTCGCAAGACGCTGTGCTGTGACCACACAGGTTCGTAAATCTTGCATATCTGTACTATACTACTACTATGCCATACTTATAACTTATTTAGAAACATTGTGACATCCAAGAAGTTCAGGGGTATCGGTCAGGGGTATCAGCACTTCATATAGAATGAACATGGCGTGATGTGGAATGCGTAACTTGTGCAATGAGTGAAAATGTTTGATGAGCTTATAAATGCACTCACGTGAGCAAAATGTGCAACACTGTTAGCGGTTCACTGCATTTATCACATGTTGGCTGTTCTTTCAGTAGGTAATTATGAGTGATGTGTGTGTGACCAATTCGAAGATGACAAAGGATTACTTCAGTAAAACGTTCTAGGTGGTTCAGGTCTCTCTACAGCCACACAACATTGTATTCATTTTATTCCATTAGTCATCACTAACCATGCATTCATAGTTGTGGGCATTGCAGTGAAAAAATCACATGAAAAACGATGCATAACTTCCTCCGACTGATGGAATCAGTTTCTCAGAGAAAATAGAGTTTTTAAATTAACCTTCACTGCACAGTGTATGCTGATTTCACTAGAGAAATTTTTTCACTCTGTGGCTGGCACAGCATAGCTGTAGTTGCTTTTGCGCCACTAAACCCAGCATAACTAACAATTTTGGTTGTGCTGTACAGGTACCACAGGTTGCCACCACAGGCTGCCAGTGTGCTCATTGTCATACCAGAAGCGTATAAACCCGTTCAAATAAAAAAAGGAGCAAATGCTGAACACCATGACTCGTGCTGGCGTACCTTCCTACCCCCTTGTGATTTCTTCCTCTTCAGAATCCGACACACTTGCCAGGACTAAAAAACAGTGAAAAGATCTTTCAGCCTGTGACAGATCTCTGTAATTCCGCTTATACTTTCCGGATTTCAGAAACTCTTGCGGCAAGAGATTTGTGAGGCAAACTCCTACAGTGAAGTCATTCGATAATTACTTTCGAAGGGGATCCTAGGTCTTTTAGAGGGTTTTTGCAATGTTGAAAAAAAGAAAGCGTGAATTACTTCTTGTACTGAAGGGTATCGGTTTACGAATCTTCTCGAGCAAGTTTTTATGCAAAAGCAGTAATGAGCTGAGAAATGGGTTTGCTTTTGTATATGATATAGTCGTACCACAGCACTACCTTTCTTGTAAATCCAGATGGCCTATGTAGGGCTAAGTAACTTTATAAACTGCTTCCAAGGGCATAATCTGTTTTTGTTTGCAACAAACGTGTATTTCATGTCAAAGGTCTCATCAAGCACACTATGTGCTCTGCCTAAAGTGCAGCCATCCAGATTCGCTGCTCTGATTTTAATTTTCTGGTTTGCATTTCCCGTGTCCACAATAGTAGCTGCTCTTATATGTAGAATATATATGTATATACACACTAGTTGCTCATTAATGCAGCCAATTGCTACCCATTAAAGCAACATAGGCTTTAATGAGACCAGTTAAAAGATGAGGAACAACGTAGGTAATACAGTTAAACCCATTTATAAAAAACGCGCACTGGGCAGCTGTTTTCGTCCATTATACGAGGTGTCTCTTACAAGCAGGGTACCGTGTTCTCATTTTCCGATCAACCCCTATTTCGATGTCTTATAACCCAATGGTCTGTTACATCTGCGCCTCATAATGGGGTTCAACTGTATATCGAGGCTACGCCATTTCTCCGCGAGGAATTCAGATTGGCTACTGGATACAAGCATCTGCCTAGGGCACTGCAGTGTTTTGAGTATGGTTGCAGATAGCATTAGTCACCACAATACGCTACACAAGGCACATCAGAAGATGCATACCATATATTATCCTGCCTTGCTCAGCAACTGTGTTCTGGCAAGACTCTGGGACACCGCCTCCCATCATGTGTGTCCTGTCCTGATTACACGTTGTCTGATGATGCTGCATGAAGCCACTTAAAGTAGTCGCAAATTTTAATGCGAAGCATTCTGTGGCTGTCCATCTGGGATTTTTCAAGATAATTTCATCATTTTTTGACTTGCCTCAAAACACCATATTCTAGGTGAAAATTGAGAACGGTTACTTTAGAAATGGGAAGTGCAGTATAATATTGTGCTAGTCAAACTAAAATAAAGTCGATCTCTAGTCAATGATTAATGATTCAAGTTTAATATTTCTCATGTTTTTGAGGAATGTGGCTCATAAAACAATGTTTTGATTAAAATCTGCATTGATTTGTCATTGTTCAATGGCCCTCTAAGCAACTATTTTTTTTAGAAGTTGAGTATTTCTCTTTGACTTGACGTATTTGGTTGTTCACTTCTTCACTATGCTTGCTGCTGTTCTGTGGTGTGGACACTGTGCAATCAAATCCAATGCTATGCCCTTAAAGCGTGAGAACAGAAATGTTTTAATGTCTGAGAGTTGTGAGGAGGCACTGCACTGGGGCTATAAAAACAGATGCTGCTTTGCTCCTTGCATCTGTTTTCTGCTAGCTGTCATATGTGTGCCTTGTTTTGTTAACTGCACAAGATGGGTCACCCGAAGAAATTGTTTTTCTAAACCAACTTGTTCGTTACGGCTAGGGTGCTTCACATTCGACTATTCCCGGCTAGGTTGTTTTGGCCTGGAATATTATAGTTGCATTTTTTTGGGGTCGATTTGTCTGTACTCAAATGCTGACTCACCCATGCTTTTCTCACCCTCTCCACTTTGTAATTTGTTGCACTGAAAGTTGTACCCATGTTGCACAGTGCCTGTCCATTCTCCCTGTGCAGGTGTGTTACTAATCTTGGAGGCATAGCTTTCAGTCTCCAGATATAGGTTTGTCATACTCATTTCATGGTGATGAGGCTACAGTATTGGCACTGCCCTGTGTGATTGCTTTTGACCCACAAATGGAACTCCTAGCTAGTAATGTCTTTTCTTTTTTTCTTTTTCGTCCTGCTGGAGGCAGTGTTCGTTTGTAACATATCATGATACAGACACAAAATACCCAGAGGAAGACAGTGTATACAGTACATTTGCTTTGATACTGCCCACCCCTGCCCGCTACACCAAAAATTCATAATTTTGCAAATTAACAAAGTACCCGCTACGCGTCAGTAATGTGTGCATCTACGCAACTGTACACTTTGTCAATGTTGTTGCTGATGATTAATTATGCCTGAGCACTTTGTAATGGGTGGGCCTTTAAACCATCTACTTGTAGCACAATTCACATTGTGTGATGCCTGGTGCAATTCTACGCTTCTGCCACACATTACATGTGTTAACATGACTCATCTTACTGCATGGTGCCTTTCCAAAACAATTTGAAGCACTGGTATGGCTCTGTGGTCGAACGCCTGACTGCCATGCAGAAGGGTTGGGTTCCTTTCCGACTCGGACTTGTGATTTTTATTGCATCCATCGAGATTTTACAGTGACACTGTTAGAGCCGAGCTGATTTGGGCACAGCGATGTTTGCAGTAGTGTTCTACAGAAATTGGGCAAGCTGCACTACTCACCTCCGGTCCACTACAAAATGAAAAAGCTGTCTATAACTAGCCTAGCGAGTGTGCCACAGAAATCAGGCGAGCCCCACTACTCGCCTCCGGATTGGGCACAGCGATGTTTGCAGCATAGCCCAGCTGGGAGAGGGCAAGTGCTTAGCTAGAGTGAAAACGCAGCATAAGCCAAGTGTAGGTGAGAGTGAAGCCTAGTGTAGCAAGGGAGGCGAAGGAGAGGGTAAATCAGAGCTAAGCAAACAGTTATCCAGGCAAGGGAGAGTGGAGAGAAGGTGGAGGCGAGGGGAGAAGTGCAGGTGGTCGAGCGGAGAGGAGAAGCTGTGGCGCATGTGGTAGGGCGGAGCCGGGCGAGCGAGAGCCTGCCCAGCTATGCCGAGCACAGTGGTGTGACGTTGATGATCGCGTCAGCTCTCCTGGGTAAAAGGCGGGAAGGTGGATGGCAGTGCTTAACTCCTCTACTTTGCCGAGCTTTGCATTACGTTGCGCTCCATCGCTGAGGCTTTAACTCAGATCCACTGTTCCTTGGTCTTTACGACATTAAAGGGACACTAAAGGCAAATATTAAGTCGACGTTGATTGTTGAAATAGCGGTCCAGAAACCTCGTAGTGCTACTTTTATGCCAAGGAAGTGCTTATTTTGAAAAAAAGTCACAGTTCCGCCGCAGCGGCGAAGCAATGAATGCGATAGCAATAAATTGTAATGTAACGCGAAGAACGGAAACCAGCTCGAAATTGCCAGCGCGTCGCTCGAGCCCAAAGGACACACGAAAAGAACGCACACAGGACGAGCGCGAACTATCATGCGTCACAGCTCGATACTTGAAGCGCACTGCTGAAACATAAAGCGCGCTCCTTTCGCAAACGCGGCCGCTGCAGCGGGCTCTCTCACTTCAGCGCGGACATCGCGGGGAAAGCACAAGACACACAATCCCCCGCTCCACCCGACCCTCGCCCTCCTCCTTCTTTCCTCGAGATAAGCGCACGAAGGCGACCACGCCCTGTAGGGCGAAGAGCAACGGCGTTCGCAGGAGCGGGGCGGCGACCTTTAAAGCCCAGCGCGCCATCTCGCTGGTAATGAAGAAACGCCTAAAAGCGCCTGCCGTCTCTGAGTCCGGCCAGCGGCAAAGGGCGTGCATATAACTCTCGCCGTTAGCTACCTAGACGATGTGCGTTTCGTGGCGTAGTGGCTAGCGCCGCGCGCTGCGGAGCGAGAAGTCCCTGGTTCGATTCCGCGCTTCGGAAGCATTTTTTCTGAATTTATTTTTCTTTGGGGCTTTATATATATATATATATATATATATATATATATATATATATATTGTTAAGCGGTTTATTGGACGGGACTCGGCGACAATTCGCTATGGCGACAGTCCAGGCCAGAGCACGGGCTCCGAGAGCGAGCGGCGTTTACAAGAGGACGATCCACTAGGAGCCGCTGGAGAACGCAACCGTTAAACAGTACCAATTGCTTCGCCACAATTACCCCGGGTACGAAAAGGGAGCCGTCCGGCGACCTAACAGCTCGTCACTATGAGTGGGTCATAGTAGGCCTTGAGGCGCTCCACGTTGACTATGTCGCGCCCTCGATGGCGCATGTCCGAAGCTGGTTCGATGGGTTCGATCAAGTAGTTGACCGGGGATGTGCGCTCGACGACCCGGTATGGGCCTTCGTATTTCGGCAGCAGTTTTGAAGAGAGGCCACTTGCAGTGGTAGGGACCGAGAGCCATACGAGCGCTCCAGGGAGGAACGTGGGCTCAGAAGTGGTGGTGCCGTCGCGAATGCTCTTCTGCAGCTCTTGTTCCTGCGTCGTAAATGTCTTGGCAAGCTCGCGACACTGTTCAGCAAGCCTGGCTGTGTCAGAAATAGGCGCACACTCAGATGGATCCGGCTTGTATGGAAGTATCGTGTCGATGGTGTGCGACAGGTGCCTTCCGTACAGTAAGAAGAAGGGTGAAAAACCAGTAGTGCTCTGAGGGGCGGTATTGTAGGCGTAGGTGACGAAGGGCAGAATGGCATCCCAATTGGTGTGATCGGCGGCGACGTACATTGACAGCATGTCGCCGAGCGTGCGGTTAAAGCGTTCGGTTAGGCCATTCGTCTGCGGGTGGTAAGCAGTAGTTTTGCGGTGAACAGCATGGCACTCTTTCAGAATGGCTTCCACGACTTCCGATAAGAAGACACGGCCTCGATCGCTGAGAAGCTCTTGGGGTGGACCGTGACGCAGTATGAATCTGTGTAGTAGGAAGGAGGGAACATCGCGCGCTGTAGCCGCTGGGAGGGCGGCGGTTTCGGCGTATCGCGTTAGATGGTCAACAGCGACGATGGCCCAGCGGTTACCAGCCGAAGTCAGAGGAAGGGGTCCATACAAATCGATGCCCACGCGCCCAAACGGACGGTTAGGGCAAGGTAATGGTTGCAGACCTGCTGGCGACACGTGCGTTGCAGGTTTTCGGCGCTGGCAATCGAGGCAGGAGCGAACGAACTTCTGCACGTAGCGGTACATCCCACGCCAGAAGTATCGTTGTCGTATGCGGTGGTAAGTTTTGGATACCCCAGAGTGCGCGCATTGCGGGTCAGAGTGGAAGGCTTCGCATATTTCAGAACGCAGACTGCGGGGTATGACTAGTAGCCACTGGCGGCCGTCGGCGTTGTAATTGCGTCGGCGCAGGAGGTCGTCACGAACGGCGAAATGGTGGGCTTGACGACGCAACGCGCGAGTGGATGGTGTTGCCGACGGATCAGTGAGCAAGTCGATCAGCGAGGTGATCCATTTATCCTTGCGCTGTTCGGTAGCGATGGTGTGAACGTTGATTGAAGCAACAGCCATGTGAGATACTGAGCAGGGGGCATTGTCGTCAGGCAAGGGAGAGCGCGAGAGGGCGTCGGCGTCAGCATGCTGGCGTCCGTTGCGGTAAAGCACGCGGATGTCGTAGTCCTGCAGGCGAAGTGCCCAGCGGGCGAGACGGCCTGAGGGATCCTTCAATGACGACAGCCAGCATAGTGCATGGTGGTCGGTGACGACATCAAATGGGCGACCATACAAATAAGGTCGAAACTTTGTAAGGGCCCATATGATCGCCAGGCACTCTTTTTCCGTTACTGAGTAATTGGTCTCGGCTCTGGTAAGCGTACGGCTTGCGTATGCCACGACATATTCGGGGAACCCTGGTTTGCGCTGCGCAAGGACAGCGCCGAGGCCTACACCGCTGGCGTCCGTGTGTACCTCCGTTGGGGCCGTAGGATCGTAGTGGCGTAGGATGGGAGGAGACGTCAACAAACGACGGAGCTTTGCGAACGCGTCGTCACACTCGGACGACCACGAATTTAGGGGTCCGTTACTTCCAAGGAGCTTCGTCAGCGGCGATATGATGGTGGCAAAGTTTCGTATGAAGCGTCGAAAGTACGAACACAGTCCTACGAAACTGCGCAGTTCTTTTACGGTCATAGGTTTGGGAAATTCGGCCACGGCCCGAAGCTTGGCCGGATCAGGAAGGATTCCGTCCTTGGACACGACGTAGCCGAGGATTGTCAGCTGCCGTGCTGCAAATCGGCACTTCTTCAGATTCAGTTGGAGGCCGGCGTTGCGCAAACGCGTCAAAACATGCCGCAGACGTTGGAGATGCGTGGAGAAGTCCGGAGCGAAAACCACGACGTCGTCGAGGTAACACAAGCACGTGTGCCATTTCAAGTTGCGCAGAACGGTGTCCATCATGCGCTCGAAGGTCGCGGGCGCATTACACCAAACGGCATGACGTTGAACTCGTACAAGCCGTCGGGCGTGACAAAGGCTGTCTTCGGTCGAGCGTCATCCGCCATGGGTACTTGCCAGTACCCCGAGCGCAAATCAAGAGACGAAAAGAATTCGGCTCCTTGCAGGCTGTCAATCGCGTCGTCGATTCGCGGCAGCGGATAAACATCCTTGCGAGTGATCTTGTTGAGCCGTCGGTAGTCCACACAGAACCGCACGGAACCGTCCTTCTTCGCAACGAGAACAACGGGAGAGGCCCATGGGCTGTCCGAGGGTCGAATAACGTCGCGTCGAAGCATATCGTCGACTTGCTCATTAATGACCCGGCGTTCTGCGGGAGACACGCGATATGGACGTTGCCGCAGTGGTGGTTGGGCGCCGGTGTCGATGCGATGCGTAACAGCGGAAGTGCGGCCGAGAGAAGTTTGCCCGACATCGAAAGAAGAACGAAATTCTTCCAGCAGGCACAGAAGTTGGGAACGCTGGACCGATGTGAGGTCGTCAGCAATGGAGGACCTAAGCACATCAGCAGGTGACGAATCGGACGCGGAAACAGCACTGAGCGTACCGGAACTGGGGCAGTGCGTGTCATCGGGTGCGTCCATAACTTGTGCGTCTTCGAGGGGTTCCACTCTGCCAAGACATTCCCCTCGCACCAACGTAACAATGTATGGAGATGGGTTGTTAACAAAAATAGCGGTGCTGCCCTGAGTGACTTGGACGGTCGCGAAAGGTACCAGCAAGCCTCTCCTTGTGCAAACGTGCTCAGATGCCGAAATGAGCGCAATGGTGTCGGAGAGACCGGCGCAGTCGACTGACACAGCCGTCGACGAGTTTGGAGGCACTTTGGTATCGTCTTTGACGAGGATCTTGCTCGATACCGATGAAGTGTATGCCGGCGTCAGATCTGAGAACGGGGAGAGTTCGATTTCGGCTTGTGCGCAATGAATTACGGCATCGTGGCGGGAGAGAAAATCCCATCCCAGGATGACGTCGTGAGAGCATGCAGCAATTATAATGAACTCGACGTCGTACAAAACGTCCTGAATGACGACGCGAGCTGTGCATATTGCTGTAGGATGAATTAGAGCACTGCACGGGCTCGGGCCTACCCGGAAACCCGGGCCCGGCCCGGCCCGTGGGCCGGGCCGGGCCGGGTAAAGTAGCTTTCACGGCGGGCCCGGGCCGGGCTCGGGCTTGAAGCTCCGGGCTTAGGGCCGGGCCCGGGTTTGAGGTGGCGGGCTTGGGTCGGGCCGGGTTGGACTTTTGTTCGGTTCTTGAATGGACACTATAGTGAAGCAGTGAATCGTTTTAGACTGATTAAGTGTACTCTAAGAACCCGAATATCATTATTTCGCCATCATAAGTTTATTATCAGACGAGAAAATGAAGGTCAAAATTCCATTTTTTAATGTCGCGCCGAAACTCCGAGCATGACGTCACGGATTTCAAACTGTATTTGTCATACTTGGGAGACATTGGCTCTATAGAATTTCCTGACACTCGGTATGTCAAGTCTATGGCCCCCTCAGAGGTTAATGTACTTAATTTTTAGTTATTAGAAACTACGTTGGCCTCAGTAGACGCTGTCAGAATCTATGATGTCACGGCGTCTGCTGCGCGAATTTCAAGGGGCATTTATCTTTTTGCGAGTGTTCTCACTTAACAAGAGTCTTGTCACGGGGATCGGGGTGATTTAGGCATTGCAAAAATAGTAATTTACTGATAATAGAAAAATTGTTTTGCTTTTCTAGTGCACCTTCAAGTTTGTTCCACATACGCTGTTCATACATATATGTTTCCCATTTTCGCTCGAAAAAAACGATTTTTTATGTGGGACAAGCTATTTGGATAAATTTCATTAGGGACAAGTACTGAACATGTTTTGCTCCTTGCATATGGGGCTACTTGACTTATCTTAAACTTATCTTATACAGTTAACATGTCGTTATTCTGTGTTTTATTTGCATTCGTTATTAGGATTATAAAACTGCGCTACAGTTACTCGAAATACGTAGTTAGGGGGGAGACAACCCCCCCTACCCTTTCCCTAAACCGATCCTTCCCTTTCCTAGACGTCTTCTTACCTTCAACTTTTCTTCAATAAAATTCAGTTGATAGTTTGCGCTTGTAGTGTCCACTTCGTTTCGTGTCTCCCGCCCTACCTTCAACTTCGTATTTCGCAGCAGTTGTGAGTGAGTGAATAAACTTTATTAAAAGTCCGGGCGAGGCGGGGGGAAGAGGGGATTAACCCCTGTCCCGTCCCACTCTCCGTCGATGATGGCGTCAGGTGACGGCTTGAAGCCCTTGGACCCGGGCGGCATCCTCGCAATTTTTATAATCATGAACAACCGACTAGCCCAATACCTCACTTTGCTTGCATTCGTTATCACTTCATATCCAAAATGCTAATGGGGGAGGGGATAGGTCGTATCAAATATCAGCTAACGTTGCCATTTAAGAGAAGAGCTTTCCGATATATCACATATGGGTCGTTTCTGAAGGGTATTTGGCGGCAGGAATCCAACAACATATCGATACCTATCTTGGATATGACTAAAGTCTGGACGCCGATTTTAAAATATAGAGTCTTGTTTCACGGTTATGTATCAACACGTGATAGCCGCAGGGGATGCCTCATGACAGCAAAGCTTTAGACCTGTCATGACTGTGTAGCTTAAAGGGGTACTGACACCATTTTACAGCGAAATCTGTTATGAGATCATTTCAACGGTAGTTTTTGGCGCCGTAGTTGTCCGCCGCCGCCGCCGCCGGTGTCCGTAACCACTATCGCTCGAAATAACAAAAAAAAACGAAATAAGAAAAAATTTCCAGGATGGAACGAGGTTCGAACCTGGGCCATATGCGTGGGAGCCCAGTGTTGTACCTCAGAGCCACGCCGGTGCTTGGAGCTGTCTTGCAAGAAGACGCAATACAGGCTTCATCTCAAGAAGGAACCACATTAACATATGCAATGTAGCGTGGTAGAAGAGTACAATAAGCACCAAGCGTCGCACAACGCGAATTCTGTAACCAGGCGTCACACGAGTGGGCTGTTGGATGCTTCCTACCCATTACAAGGGGCTCTGCAATAATTCTTCATTGTCATCAGGCACAACACCAACAAAGTGCGCATAATGCCTTACATGTTTTTTGCGGGTACCACGGCTCTCCGTTGAATGAAGAAAAATGGCAGAGTGGCTGTTTCCCTACTTCACGGAAATTATGATGAGTTATAGCGTAGTGGGTTCCTTGCAAGTGCACTTCCATTGGTTGCCTAGGGAGTCCATAAGCCCATCATACATTTCCTCAGGGTCTCAATAAAGTTCTTCCCTCCTCTCTCTGTCTCTCTTTTTCACGTCAATGTATGTTCTATTGCATGGTGGGAGAGTGAAATAGCGACCGGGCGTCACCTAATGCGAATTACGTAACTGGTGAGCCGTTTAAAGCTTCCAACCCATTACAAGGGCTGAGCCACAATTCTTCATCGTCATCAGTCGTCACGTAAACAAAGTGCACATAATGCCTTACATATTTGTAGCTGGAACCTCGCTTCTGCGCACAATGATGAATAATGGCGTTGTAGGTGGTTCCCAACTTCACATATATTGTGATTTATAGCGTGGTGGGTACCTTACTAGTGCACTTGTATTAGTAGGCCCAAGAGAGTTTACAACGGGCTCTAGAAATGCCGCTCTTCCAGCTTTCGCTGTGACTGTGCTGCGCTTTCCGCGCAGGCCTGGCGTTTTTTCGTAGGCGAGTTTGCTCTGCCATACAAATCTCCTATATGCAGTGACGGCTATGAGCAAGTGTGAAGCTCAGCAAATGCTGATAAGATGGTTTAATTTGATATTAAAGTCAATTTTTCCATGGCGCACCTACTGACATTGACAATAGCGTGACGTCAGGCTACAGTACAAATTCTGGTGACTTCACGCAGCAGTTTGACTAGTTGTGATGACGTTAGGTACCAAACCTGCCAAGATGGCCGCTTGTGCATCATCAAAACTTCCAAAATGGCCGCTTGTGCGTTGCCAACGGAGCCAGAATGCGGAGCGGCCGTGGAAACGTCACTATATATTGTGCGAGCACGCGACGAGAAGCTCATACCGTGTTGTGACGTCAAGATACAGTAGGAAACGAAACTAGCTTTTAAAAACACACTGTAATTAATTTTTCAGGGCGCACTCGCGCTTAGCACTACCTTTTCAAGGCTCTTGAGGGTTTAACCTTTCGTTTGACGCCAAAAAACGACAACTGGAAATATTCGTGTCAGTACCCCTTTAAAAACATACTTATCTAGAAAATGAAAAAAAAAAAATGAAACGAAGGCAGTAATGTGTGGGCCGCGGACCTGTAGGGAGAGGCCCTCAGGCCGCGTGTTTGGGTCCCCTGCGCTATACAGGTATAGTGTGAGAACTACACGATACTGCCGCGACACCGTTGGAATGTGGAGGAATAGCATAGGTTCAAACAGCATAAGGCGTGTGCCAAAACATATTTGCTTGACGAAATATTACGCTTGAAAAAAAAAAAAAAAAAAAAAAACGCCAGGCCTGCGCGGAAAGCGCAGCACAGTCACAGCGAAAGCTGGTACAGCGGCATTTCTAGAGCCCGTTGTAAACTCTCTTGGGCTTACTAATACAAGTACACTAGTAAGGTACCCACTACGCTATAAATCACAATATTTGTGAAGTTGGGAACCACCTACAACGCCATTATTCATCATTGTGCGCAGAAGCGAGGTTTCAGCTACACATATGTAAGGCATTATGTGCACTTTGTTTAGGTGACGACTGATGACGATGAAGAACTTTGGCTCAGCCCTTGTAATGGGTTGGAAGCTGTAAACGGCTCACCAGTTACGTAATTCGCATTAAGTGACGCCCGGTCGCTATTTCACTCTCCCACCATGCAATAGAACATACATTGACGTGAAAAAGAGAGACAGAGAGAGGAGGGAAGAACTTTATTGAGACCCTGAGGAAATGAATGATGGGCTTATGGGCTTCCTAGGCAACCAATGGAAGTGCACTTGCGAGGAACCCACTACGCTATAACTCATCATAATTTCCGTGAAGTAGGGAAACAGCCACTCTGCCATTTTTCTTCATTCAACGGAGAGCCGTGGTACCCGCTAAAAACATGTAAGGCATTATGCGCACTTTGTTGGTGTTGTGCCTGATGACAATGAAGAATTATTGCAGAGCCCCTTGTAATGGGTAGGAAGCATCCAACAGCCCACTCGTGTGACGCCTGGTTACAGAATTCGCGTTGTGCGACGCTTGGTGCTTATTGTATTCTTCTACCACGCTACATTGCATATGTTAATGTGGTTCCTTCTTGAGATGAAGCCTGTATAGCGTCTTCTTGCAAGGCAGTTCCAAGCACCGGCGTGGCTCTGAGGTACAACACTGGGCTCCCACGCAGAGGGCCCAGGTTCGAACCCCGTTCCATCCTGGAAATTTTTTCTTATTTCGTTTTGCAGCGGCGGCGGCCGCGGCGGCGGACAACTACGGCGCCGAAAACTACCGTTGAAATGATCTCATAACAGCTTTCGCTGTAAAAGCAATTACGAATTCCGTGCCGGGTGATGTCCCTTTACATCGAACCATATGCATCCATTGAGTAAGCGCCGAGAAGCTTATTGAAGCCTTTATTACCAAACTGTAACGAACACCGAAAATAGATCGAAATCACTTCGTCCACCTCCTGCCAATCGTATACCCGCGTAGTCCAGTGATCACCTTCTACCAGTACAGAATCGTTAGGAAGGCATAGAGCATTATGACAGAAACAAAAGAGCGCGGTGCAAGCCGTGCATAACATATGCTGCTGAAAACTGCAAGGAGAAGCCCTCAAAGAGGAGTTTTATTGGTCATACTGAATATTGTCACGACGTTCGGGAACGATAGAAATGAAGGGATAAGCTGCACAGCTACGTTCATTCTGCAAAGGTCCACAAAGACATCGTAAGTTTGCTTCACAATTCGCAAGGCCGGTGTTTACCCCTGCGGCTAGCGCATGTAGTGCAAGAAACTTTAGCGTGGCAGGATATGTCATACAACGGTAGATGGCGTGCTTAAAGCCGGAATCTCTAGATAATTTGATTTTTTTGCACAATAACACGCGAAGAAATAAGCCATAAATAATGCCACAAAAGACTTATGGACTGTATATAGTAGCACTGGTGTGATATATGAAAACAATGCTACCACAAATATTTTTTTTCGTCCTTTCGGGTGCCTATACGTATTTCTAATATTACATGTGGTGTACACGGTTAGTTATAATTTTTGTCTAGGTTAGTGTATTTACAACAAGGTAATAAACTTGGCTTTCGTCCTCTATCTTGCTGTGGCAAAGTGCTACAATGAAGACAGGCATTACATATCCAGAAGCCGGGTGCATAATTGCCTTTGGCGTTAGAGCATGTTTTAGGTTTAATTAAAGAGCTCAATAAAAACTAATTGAAGAGAGCATTCTGTTCTGTCTCCTCTGTTTTTATTGCGCTTCCTATCGAAACTAAACTCATGCTGCAAATCACTTTCCTTGCTGCAATACCTGCTACAAAACGCTCTTGATGATCCCCATTGCATATGCAAAAAAAAAAATACAGTTATAGTATACCATTGCCTAGCAAACCTTCATTGTACCCAGTATGTCCACGCAACTGTTTCCACAGTGAGCCCCTTTTTACACGAAATTACCGTAGGTTAAAGTAGAATTGTTAGCGAAACATTTGCCATTAAAGCGTAGATGTTTGCTACTTAAAACTTTGCTGTAGATTCTATGTTCTGGCAACACCACCTATATTATTGGATCGGGCCTATGTCGGGCCTGACGTGCGGTCGGGCCGGGCCGGGCCGGGTAGGCGAAATTTTTTCTCGGGTTCGGGCCGGGCCCGGGTCGCGCATTGAATAACCGGGCCGGGTTCGGGCGGGTAAACTTAAACGAGTTCCGGGCCCGGGCCGGGCCCGGGCCGAAAATCACGGCCCGTGCAGTGCTCTAGGATGAATACTCTGGGAGCTCGCTGTACGGAGAGACATCCCAGAAAGTGGCGTCCTCACTTTTCGCAGTAATCGGCTCAATTTTTGGTCCATAACGGATACGGCGGCTCCAGTGTCGACAAGGGCAGATGCGGGAACACCGTCGACAAACACGTCTATCACGTTCGATGGGCTTCGCTGAGGGCTTTCGCAGTTCGATAGCGTCGCAGCCCTTGCCTCCTGGACTGCGACGACTAGTTTTCCTGGTCGCGAGCGACCGGACGTGGGCGCATCGGCGACAGTGAGCGACGTCGTGGAGACGGAGAGCGCCGAGTAGATGGAGCTGGGCGTGACGTCGGCGACAGAGGCGTAGGTGGGGCGTAAAATGTGCGGTTTGACTGGCTGGTGGCGGGCGACACGACTTGAGGCGGTTGGACGCGATTGCAGTAACGCGCCACGTGGCCGGCGTAACCGCATGCGAAGCATATGGGGCGGTTGTCAGGTGTGCGCCATCGGTTTGCTGGAGCAGGGCCCGCCCATGGCGCAGAACGTGATTGACGGGGTGGCGACTGATATGACTGCATCGTTGGCTGCAGTCGTGGCCTCTGCATGACGTCGGCGTAGGTAGCCGGCACAGCCGCTTCGAAGGACTGATGTCTAGGGGCGGCTTCGGCGTAACTGTGTGGGGCTGCCGCAGGTGTTACTGGGGACGTCCTGGCGACAACTTGGGCGTAACTGAGTGGTGCAGGAGCTGGATGGTGCTGGTGGTACTCAGGCATGACCTCCGCGATTTCCTGCTCAATCACTCGACGGAGGGGAGGGAGAAGAGTGGTTGACGGCTGTTGAACGTACTGAGGTTGAGCAAAGTCCAGCAGCGAGAACTGGCGCGCAATTTCCTTGCGCACGAATGACTTCATGCACCTCTGCGAGCAAGGCGGAGTGGTCGGATATGGTCGACAAGCCAGCGAGCTCGGCGTCGCGGGATGGAGAGCGACGGGTCATCGACCGCTGCCGGCGCAGCTCCTCGTAGCTCTGGCAGAGCGTGATGACCTCGGCCACTGTGCTGGGGTTTTTGGCGAGCAGCATCGTGAAGGCATCGTCGTCGATGCCTTTCATAATGTGCCTCATCTTGTCAGATTCCGACATGGTGGCGTCGGCTTTCTTGCACAAATCGAGGATGTCTTCAATGTAGCTGGTAAAGGTTTCGCCGGCCTGCTGAGCTCGTTCTCGCAAACGCTGTTCGGCCTGCAGCTTACGAACGGCAGGGCGGCCAAACACGTTGATGATGGCGGTCTTGAAGTCGGACCACGTCGTAAAATCGGATGCGTGGTTGTTGTACCACAGGCCGGCCACACCCGCGAGGTAGAAAACCAAGTTGGTCAATTTTCCCGCCTCGTCCCATTTATTGGGGACACTCACGCGTTCATAGATCGCGAGCCAGTCCTCCACGTCGGTCCCATCTGCGCCAGTGAAGACTGGGGGGTCGCGGATACGAGGGACACCGGGGCATGAGGTCGGTGTAGGCGGAGGCGTCTGCTGGGCGGCGTCTTGAGGCATGGTAGCTGGTAGGGTACGGGATCGAAGCTCCAGAGGCATCGAATGGGAGCACAGCACTCTCCACCAATTTGTTAAGCGGTTTATTCAACGGGACTCGGCGACAATTCGCTATGGCGACAGTCCAGGCCAGAGCACGGGCTCCGACAGCGAGCGGCGTTTACAAGAGGACGATCCACTAGGAGCCGCTGGAGAACGCAACCGTTAAACAGTACCAATTGCTTCGCCACAATATATATATATATATATATATATATATATATATATATATATATATATATATATATATATATATATATATATATATATATATATATATATACGGTGAATGACGGCGACGGCAAAAATCAGCCGAGACTGTCCATATAATTGCTATCGCAATAATAAAATCACGTTTTAGTGGTCCGCATCGCGTTAGCGCACTTCAAATCACCCGCCTGAAATCGGACTTTCATACGTCACTGCTGCCGTGCCCAACGTTGCCCGCCTTTACTGCGCGGCCGTCGACACTAGTAGCAGCAGAGCGAAAGTAGCGGGACGCACAGCAGCAACAACGGCCATCGAAGCTTGCCGCAATCGACGCAATGGATGTGGACGGAGAACTTGGCAACGAGACATTGGCTCGCGACGCTGGGCTCCAATTCAGCGACTTGAGCCCCGATGAACGCGGCATGCTGCTGAGGGCTCGTAGAGCCGGCGTCGTTGCTTTCACGAGCGCGCAAAACACATGCGGCAGTACGCGATCCCGAAACTACAACTGAGACGCGACCGCGTGAGCCAGGGCTGGGCAAAGATACTTTGAAATTGTATCGCGATACGATACAAGATACTCGGGCAAGAAGTATTTCAGATACAGATACAAGATACTACAATACTGGTTGTATCCGATACGATACATTCGAAATGTATCTTAAGATACTTCGATACATTCGGAAATTTGTTTTTATATATCTATGCAATGTAGCACTAAACGCCTATGCACTAAATTATTCATTTGAAAATTTATTAACTGCTACCAATTTAGCTTCATTCGAATGAAATGTTTGTTAGTATCTGAAAAGCTTTGTACTTCTTGCTCAATGTATATTCGTTTCATTCCGAAACAACTTACTGGCGCTGCATTTGCTGCTTAAAGGAGTACTGACACGATTTTGAAGTGCAGCAAAACGGACGTTTTTGGTTTCTTTGGCATGTAGTATTAAGGCTCTCTCCACACCGTATCCGCGAAACACGTATAAGTATTTAAGTTTAATTTTAAAGCTTTTCCATCTCCCAGCATCTGCAAGGCAGCTTCACCGCATGGAGAGCCTTATGACGTTTCAAGTCAGCTCACTTGGTTTGCGAAGTCTGGGTTCTGCATGCAGCCTAAATCACAGAAATCGCTGTCGGAGGCACTGGACGACAGTTCACTCATCATGAACCACGTTCGACTGACAGCAAAGGACAGCAGGTGCATATTTCGTGGGTTGCAGTCTGCCCGTGACGTCACGGGCAGACTTGACACGTCACATTCTAGCCACCCTACCTGTAGGTAGCAGAGTTGCGCATCTGTCTTCCAAACGCCGCTAGCAACCACGCATTGCGGAGAAGCTGGCGCTCGGGCTAATTTTTGTATTTCTCTACGCCGCCGCTGCAGCGAAATGAATTAACACTATTCATCGACAGCCAATGTTTATCGCCGATCTTCGACACGCGAGACATGTTAATCGCCGACACGGTAGGCATGTCGCCTGCACAAACGGAGTGCGACTTCACCGCATAGCGTTGGTTGCTAGCCGGACCTATGCGCAACTCTGCTACCTAAAGGTAGCATATACAGTGACTCTACTTACTTGGCCGTAAACGTGTTGCGGTTTTCCTCAATAACGTATCACCGGACAGGTGTACGTCGCTACATGTGCAGCCCAGAAACATTTCAGACGTACAGTACACTTGCCCAAAGCGCCGCAGGACACCACCGCTGTTCACACTTATTGCCACTTACAGCTCCGATTATCTGGTGATTAGTAACAGTAACATAATTTAAGGAAGCCTGAAACAAGGAAAACAAATATATCTAAGTAAAATAAATAATCGGTTACGTATCAAACACCGCGAATAAGTATAGAAACACGATACAGGCGGCACTCACAAGAACTAATAATTGTTGCGTTTTACGCGTCCTAAAACCGCGATTTGATTACGAGAGACGGTGTAATGGAGGGCTCCGGAAATTTCTACCATCTAGGGTTCTAAAACCTGAATATAAGCACACGGGCCTCTGGAATTTTCCCTCCATCGAAATGCGGCCGCCGCGACCTTCGGGTCAGCAGTCAAGCACCATAACCACTAGACCACAGCGGCGGGTAACCCGGCCCTAACAGCTACGACAATTAAGTTCAGTGCCTATGGAAAACAGCGCAAAACAGTTCGTTGGCACGCTTGTCAGAATATTGTGCCTGGCGCAGCATAGCCTCGGCTGCTTTTGCGCCATAAAAAAAAAAAAAAAAAATCGAATTAACTAACTAGGCTTATCAGAAAAACGGAGCATATGGAATAACACTTTAAAAGGACTGAGTGTTGGGCGAGTTGGTAGTCCATTACTACGAAAAACTGCGCAAAATAAACAGGGACAGGTGAGACACACGCTTGTGCGTGTGTCTCACCTGTCCCTGTTTATTTTGCGCAGTTTTTCGTAGTAATGGAATAACACTGTTTCTCGTGTACCTTTGCTAACATAGTCAAGATGGCAAGATGGCTCCTAATCATTTACTTCATCATAATGCAAAGTCAATTTCGCTGTTTTACTTAGTACTAAGCAGGATTCTTGTTACTGTATACTACAGGCGCGCCCGGATTATTACATGTTTGTTCTCAACATCGCCTTTACATAACAGTAAGTTCAAGTGGAATATAAGTATCTAAACAGAAGAAGAAATGACGCAGACAGTTAAAAGTAAGGATAAAGCAAACAGCTTACTTTTGCAGAACGTTAAGGACATATCGCAGTGAGCAGACCGAAAAAAAAAAAAACAATATAGACATATATGGGTAATCTATTCGATGTAAAAGGACAGCTAAGAAAGAACTCTTGCTATCAGTCAAATTATGATTTTAAATCTCTTTGAATAAAAGAAAAAGAGACGTACGCCAAGATAGAGTCTGTTAGGTGAATGATTGCTCTGTTAGGTCCAGCATCGATACCGGCGGTGCTGTAGCTGTTAGAATGTTCTTTGCATATAAGTCAATCTCATTGCGTGTAAGACAAACTTACATCCACGAAATCCTTCAAATCACCGATTTGTAAAAGCCACGAGACGCGAAGCACCCCCCCCCCCCCCCCATTCTCGCATCCTTGAGCCTTCGTAACGATCACCACGCAAGAGAAATTTCGATCATGACACTACAGCGGCATCAGAATGTGTGCGTAAGACGCTGCACGCATTGCAGTACGCGGCACAGAACAGTGGCTAAGTGCCAAGTGTCATGGAACTCACACAACTAAAACAACGAGAAAACAAAAGGGTCAAAGCACTTCGCGCGCATGTTTTTCGAGACGACGCGCGCGTCAACACGTGACTTTGACCCACCAATAGGGGCGCTCAGAGCTCATAGCTTATCCTCGCTGGAAAGCTCTGGCGGAAGGATAAAATAATGTCACTGCCTTTAGTTTAATTCTGGTGGCAGCAGTATCAGCTTGAGAAGCGGAGTTCGGCCAACGTTTATTCTTTCGCACGGTAGTTGTCCGGTCGCAGTATCTTGTATCGTAAGATACACGATACATTCTTCAATGTATCGGAAATACAGATGCTGATACACGTCTTGCGAGACGTATCGTGATACAGATACAAGATACCCAAAGAGTATCTAAGATAGTATCTAAGATACATGCATCTTCGATACTGCCCAGCACTGGCGTGAGCGAAGCAGGGCGCCGGGCGAAGCGCAGTTCGGCGAAAACGGAACCTTTGAACCACGCGCGCCGTTCCCCATGGCAACGCCACAGAGGTTCTTTTTTCCATGAATCAAACGGAAACGAACAAACAACATTTTATCACGTCTTTTGATGCACGGAAGGTTCTATTTTTATTGCTGCTAGTTTGATTACTAGTGATTTATTGTAGGCAGACTATCTCACGTCATCGGGATCACTTCGAAAATGTCCCACTCGTGGCGCTCATCATGTGATATATTTAGCTTAATTTCTCGGTAAGTATAGGGCACTGCTGTTGATAATATTGCCGTTTTAGAAGTTGTCATACATTGAACTTTCACTCTGACATAAATTGTTATTTGCCTTTAGTGTCCCTTTAAAGGGGCCCTGCAACACTTTTCCAAGTAATCGACCGTCGCAAAAAATTTTACAATCTGTTAAGTACGAGTTACAGGGACTGCCGCGCTTTCTCTCTCCTTTTTGTACCAGTGAGCGCGCTGAACAAGGGGGGATGACAAGCGGGCAAGAAGTCGGTTTGTCAGCGCGCGTCATGACTTAGAGCACTTTCTTTTCTTTCTTCTTTTGTTCGAACGCGCGCCTTACTTTCAGTGTGATCACGAGCGAGCGCGCGGGCACTTCGCGGTTACGATGCTCAAATGAGGCAATGGCCGTGGACTTTGGGTTTATGGCATCATTAGTCGTGAGAAGAGCGAGTGATTTCTAGCTGAGTTAGAATTAATCGTATATTCCAGACCGCGTGCTGCGCTGTAACGTTTGACATGTCCTCAGGAGCCTCGACTACCGATGAGCAGCGTTTTCTGAATATGTTGAAAAAGTGTTGCAGGGCCCCCCTTAAAGGGACACTAAAGAGAAACAATGAATCGGTTTAGATCGATAAACTGTGCTCTGAGAACTCTCATGTCGTCATTTTGGCCCATCACAGGTTTATTAATAAAGGAGAAAATCAAGTTCAAAGTATAATTTTTAAATTTAGCGCCGAAATCTCTCCGTGTTACGTCACGGATTTCAAAGTGTATTTATCGTATTTTGGCGCCATTGGCTCAGCAAAAGTACCCCAAACTTGGTATGTTAAGTCTATGGCCCCTTCAGAGGACAATGTACTTCATTTTTACCGATTAGGAACTACGTACTCCCTAGTAGGCGCCGTCAAAACATGTGACGTCACGGCGAATGGTGCAGAAACTTCAAGGTGGCGTCGCCACCCACATTTTATTTTTGCGCGTTTTCTCGCTTACTAAGCGTCTTCTCGCAGCAAGCGTGGTGTTTTGGGTATCGTGAAAGAGTACTTTATTAATATGAGCAAAATCGTTTTGCTCTTTAGTGTTCCAAATTTAATTTCACTCACAACTGACGCCGACAACGACACCGGAATTTCTGCGGCACGGGCACTTTAAGGCTTTCGCGCTTAAAAAATATAGCGCCGCACCTGCGCTTGTGCGTACTGTGCCGAAGTTCACTATGTCCTCCTGCTTACACGCAATGGAGTGCTATTGGCCTGAACAATGTTCTTGGTTTGGCACCAAAAACCCCAAGCGCTCTTTCCAGATTGCCGTGGAATTCCTCTCCCTCGTTCCACCGATGTGATTTTACAGCAAAGCTGTATACGACTCATTGGTGGGATTTCTTCATGTCCGCCGACCGGAAACTCCCAGAAATAAGTGAATGAAACAAAATAAATGTTCCTGGCAGGGCTGTATATTCTATAGCCCGGGCCTACCCCGCTCCGAATAAGGCGAGTGTGAATTAACCAGTGGGCTGCACACCCATGCTTGCAGAAAGTGAATATGTACGTCTGAGTCATATGAAGAAAAACTCCCAGAAATAAATGAATGAGCCAAAATAAATTTCCTGGTGAGGCTGAATTCGAAACCGGGCCGCCGCGCTCCGAAGGTGAGCGTTTTGACCACTGGGCTGCACACCGGTCTTTTTTTTAAATTTTTTTTTAATTCTAAGCAGACACCATTAGCGTAGCCAGAAATTTTTTCAGGGTGGACCAACCATACTTTATGTATGTTCGTGTATATATATATATATATATATATATATTTCCCTGCAAAGTCGCAGCGTGTACAACAACATATGTCGTCCCCCAGAGTCGTCATCGGCAAAGGTTCAAGCCAAGCTCCAGCGTGTACAACAACATAGCGAACGACCACGTAGACATAGCCAGTTTCGGCCAGCGGAATTATATTTAACAAATTTCAAGACGAAGTTCCAGCGTGGCCGCGTCCGGCCACTCCGAAACAGTCACTGCCGCCCACCAGAGACACTGTCGGCAGCCCACCGCGCTCGCAGTCATGGCCGAGTGTGATGACCAAGAACGACGCTGGGCACCGGGCGCGCAGCCAGCATGCGAAGGCAGAGGAAGAAGAGGTCGGAGATTAGAACAGCTTGCCCGAGAAACGGGTGTTGTCTCTGTCTGAGTTCATTACAATATATATATATATATATATATATATATATATATATATATACTATGCAATACTGAAAATTGGGGGGGGGGGGGTTGTAGGGGGGCAAGTGAATGCTCTGACGCATACATTGTGACTCCATGAATCCGGTGTCTAGCAGGTTTTTGACAATAAAGGCGGCCGTGGACCCCTGATGTTGCTGTTTACTTCCCACGTCCGTTACCCTCAGAAAGCCGGGGACCAAAGCCAGGCCCGGCCATTGTGTTGAATAGGTTGTGGCCAGGCCGTTGTGAGATGCACATCATTTTCATTTAAAGGGGGGGGGGGGGGCGAGGGGGGCGTGCAGTGGAGCTCCGCACCCCTAATGGAGAACCAAGCGCACGCCTATGAGGAATCCGATTCTATCAATGTCTTTCCTACAGGTATGCTTTCTTAAAATCAGTACTACTCTAAATGTCTCTTGCTTTCCTAAATTGCTGAGCATGCAGTGAGCCCGCGAACTATGAAATATAGACGCTCCCGTGCGCAGCTACATAAACGCTTCCAAGCGAACTTTCATAGGTACACACGGCTGCAGTCGTTGTCGACTGGTCCAAACGGCATTTACGGAACATAAACATTGGAGCCAATGTCTTCCGGTACAGCGAGGCATTGTCGGCGCCGTGGCTTAGTTGGTTAAAGCGCCTGTCTAGTAAACAGGAGATCGTGAGTTCGAATCTCGCCGGTGCCTTTTATTTTTTTATGCGTTGATTTCATACGCTTATGTGTGTCAACAATTTTTCGTTTTATTTTTTTTTTTTGACGGGAAACGAATATGCTTATACATATTCGCTACAAATTTGCTGCGAAACATTTTTTTCGATGCAAAGCATTACAAGTTCTGCGCAAGGTCACGCAAGGTCATTAAAGCTTTCCGACTTATTTTCGGTCCACCTAAAAAAATAACTAAATAAATAAATAACGACTGTAGCTCACAAATTTCTCAGATGAATTCTACTTTTCGAAACTAGAGCAAGTAAGGGCTACTATTCTCGAAAATCATGAGGATATATATGCAGTGCCGGAATCTTGGTTTTCTGAGGTGTGTTAAGGCACTAAAGTAAGGATTCTGAAAATAGTATATCTTCATTATATGCGTCTTAAAGAGTCATTTATGGTGACTTAGAGGCATGTGTCGCGTGCCCTCTGGGCATCAAGCCAAAAACTTACGCATTCCAAATCCGAAGCACCGCTGTCTTCAGGCACGAGCCGCTACTTGGCAGGCAACTGCCGAGGAGGCGCGCGCATTGCCGGAAATGTTCGCACAATAGCTGATACAGGCGTCAGTGACAACTTGATGAATAAATTAATGAATTACATCACGGTAAGTCATTCGAATTTTGGTGCATTTTACCCTTTCTTTTTGAGCGTGCACGCACACACGCACACACATACATTACTTATGACTGGGCTTGTGCGAATAATATACCCATTGGCTAGACCACATGCTCTGGCGTTGCCCCTCGTTACGGGGCACGGACCAATTCAATGAAGACAAGTGGCTATCCGCTATCAAGAGCCCCGATGTCGGGGCTCAACTATGGGCTGTCCAGAGGGCCCACGATGCGGCGGTTGGGCTTGGCCTGACTGTCCCAACGTGGGAGCGGCCCGCTGCGCGTTGATTCGTGCACCTCAGGGCTTACAATAAAGTTTCGCATCCATCCATTGGTTCGAAGCCAGCTCGAAGCATATAGCAAGTTAGTAACCAGTATCGAGTAATCCTGAAGCGAATAGTTTGAATAGTTGTATCATTTGCATAAAACCTAGACACAGGTGCCAGATGTCAAATCATTAACAAAAATCTTTCAAGAAAAGCTAAACTTATTTTAAAAACACTGTTTTCAGATATCTTTATGAAAAAAAAAATACATCTTCGACATTCCTCACAAGTATAGGAACACAGAGAATAATTTTGCAGATGTCACTCATAGACACATACAAACGCTCGAGCGCTAGTATACGTGTTTAGATGGGTCTAGATGTGTCTTTTGTTTTCGTCTCAGTCGCGCTGCATATAACCAAATATGAAGCAACTCGCCCAAGTCAAAGTGCTACTGCTAGTATTTTAGGCTACTCTAATCAAGCACAATGTGTGCTTCAACCAAGTTTTCGGAATTTCCTTCAGGTATACCTTAAACCGCCGGGGTCCACCAAGACTTCAGTGACGTATTTCCGTCACGGAAAAAATGCACAAGATCAGATGGCAAATAAAAAAAGTTCCATCAACGGGAGTCGAACCCATGACCTCTCGATCCGTGACGACAGATGCCGGGCACGCTACCCACTGCGCGGCGGGCACACACTCTGGAGGCTTTACAAACGGTAGGTAGGTGTGGTTTGTAGAAGAAAAGGCGCCTAATTTCTGCAGCCCGGTCGGGAGCACGGCGCAGCGCCGTTTACAAACGCACCTCTTCTATCTCACACTTTCCTCTCACAGTGCTCTTGGTCGGCGGGGTGGTGTCGCCCTCTGGCAGCGGTAAAGTGAAGTAATGCATTATGAGTCTAGGGGTGTGCGAATATTCGAGTTTCGAATTCGAATCGAATAATACTTAATCGAGTAATCCGATTCGACTTTCGAATAGCTAGTATTCGAAGTTTCGAATAATTCGACAGGACGAATATCTAAAACGCAACAAAGACCAATGATGCAACTTGGTTAGGGTAGGGTGGTGTTATGCCAGGGCTCCCAACCCAAACTTCCTTGCTTCGACAAGGAATTCAAGCTGGTAAAACGTCTGACGCAACCAGCGTCGACACCCGCTGATGCAACGAAGCGGGAGTCTTACGCATTCGCCGGCAACTCCGGCGATGAGGCTGACTCAACCAGCGTCAACACCAGCTGATGCAACGAGGCGGGAGCCTTACGCAATCCCCGGCAACTCCGGCGCTGCGCCGGACGCAACCGACGGAAATCTCTCCCGCAACGTGCGGCAAGCCCTCCTCCCCGCGGATCCGGTTCGAGCCAGCGACCAACGGCGGTTCCTGATTGGAGGCTTCGCGCTCCTGGCTGATGCAAGCGATCGCCCAGGGCTATAAAAGAACCAAGCTGCGCGGAGAGAGGGAGACAGCGAGACAGCGAACGAAGAAGTCCCGGGTCGTCGTCGCACCGCTGTGCGAGCCAAATAAGCTGTCGGCCCCAGCGCCGAATATGTAAAGCCTCTGTATAGATGTATATAAATTTGCCTTAACTCACCGTCGCCTTGATCGCTCCTTCTATCAGCTCTGCGCAGAAGCAGTCGCAAGCTGAGACACCTGTTTCCCAACAGTGGATGGCAGCTGTGGGATCGGCCGGCGTCAGCTACCTCGATGCGGTGAGTGCCTGATGTTTTCCCTTCAGTTCACCAGACTTCTCTAGCACAGGTTATCGTAGTTTAGAGAAGGTTGTGTGAAGCATTGGAGTGAGCTTTGATTGTTTCGAGCCAAGTCGGAGCGCTTTGAAACCAAAGTTAATGCGGAAGGTGTAAACACGGCAGGTTGAGAATTGCTTGCGTGTCTTTCTAGTAGACTTATAGGGGATACGGCAAGTGGATTCTAACGAGGGCAAATAGCAAGAGGCTAGTGTGAACGATGGAGAACCTTAAAGTGAAGGAACTCATCGAAATTTGTGAAGAACTCGGCCTTACTCTGGGCCGTGCGAAGCGAAAGCAAGCGATCCTTGAGATCATGCAGAAGGAGGGAGTAACGGCTGAGGAAGTCGATGAGGCCTGGGCGGATATCAAAGAACGCCGCGAGGAGGCCGAAAGACGAGAACTTCGTGAGCGTGAAGAGGCGGAAAGGCGAGAACGCCGCGAGCGCGAGGAACGCGAAGAGCGCCTCGAGATGAAAAGAATAGAATTGGCGCTCCGTCAGTGTTCGCAAGCGCCTAGCGTAGCTTCTGCGACGGTTCAGGCTAGTGGACATAGAATTCGGGACCAACTGCCACCGTTCGTAGTGGGCGAGGACATGGCGAAGTATCTCGTGAAGTTCGAACACGTCTGCGATAGGAATGGCATCGAGCGGTCTCTTTGGGCACAGAACCTGTTAGCTCTACTTCCCGGAGAAGTATCCGACGTGATAACGTGCTTGTCGAGGGAGGCGTTTGAGAGCTATGACGAGGTTAAGGAGGCTCTGTTGAGAAGATATAAATTGTCACCCGAGGCTTTCCGGCAAAGGTTCCGGTATGCAAAAAGGGGGAATGAGTCAAACGTTGACTTCGCGTTTCGTCTTAAAGCCGATTTAATTGAATGGCTCAAGGGCGAAGATGTCTATGAAGATCGCGATAAAGTGGTAGAGTGCATAGCATTGGAGCAATTCTACCGCTGTATCGAGGATGATGTCAAGCTTTGGCTGCAGGATAAGCTTGGAGAAGTACAGCTAAACAAGGCAGCAGAGTTAGCTGAAGAGTACTACACTCGTAGAAACTTGCACAGTAGGGCCGTGCGTGTTGAAAAAGCTGAGAGAAAAGAGGGCTTTTCAAAAAAACCTGATGACCGGAAACATGCTCCGCACCGTAATTTTAGAAGAGACCCGTCTTTTACGAAGGAGACTGTGAGGGAAGGGCAAACGGAAGCGCAGAAGTCGAGTGAGCTTCCCAAAGAGCGCACTGATGCTACACGGGCGTTTGAGTCACGGAAGCCGCTAATCTGTTACAATTGCAAAAAAGAAGGGCACATCGCGGTAAATTGTAAACAAAAGGTTGCTTTCGCAACGATCCGTGAATCAGAAAAGAACATGCGGTTGTTAGAACCGTATATTCAGGAGATTAGCGTCAATGGGAAAACGTGTCGAGCACTTCGAGACTCAGCGGCAACTATGGACGTTGTCCATCCTTCATTAGTGTCTCCGAACGACTTGACAGGAGAATGCGCATGGATCAGGCAAGTCGCCGAGGAGCAGAGCACTTGCTTGCCGATCGCTACGGTGATCATTGAAGGCTCTTTCGGTAGGCTTCACACCGAAGCGGCTGTGTCTGCTGCTCTCCCAGATTGTTTTCCTTATCTTTTTTCGAACAACTCGGAGCAGCTTCTCAAAGAGCAGGGTAAATCGTTCTTTCCCAGCGTTGCGTACATGGCCCTCACGCGATCGCAAGCGCGGAAGCTTTCACAGGAACTTGATCTCGTTCCATGTAGTACGCCACCACCGGCAAAAGCGGTCGAGCTGCGTGACCTTGGCAGCGAGTCGAGCGAGCCTCGGACAGAAAACTCTCGGGGTGGGTTACTCGAGCCGCCGGCAGCGGAAGCGGGTAGCGTCGTCTCCGTCGGCGGAGAAACCGAAGTGGCGCCGTTGGGCGAGGCGGGCAATACGCTCAAGCCTGTAGCTGAAAGTTGGTGTGAGCTGTCGAGGGTTGATCGAGCGACGCTCATTCGAGAGCAGCGTGAAGACATCTCGATAAAAACGGAACGCGTAAAAGTGAGAGTAAAGAAAAAGAATGCCTCAGAGGACGAAGGAGCACAAGTTCTGACTTCTAGGGATGTAAGCGAAAGGGGTTCTGAGGTGATGTTGGAACAGTTGAACCTGGAGCCAAGGTTAAGTCAAGTCCAGAAGGAGGACTTGAGAAGAGTGTTTCTGAGTTTAAAGACGTGTTTTCCAGCCGTCCCGGAAAAACGACGGTTATTAAGCCCGACATCGAGCTCACATGTGAGGAACCAATCCGTAGTAAGCCATATCGATGTTCCCCTGTGCAGAAGCAGAGCATGAAGGAGGAAATCGATAGAATGCTTGAGTTGGGAGTCATAGTACCGGGTGAGAGTGACTATACATCTCCTCTAATCTTGGTTCAAGTGCCGGGAAAGGATCCTAGGCCATGCATCGATTATCGGCGCCTTAACGCCATAACTCGAGACCAGACCTATCCGATACCAAATCTAGAGGAAAGGGTGGAAACAGTGTCAAAGTCAAACTACATTTCCACGCTAGACCTCGTGCGAGGTTATTGGCAGGTCCCTCTTACCGAGCGTGCTAGCCGCTACGCCGCGTTCGTTTCTCCATTCGGAACGTATCGTCCCCTTATGCTGAGTTTTGGACTGAAAAATGCGCCTTATTGCTTTTCGGGTCTAATGGACCGCGTTCTTAATGGCCTGTCCGAGTTCGCACTGCCGTATCTCGACGATGTCGCCATCTTCTCGAACACCTGGGAAGAACATGTCGAACATTTACGAGTCGTGCTGAACAAGTTGAAAGAAGCGGGTCTTACAGCGAAACCTGCTAAATGTCACCTAGGATGCGGCGAGGTGTCTTACCTGGGACACGTTGTGGGGCGTGGCCAGCGTCGACCTTCAGAGATCAAGGTAGCCGCCGTCGTGAACTACCCACGACCAACCACCAAGTCTGAGATAAGGGCTTTCTTAGGGCTAGCGGGATACTATCAGCATTATGTGCAAAACTACTCTACCATTGCCAGCCCTCTAACTGACGCACTTCGAAAGTCGGAGCCAGTTAAAGTGACATGGGACTCGGAGAAAGAGAATGCGTTCTGCAAGCTTAAACAAGCCTTAAGCGAAAAACCCGTTCTCATGGCGCCTGACTTTTCCAAGGGCTTTATCATTCAGTGCGACGCGAGTGATCGCGGAATGGGAGCTATATTGTGCCAGGAAGATGACACTGGTCACGAAAGACCAGTTTTGTATTTAAGCCGAAAACTGAGCTGCAGGGAAGAGGCATATAGTACCTCTGAAAAGGAATGTGCCTGCCTCGTGTGGGCCGTTCAAAAGCTGGCCTGTTACGTCTCCGGTTCCAAGTTTGTGGTCGAAACGGACCACTGTCCTCTTACCTGGTTGAATAACATGTCGTCCAAAAGCGGCCGGTTATTAAGGTGGAGCATGATACTCCAACAGCACAACTTGAACGTTCGTTACAAGAAAGGAAAGCTAAACGCGAACGCAGACGCACTGAGTCGCGCGTTCTAATCAGTGCCGTCTTCGGCTATCCTTTCGGTTTTTCGCAGGCAAATTGGGGCAAAATTTTGTCCTCATTGCGGCCTCAGCTGAGCGCTTCCGTCCTGAGTGATCTCAAGGGGCCAACGTTATTTTGAATTCTGTTTCATTGCGTTTGTTACACGTGTAATATTTTGAGTTCTGCTTTTAAGAGTTTTGGTGTCCCACATGTGCCTCTTGATAAAGAGGGAACGAAATTTCGACAGGAACGTAGTTAGGAATGTATTATTCTATTTAGGTCTGGTGTTCTGTCGGGTGACCGAGGGCACTTGCTTGTGTCGTGTGTTGTTTGTTGTCGGACCGTTCTTGACAAGTTGCAGAACGATCAACAAGTGCTGATACGAAAGATCGTCAGAAGAGACGAGCAAAGCAAGTCGACACATCTTGGCGACAAGCCACTGGAGCCGGGATCCGGCCTGGCGACTGGGATCTGTTCACGGAACGAAGCGTGGAGCCAAATGAACCCATGGCCCTGGAGGTGAACCTGGATGGACCTGGCGAACGAGCGCGCCCGGCATCCGAGCCACGTGGAAGCAGCTCGTCTTACCGGCGCATTGTCTGGCGGCGGGGGTGCTGTTATGCCAGGGCTCCCAACCCAAACTTCCTTGCTTCGACAAGGAATTCAAGCTGGTAAAACGTCTGACGCAACCAGCGTCGACACCCGCTGATGCAACGAAGCGGGAGTCTTACGCATTCGCCGGCAACTCCGGCGATGAGGCTGACTCAACCAGCGTCAACACCAGCTGATGCAACGAGGCGGGAGCCTTACGCAATCCCCGGCAACTCCGGCGCTGCGCCGGACGCAACCGACGGAAATCTCTCCCGCAACGTGCGGCAAGCCCTCCTCCCCGCGGATCCGGTTCGAGCCAGCGACCAACGGCGGTTCCTGATTGGAGGCTTCGCGCTCCTGGCTGATGCAAGCGATCGCCCAGGGCTATAAAAGAACCAAGCTGCGCGGAGAGAGGGAGACAGCGAGACAGCGAACGAAGAAGTCCCGGGTCGTCGTCGCACCGCTGTGCGAGCCAAATAAGCTGTCGGCCCCAGCGCCGAATATGTAAAGCCTCTGTATAGATGTATATAAATTTGCCTTAACTCACCGTCGCCTTGATCGCTCCTTCTATCAGCTCTGCGCAGAAGCAGTCGCAAGCTGAGACACCTGTTTCCCAACAGTGGCTAAAACTAACGCTAACGTCGTTACAGTAGGCTTTTCGTTAAAACTGTCCCCGATATTTCGGTTCATAAGCGAGTGCATGTTTACTTTAAAAGAGATTTTGTCATTTCCGCACGTAATGACTCAAGCAAAAGAAGGCCAGGGAACAGTCTGGGAGACTGTCGAACTGCTAGCGTCAAAAAATAACCAGTACCCTGAGCTGAGACCTTATAGTCAAGAGGTTCAAAAATGCCAAGAAAGGATGATCCTTCGAAATACTGGAAAGAGCATGGAGCTGCACTTCATCCAGGTGTCACCGAAATTGCTTTGCGATACCTGCTACTGAGGTCCCCAGTGAGTATGCGTTTTCAACTGCAGGAAACACTGTAACATCACGGCGAGAGAGCCTGAATCCAGGTCATGTGGAACAGCTTGTGTTCCCGCGTAACAATTTGCAGCCTTTCGGTCGCAGTCGCTCACCGCGTTAGTAAAGTTTCTTCCCTTTTTGCCTAAGTACCGACAACTGCCTCTTCTCCCGGCCCTCTCTCACGCGCAGGCGGCGTCTGCCGCCATGTTCTTCCTAACTTTGAAGATTTACAAAGCCACGTACATTTAAGTACATTACCCACGCACCTTTCAGCGGACAATATGCGAACGCGACGCGCCTTTCTCCTCCTGCTAATCCCCCGTCATTAGTGAGCGGGGGACGCGTTTCACCAGGACCAGGCGCTGGAAAAGCGCGAGGAAGAACATGGCTACCGCAAACGTGCGTTAGCCAATGAGATTCGTCGGTGGCGCTTCAATGGTGGTCGGTACTTAGCAAGGAAGAGGAAAAATCTAGCGATTTACGCGTTAGGTGCTCGAGGACATGAGCAGATTTCATTTCTTTCAATTTTCAATAATTTTTTTTATTCGATATTCGATATTTTTGGCCACTATTCGGCCCTATTTGATTTGAATTCGATTCGAGATGAAATTTCACTATTCGCACACCCCTAATTATATGCCTAATTATGATCCTGGCCTCCGCGATCAGCTCCTGCAACGCGTCGTTGCTCTGCGTGCGTCCCATTCGGCGTGTTTGCAATAGAAGAAGTGCAATTTTGTCAACGCTTTGACACACCGCGAGGTGTCGACCTTATCCCAAGCCTCGTCCTCGCTCATAGCATCCATCCATATTGAAAACAGCTCTATAGCTCTGCGACGCGCGCCTGCGTTGCCTGGCTGTCACCGCGTTCACCGCTTACGCTCACCCCGAGAAAATATCGCGGCCGGTTAGAGGGTAGACACGACGCGCGTCGCGTTTCCCTCTAGTTCCGCCGTAATGTTCAATAACTCTTTAACATGCAGCGGGATGCCGCATGCCCAAGTTCTGCGTCCAGTCAGCGACATCTTCTGGCTGTGACTCCACTTTCTCTGATTACGCTCACACCGTTAACTACTACAGCTATACCACAAAAGTTTGTTTAATCATTGATCATGGACGTTAGTCGTCGGGATGGAGACGTGCCACGGAGCGTCAACGTGGGTGCATCCACGTTTAACGGTGCTATAGCTGCCAAACACCAACAGACATTGTGCAAGCTTTCTTATATCAATGTACTGTAAACATTCAACTACTTCTGTAAAGACACGGTTTATTTTCGTGTTATACCGATTCCTATGACCGAGGGATCAACCATGTTTTTTTTTCACATTTCACTCACAAAATACGGTGACGATCATCGTTGGCGAATGCGGCAGCGCTACGCCCCACGGGAACGCAACAAATAATAATAAAAAAGAAATATAATGTCACAATTTCCCACAATGGCGGCAACGAATGCGATAGCAACAAATTGGAATGTTATACGAAGTAAGGCTAGCAGCTAACTCATTTAGGATCCTACCTGGCCTAACTAAACAAACTCTGGCGGAAGGAAATGCGCCCGCTGCAGCGAAGAAGCGACCTTCGCAATATATAATAATAACTGTTGGGGTTTTACGTCCCAAAACCACGATATCATTGAGGGACGCCGTAGGGCTCCGGAAACTTGGACCATGTGGGGCTCTTTAACGTGCACCTAAATATAAGCACACGGGCCTCCAGCATTTTGCCTCTATCAAAATGCGGCCGCCGCGGCCGGGATTCAATCCCGCGAGAAGCCATCTTCGTGCTGTCTATGAGTTTATTTACGTAAATTGAATGGTGAGAACACATCACGTAGAAAGGTACGCGCCGTCTGCTGAACCCTGTCAAGATAGAGCGCGCGCGACCGCGCCTGGCCGGTCAAGGTGCGCAGTTCATGCCGGAGACACACAGCTTCCCACTCCGGGAACTCTCATGGGCCTTTCACGCTACGGAGGACGGCCGCTGCGTTTCCTCTTCGCTCGAGCCGCGATCGTCGGCCGCCCTCGCACGCTTACATTTGCACATGGTGTATATGTAGGGGACGCGCGTATCGCCTTTGAACTTTATACGGAAGCCCACGGCGACGGCGACAGCAAAACGGCGCCACGAGTGTCCACATAATTGCTATCGCAATAATAAGAATAATAATAGCTATAATCCTCTAATTTCCTTACCTTTCCGGTGCCTCCGTCGCTCGTCGTGATGTCAACTGGGTGCTCCTGGTGACGTCACCAGGATGGCAGTCGATTCTGATGCAGGCCTCCATGCATGCAGTTCGCACGTCTGCTCTTCCTCGTTATGCTGCTTGCTTGTGCGTCCAAACTGTTGCTTGTTTGGTTCAACATTCACAGTGCCACATTGCTCGCGTGTCAGGTGCATTCATTCTCTAATGTATTGTTTGACGGTGTGACTCAGGAGGGGCACATGGTACGGCAGCTGTACGTGGAGGTTAGTGGCACAGCCTCACGCTGCGTGCTGTTTGCCATTCGCAGGCCGACGTTGGTTTTGCTGGCGAATGGCAAGATTTCCGCGTCTCACAGAGACAGGGCGTGCCCAGTATGCTTCGGAGGAGTGGTCACTATGGATAAGCTATGCCGCCTTCGTCAGTCTCATCGGATGTGATCACCCGCCGTCGATGTCATCGCCACGCCTTTTCCTGGCTCGCTTCAAACATTGGCGTAGCCAGGGGCGTACGTGTGCGTATATACATATAATATACAGGGTGTTCAAAGCTAAGTTTTATGGATTTCTTAAAATTGAGCACTGGGAGGTACGTGAAAACCACCTTTGCAGATAAGTTTTTTATCCAGGGGGACTCAAAGTGAGACAATAATTATCGTTGTCAGCCGCCCAGTTAACTAAAACTGAATAATGAACTTTTTAATGAATGCAGCAAGCGGGCATGTTTCTTCTGAAAAGTTGGAGGCAGTCGCGTTTCTACACAGTTCCACTTGGACGAATCTTTCTGGCATGTCTGAGCCCCGAGATATCCCGCTGAAGTTTAGGCCGAATTGTGGTTAATTGCGTTGAATTTGGGGGATATTCATTACTTCGCAGTTATTACTAGAGGCCGCTTTTTCGAAATCTCGAAGCTGCAGTGGTTTCTTCGCATGAAGGACTTCAATTCTCCCATTTGACTTAACCGCCTAACTCCACTAATTAAAAAGTTAATTAACTTAGCTTTCTTAATTACTATCCCAAATGGTGTCTTCAACCATCATAAGATGCCTGCTGCTACAGAAAAAGCAATTGTGAAGACAGCGAGCAAATATAGCGTTTTCCTTATTTCTTTAGGATTTTGGACACATTTCTTGAAACACCCGGTATAGTACCATCGATAGTTCTGCATCACTACCTCTCTATGCGACACATGCATGGAATTGGAATCGATAGAGCACTTCCTTTAAGTGCGGAGCACTTCAGGGGCCCGAGCTGTCATGTGCTGTCATCGTATGCTGTCATCTAATGTCGTCGCTTGTCGTCACGCAGGCAAAACCATGCATTACGCAGCCATGTATATCATAGTCATGTTAGTATGGTATAGCAGGGGGTCGGGAAAGAGATGTGAGGGTGAGGAGGAGGGAAGGAATAAAGGGAGAGGGTAAATCGTAGCATAGCTATGTATGGCGTCACACAGGCAAAACCATGTATAGCACAGCCATGTAAGTATAGCAAGGGGGCGGGAAAGGGAAGCGATAGGTGAGCAGCAGTGATGTGAGGGTGAGGAGGATAGAAATGAGGAGAGGAAAAGGTAACGCATAATATAGCCAGCATAATATAACACATCAATGTGTAGTATAGTATAGCAATGTGTGGGAAAGGGAAGTGAGCTTGACGAGGAGGGAAAGGGGGAGGGTAGAGCATAGTATACCCATGTATAGTACCATATAGCAAGGGGTGGGAAGGAGGTGTGAGGAGGAGAGATGTGAGTGTGAGGAGGAGGGTAGGGTAAAGCATAGCATAGCCGTGTATAGTATAGTATAGCAAAAGAGTGGAAAAGGGAAGTGATAGTGAGGGGGAGAGATGTCGCTGAAGCGAGCATCGCTGAAGGGCAGGCGAATCCACTGCTGCGCACTTCCTACAGCTTTCACGTTGTGTCCAACTGCGCACATTTTTTTTTATCTTATCACAGGGCTCAAAGTCAGGAGGGGGATCTCGGGAGTGGCTCGGAAGAGGAGGCTTGTGTGTACGTGTGTGTGGGGAAGGGGGGAGGGGAGAGGACCCCCTCCCCCCTTTTCACGTGCCTGGTGATCAGAGTTGCCCCCAGCCCCTTGCCTGGTTATCAGCCATGCATGCACACATACATACCCCTCTCAAAAACACATAACGCACGTACAAGCTGTTCGTGTGGATTCTGGGGACCCCCTTGATGTTGAGTAAAGGAAGACTTTCAGCCCTGTCAGTCTGACCAGCCAGTGAAGAAGGTTAGTTGATGTTCCACATTTCCGCAAATTAAGTGTTGTTATTTCGGGCCTCAACTCTGTGTTTCAACCACATTAGATTTTATAAGTGAAATTAAACGATCACAGTGCTAATTCCTGTTTTTCAATCTTTGCTATCTTCCTTTTTTCGCTGCTTACATTAAGCTTCAATGAATTTAATTTATTCTCCAAAATCTTCTTTATTGCAGTCCTTGACCACTTTTTTCCGTGAACCTCGTTTATAATTTGATTCTGTTTGTCTGACTGCTTAGTCAAGTACTATTTTCATCTTTCTGGTCTTTCCTTTTGTATTTTGAGTTGTAATGATTAATGGTTATGCCGATGACGCGCTTGTTCAGCCACACAGACCAGGCTCGACGACTTGCACCGTTTCCTTCCACCACATCCTTCGCCTATCCCTGTAATGGGCACATGCCATGGTGCGTCACCATGATAATCGTCACTGTCATCATCAACACACAGTATTGCTATATTTATTTACACCTCTGACAATTCACAAACAATAGGGAATCGCTCGCCCCCAAATTACTGCTATCATCTCATCGTACACGAAAATCTAAAAATTAGGCTTGTTCGAATACTCGAAAGAATATTACAGTATTCGAATTCGCTTCGACACGAATTTAAATTCTAGGAAATTTCGAAGTATTCGAAATGAACGAATAGACCTAACAACCGCATGTAACCCCCTTTGTAAAGGTGGTTTCACTGCAGTGGAGGGGTGCTATATCGTGAATGCCCCTATCCAGAGGAAATCGGCACTGCCGCGAAGCCACACTTCAAAGTTAAACGAACATATATTACCTTCACATTGATTCATAATTTTTTAAAGTTTGTAGCGTCATCATCATCGCCATTCATCATCATCATCATTTTTACCACCTACGAGCCGCGCCTCTCGCGCAGCTCATGCGCAGAGCTCGAGGCGCGAGGAGTTGAGGAACGAGCTCACGCTCCTGGGGGCTGGACGCCGGCAGCCGCTGCCGCTCTGCTTGTACCAGGGCCTTCGAATAAAGTGGCGAGACTTCGGCACGGCCACGTCGGCCGCCCTCACGTCTACCTCTCTCGCTACAATTGGTGACCCGGAGAACACGCCCTTCGCCGAGCGGCCCCCTGCCATGCTTCCGCGACTCTGCCCGCCAGTGAAGCCGTTCCACCCGGCCTACCCCCGAGCGTGGTTTATGCAGCTCGATGCTATTCTCGCACTGAATGGCATCACGGCACAGCCGATGATGCACGCCGTCCTACTCCAAGCGCTGCCGGTTGAGCTACACCATCTTGCTGCCGCAACGACATCCAGCCCGCAGCCATACGACGACCTCTGCGCTGCGGTGCTGGCCCGCTACGGCGAGACGTACCGCCCGCTACCGGGGACCCGTGAGTTCCGGGTTTCCCCTCCGCCAACGCGAGCGGTACCACCCGGCCCGCAGCCCTCCTATGACCGCGACCTACCTTCCCCGGCTACGTCTCTTTCCACCTCTCGTCCGGCCACCAGCGCGGTGGTTCCCGCGCCGAACGACCCGCCCGACGATGTTCAGGATCCCACGCCCGAGGTTCCCGCGCCCGACGACGTTGCTGCTGCCAACGACCAGTCCGCCACGAGGTGCGTTTCTTCGACGCCCTCGGCCGACGGTCCATCAGCCATGCCCACCATCCGCCCGTCGTCCCTGTCCTCGCCGGCTCACGACACGTCCCTGACCTCGGCTTCCACGCTGGCTACCTTGCCGCCCGAACTGGAAGCTGACACGGACAACCTCTCGCCCACTGTTCGCCCCTCGCTCGCGGAGGTTTCGCCGTCGACGGTATCCGAGCACAACCTTTCACCGACCGCTAAGCTCTGCGCCTCTTGCCAGCAGCGACCAGCGTCGCCCTCGACGTGTACCGCAGCAGAAGTTCGTGCCCCTTACCAACTCCGGCCGCACTTGCAGGACGCTGCTACTATGACGGAAGCGCCTGAGGGCGACATGCCTGCTGGTTCGCCAATAGCAGAACAAGCCACACATGTGACGCCTGCCACGTCGGCCGGCATCCAGCATCCTGACCTGCGCACGAGCCCTCGTGTGCCACCTGCCCTGGGTGCTTCAACGCACACAGGTGCATCATCCGAGCCCGCAGCGACTACGCCTGCTCGGTGTCACCGCAGATTTGCTCCGGACCCCGTGGCACAAGATGCCGCCCACCCGACATGTGGCCACTGTGTAGGCGAGCTGTGCAGACCTCCTTCCCACGTCTACAGCCACCGTACTTGCCGGTATTTCGTCTCGCGCCGCAGACAGCGTGCGCGGAGTGCGCCCAGCAGTCACCGGCATTGTTGTGGCCTGTGCAACGCCTCTCCTCATGCCCACCCGACTTTCTGGGATCGGTTCCAACATGCAGAGAGTCGGGCGCTCTTGCTCCTGCCTACAGCGTCCATTCCTCGCGACCCCCGCCCGCTACGCAGCTCCCAGAGCCGCCCGCCAGAGAGCCACTGGTCTCCGATGGTCATCTCACGTTGACAATCTGGACTGCCCACGGACCCTATCGTTTCGCGACATGAACATTCTTGTATATACACCCCCATAGTTTTTCATTCCGGGCTCATTTCTGCGGGGGGGGGGGGGGGGGGGAGGGGGGAGTAATCTGTAGCGTCATCATCATCGCCATTCATCATCATCATTTTTACCACCTACGCGCCGCGCCTCTCGAGCAGCTCATGCGCAGAGCTCGAGGCGCGAGGAGTTGAGGAACGAGCTCACGCTCCTGGGGGCTGGACGCCGGCAGCCGCTGCCGCTCTGCTTGTACCAGGGCCTTCGAATAAAGTGGCGAGACTTCGGCACGGCCACGTCGGCCGCCCTCACGTCTACCTCTCTCGCTACAAGTTTAAAGGCTCATTATACCAGCTTATATGCTCTAATTATAGTAAATTTTAAAACGTAACGTATCTTACAGGTTATGACAAATATGCTCATTTTTCTGTATAATATGTGATATATACTATTCGAATTTGATTCTAAATTATTCGACCAAATCGCTATTCTCTTCGAATTCGCTTTGAACCTGAAATTTAGTATTCGCACAAGCTTACTAAAAATACATTCGAAAGGCAAAATGCTCACATTAGCATATTTTTTTACGTGTTTTTGAACTCGGTTTTCTAAGACCGTGAGTATACCTGTCATCGAATAGTCTCGTGTCATTTACCGAAGGAGCAGCGTAAAATTCTCTGTCGTGTCGGGACAGCATCTTCAAGGCTGGCCTTGCTTACGAATTCCCGAAGAGTTCGCAGGCCGTCGGCTTGGAGGTGCAGTCCACGCCTTCACTGAGGTGATACCGCGTTCCTCGTGTTTGTCCCTTACTGTCGCGATCCGAGACCTGTTGAATCACCCTTCGTATTTATTTTCTCATTCTTAGCGAGTGAGCAAGGCCTCGAGGAGCACAACGCACGAGACTGACGTAATGGCCGCGTCTCGATGAAAGCTCGTCCTCCCTGCGTGGAGGGAGCCTAATCGTCTCTGTAGTCAGTTTCATAAAGTTGTTCCCTCTCTTCTTTTTCAATGCGAAGCATTTCTTAACGAACCAAAGGCACTTTGAGCGTTTCTATCTACGTATCTACTAGCCGCCTACGTCTAGGTGCTCCCGTGATCGCCTCCTTAACTTGGTTAGACCGAAATTGGCATGGGACAGTAAGAGGGTTTGACGAATATGACTGTATGGTCATGACATGAATAACGTGAAAATCCTGTCGCGTACGTCGTCAAACCCTTTCCTCCAGACATGTGTGGCACATACCCGTATACCATGGGCCGCGGTATGCGGGTATGCGCCACAGGTGACTGACAGTTTATATCTACCCAGAGCAGCCATTTGTAACTTAAATGCGAGGGTGTTGAGAAAAATCGAAACCGACATCGGCAGCGTTGACCCGACGAATGCAAAGAATAAAAATCAGGATCCCAGCAGGAGTCGAACCCAAGCATTCTGCGTGCCAGTCAGGTATTCTACCACAGAGCCACGCCAGGTCTTGAAACTGCTTTGGAAAAAAACCCTGTGCAGGCGTAATGTCGGTGCAACGTCAATTGTGGTTGAAGTGCTGGTTATCTAATTTTATAACAAAGCAGTAAACATTACACATGTACTCATATGATACAGGCGTCATGTCGAGTTAACGTCAATTGTGCTTATAGTGTTGGCTCCGCTTTTATAGCAGTCTAATACAACTGTAACATTACATTTGTATCTCTGTAATTCAGCAAGCTATATTCAAGCGTTGACCGACCCCGGAGGAATACGCTAACACAAGTTACGTATGATATTCAGCACATCGCATCGTAAAGTGAACTTTGTTTAGATAATACTGACGTCTGTGCTCTAACGTGAGTGCTGACGTTACGTTAGATTAGAAGTTACCCTTTAAACGCCAGTGCAGTCGACGTGCCTGTTAAGCTCACGATGTGCACACTACTACACTAACAAAAACACGTCGATCCACCTCGTAACGCTTGTCTCAAGGCCAAAAAATGCAGCATAGACTACTCGCTGACTGCTTCTCATGAAACCGATTCCCACAAGGCGTGAGATTTGCCGAATTTTTAAGCTCTACAATCCTCTGCTTGTCTCTGCCGATATTGAACTTGCCTTTTACAAATATAGAAATATATTGCAATACAACTTTGGTTTGGCTCAGTTGATTCGTACTTTGACTTTTGAAGAGCAGCGCAAGAAAACACAAACAAAGAAGGCATGAGCACACGCGCCCGTCCTGTGTACTTGTGGATTCTATGTATTGCGTTTCTTGCGCTGCTCATCAAAACTCACGGGAATATAGTCAATTTCGACTGCCTAACAAAAGACGTGCGATACTTGGGCCCCACCTCTTCGTAGGCCTGGAGGCTGTTCCTGTAAATAAAGACTCTTTCACAGCCAGCGTTGCTTAGCAACGGGGTGCGAGTTTTTCCATCTCCACAACAAAGACACAAAGAGTGACTTATATGAGCTTTATTTCTTACAAAAATTAGGTTCGTTTGCGGCAGTATACAAATATTCGCTATGTACAAGTCATACTACACTGCACATAATATGACGATGAAGAGAATTTTTTTTTAGTTAGTGAACAAAGAACGGCCGGACTTTTCTCACTGTTTGTGGCAGCGTTTCCAATTACATTACGTTGCAATTGTTCTGTCAGTAAATTTGGCGCACTTCCACGTGCATGAAAATAAAAATGACTTACACGCCGGGACTACTCAGTTTGTGGCGCTTCCGAGAGATGCACAGTCATTCTGGAGTATGTAAGGGAAGTGATGCTTCGGCGAGAAAAAAAAATGCCGCTAAGCGCGAAAATCGAGTAGCTTGAATTGTTCAGTGAGTTGCTTGAAACATCGACGCGTTTCACATGCACGTACACAGAATATCTAAGTGCCCTAACATGACTGTACATCTATAGGTCCAGATTATAGTTTCGCTCGTGATGGAAATGACTCGTGCGACGACAAATACGACAGCAAAAAAAAAAAGAAAATACATATTACGGGGAAACGACACGACGAAAGACGCGTGTGACTTCTAGTGTTCAAGAATTTAAGCATACTGCCGCCGCGAAAAAACGGTCGAGAAAAAAAAAGTACACCTGAGTTAGTGCTCTCTCTCTCTCTTTCTTCTGACATTGTTATGGACACTGAGAGATGCAACCCTACAGGAGTGGAACAACGCGCGGCGCGAGTCTATAGCGACGACACCATGTTTTTCATAGGCCCTGCCCGGGGGGCCCAGATGATGCACGGTAGAGCCTGCTCTGTTTGTTGCGGGTTACAGAGGTGGAGAAGACGGAGTGTGTTCGCTGGGGCCCGGAGCCAGCACAAGCGGCAAAGGTTCGGTGCGCCGCTACGCGTTATAGTTAGGTGGTGCCCCTCCAAATGGTCTCTGCCACTACACACAGCTGCGCGTCGGGCAACGCAACCTTACGCGAGCTAAAACATGCGGGCTGCTACGACGCGCGAGCGACAACACGCGGTCGCCGCTATTTTCACGCCATCAAGTTTTCTCTCCACCTCCGGCAGTGCTCGGTCGTGCAAGCCGCGAACAGTTGGCGGCGGCTCGCCAGGCACGCCGCTCGAAGCAAGCCGCCGCGGTTTTGGCAATAGACTATTTGTTCTACATGTGTATAGCGCTACAAGTATTTTTTTTTTATCTGAGCATGCTCACAGGTTTGGGTCGCACGAAAGAGAAAAAGAAGAAAAGAGACACACACACGAAAACACACGCACAGATGTGGCCCACGCACGCGCGTGCTCGGTTCCCCAGTGTTCATCCGCATAGCGGAACGAGAGCCGATGCAGCGTGGTGGCGGCGACGGCGGCGGCGGGCGTGACGGCGGCTTGGAGAAGGCACTTTCTTTCGTCGCGGAATGCATCCACTCGCAGAGCACTGCACACCCAGTCTGTTCAACAGAGTCCAGCGTCTTGGGCTTCGTCACAAAGTCCAATGACTAAATGTGCGTAGCACTGGAAAAACAGAATGCGTGTTGCTCATTCGAAGAGCCAAGGAGGGAGGGAGGGACGCGAAGAAAAAAAAAAATAACAGTGAGGGTAAAAAGCACAACGCGCACTTGCGTAGTCCAAGAAGCCGTTCTTGGATGGGTGACGCCTTGGCTTTGCTTAATAGCGGCAGCACGTTGCCGGTTAGCGCTTATTAGTCATATGAGGCTTGCTGGTTGTTACTGGTGGCTGGCCGTCCGTCGTGGGAGGCCCGGTGGCACCTGCTGCGCCTTCTCGTTTCCCCTCTTTACGCCCGGTTGTTTTTTTTTCGTTTTTTTTTTTCGTTTTTTTTTTGCCAGCGTTTGCGTTAGGGCGAGGAAGTAGGAGAGGGAAAAAAAATTCTGACGCACTAGTCGGCGACGCTTATGCGGTCGGCTCATAACTCCGTCACAGGTTTGCTTCGTGACTGATGGGACCTTCTCGAAGACCAGCTCGTGAAGTTCGAACCAGTCATGTCAGATTTTCTGAAAGGGTGTTAACAGTTGGTTACTCTCCCATGCCGTTAAACCGGAAAACAAGAAAAAAAAAAATACGCACAACACAAAGCAGGCAATAAGTAAAAAAAAGCATGCAAAGTGTGTCAGGTGTGTTATAAAGCCCAGTGTTGTGATAACTTCGCGCCACGCTGTTGTTACACTGACTAGAGCAAAAAAACTGGTTAGCTTTGTCGCTGCAACCAGGCTCAATGTTTTGATCTATACGTAAAAATGTAGCAAAAACGGCCATGGTTCGCCCAGCTGCGCAGAAGCAAGACTACGACAGTCGCGATTCGTTACAGTATCTCTAGCTTTGTAAAATAATAAAAAAAAAGTACTGTATAAATATTTCGACCATAGGTGCACTCAATGTATATTACTTCCGCGAAATCTGAGTTCTGTCAAAGCTTTCCAACTGAATACGCTACAATGGATTCTAATGGTCTTGATTTTGCTGCTGTAGTGCGTGGAAGAGAGAAACGATACAATTGTCTTTGCTTCAATATTTTTTTTTTCACCAACGCAAAGAGCCGAAGAGCACAGTAACTAGGCTATGATAAATATATCGCTAATGCCGCAACGATTTTTTATGGCGTATACTTAAGGTATCGCGAAATTGATTATAACGATTCAGATGTCGCAGTGTGGGCAGATATAGCGGCGCCTGCGTGTTTCTTTTGTTATAGCGGGTACCTCTCGAAGCAAAGCCTGTCAGTAGCTGCCATTCTGACTTTTGCTGCAACAGCCATGCTATACACGTGTTGTCTGCATCGAAGGCGCGGCGTGAACAGTGCAAACACTTACACAGTCTCCACATCCCTATTGTCGTACCAGCCGTTCTCATTCTTTCCGTATCTCTCAAAGCGTGGGCTACGCGGCGGGTTGAGGGATGATGCGCCGTCAGGGGCAGTTTGCCGCAGTTTCATCCTGTTGTGTTTATTTACAGAGTAGGTGTCTGTGATGCTGTCATTGTAATCCATGCTGTAGAGACGAGGGAAGAGAAAAAAAAGAGGAAAGGCCACAGTTAAGGCGAGGAAAGTGACCAACGTAAACTTTGGCGACGACACCAACGTTTCAAGTTTTCACAAAGCATCTGCACCGACTCACTGCTGCTGTGATAGGTGCAAGTGCTTTGGGATAACAAGGGTTACGCTTCGTCACCGGGGGATCGTGAGGATAAAAAGACAACTTCACCGCACCACAACCTCTTTCGGAGAACACCTCAGACACCATGCCACGTGAGACGTATTAGTCGTGAGTGGGATCTTATGCGATAAGTTAGTTTCCACGAAGGCCCAGTCCCAACGTGTATGCACAGAGATTTAGATGGCGTGTGACAACGGTATTATTGTGCCGATTGAAACTTACCGGTTTGAGCGCATGAGGCTTACACTTCACGCGCGATTAGCTTCACCATTTTTCACGACGAGCTGAACTTCTCTAAATTGAACGCTCTTCAATAGAAAACTTTCTTCAGGTATAATGCCCCAATAATGTTTCGTGGTCATTGATGCGTCAAATTTCTTTTGCGAATGCGTTTCTGCATGAAGTTACAAACGAATAGCCTCAGGACTATTTTTTGAACGATGTATTGAGGACTACATACCGAGTTTACTGGGTCAGCTCTCTTGTCCCGGCTTTTCGAACGGAAAAAAGCCGTGGTATCGCTCGCTGAGCATTCCATGTTGCTGCCAGCTCAATATGCGAGTGTGAGTTTTTGAAGTCAGAGGTCCTGCGACACCCACCTAGACTGTCTAAATACCCGCCAAATTGTCGCATTTCTTGAAACCATTTGTAACCGTTTACAGAGCATAATCACTGTGACGCCCATAATGCAACTATAGGGGCGTTGAATAAATAAAAAAGAATGTCTCCTGTTTTCCACTCCAGTGTTATTCGTTCCTGGCAACCCTTCGCGCAACAGCGCTGGAGAATCGAGTACTGCGGTCCGACATCTAGTGAAATTGAATAATATATATATATATATATATATATATATATATATATATATATATAGTGTTACATGCTACGTCGAAAAGCCACAATCATGGAATGAAGAGACGCCGAATCGCCATTGTTTGGTGTTAATTTTAACACTTGGAATTCTCTTACGTGAATTAAAAAATTGGTACAAAGACTGTTTTCGCAGCTTGAATCCATCGCAATGCGGCCGCGCACCTATAGGATCGAATCTGTGACGTCATTCGCGCTCAGCAGCTGAATGGTAGCCATTGAAGTACAGCACCGGGTAAATATAAACAATTTTGACGCGTTTCCTCCAGCGATCTGCTCTCAGGCAGGCCTTTTCATTCTTCCGTAGTCACTCAAGTGACTTACAGGAACGGGGAAACTTCAACAATGTTGCACTTGTATTGCGTGACAACAGCCTTCTTTTAATTTTTCAGTTATAGATCGTCAAGCGAGAAACGTTTTCGGGGAAGTTATAAAGTTTAAAACAAGTTAGCTAGCTGAGCAAACGAGTTTGGTAGTAAGGTCATGTAAAACGGTAACTATACTTACGGAACGTCATCAACGTTGTTGTACTGCAGATTGGAGGGTGGCACTCCGATGGGCGGAGGGCCGGCCGAGACCCTCCCGCCGCCGTACGGGTTGGCCACTGCTTTGCCCATCAGTGGGTTCTTGATGCTGTACAACCGCTGCTGCTCCCAAGTTTTCTGGCGTTTACGAAGCTTCCTGGAAGGTACAAAAAAAGGGAAAAAAAAGCGCTACTTGTCGCGCGTCCCCTTTTGTCTGTTTCAGAGTACGACCATATACGACGACACATCTGGGTTGCGCCTCTCTCGCTTTTTTAGTGCAAGCAGACCGGGGTGTAAACGAGAAATCAAAGCGGCCGTCCTATGCAGCTGCTCGCAATCGCAGGTCTGCGCACAGGGGAAGGGGTTAGGGGGGGGGGGGCGCCCCCCTCCCCTAATCATCTAAGGGGGTGCCATGTATGCCCCGTGCGTTTACTCAGTCGGAGCTGTCCCGTTATTGTCTAACGTGCAAGGGCTACGGCCATGCAGGTTTTTGACGATGATGGCGGCCGAGCGCTGCTGATGTTGCATTCCAATTAAGAACTGTTGACCTCCCACCGTTACCTCCGGAAAGCCGATGACCAAACCAAAGACAGGCCGTTGGGAGAATAACGTCATTGCTTCATTTTTCATTTTTGCACCTATTGCGAAGCTTGTTTTATTTCGGACTTGACTGCTTAAAATGTACTGATGGGCTAGTTGGTGAGCCATGATTTTCGAATAGGCAGCGCACAAAAGGGCAACGAATATGTACACATAAAGAGACGCAAACACAAGCGCTGTTCGAAAGTCAGGACTTGACTGAATGAGTTGGGGGGGGGGGGGAGGGATGCGTTACGATGAAACTTCGCTCCCCCTAATGAGGAACCCTGCTCACGCCTATGATCACAATGGTTGACGTACAAACTATAAATTGTAAACAACCGGACATGGTTCATAACTGAGAGACGGGCAGAGAAACAGCACATCCAGAACTGCATATACAACTGGAAGGGCAACTGCTCGTGCGGACTATCAACTCAGCGGCGGCACTTACTTCCTCTGGCAGGAGGAGCATAGCAGCACAATGCCCAGCACGGCGCCCAGGAAAATGACGCTGCTTAGTGCGATGATGGCGATCTCGGTGGTGCCCATCTGACTGATCTTCTCCTGCACAGACACGCCCTGAATGCGCCGGATTCGGAACGTCTCCAGGTAGCGCACGATCACTTGCGAGTTCTCGTTGAGCACGCTGAAAAAAAAAAAAAGAAATCGAAATCGTCATTTAGCGAAGTATACGAGTGATGTGTGTGCGTCACATACCGCAAGCGCAGCTTAGTGTGTACTAATCGTAAAATTTAGGCGCAGATTTATTGCGCGTCGCCATGAGCGCACGCGCAGTGAGCGAGGAACAAACGGTGGATAGAGCTCGAACAGAAATAGTCCACGTACTTGAGCAGTGTGTCCGTGTCAACGATCTCATTGGTGTCCTTGTTGATTGCGTACAGGAATAAATCAGACCTGAAAAAATGAAAGAAACAATGTCATGATACATGCACTTGCCTCAAGCACATTTTTAAATAATAACAATAGGATGTATGGCATAGATAACTCTTTAATTTTGCTCATTTCACTGATAGCTTGTCTACGTGACCTGAAGCTCTATAGAAGCACAGATACTCATCTTCGTCAATAGTCCACAGCAGAAGTTTAAAAAAAAAATTACAGTCGACCGTATGTATACCACTCAAAGACCACCCAGATTTCAAGCATCTGATCACAGCAGCTTACGATTCTGGATGCTCCATTTCGTCCTCGTGATGTGGTTCCAGTTTCGCCATTTTCACTTGGAATCCCGTGATGTTACCGAGGTACCTGTTACGGAAGGAGAACGAATATATCAGCGCATGTGCACACACGCATATTATGTGTACGCCGAGCACCGTGGGCACGACTTATTCCTTAGTCTGCCGAAGAATACACTTGCGGTAAAATAAACAAAAGCGGCCACGTTCGGCAACGAGCAATCCTTACCCGAGTATTCTGTCAATGTGTTGCTCGACGTGCACCGGAGGAGTGTCAGTGACGAAAAGGACTAGTTTTGTTTCCGGCAGCACGTAAACCTGCAAGCGAGAGTAAAACAAGACACATTTTACGTTCGAGCGTTTGCGAATACGGGGAGAAAGTATATACACCAAGTCGTGTCTCAAAGTACAGGGAAAAAAAAAAAACAGGGTTGCTGCCTTGTACCGTATGTATAGATTGCAGAGAAAAAAAAAAAAGCCGGCAGATCCCACGCATTGTGGGAATCGATGTAATGCGAAGCAGCCAGCAAAGAGCTGCATACATCGTCTTGTATGTCACTGAGGAAAATGCGTGTCATGGTTTTCATTTTAACTCCTATTATTTATGTTCGTCACACAGTAAAGTCGCGGAATACCAATTTCGGGGTAGATCTCAAGCAAGCGAAACGGCCGCCAGCGCACCATGAGCGTGGCACGTAAGTCATGCTGTACATGACATGCGTGTCATGATTTTCATGTTAACTCGTGTGTTATTCATGTTCGTCACACAGTGACGTCACGCAATACCAATTTCGGGGTAGATCAAGTTAGCGAAACGGGCGCCAGCGCACCATGAGCGTGGCACGTAAGTCATGCTGTACATGACATGCGTGTCATGATTTTCATGTTAACTCGTGTCATTTATATTCGTCACACAGTCACGTCGCAAGATACCAATTTTGGTGTATATCAAGCTAGCGAAACGGCCGCCAGCGCACCATGAGCGTGGCATGTAAATCATGCTGTACATGACATGCGTGTCATGATTTTCATGTTATGACTTGTCATTTATGTTCGTCATACAGTCATGTTACGCCATACCAATTTTGGTGTACATTCGATGAACCAAGCGACCAGGAGAGCACAAAGTCGTAGGCGGCTAGATAGATAGATAGATAGATAGATAGATACGCTCAAAGTCGCAGAAGTTCGCTAAGAAATGCTTCGCATTTAATAAGAATTTTGGCCCTGTGCTTCAGAAAGCATCAGTTCGCGAGCGCCAGCCAATCGCGATAAGGAACATGTTATGAGTGATAGAGGCCCAGCGATGGACAAGAGTTTCTACCCGCCCATTTCTTCCTTTACCCGTCGCGATACGTGTAGTCTTTTTTTTTCTTTCTTCTCCCCTATGCGATCATTGTTTCACGTTTATATCTTGACACTAATATTGTATGACGCGCTTTTTTTTTTATTTATGTTCATTTCTGTTATTTCTGTTTGCATTCCATTCTACATTTATAACTTGGCGCTAATATTGTATAATACCGTACCTTTTGTTCTATTAATTTTCTGTCTTTGTATATCGTCACCCGCTACCCTATGCAATTCCTCGACGATTGAGCGTATGGAAATATAAATAACAATAGGTAGACACGAATGCTTTGAACATCGCGGTTTCCCGGCATCTGTTTTAGTGCGAGGACGGTTTGTGTAATATTGAGGGCTGTTTGGTGGCTGCTCTTGGAGGTGAAAAGCGCGCTTGTTGAAAGGAAGCAGAGGCGCTGCTATTAAACACATGGAGACGGAGAAATTTTTTAAAACTTTTAGCTCGAACAACACCAGGTTTCATGACGATTGTTTCATTTAAAAGTTAAACTGTATCGATTGTTTAAAAATAAACTTTTTATGCCTGCCATTGATTTTCTTAGAAATATTCTTGAAAAATTACAAAAATTCTGATACCTCAGCGATAAAAGTCAGAAGTATTTTACCTGCCAATGAAAAAAAAGCTGTCACAATTCTGTAAACTTCACCGAAAGCAGACAAAATCGATGCATTTTGCACCGCACTAATCGGCGAGTGAGAATTTTGCAAAACCTTCGTAAACATTGCAACAGTTTCATGTAAGCTGTAAATACGTCTATCAATTTTTGCCAGCTTTAAATGTTCCAACGAATGCATTCAATCGAACTCCTATGCGCTTGCTTTTGGTGGGAAGCTGCGAATGCATAATTTATGCGGCTACTTTTTCTATACAACCAACTTTCGAGACTTTAAAGAAAAAAAAAGTATTCCAGGCGCTAGGTCACAGTTGCGCGCCATACTATGACGCGAAGTGAACTTTTTCTCTAATACGGAAAAAATTTCATACTAATAGGTGCTGCGAGTTTTATAAAAAGCATTTCTGCAGGGGGAAATAGGAGTTGCCCTCGAACTCAGGCTCGCACTTGAAGACAGCACTTGCTTCACTGTTAATAAAGGCACAGTAATGTAAATAACGGTCCAATAACAGCCGGTTACCTGGGACACGAAGCAACAGTAAAGTATGACGGAATAAGACAAATAAGCAAGCCGCATGGCCAAGTTGTTTGCTTCTGCATGCTGTGGCCTTGAGGCAGTACATGCAAGTCACGCGGCACTTTTGCCATCACGTTAAGCCACCGCAGTGACGTAATGACAGAGACGGTCCTTCATAGTAGTTCGCACGACTTACAAAGACATTGGCTACGGCGGCGTTGCCTCCCTCGGAGCCCTCGCGGTCGACGGCCTTGACGTCGAATCCGTACATTTTGCCGCCGTCCAGGGAGAAGGTAACCACGGAGCGCACCACGCCAGTCAGTGGATCGATCTGGAACTTGGACGACGCGTCCTCGGGCTTCTGGATAATCTCGTAGCGGATGGCCCCGTTGAAACCCGTGTCGGCGTCAGTGGCCTGTCCGGGAGACGGTACAAAGAGTGCGCGTGAGAAGGATGCGCCAATAAGGGGAAAATTGAGCCAACTGAGGCCTCGTCTTAGGCGGTAAAGACAGACCGAAGACGACGGGAAGATTAAAGACGGATATACTAATGTGGAGTTTCTGGCGCAGTATATCAAAAGTGCGAGCCACAAGGGCACTCGAATGCATATGAAACGTTCTATATACTAATCGTAGCACCGTGCTTATTGCACTAACGTTTTACTGCCGCCTTGAAAGGACGGTAAAGCTTCCATAAGCGGGATGCCCGCTCTTTGAACTCTCTAATGGACTTCATTCAGTGGCCTAACATAACCTTGTGGAACGTCGCCGAAGTCGCTCTCACGAGCTCACCTTTCTAGAGTGATAGTGTGATCGGTGTATTTCCGGGTATCCCTGCTCGCTCAATGGAAATATCCATAATTGCTGAGCCTACGTTATAGAAGCGTGGTATCGATCGTAAGCGAGACAAGCGCGGTACTTGAAAACAAAACTAAAAAAGTGATATTGAGATTATTTATAAATGTGCTCCTCGAAGAACGGCGATGAGCTATAAATGAAATATTTGCAGATCAGGGAAACACTCGCCTATGCAAGTGCGCAGCTGGACAAATTTCGGTATATTTACGTTTCCGTCTGCCTGCGACTCTCCCGGTAACAATAAAATACGCGCCCCAGGTATAATCTGTTCTGGCGCTGATTTATACGTTCTTCACCGGTTATGTTGTTGTCTCATATAACGCACGTGCATCACTAAGAGCGGCATTAATTGCCACTCATTTAAACCTATAACTTACTCATACACACTCATGTGAGACCTTAGCACGCGGATCCTCTTTCTTCAAAAAATAAAAAAAGAAAGAAAGAAAAAGCAACGTTCACTGGACCGGTAGAGACAGAGAGGTGCTTGATTAAACGTGGGACGAGGTGGGGTGGCCCTATAGAACTTCCATTACCATAAGCTTGGTGCCCGAAACCTAAAGACCCAGTGAACTGATCGAGGTGTGCTTCTCAAGCTCGTATACAGCGAACATTCACTTGACATCTGTTATGGCTTGGCCAACAAGCGATAGACACTTGGGAAGGGACACTAAAAGAGCTCAGACAGACAGACGGGCATTGGCTCTCGGACGATAAGTTCAATAAGACACTATTGCATTTTTTTTTACGGAAGAAGGACATCCCGGCCACATCTAAAAAAAAAGGCACATATGCGGCAGAATAATGCTTACGAGAACGGAAATCTGGGCGAGTTCGTAAGAATGCATCATAGAGCAGGTAGCGCAAAAAATACGTTGACACAAGCCGGGACCTGTTCCTGCTCTATATGATGCGGCAGAATAACGTGCGCGAAAGGAAGAAAGAAAAAATCACTCACGTGTAACTTGGTGACTTGATAGCCGAAGGAAGCCTCGAGAGGCACGGCGGCCACGATGGGTTTGCCCTGGTGGTCGAACACGGGCGAGTTGTCGTTTTCGTCACCCACGTTTACCACGACGAGGGCCTCGTCGAAAGCGACATGCGCCGATTCCTCCTCGGACTTCTTGCCCTTCTTGGCCGCTGCAAACGCCAGGCGGCAAGTGAACGACTTATCGAACCATTACGCAAAATGATGTCTGTACGAACTATATATAGTATAATTAGGTGATATCCCTTCAACGTTGTCTGTCTAGCGCCGACACACGTTCTTATATGCTCGGGTTGGTGAAGATAAATCGTGTTAGTTCTTCGTCGACAGTGACACGAAAACGCAAAATGCCCACGCTAATGTATCACATTATTCTCATTTGCAGCTAAAATAAAATCTGTCACTTGTATTATTCACACTAACAATTTCTTATTGTTTTGAAACGAGAGCCTGCTAGGAGCGCTTTAGGCGAAACGGCGGCATACGTCGCTAAACTATCGCTGGCGAGAAATTCGAGACGCCGGACACACATACCACCTGCGTGTACGCATGACGGTTCTGTTTTCACGTTCTGAGCATGTGTACTGTACAAAACGTAGCGTTCGCACATCTTAAACGTGCGCATCTCTAAACCAATCTAATCTCGGACATGTATTTTACGCTGGACCTTGATTCGCTCTAGCGTGCACTTCAAAACACGTATACTTGCGCGAACTGAGGTCTTTCCGCGTTTTCTTTAAATCAAGGATTTGCTGTGGAGGTTAGATCTTATTTTGTGTCTTCAAATGTCAAAAAGGATAATCAAACTGAGTAATTGTCTAGCTGTCTTCCACGAATTCCCCTTTCTCGTGTATTTGGATAAGTGCGCTCGACGTAGAGTTGATTCTTATGTTCACCTCTAATTAGCAGGTAAACAATTGTGAACGCGAACTTGCATTCCGCAAGCCATAAGCGCCGCTGCTTTTTCGACACTACCGTTGTGTGCATGTCTGAAGAACAACAGCGCTCGACAGAAATGGCCAGGTGAACTCTGGATACAATGCGTATGTTCTCCCACAAGCCTTTATTTAAGCCTTGTTTGTTTGACTGTAAAATGGGGTGGTCGTGCTAAGTGCTAAGTGCGCATTGCTGAAGTTTAAGGTATGGGGATAAAAAAAATGCGTTCTTTTAGCGCACCCTAAAGGTGTGCGCATACTGGCCGTTTGCAGTTGTATTGACCAGTCCTGCGGCTCTACGGCGTGTGTATACCGCACTGGCGGCGCTGTCCCCGCTTTGACCACTTTATGAGCGGAGAGACTCTGCACTGTGCTGTATCGGGCAGTACTGTGAAGGTTCTCCATTACGACCAGCAGTGCGTGCCTGCCAAACTACGTCTCTCCTGGCGATTTCGTTGACTGGTGCTTTCGCCCATTTTCTTTACTTGGCAACTTACGATATTTTTCTCTAAAAGGTTTCTTGATCTCATAGACACACAGTAAAATAGTTGTAAACTTCAAGTACGCAGGAAAAAACAAACCTTGTCCCTTATGATTATTATTATCATTGTTTTGCAAGTTTGATTCTTATTGCGATCATATCTCGCGCAATCGCCGCAAAATGAAAACTTACAATATTGAATGAGAAAACGACACTTACCCGCGCTTTCTCGCACCGCTCGGCCCACTCGCTTCTTGTTCATGGCACGCACTTTGACCACATACTTGGGTATTGCTTCTCTGTCCAGGCTAGAGGTCACCGACAGTCGGCCTGTGTCGGGCTCGATAGCAAAGAGTCCTGTGGCGATAGAGATGACCACGTATTGACCGCGTAACCTAGGCGCTGTTGTGCTTCTTGTTATAGTAATAGTGCACCCTTTCGTGAGCTTTTGCGATCTCTAGCAATACTACTTAGCAAGTACACTTCTGCAATGTCACTCCTCACATGCCACCCTTGTGAGTTTAAGGAATACATTTTCGTGCGAGCTGAATCGTTTTGCTCGCTGCACAAATGTAGAAAATGGTCACTGCACATGATTCCCCAACTCCAAGGCCTAACGCCACAAGACACTTTAATTGACGAAATGGAAGGCAACCGCACTTCACTCTATATTACTGAGGTGCTGCTGCAATTACTGCCCCGATTTCAAAAACTGAGAAGAACATTCGTTGGCTAGAGTACTACATATTTGGTTATTAATTAATTGATGGTGGGGCTAACCCAAGTAGGCGTTATTACGCAAATATTATGAGCCACATTTCTTTCTTTATACATACGAGTGCTTGTGCGCATTCAGAAGTCTTCGGTACTCGAGAATGTTTCCTAGGAGCATCCTCCAACGAAATCGTGATGAAAAGTAAGTCGATAGCGAGGACATACGGGCTCACAGATAGCTCACAGATAGAGGCTAACGCTCACAGATAGCGAAAAAAAAAAAAAGAGATTTCCGAATTCGTGCGCCTCAGTGCATTAGAGACAAAAACTTACCGTTGTAATTGTTGCCAACTATCGCATACTGAACGGGCCTGTGAGCGATTTCTTCCGTTGCGTTCAGATCAAGGATGACCTGTGGCGCCAACTGATTTTCGAACACGAGCACCTCGTACATTCGAAGTGGGAACAAGCGCACTCCCTGTCCGCTACCGATGATGATGTTGACCTGAAATGAGAAGGAAATTATTGTTGTAGTTATAACCTCGTTAAGTATTTGCATAGGCTAAAAGTATAGAGTTGTAAGGTAGGGCGTGTTGGAGCCGTTGCTTCAGAGCACGGATAGATCTCAATTCGCATTTGTTCTTTCCATTTTCAAGATACAAGTACCTAAGGAGCAAACAGGCGTATGGCGCGCCGTCTGTATGCAAATGCTGTGCGACTAAGTGCCTACGTAGAACAATAAAGAGAAACGCCAAGACTTGTTTGTAGTGTAGCAAAACTACCCTGCAGACTAGTTGCGCTCTTTTCTGTCTTCCCGGGCTTGTATTCACAAAAAACGTCTTACGGTAAAAATGTTCGTAAGGGAATATTTCAGCCAATCACGATGCGGGACATATCATTAGCGAAGCCGAATGACCAATGGAAAAACGCACTTACGAAAGAGAAGTTTTATGAATTCGTCCCCTGTTACTTCTTTCTGCTTGCGCAGCGCGTCAAAAATTGTTTATAATGTCACTATCCACTTAAGCTTCAGTTAGTGCAACAGTGAGATATCAGACACTTAGACACACGCTCTCCGTTTCTTATAAAGAGACGGAAATTTAAAAACGCCGCTTCAAAACGTGAAAAAAAAAGAAGAAAAGTCTCTTTCGAAAGCAGAGAAAGCCCCCCGAGGCGTCGGCCTAGTGAAGTTGTTTTTAGTCTGGCATAACAAAGCCCCGGTAAGCCCTGTAGTCTGGTACGCAAGTGTCTGGTAAAACAACTCGCGAGGCTTTGTGCAAACCTAATCCACATACAAAACTCTCTGATCGCCCAATTACTGCAAGCTTAAGCTGCATGCAGAGGGTCCCAGCTGCTGCCGACGGTATATGCACGCGCGCTCACCTCGGCGTGGTCAGATTTGGGCGGGTCTCCGTCGTCGGTGGCCGACACGACGAGTCGGTAGTGGCTTTGATGGATGCTGTCCAGTGCCTTCGCCAGTCGAATTTCTCCCGTGTTAGGTTCCACCGAGAACGTATCTACCTCGTTGGGATCTGAAACAACGAAAATATCGGCAGCAAGTTTAACGCATGAGCTCATACACCGTGGCAAACAATTGGCACGGGCAACGCTGAACGCGGATAGCACGTGCCTTCGAGAGCAATGTTTACGGTCCCCAGTAATGGCCATCCTTCTGATGGTGAAAAATTCAGTGTTTGAATATGCAGAAAAAAAAAAAACAAAAACAGTGCGCGTGAGCTACATCGTTGAAACGCGAAACGGAACGCTTTCAGCGCATCCGCAAGGTACGCGTTGTCGATTCAACAATCAGACAATAGCTGCGCGTAATTATATGCCAGTCGAGTTCAGGAAACATCCGCAGCGTAAATGCAGATTGTGAGTTTCGTGTCGTGTACTAAGTATGAGGCGAAAACGATGTGAAAACCGCGGCGCTGGAGAATCACCGACCGTCATTATCTATATGACGTCTGTGAGAACGACGATATCGATGTTAGCGACTCTATGATTTGTTACAGTGCCGAAGTGAGCCTGCTTTGCCCCAGAAAAGGGTTTTATGGAACCTCACAATAGAGACACCATTCATATGATTGGTTCTACGAGCAAATGTCTCGCAAAGTTACGCTAGTTACAACTGCACAGTCATATTCGGCTTTTGAAAGCTGCGCGATGAGATTAATAAAGGTATACGGCATGTCCCGAAAGAAAATTAACACAAATAAAGGCGTCAACAGTTATGAGCGATGAACTTACTGTCTAGTGTGTAAAGGAAGTTGCCGGGTCCAGCGTCCAGGGTGTAGACGACGTCACCGACACGTGTGTTTTCGGCCACCTCGAGAGTGTAGACAGATTTGGGGAACTCTGGCACTACGTCGTTTCGATCGGTCACCGTGACCCACAGTTTGGCCATGGCGCTCATGCTGGGCTTGCCCTGGTCGTACGCAATCACGGTCATGTTGTAGAACTCCTGCTTCTCAAAGTCCAGCTTGCTCAATGTCCATACGGTGCCGTCTGTTAGGGGGACAAAAAACGCATGGTTAGCATAAACTTATAGAGAGCGGCTTTTTTTTTTGTACTCTGTGGCGCGATTTGGACCGCAGCTATTTATGGCTAAAGTTCCCGCGAAACCCGTTTCACGATGACTGTAGACGCTGATGCGCCTCCACATATCTGCTTGATGATATGCCGGAAGTAGCTGTTAGCGTAAACAATGTCAACATAACTTTAGTACATTTCAAAGTCTCTTAATACATCTCACAGTGTAATAGAAGTCGATTAAGAATTAATGATCAGTAGTAGTTCTCAGGGCTAGTTCTTCATTACGGTACATTTTTGATGAGTTGTCTCTACGCATTCTTAGGTGATTTGCCCTCACTGCCAGGGCTATCTAGCCGGGAGACGGAACGTATTATACAGACCTTTGCTGTCAATGTAGAATTTGTTGTCGTGTCCACCTCCAAGCTTGTAGAACACAAGGCCATTTTCACCAGTGTCAGGGTCGAAGGCGCGGATCTGGGTAACCTAAAATGTGAAAAAAAAACAATGAAACAATTCATACACGATTTACGAAAACAGAACACGATGCTTTGACGCTATAGAATTGGAACCAGAAAAAAACAACAACAACAGAAATAGAAACAAAAATGGTAGTCAGTGTCGCACCTTTTGGCCAGGGTCGAGGTTCTCTGGAATTTGAGCCAAGTACGGATCAGTGAAGAACCTTGGTTTCTCGTCATTGGCGTCTTCAACAGTCACAGTAATGTTCACTGTCGAGTTTTGAGGAGGGTCCCCGTTGTCCAAAGCCTGAATTCAGAAAAAAAAAGTATGACTTTTGTTGGCATGGTTCTAATGTCAGTAAAGAGAGACCTAAAATGGAAAAACAGATAAGTAAGTTTTACTTACAAGGACATGGAAATAGTACTTGAACTTGGTCTCCCTGTCTAGTATACCAGTGGCAAATAGTTCTCCTGTATGCACATCTACGTGGAACGGAAGATCTGCGAGAAACAATGAATATAGCGAAAACAATTAAACACACGTGTTAAGAATTGTGTACCCTTACTGAGCGAAGGTCGCATTACGTTGTAATTGCACGACACGCTGAAGTTAACGTACTTTCGCAAAATTTGCGCATGCTTCCACTTTATTCACGGTGCGGCCGTATATAATACTGGCCGCATAATCGAATAGCGACGGTATTTTATGCCCGCGCGACAAAATGCTGCGTGACAGAGTTGTACTCATGCGGTACAGAGTGGTACAGACCAAAGCATGCACTGCTGCCATTACAGCGGAGATGTGTACACGTGGCACGTACTCTGGTCTTTCCTGGCAACGATGGCGTAGTCGACGGCTCCGTTCTTTCCGCGGTCCTCGTCGACTGCCCGGAGCACACCAAGCCTGGCGCGCTGATCCTTGTAGTTGCCCTCGACAATGGTGAAGCTGTATTCGGGTTTCACGAAGGTAGGCTTGTGGTCGTTGACGTCCAGCACAGTGATGTTCACCACTATCAGGTTGGCCAGGCCACGGCCGTCAGAGGCGGATACATTGAGCAAGTACACCGTCTCGGGCTTCAGTGCGCCCACCACGAAGATCTCGCCTGCGAACGAGCGCACGTTATGGTTCACCTGTATTCTTTTCCAACACGAGCTTCCTTAGCAGAGCGGTTCTTGACATAGAGGCCTGTGCCGAGGCCGTTTTCAACGAGTCTCTCCATTCAAAGCAATGCACATGTTTTAGGTGTGACTACATGTAATTAAAAGTTCCGCATCATTGAATTCCATAAGACGGAACTCTCAGTCGACTCACATTAGTAAATATTGGTTCGATGACCATATTTGTTCACATTTATGCACTTATCGTATAACGACACCTGAACTGAAAGACCGAGAAGCCTGTCATTGCAACGTGTTTATGAATGTACTCTAATTTGCAGATAAGGAACAACATCTGCTGAGATCGAAGTGCTGTCATAGGCTGTGCATATGGGCGCATTGATGCGAACAGTCAGAACTCAGCGCAATGTGGAAATCGCAGCTTCATTAATCGCAGCTTGATTTGTATGAAGTCGGCAAATATTCGGGCTTCCAAATTTGCGTCCACTAATGAAAGCTGGGCTAAACGAAATTCATCAGCGCCGGTCTTGTACAAGTGCTCTCACCTCTTGTCAGTTTTTGCTCGGAACTTTTGTTTTTCTACTCTTCTAAACGTTTTGTTTGCAGAGTACGAAAAGAAAGCAACAAAAGATACACAAGCCGGAGAATAACGACGAGAATTCTCGGAAAGTTAAACATATGGTCCGTAATGAGTCTGTACAGCTAGCTTTTAGGGTGTCACACAACGTTTACCTAGTTCTTTTTTTTGCTTATCACACGTTGCTCTTGAAAGTTTGGCTTCATTGCGCGCAAACGTATACGTGGCTTGCAGTACTGACCCGTGGCTTACACTCAACGGGGCACATTCAACTCGGACAAAGCGCGACATTTCGAGCACCCAGCGTGTACAGCTCAAGAGACGCACCTGTCTGACGGTCGATGCGCACGTTGCCCCGGGCGCCGGACACGATGGAGTACTCGACCTTGGAGTTGGGCCCCTTCTCGTCAGCGTCGATGGCGGACACCTGGGCGACGCGGGCACCCGGCCGCGCTGTCTCCGGCAGCAGTACGCGCAAAGGTCCGTGCTGGAACGTGGGCGCGTTGTCGTTCTCGTCCTCCACCTTGATGGTCAGGTACGTGGTCGAAGAGAGGTTGCCCAGGTCTCGGGCGGTCACCTGAGCCACATCGCCGCCGCCACATTAGCTGACGCCACACGCCAAAGCACTCAAAGAAGAGCAAGAAGATAAAGAAAAAAAATGTTGGCAGATTAATGATGCACCGGAAGACACACTTATAGGCATACGGTCGTCATGTGCATGCGCATCGGTAAGCCTTTTCTATCCTACGATCAGTGCATGGAAAGCATGGGGGGGGGGGGTCTTGATAATCGAAGGGGGGAGCTGGCGCCGTGTCTGCCACACACCTTTACTTAGTCGGACCTGCCCCGTCATTCCACACAGGTTTTTTGACGGTAACGGTGGTCAAGAACCTCTGATATTGAATTTTAAGACCAGCTTACTTCACGCCTTTACCACCGGAAAGTGGGGGACCGAAGGCAGACCGTTGTAAAAAGCACGTCATCGCTTCATTTTCATTTTTTGCATCCATTGCGAAGCTTATTTTCTTTCGGACTCGATCATAGGGGGGGGGGGTGCCTTGAATCTTGTCCCCCCCCCTAATGGAGAACACCGCGCACGCATATGATGGCACGAGGAAAATCGCTTGGAAAATTTGATGTCGTCTTAGTGTAGCACAGACAGTGTGCCTATTGCCATGTTTTCTATCACATAGCACGATCAGCAATATGACGCAGTGTAAAAGAAGGAAGGTAGAAAACACTTTAAACTATCAAAATTTGAAAAAAAAAAAATGTCCCAGAGCAACAGTGACGCTTTGGCTCCCTTAACTCAATCACTATGAAAAGCGCGCACTTACGCGCCCCCGACTCCTCGATACGTTGAGAGACTCCCACGTTACCCTGAGATGTATTTCTGGTAAACTCTGAGAGAAAGCTAACTAGATTCTTGCGCCCAAAGGAACGGCCACAAAAAGGAAAGTACACATATAGAAAGTATTTTTTGTGTGTTTGTTTCCTGTATGAATCTCCTCATTTACCGTCGTGCACCAACTGGGCTAACAGCGTGCTTTTGAATGAGTTCTATGACGCCTCCATCACTCCTGAAAAATTTTGGAGAACGCCGATGCTCTACGTAAAGCCTTTTTTCCCTCTTCATCTAGAAGGTATACGGCGCGCTCACAACGTTAGTGCTGTGTCGCGTTTGTCAAAAAGCAAATTGTGTTTTAGAGGTAACCTCTACCACGGCCGGGCTAGCGAGCGCGCGCGTGCAGTCTAGCCCGGCCGTGCCTCTACAGAAGATCCTTGTAGAGGGTTACCAAACCCGGTCTTGCTTATATGTAGCTTGAAGCAGCGAATGATTAAAAAAAAAAAGCGGGAAATGGCGGCATTTTCGCGACGTGTTCGCCGGCCGACCTCTCTCGGCGCTCGTTTTCACTCTCCCATAAAGTCCCAGAGCCCCACCTCGACGGAGGCGCAACTGCTGTATTGCAACGTAGCAGATGATTCCATCTATTCTTACGCGAGTGGGATGGTCATATAGACTTTGTTGCTGGCAGTTTTTAGGCTATAAAATTGCACCTGAGAGGTTAATTTCAGCATGACGAAGGCAGAAAGCCCTGCGCTGCCGCCATTCTTGAAGAAGGAGTGGCGCGCTCATGAAACATGGTCACATCAGGCTCGGGAGGAGCGTTTGAATGAATAGATCGCAGCTTGAAGGATTCGGACATATTTAAGTAACGCTAAGAGGACCAGAACCAAAAGAACGCAGGACACGACGCTGTAAAGTTCCACTTTCGTGTTATGTGCGTGTCTTTTTTGGAATCACGTGCATTTTAAACATATCTGAATCTTGGGCACACCAGCTAGAGTAACTGTTTTCGGATGACGCAGTTTGACATTCGCGTTTGTGAGCTTCATCGGTGAAATACATCCGTTCGTGCTATCCCAACTTTCGCGTAGCTTTTAAGGTTATTTTATGTAGTCTTCCGAGCGCGAAGACATTTTTAACTCATTGCGTGGTTATCCGAGTCGGAAAGTGTTCAACAATATCGGTTCGTTTACGTCGAAACGTATGCTGAGCGAGCTCAGCGTTAGTGACCAAAGTCGGATAAGCCATCTCTGCAAGATGGAGAAAAAAAAAAAAAATACGTCGACGACTCCTTAGTATGCTCAGGCTTAGTCTATAAAGCAAATTTAAAATTATACCCCGCTGTTAATTTGTGTGAAAAGGGGGAGTGTATTTTCACTCAATACTGTATACTACAACTTTAAGGTGCACCAAGGAGATTCCATTGGCAGGTTAGATTAAAAATCTGCATCGACGGTTCGAAATGACAATCGCTGCGCGAGCCCTTCCTTAAATGGCACCATTTGTTCCAGTAGCTCGTGGGAAGTCGCCAAAGATGGCCACCCTACTGTCTCTTCTCGTTATGCCACATTTTCTCGCGTATAATCCGCACCCTCAACAACGATTCGCGGAAAAGTTTCCAAAAATGATCCCCTCGTATTTTTGCGAAGTTAGCTTTTTTGCATAGCTGACAAGCGCTGCCTTGAAGCCACCTTTGCAAACCGAAATTTGCGTTTTGTTTTGACTTTAGCTCCAAATTTTAAAATTGTTGGGCGGTTATACGCGAGAAAATACGGTATGTAATTTTTCTAAATGATGCATGGGGGGCCTTCGCTACTAATATCGGTGCACTGTGGCGTCTCAAAGCTTCCTCTTGTCTAGCTTGTAAATACAAACACTTATCTTCCGCCTTCGTCTAACGTGTTCAGCCATTAGTTATCACTGATAACTCCTCCTCCGCCACTTCTCTTTTGCGAGTGACGCGAGGCTTTTACGCGTCAAATTTTAACACATGGTGCAGACAAACGATTGAAAGGTACCCACCAAAAGCTCGTAGCGATCGGCCAGTTCACGGTCCAGGGCGGTGACTGGGTTCCCACCGCTGAAGATAACCACACCCGAGTCGAGGATAGTGAACAGGTCACTTCCCGAGCCGCCGAGAGAGTAGTGAACCACGGAGTTGTTGCCACTGTCGTTGTCGACGGCCATGATAGTCGGGTTCTGTCGAGAACAACAAGGAAAAACGGGACAGTGTCTCAGAGCACATAATCTGGGCAAACATTTTATCTTCACATCATTCCGAGATCACCTAACTTCACGGCTGCATGTTGCTCGACACACGAAACAAACAAGCGCAGTTTGTAGCAATGCATTCGTATCGACTAGCTAAGCTATGAACTTTGCTGAAGTGTCTACCGTTATCGGCGCACCCCACTGCACACAAATAAAAAGAGAGCTACATATTCTGTGCACTCTTTCATTCACTCGAACACTGTTACTGTGAGTTAAGAGCTGTAGTTTCCTGGACGTATAAGGAAGACTCCCACGTGATCATGTGGGTTTCTCCCTAAACGTGTGTACTCTGGCCCGTGTTACACCCAGTTTCTTGCTGCACGCAACGAAAGTTGTGATCTGAGTGCTACGTTGGCAGACAGCATTTGCTGCAGCGTTGTGTGCGAGGTCGCAACGGCGCACCAGCAAAGGTGCGCCTGGGCGATCTCGAAGACCGCGGCTGAAAATGCCGCTTAGCGAGCCCTCCGCGAGGTGGCGCGAGGCGACGCTGCATCCAATAGGGAGCATTCGTCGAATAGTTTGCATGATGATTCTCACATTATAGTGGAGTAGGATTCTTCGTTGTGTCCCGTGTACATTTTCAGCTTCCCACAGGTATGTACAAAACGGATCTTACGACACTATTAATTTGGGAACTTCTCTATCTGCGAGGACGGTTTCACTCTGAAAGCATTACCTGCTGACTTCAGCGAAACGGCTGTAGTGCAGTGGTTTAGAAAGTCCCGCGTGAGTTATAATTTTAACGTTGCGTAGCGCCATGGCCCAAACAACGTATGACGAACGGACGAATTCGAGTGCTCTTTCTCAGTCACCTAAACACTCTTTGATATAAGAGGGAACGTCGATTGCTCTAATGGTCCGCAATCATTAGAATCGCACTTCTGTGCAAGTTGCCAATAAGTAAGTGCATATAATATTGTTACGGATATATATATTTAGACAATCAAAGGAAATAATACTTTCTCAAGAGCTGCAATTTTTTTTTTCAAGAGCTTGTAAAAATGAACTTTTGTGAATACTTTGGGGTAGAGAGAAATAATATGCTACGTTCTGCGGAAATTGATTACAAAAGAAAGGAATACATTATGACAGAAGCTGCAGAACATGACAATGTATTTTAAGTCTATTTGTATATAATATCAGTAGCTTTCATTCGCGAGACAAAAAGGCAGCTTTTCACGCGCATACAAAGGAGATTTTCCCTGCGCTTCATGACTCGAACTGGCTATTTTGCATTTATTTCAACTACTCGAGTTGCAAGGCAGCCACGATAATAACATCCGCTTGTTTACTTAGTGAAATCGCTACGAAGAGTTGGCTTCTAGCATGTCATACATCGGCGAACAATAGTTTAGAAGGGAAAAAAACGTAAACGTGGGACCAATTCACAAAGCACTTCGTACGAAGGAGTGCTTTTAGATGCGAAGCAGCTTTTGCTCGGGGCTGTGTCTGTCGTCGGTGGGGGCGTCCGCGCTGCCCTGCACATGCGCCTACTCTCTCTCCCACTCTCCTCCTTTACGCAGGTGTTCGGTCTTCTTCTCTCCTCTCCTCCCCCGCGCTGCAGCCGCGGCGCAGCCTCTCCTTCCACGTGATGCAGCCGCGCCGCAGCCAAATGCAGCCTGTAACCCACTCTGTCCTCTCCCTCCCCCATTTCTTGTGTATATACGCGCGGGCGCTCGGTCGGCTTCCGTCATTCTCGCTTCGCTCCCGTTCAGATGAGTTGTAACGTCAACGTCGGCGCCACTCGTTCACTCGGCGCTAACGGAAAACAACGCACAAACAGAACGTAATGATAACACAAACACTAAATACAAACCTCAGACACTAACCGAAACGCCGAGTGAACGTAACGGAAAGTTGGTGTGCGCCCCCAATGCTGCTTCGCATTCCCTCATGGTTCCCTTGAGTAGGAGATGGTGTAATTTTTTTATAACAGGCGCCCGCGAACCGTCGTCGCAAACATAAGTGTAGATGATCGCAAACGCGCAAGCAATTCTTACGATTGAGGAGCTTGGCGAATTCGAACGATGATGAGTTCTTACCACTGTGACTAAAGTGCCCGGAGGTGAGTTTTCCCTGATGGTTCCTTGGTAAGACTGCATGAAGGTCGGTACTTCGTCGTTGACGTCGACGACCTCTACGGACACTTCGCTGACGCTCTGAAAATACGAGAAGTAACGTGTTACAATAGCGCGGTTTTGTTTCGGGTATTCATGGCAGCAAAGTTAAAATGTCTCGTTTTGCCCCCCCCCCCCCTCCCCTCTCCTTACCATGAAAACAAGAACTTCGAGGTTAAAGCACAGCAGGTTGAAAAAAAATTGAGTAATGACACCATAGCTTGAACCAACTAGCGTAATAACACAATTTTTCTGTGATACATACATAGGCGGAGAACGTGTACAACGGATGTCGCATATAATGACGATAACGTTCTGATAATCTGTCGCGTATAAACTGCACTCACCACTTTGGTCGTCGGTCGCTTCTCTTCCAACATGACCGTAAACGTGTACTTGCTTCTCTTCTCACGATCCAGACCGACCTTCGTGAATATCTCTCCATCCTGCAGTGGGAATCGCGGAGGATGAGTTACCGTTAGCGACATCTTTCCGCATACCGCTTCGCTACGAGCGGCTATAGGTATACTAAAGAAAGAGAGACAGCGATAGCGAAGTCGGTTACCTTGGTGATGTTGAAGAAGGGCCGCACTTCAGTGTTGATAATGCTGTAACGCATCTGGCTGTTGGCGCGAATGGTCCTCGTCTGGAGTTCAACTTGGCCCACGATGGCACCGGGGATGTTCTCGAGAACCTTGAACTTGTAGTGCAGCTGGTCAAACCTCGGATCGCGCTCCTCGGCTTCGCTGACGTAGATCTTCATGGGAGCCTGATTGATTACAAAAAGGAAAGTACTGATTACTCGGACTGCTCGTGATCCCGACCGGCGTTTCCGCACGGCGTCTGATTTCATTTCTTGACAGTGGTGCTTACTTGTCGGGTCAGAAAAGACTCAGCTAGGAAAGAAAGAAACAAAAACCTTCTGATTCACAACTATTTCCGTGCTTAGATGGACGCTGCGTTGAAGGTGGATCGACAGTGGGCAGACGACACGATTGCGCTTCAGCACTTACACTAGTAAGCACTATCGGAATCAAACACTTTGCGCCGCAGTTTCTGTTCAATCTTCGAGCACTAGCTTACTTGACGCATACTTCGGTGACAAGCTCGCTTAAGAGCGTCGGCGTGACAACAGTCGCTGTCCCAGCGCTCTCCACGTTGTTTCGGTTGGAAGTATTGCAGGGTATAGAACAAACGCGGGCACATTTTCGCAATTTTGACATAGGCTCGCGCGTTTTCGCCGTTGGAGAGCCAAAATGTCTTCCTTGGCCAATCAGTAATAGCCACAGGAAGAATGATGCTTTCATTTGTTAACGTTGTGAACGCGGCCGCATGAAATGTCCTGACACAGCTTACGGAGAACTTATCGAAACGCTTCACTAAACGATTATGTAGATACAGCCAGTACGCATAAAGAAAACGAAAATGAGTATTGGACGGATGATTCTCCTAGAAGCGAAAAATGAGAAAGCACTTCTTACCGCCGCTTTCCAGAGGCCGTCATTTGCTTCCACGGTCAGTGAGTACTCTTGGCTCTCCGAAATGTCGAGCGCTCGGGTGATGTTCACAGTTCCCAGAACGGGGTCAATCATGAAGGGCACTGCGGAAAACAGTATAGAGGGAGGTTACTATAGGTACGCAAGAAGCAGGCTTTCAGTGTACAGAACTGTTCACAGCACCGTTTGGCACCGTGTCATATTTCATATTTGTTATTGCTTTTAGACAATGAAGACTCTCGCAGAAAAAAAAAAAGGACCCCACGGTGTCTGTGGTGCGGTCAACGCTTGTTAGATTATAATGCTTAGCAGGTACCAGTATAACGCGGCATGGAGCCACTGATGACTACACGGCCTCGCTACTTCGAAGATGTGCAATTTTGAGACACTTTTGTACCGTCTTTGATAACGTGAAATTTCCATATTCTCACAGATATCAAAAACGAGATTTTTACTCTCTCAATTTTTTTTTGGTGCCGTTATGAACTACACATTCTTGTAAAAACAACATACAAACAAATATACACACAAACGATTTCGCCAACCCACGTCAAAACACTCAATCAATGGAATGAAAATTTTGTTTTCCACCAAGTGAAGATCTTAGCTTCTCTTAGTTTTACCGGACGCTGTACACTTGCAAACATCTTGTGATGCACACTCATATGTTTATAACTGCTTTATGATAGCTTCACGCGAACACTTATAGGGTAATCTGCTTTACCGAAAATACCTGAAATGTTCACGCTCCGCTTGAACGCTTCTGGCAATTGAAAGCGTAAAAAATAATCCGCTTGATCGGCACCGTAAGCGTAAAGAAGTAAAGAAAAACACTTGCAGATGCTCAGCGACGGAAACTTCAAAGTCAAATTAAAATATTTTATACGTGTTCTCCGACTCCGGTGTGTGGACAGCGTTGACGCTGCATACCGAGGACACGAAAAATGTCCCTTTTGCGATGTCTCAAAATCGTGTCAGTATACTCCTTTAAGTATAGATGTACCGACGCATAACTCATAAAGCAGGTTCAGTCGGATTCCGGCGATAAGTAAATACGTCGGGTTCTACTTGAGCCAGCGTTTGCTTAGAAGCTGTAGAGTTGCGTGAGTTATTCCTTGCTAGAAGAAAATAAAAAATAAAACTGCTTCATGTAAAACAACTGCCGAAAAGCGGTCAAGGTTTTGCAGTTACATAGACTTGAATTTGCGAGGTCACGTTGCAGGACTACGATTCACTTCACGAGTACAGCACATTTTGTCATGTAACAGCTTATCGTTTAATGAAAACGGTATCTATTTTAATCAGCATGGCAACAATATTATCTGCGTAAAGCGTGGAGTGCAAGCTTTCGGCCTCAACTTGACCGGCCGCTAAGAAGCAAAAACCCATTTGAGCGGAAGCGATCGATAGCTAACTTTTATCGCGATAGCAATTATATGGACACTCTCGGCGGGTATTTGCCGTCGCCGTGCCGTTACACATAAAACCCACAAAGAAAAATAGTCCAGAAGAAAATTTTTCAGCAGCACGCGACCGGGGATTCGAACCTGCTCGAATTTGTTGCTATTGCATTCATTGCTTCGCCCTTGCGGCGAAACTGACTTTTATACTACATAAAAAGAGAGAGAGAGAGAGAGAGAGAAACCTGACATACGTGTATTTTTGTGGCTTATACGTCGTCCATGTGCGATGACCCGGACGAAATGACTACAGCGGCAGGATATATATAGAGAGCCAAAATAACGGCCCGGTGTGGGCCAACAGGCAGCGAAGATACCGCGCGCCTTCTTTGGAAATGACGACTTCTCATCACCGACGTTGTCCTGCCGCACTGTGTTTTTTTTTTTTTTTTTCGCTCGACTCGCCTGAGTGCGTGCGGTGCCGGTCCCCGTTCCCTCTGTCATTATATTTCGTTCGAACTTCTCCCGAGCCTCTCCTCGGTGGCTGCGGACTTATCGCGCGAAAAAAAGAAACCGTCCAAGTGGAGAAACCGCGAAAGGAAAGCGATAAGGGTACATAAACAATTTTGAGGCCGTGCGACGAAGCGCAAAAGCTGGAAGAAAAAGAAAGAAGGTCTACCAAGCTGCTTTGTACGGATTTACAGTCAACAGGGCGCGCACAGAACGAAGGAAAATCGAAACCGCGATGTTATCGCTTCTGCGTTGCTCCGATCGAACGACGGATAAACCGCGCGCGTCGCGGCGCCGACGGAAAACCGCGTAGTCGTGTCATGTCGCGTTTTTTTTTTTCGTTTTTAATACTTATTTCTACCTTCTTTCTTTTACCTCGATCCAACAACCCCGTAGCAGGCTGATGCGGGATTATACCGCCCGCATCCGTTCCAAGATGTGTCGGCGCACGAACTGTGGAAGCCGACAACCAGATTGCAACATCGCAGAGGTGAAAGAAACTGGACGCTTTTATTATTGCCATGAGAATCGCGACGTTCTCAATCGTTATACATCGCGTGACGTCTCAGAATGTTGGGACTGTTAGTATGCATTTATGCTAACGTTAACCTTACCAACTCGACTAGCGCGAAATATGCGGTTTACGCGATAGCACCCTCCGGTTAAGTAAAACATGTACAACTCAAGAAGTAGTGCAAACGGTGAAATGTTTTTTTTTTTCAGGAGATCAGAGAGATATGGCACCACGCATGACCCAGACCAACTAATCGCAACCGTTCCCCCGGTCGCTGCTCTTGTGACCTGGACTGCGACTGCTTTGCATAATTATTTAGTCTAGCGCTAAAGCATACTGACGCACACGAAGACAAAGTACTGAAGGGTACAATAGCTAAGTGCACCGATATTATACAGGTATCAACTCCCAGCAAGCAGATATTGCAGAGTCATTCCAGCTTCAAATAATGTACGCCGACAGCAGAGCATACTTAGAAGAGCAGAGCGCACGAATATGTGCGCACTCTCGGTTGAAAATCAGTGTATGCATACCTATCTCTGCGTGGTATAGCCTGAGGGAACGCACCAATGCGGATTTTGTCATTTTATGAAGCACAGTAAGCAGCTGTACGCATGCGTCTATGCTACAGTTGATGCCGTAAAAATCGCAAATGTGCTGAGACGCATCGACACACGCACTAGTTCGAACACAAGTGCGGTCGCGCAGTTTTAACGTACCTCGTTTGCTGGTGCCCCGAGCAAATGAGTAGGTCATGTTGGTGTTCATCGGTGAGTCAGGATCTGTAGCTTTGACGGTGTCGATGACAGTGCCCACGGACGCACTCTCGGAAACGAACTCGTAGTAGGCCTCCTTCTCGAACTGCGGAGGGCTGTCGTTGACATCCTGGATGAAAACTGCAACCTGGGCGACAGAAATGAGCCTACAGTTAGAACACGGCGAACGAAGCGTGCTTGCTTTCGCAGTCGACTGCTGAATGCAAGTCACTGTTTGCATGCACTGTATGCAAGCAACTGTTTGAAGTCACGCATCGCAACGCGCATTTTTATGCAAGCGCGAGCTTCCGAATGCAAGCCGCATTTTCTGGAGCTAAGATTATGCGAAAAAACTAATAACAAAGACACAAGGCAATTCATGGAAGCCTCTCACTTTATTGACATGGTGCCTAAATGAACGACACTTTAACATTGCTCTATATCTCGGAGTTAAGCCCGCTGCAACTCGATGGATGTGACTTCGACGTGTTTGTGTGAGTGAATTTTAATTAGCTTCTGTGTGCGTACTACACTGTATCATTGCGCGCAGTGTTTGTTGAAATCGATTGGTACTCTGCACTCGGTCCTATCTCTGTTTCTCGTCTATACACGTAGCACGTACTTACACTTGCGCAGTCATTTATGTTAATGTAAGGCCACATACTACAACTATACATAGTCATGCTAGTCTACAACCACAAAGACTGTTCTTAAAGAAGGTGTAATGAGCGTTTCGACTACGTGATTAGATTCTTGAGCTTGTAGCTCGTGACGTCACCTCATCTCGAGCGCTAAATAGCTTACGGTTGTCGCGAACCGTCTTGAACGAACAAAGGAATGCCGACGTTTCACGCCGGAACTCGCCGAAGTAGCAACGACAAAACTATTCCATATAACATTTTATCTGCCAACTGTGCGTAGTACGCAGGTAGTACCTTCTATAGGCGTGCGTGACGGAAAGCGAAGCGCTTTCTCGGGCAACTTGTGTCATTTATACTTACAGTGGTGGAACCGGTCCTGGAGGGAGTTCCCATGTCCCTGGCTGCCACAATGACCAAGTGCAAAGCAGCGTCCGGAACCTTGTACTTGTCTCGGTCAAGTTCCGATACCACTCTGAGTACCGCCTGCACGATGAGGCACAGTATACTGACATGCGAGTTGGCATTTTCACGAAAAGGCTGCCTCGCGCAGCAAGCGATAAACAGCTATAGGTGGAACTCAAAATACACCTTATTAGAACTTGCTGTTAGGCTAGCTTGTAATATGTCACCTTGAAAATTAGGCGCAACCTGGCACTCCCTCACTCACACGCACATTCACACACGCAACTACTCACGACCACACCCCACAAACAGCGCTGTTTGTGGGGTGTGGTCGTGAGTAGTTGCGTGTGTGCATGAAAGTGTACCAGGTTGCGCCTAATTTTCAAGATTAAAAAGAAAAATGAACTCAAAAGAGTGTTCTGGCAAGGTTCGAGGACGAACGCCTTCATAGTGGCGTTAGCAGCAGGGCTACTACGAAGTGGGCGTGTCTCAAGCTCCACCGACTTTGTTTAATAGCGGTAAGTCAAACAAATAATTCCAAGTTAGTGAGCGAATTTTAGGTCAGTCACTGGTTTGTCACACATTTACTGAAGCTGGCCTGCGCTTGTAACATACTGAAAAAAAAAAAAAACCCCGACCATCTCTCGTCAGCGGCTTTGACACTGTAGTGCGAATACACATACGCGCATCTGTAGTATAGACTATATGTATTTGTAGAAGTACATATATGGGGCACGCATGCGGTACAAATACACGCCTGTGTATTTGTACCATAGTGCCTTAGTAGGGGCAATAATAATGGTGGTTAGATGCGTAGGAACCCAGACGAATTGATACACCTCTACTATAGCCACATTCACAAGAGCGGTGGACGGTGATTTATTTTCTCAAAAGATCAATCAGCACGATGAATATCTAAAACTACCCGAAAGAGTCGATCTTCCAAAGCTGATTTTGGAAGAGTTCCTTGTTTTGCACATTGATCATATTTAAATAGGAGCTTATATGTAAAGTGAGATGACGTGAATTATTTTTTTTTCTAATTTTACCGTAACATTGTGCGCAAAAAGGTGGGGACGACGCATCGTATGAACACCCTCTCGGGGTTTCCTTTAAAAAAAACAAAAAGAGCAAGAATGAATGGGAGAGATTTAGCAACTGCCTCTGAGCGTACCCCGTTTTCGTTTACGCCAAGTCTGAACTGGTTCTCGTTGTTGCCATCCACGATGTACAGCTCTACTTGTCTGTTGATTCCGTCGTCGTAGTCGGCGACAGGCAGCTGGACATAGGCACCAACGCTCGGCGGTCCTGCAAGAGTCGCACGGTGATGCGCGTCTCGATTATGCACCGAGGTAAGAACATCTGAAACTCGCGTTGCAACCGCGTCGAGTTTCACTGTCGAGCGTTACCTTTGTGCTGTTTTATACACAAGGCAGCTACTCCGGTTGGTCGCAGTTTAGTTTTTTGCGTTAGAGAGGTACGTGAACTTGACTAGTTTATGCGTATGCAAATACGGTTACCACTCGGCGCCGGCTGTGTGGAGACGAGTTCACATAATACTGTCGAGCAGCGAAAGGGCGGCCGAGAAAGGAGCCGATGTTGAGGCGCACGACGGACTGCGGCTATAGCTGGCCTCAACTCCCACTTATAGGACTTGTCAGTGTATATTATCGATTCAAGAGTACGGGCTTTTGGAACCGTAACATTCCGATCTGGATACCATATGGCTGAGCTATAGGAACTTGTCACTACGCCATTTTCTTTGTTTCTATCTAGCTGTCGCATTATTCGGTACATGCTTTACAATTATATTTTAGCGTATGTCAGTAGGCACCGGGGGAAAAAAAAAAAGAAACATCGTACCTGCTTGTGTAATCGACTTTTGCAGAAGTAACTTGGCTTTATTCGCCGAACGCACCTCAGTGCGGTATTTGGTATTTTATGCTACCTTACAACTGCAGGCTCGAACAAATGTGCCCGAGAAGACGGTTAGACTATAAATATTCCTGAATGGTCCTGCATTCTTACCTTCCGTGACATTCAGGTAGAAGGTGTCGTTGAGGAATGTGGGAGTCCAATCGTTCGTGTCCTTGATGACAATGTGAACACTCGCACGGCCCTACAGGGGAAGAAATATACGCGTGTCGTTTTCAGCTACATCCACACTCGCAGTCGAGTATCGCTCGACACGTTCTCGTACGATGTGCTCCGACGTACCGTGTTGTTCGCGGAATCGACGGCTAGGACCTTCAGCATGAAATCGGGCGTCTTTTCACGGTCCGGAATTATTCTGACCGATATGATGCCGGTGGTCTCGTCCATGCTGAAATCTTCCCCTTCGTTTCCTGCGGGGAGAAAAAAAAGTCACTCGGGAACAACGACACTGAATGATTGATCTGTTAAACTTTTAAGACGAGTGGCAACGCACCTTCTATAATATAGTATCGAATCTTTCCCAGATCCAAGCCATCACGATCAGCGGCGCTGAGATGAGTGACAGTCTGACCAGGTGGCGTATTCTGAAGACGAGCAGTACGAACAGTGGGTTAGCTCCCAGGCTATACAAACGATCGCTAATCGTTACAGCTAGAGTCATTCAATCTGCACCCACCTCTTCCAGCTCAACGACGTAGTCGTTTTGTTCGAACACGGGGCTGTTGTCGTTTACGTCTTCCACAAAGACCTTGACTCGGCTACTTCCTGAGCATTTGTAGTTGCTGGCGGTGACCTGTATTGCAAGTTGTACAAAATACTGCTAGAATCGTTCCTCTGCTCAACTTAAGCGTGAGAAATAAAAAAAAAGTATCTTGCCAATATTTGTCCATCAACAACTCTTCAACATTTCCCACTCATAAGAATGCGCACTTTTTGACTTACCGTTAGCGTGTAGACGCCTTGAAGAATAATCGGCATGCTATCCCGGTCCAGGGGTTTCTTCACTCTCAAAGAAATAAGGTTTTGCTTCGTGTCCAGCATGAAGTTGTCATCGGAGTTGTCTTCCGTGATTTGATACGATATCTAAGGGAGGAGCGAAAAACAATCAGCAAACAATAAGATGCAGCGTATAAAAATCACTTTCGGAGGTCTTGCGTTATGGCTAGAAAATGAGGCTGGTACAGATAAAATTGCGTAAAACGTCCTTGATACCTACCTTGCCAAACTTTTCAACATCTTCAGCGATGAGGTTAGGAAGCACGATAGTGTCAGGAGGTGAGTTTTCTTGAATGGAGGCGAAGTACTCCGTGAACGGGAACTTGGGACACCTGACGTTTTTGTCGGTCAAGCGAACAACAACCTAGAAAAAGAAAACAAAAAACAGGCAATTACAATTTTATTACCGACACGCGTATACATGACGGCTGCGGCTTATGAATATGAAGGGTAAAATACGTACGCCAGCTTCAGCTTGGTGCTGTGGGTCGTTCCTGTTGAGGGCCACCACCATGAAGTGGTAGACGGATTGCTTCTCCGCATCAAGTCGCGTAGTTGTAACAATTCTTCCCTGCACGAGAAAAAAAAAATGCGTAAAGGTTTGTAAGCTACGAACTTCCCGGTTTCCAGCGTAGCGAAAACCGATTTCCAGGAATAGTTAATGACGTGGAGGAACATCAATGCCATAACACCGCCAAGCTATAGAAATCACACAACTTTGTTTCTTCAGCAGAAAGTTGTAGAGTTGTCAAACCGATTGTTAAGGAGTGCAGACTTTAGGGCTAGTTGGTTCTTTGCTACAAATGACGCCATAGCGCTGGAAAGACGGGACTTAAAAGACGACGGGACGTGCGTTATCAAACCGTTTGCTAAACAAACCGCTTGTTGTTTGTCTAGCAGTCCAGCGGATCACATTTGACAACGGCTATGCGTGCTCCGCATTTGTAACGCGCCCTCGCGGCAAAACAGTTTTTGTTGGACTACTGAGGATTCACGTTACATTAACTTAGCTTGGAAACGGGGAAACGATCACTCTAATTTAGTCGGACTCTGAGACGAACTCAGGTGCGAGTTGACTTGCAGTGCCGTTTAAGGACGTGCTCAAGCCCTGGGCAGGTGCTCACGTCAGTCTTTCTCAGAGTACGCAACGAAAGCGCAGCTGAGCGCTATGATGGCGGGGGGCGTATAGTGGTTAATCTACCTTTTTTAGTAATCCTACCGTGTGGAAGTTGAAGCGTTACTGCTGTCCACAGAGCAAGCGATGAGTGCGAGCCCTGGCTGATATACGGCTAGGCGTGGCCGCGACCTCGTTCCCGTGAAAAAAGAAAAAAAAAAGAAAGAACGATACGAAGGTGCGCTGCAACTCACGGAGTCATGGTTGATTGAGAATCGGCGCACGTGTGAGCCGTCGTCTCCAGTGATGTTGTACCACACGGGGCTGCCGTTGGGCACCGTGGCTCGAGCCTCGAGAACGGTCGAGCCGGCCTCAATGACGGACGCCGAGTCCACCGTGTACTGGACTGCCGAGAAGGCCGGTGTCGGTTCGTCCACCGAGTCCTTGTACACCTCCACCCGCATCTCCACGGCGCTGCATGGATGCCGTTTTATGTTGCTTATTTTGTCGGGGAATAGAACTGAGTCCCTCTGTTTCCTTTCTTGTGAATTCAAGACACTGGAAAATCAATATGTGACCACTCCGCGTGGATGACTGGAATGCGGGCTGCTCGTTAATGTACTGTCGCACAATCTTAGTATGCATGACCGGAGCTATCAGGGCAGTGGCGTAGCCAGATATTTTTTTCGGGGGGGGGAGGCACTACTTTACGCAAAAACAAAAGCTGAGCTTACGACAAAACTAAATTACAAATATTGGTTACAAAGGCAAACTACCTTAATCCCAATAAGCTTTTCCATCTGCCTTTGTTACAGCGTTTTGTTCCGTATAATTTATATCATTGTTTGTTTAGCAAGTATATTTGTCGCGTCCGACGCGACTTAGGGAGAGTTCTGGCGGGCACGAAAGCATCAAAATCTAGACGGAGTGAAGGAAGCATTATAACGCAGTATTACCCCTTAGAAGTTAGCACTGTCGAGTGTAGCAAGTGTCTCGCCTGTAACGCTTGCTGTTTTTTCGCATTATACATATACTCTACGGAGTAGTCTGCGCTATTGTGAAGTGCTTAAAATAAATGAAACTTATTAAAGGGAAAACTAGACGCAGTCGGTTTCGTGGCAAGCTTTCAGTTTCCAGACAGTCAAGACTCGCAATCCTATTTCAATACTGTCTGCTCGCCAAATATAATTCGCAGTGAGTGCGTTGACAACTCTATTTTTTTTTTGCCATTTTGGTTCGTCATGAATGACTTCGCGAATGTGGAAATATATCGGCGCCCACCAGCCTGAATAACAAAGGACCAAAGCCAATCTGTCTGAAGTCCTCGGACCGCTATTGTGTGGCTTTGTATGCGCAGGCTAAATTGTTCTCGTCGCAGAGACGACGTATGCGGGCCGAGGTAGTCGAGGCGAGGAATTCCTCGTCTGCGTCACGTACCTCATGAGAGGATAAATGGAGCTGTCGGTAGCCACGATGCGCAGCAGCTCAGTTCCGGGCTGCAGCGGCTGAGTGGCGAACACCTGGCCCGTCTTGGGATGAATGGAGAAGCGCTGGCTCGGTGGGTGCAGCTCGAACTTGATGTCGTTGTTGCCACCCGCGGATGAGTCGAGATCGATCGCCTGTACTCGGTAGACGAGCTCGTTCTGCGACGTGGTTTCCGGAATCCTCAATAGCCGAGGCATGGACAGAAACTCGGGAGCGTTGTCGTTGACGTCGTTCACGGTGACCTGGAATAAAGGCAAAGCGAGGCACGATAAACCTGCTCGCTCTTTCTTGCTCGACGCGTTGATAGTCGTTCCTATCTTTCCATTATTTTCCCTCTTTTTGGCTGAGAGGCAACTTTGGCTGAAAGGGGAATCCGTAGTCGCGAGTACGTCATGGCGTATTAATAGGATAAAAGAACTTGGTACCGAAAGGTTTTATGAAGGATGGCTTTTCAGGAGGGAGCTTTTTTATCGCCTGCGTGATGGTTTTATTTTGCGGCAAAGCCTTATTTCCAACGAGAAAAATAATCACTGACGAAGTTAAGTTCCTCGATGAAGAGCAACGTTCCATGTAGTACTACTATGCGAGATGCCTTTCTTGTTGGGAATACATTCAGAAAACAACCATAATACCCGACTGGCCCAACTGACAACTGACGATCAAAATTTATTAGTATCTACAGTTTGTTTCTCTAAGCAAGTATAGAGTGACGTCCATTTCCAATAGGTGTGTTACCTTACCCTTAAGTTAAACTCGTAGGCAACTGATACTTCGTAGTGGCGTGTGGCTAGTTCTCGCTTATGGAACGGCATAACAAAAGCACGTGGACTCCACCTCAGCAGGCGACGTTGTAAATAAGCTGCCAATGCTTTCCGGTTAGTCATCACACCTCATCCAGGAGTCGAAAGGATATGAAGCGAATACGAGAGCTGGCTTCTGCCCACCCACCTGCACGATGGTCGTGGCGAACTGGGGCTCGGCGGCGTCGTCGCGTGCTTCGACAAACACCTCGAGGTGCTTGACCTGCTCGTAGTCGAGCGGCGCCACCAGCGTGATCTTGCCAGTCTGCGCATCGATGCGGAAGGTCTCGCGGCGTGTGGCCCGCGCGATGCGGTACAGCACCTTGCCCGCACTGCCCGGGTCCGGGTCCGAGGCATGCACCTGTACAAGTGGCACGTTGGCCGCATTCTCGTCCACGCTCACGCTGTACGCGAACCGGTCAAACACGGGCGGGCTGTTGTGCGTGCTCGAGACGCGGACCAGCAGCAAAGTCTTGCCGATGTTCGAGGCGGCGCCGTGGTCTTGCGCGAACACCTCCATCTCGTAGCTCAGGTTGCGCATGGCGTTGAGCGGCAGGCCGGCCGCCATTCGCACCAGGCCCGTCTTGGCGTCGATCTCGAATATTCCGTGCGTGTTCTTGATCCAGTAGGTGATCTCGCCGTTGTTGGCCACGTCCAGGTCGATGGCGTGCAGCTGGATGACCGAACGACCAGCCTGGGAGTCGTGCGGTATGCTGACAGTGTAGCGCTCCTTCTCGAAGCGCGGCGGGTTGTCGTTCTCGTCCACCACTTCGATGCTGACGGGCGCCTTCACGTCAAACTTGCCGTCGGACGCTGCCACGGCGAACTCGTACGAGTCGCGGCGCTCGCGGTCCAGCACCTGCGACGTGCACACGTCGCCCGTGCGTGCGTTCACCGTGAAGGGGACATCCTTGTTGAGGATCTCGTACGTCAGCTGGTCCACAGAGTCGCCGCTCTCGGCGTGAATCTGCAGATGGGAACGGCGCAGTCAGCGCGATGCGCAGTGCATGAGGCGTCAAGTAATATTAAATGCTGCTGAGCTTTACTTGAGTGCTGCAGCCTAGCTCTGGTGGCCGGTCAACAAACCCGAAGTTGTAATTTCAGAAAGCTACACTTACGCTCAGGAAGCAGTGCCCAGCCGGAAGGTTTTCAGGTAGTGATGCCGAGTAAGCTGTCTTCGAGAATGTCGGTGCATGGTCGTTGGAATCTAGGACATCAATGGTAACCATCGACAAGCCGTACAGAGGTGTGTTGTGAGCTGCAAAAGGACAAAGCGCACCTTACAGCAAGGCTGCAAAGTCGATGCACTGAAACATCTTGAAAGTGAACTTGGCGCACTTAGAGAGACAATGTAAACGCATGTACGTGTCAGAGCCAACATGCAGTGCGGGGAAACATAGAGAAACCAAATGGGATTCAAGTTAATGTTAATTCATATTTTGAGAACAAATCCCGTGTAAACGCGATAAAGGCGCAACCCACCGATGGCAAAGCTGACATACCTAAAGAAAAAAAGAATTATAACTCCAGGACTTTGATGTGAAAATAGAGAAAACGACCTTTTGCAAACGCGGTGCTGAGGTGGTACAACAGAGTTTATTGAGACTAATGGAGCTAGCCTACCCTGGCAGTGCATGCATTGTATATGATAAAGTACTTACAATCTTTGGCCTGTACCAGCATGACGAATTGTTTCTTGCGGTCGTAGTCAAGGAGATTAACTGTTGCAGGATTGACGCGGATATCGCCTGTCTGGTGGTCGATCAGGAATATGTTATCGTCGTTACCACTTGAGATGTTGTACGTAATGGTGTTGTTCTGCAGGTCCTTGTCCGTGGCGATGAGCTGGTAATAGATACAAGCTAACATGTAAAACGCACGCACAAATTACTCACCCAAACACGCTCGTATTCTGCTACTTCTATGGCGACTACGAACGCCTTCGTAGTCTTTACCACTGGACAGTAGTGACAACGCGCAACAGTTATGAGGCGAATAATATCTTCAGGAAAGTTGGTATAATTTAAAGCTATAGGGGTGATAAGCTGCAAAAGCAGAAAGTGAAATGTTGTTTTATTATGTCACGAGCATGAAATATACAGTTAACGCAAAAATTACGTTTTCATCCGCCGTGCCATCTGGCATACGTAATATTGCCTTGAAGCTTCCCTGCCCAAATTTTTGTAAACACGGTTTACTTCTGAGCGTATTTGGCAATGATAATCTGACAGGTTGTTCTTTTAGGGACAACTTTTATTTCTGATATCAGTAAGCTTAAAAAATGCAAATGTAGTGCAGTAATTGATATCATCATATTCTAATACGTGTCCGTCACCCGCCATATCAAGGGGCCCGTGAAGAAGAGCTTCCATAGTCTCGCTTACCTCTGAGCTCGCTTGGAAGGTCTCGCGACAATAGATAAAACCGCGTTTATTAACGGTAGCATGTGCTAGCATACTGATGTTTTTTCTTTTCTTCGTCCGCAGTCTGGGTAATTGCCACGAGTGGGGACAGCAGTCGCATGGAGAGTTAAAAGCAGCGTTATTTCACGACGATTCCAATGTGAAAGCAACCGAAGACACTGCTCTAACCATGTATGTGTTTCGAGAAGCTGCGGGCTGCGCCACCAATCTAATAAACATGGAGGGCGAGAGACGCACCTTGATGATGACGCGGTCGGTGGCATATTTCTCGAGCACGGTGCCCTTGTAGCTGGAGTGGGAGAAGACGGGCGGATAGTTGTTGACTTCCTTGACGTACACGGTCACCTGGACGCCCAGCGTGCGTGTCTCGGGCTGGCCGTCGTCTGTGGCCGCGACCACGAGCGCGTACTCGGTGCGAGAGTCCAGGTTCTTGCGCACGTACAGCTTGCCCGTGTCCGCCTCGATGCCGAAGTACTCTGCGCGGGCGTAGCAGTCAGCAGGTTACTGTGTATCGTTTTACTCTAGAATCGACAAGCTTAGCAACGTTGACGAGGGACTTACACTGTGCTTCTCACAGGGTAAGTAATGCGCCTGGCCATAACGATGACAGATACGAGGCTAAAGAAGCAAGGTTGAAGGCAGGGCGAGTTGGAAGGGATGAATACTTATTAATCAGCGCACAGACACACACGTAGAAATGACGGAGGTCTTGCCCTGTGTCCTTTCTACCTGTGTGTCTTTCGGCGGATATAAACACATCCGTTAACCCAGCATTAAGTATATTTATGTACGTACCTTGAAGTCGAACGAAACAATTTACGTGCCCCATATACTGCACAGTGTCATATACTGCATTCGGCTGTCATATACTGCACAGTGGCTGAGCACGCATTTCGTGCCACGGTAATGAATATTAAATGGTTGCTCTCTCTTTACTGAGGCAGTCCGCAATGCTTACTGCTCACGTCCAGAACATGTGTCTATTAACTAACTGTTGAAGCTCGTGCACATGTTTGCTCTCGTTAAACTCGTACTTTTTTTTGTGTTTGGGTGTGTTGGAATGTGCAGTGACCAGTTGAAGTGAGAGCTGGCTTGAGCGTGATGAGCCGTGAACACCGAGCGCTTCTGCGAGACAGGGGCCAATAAAATCGCCATCGTAAAGTGCCGTGAACCCACGGTGTTGCGGCATCCAGGAAGGTCGGCCCATGCAGCTTTCAACCATAGGAGGCACCTTTCGTTCTACGAAGAAGACGAGCGCTGCTAGGCTCGACCACACCCCTTTTCCTCCCTCCGCCCCCCTGCTTCCGGTATCTGGGTCGAATCGGTTGCGGAGACAGTGAAATATATCGCAACGGCGGCGGCGGAGCCTGGTTAAGCCCTTCCCTTGCCGAGACGTACAGCCCCGGTAGCAGCTGCAGCATCAGCAGCAACATCGGGGAGGGTCGGGAGAAGCAGCAGCAGCAACCAGCGTTAGAATGACGCACATTAATTTCTATACCGCGAATGGCGGAGAAATATGGCTCGCATCCCTCGCAGAAGCCTCCGAAGCGCGTATACACGCGGGCGGGGCAGAGAAGGAACAAAAATGAGCCACAGAATCGCAGACGCGCACACACCGAAAGAGAGAAGAAAAATAGGGCGACAACCTCGGGTGGGGTCGCTCGGTGGAGTAGCAACGACGGCGGACACAGTGGCAAGCAAAACGAATCACTGGTGCGTTTTTCCAGCGACAACAACAAGAGGAAGAGACGGAGATGCGGTGATGAACGCGTTTTGAGCCGAACAACGAAGGCGGCGGCATCCTGGCCGCGGGTGTATACACGCCGGTTCGACAAGCGGCACACGTATAGAGGAAGAGGAGGAGAGGGAGATGACGTCGCCCCCACCGAACGCCGCCGCTTGCTTGGGTCAGTAAAACATCTCAATCGGGCAGGTCCGCGGACACGAAATAACGGGCGCCGAAGCTGTTTCCGGCACGATCGTTACTGCGAATGCCGAAACCCCCGCGCTTGCCCGCGCCCCCCGGTTCCACCATCCTCTGCCCGAGCGTCTCAGCCTTTGCCGAAGGGGAACGGCGGAACGCGCACGTCGTTGTGGCGTTAATAAAGAGAGATAAGGAGGAAAGGAAAAGAGAAAGAAAGGGCAGTGAAGGGATGGAATGAAATAAGGCCACGCAGCCTGGCGAATAACGGCGCCAACTGCGTGCCGGCCGTAATTCTCAATAGGAAGTCTCGTCACGCCCAAGGCGAAGCGATACAGGCAAGAATAACGCCCGCGAGGTGGCGCGTATGGGCAAGCTGCGAGCTAGGAGAGAAGGCATGCGGATAGCAATCAGAAGGATACAAAAAAAAAATAATCATAGAGTAAGAGCAGATTTGAGGAATTTGGCCCGAAATGTCTAACACGCGCACGCGCCCACACATACAAACAGAAGCAGGCAATCATACAAATGCACATTCGCTTAGATTGGCGTCTGCACGACGGTCGTACGGGGAAATGTGCGCGAGCCGATAGGACAGCTCCAAACGAGAAAGTGCCTCAGTGATACTTAGCTCGCAAAAAGAAAAAAAAAAAAAACATGCGTGCGCTTCATTGGTATGCTATATCTAGCTCAGAGAAAAAAAAATATACCGAAGAAGGAAAAAGAGGAGCAATATTATGCACGTGGTAGAAAATATAGCGAAGCATGTTAAGTTACCTTTCTTCTTTGTTGTTGCGTAGTGAGGCAAGCGAACGTATATATATTGATCATTTCCCTCCATATACCCACCACCCGATCGTCTCTTCCTCACGGGCGTATACCTAAGGCACAGTAGTTACATCTGTGAAGGTCGAGATAAGGAGTGCAGAGAGTGTACAGAGCAGTGTGCCTCCCGCGGAGGCAGTTAAACGTTAAAATCGTCCAAGCGGCCAGAGATCCTGACAAACTTTTCCAGAGGCCTGTACAACTCGCAACCTCGTATATCTTCGCGCCGCGCTATTGTATGGGCACGCGAAAAATCAATACTCAGTGCGGCAGCCAATACGAGCGCATTAAACCATAGACAACATTCGCAATAGAACAACTTGGCTGGTGATAAGGCTGCTTAAAAAAAATCCATAGCGACAGCATTAAAGACAAGAGAGAAAAAAAAAGATAAAGAGAGAGGGGGACCAGCGCTGGAGTTCGTCGCCCTGTCCTGTCCTTTCCCTTCTGGTAATATATACAGGCTAGAAACAGCTCCGAATCGAACCGTTCTTATAGCAAGCAGAAAGGACGGGCGACCATGAATTGTGTATGGTACAACATCGCGAACGCTTTTGCAGTAGTCTTTCTCTCTCTCTCTCCAAATCGTCTATAGACGCATGGACTTATCGAGAATGAATGCGTGATTGTATAGACTGCGTGCTGCAGTGCCAGTGCAGTCACGCTTGGTAGCGAAACGATTAGGCAAATTCTGTAGCTAAGCCTTCAGTTAGATCTTGTACCACTACATTACCATCCACCCTTAACGGCCGGCTACGTAATCCCATTGAAAATGCGGTTGGAGCGGCGCTTCGACCACAGATGAATCTTGAAAAGCGCAGTAAAGAATGGAATCGCTGCAAAATGGACGGCCAATAAGTATTGCGGCATTTCCCCGTCTTTAGGAAGAGCAGCAAAAGGCGCCTATACTATATATACTAGACGCGCGGTCATTAAGGACAGAAGATGGCGGCTTTACGACGCTTTGCTTCCACTTTTGGTCCATCGCAAAAAAGATATATGATAAAACAATGGCGGCGAGAGGGAGGAGGAGGAGGAGGAGGGCTACGACGATGTGATTGACGAGGACGAAAAGAAGTTTAGGAGAATATAACGCGAGAGGACCAATTAATGAGGAAGCGCATTAAAGCGAGTGCGCGGGAACCGTTACACGGCCTACCTTAATGGAACCTGTATAAGCGAGGACGCTGGTGATTCTCTAATGCTCGGGCATTCCTTCTGAATAGGAACGGAACAAAAAGGCTAAAGACACGAGACACAACCTGAAAGGACCATTATTTTCTTGTCGCTTCTCTGTTTATCGTCGCTTATGCGCCTTTTTTTAAATTTTTCTCCTACATTCGGCGATATCAATTTTTCTTATCGCCTACAGTCGAGACGCAATAATTTTCTTTCTTCGTTTCCCTCGGAGGAACGACATATGTAGCTAAACGTGACAAACGCAGCTGCACCGGCTAAAATAAAAATAAAATCGAACCAAGTAAAGTAAACACTCGAGCATTCGGAAAATCGATTCAAACTTGAGATGTCCAAGAAATTCCACCGCCGTCGCCAGTACTTCGCATTGCGCTGTTTTTTCATGCTGTTCTTGCGTACGTGGATATAATGTATATATATAGGCGCGCCGACGGTTCCGGTTCGAGGCTTCGTCGCGTCGCCCGTGCTCCTTCGCTGATTGGGTTGCGATCACGAATAGCTTTGACATTGCCACTCACTTGCGTTCTCGCCGACTGAGAGTATAGGCGAATACGACAGGCGCAGTTTCATCTTTATCTCTCCAATGCTTCATTCGACACTGAGCCGTATCCAATTTGCTACCGTGTGCAAGCGGTGCTGCATTCCGTTGGTACTATTGGCTATACTCTCAAGGTGTCTGTCTTCGCAAAATAGAAAGAAAAGTAAGAAACATAGATGGAGAGTATACCTGGAGAAACATAGAGAGTATACCTGTGTCGCCGTCGGAGACGGTGTACGTGATCTTGTTTCCATCCTTGTCCAACGCCTGGATTTGACCCACGCTAGTGCCACGCGCCGCGTTTTCGGCCACGTAGAAATTGTACGGAAGGCCGATGAACTCGGGACTGTATTCGTTGATGTTCTGCACAGAAATGATGATGCTCGCCGACCTGTGGGCGAAAAAAAAAAACACAATGATGAAGCAACTTAACGGGTCCTCAGTTGAAGTACCACGCGAAGAGAGAGAGAGAGAGAGAGAGAGAGAGCGAAAGAAAGAAACGGAAAAGCCTGCAGGCGATCGACACCGATGTTATATGGTGTTACTAGTGGCGCTGCAAACAAACTGTTGCACCTGCGTCATTTGCTACACCAAGAGGCGTTTGTTGCCTTAACGCCGCTTGAGAATGTGTGTTGCATGAACTGAACCGTTCAATGGCTTTTTTTTTTCAGTTTAATTTAATTGTGGGGTTTAACGTCCCAAAACCATGATATGAGAGACGCCGTAGTGGAGAGCTCCGGAAATTTCGACCACCTGGGGTTCTTTAACGTGCATCTAAGTCTAGGTATACGGGCCTCGAGCCTCCATCGAAATGTGGCGGCCGCGGCCGGGATTCGATCCCGCAACCTTCGGGTCATCAGTCGAGCACCATTACTACAAGACCACCGTGGCGGGTTTTGTGTCGACCAAGGCGGTAAAAAAAAGGGAACAGCGACCAAACTTCCTTAATTAGCTTGCAGCGCATAACGCGTGGTAACAATTAGGGCTATGTTTGGAAGCATACCGATCATAGCGCGCGCGCAAATCAGACACCCTTTGATTTTATACCCAGCACTAGCTTTACGCGCGGAAACTTCAGTTCGCGCGTTATCTTGTTTTGCCAAGTATGGTGGAAACTGAGCAATTTTTTTTAAAAAAGGTTTTTTTTTTTTCAGGGCAGTATCTCGATTCTATAGCGGGTATTTACAGCTACGTTGCGCGAAGTCACTTTTGTGGCTCTATGTGGGGAGTCCGCTGAATGAAGACGAGCACCAAGCAACGAGTAATCCTCTCAACGGGCGTAACAAGAAGGAATAGCGCGGTTCGTTTAATGCGCACGCAAGGCGGTGAGTGATTCAGACCGGAAGACCGAGCAAGCGACGAGGCAACCTACGGTGTACATCGAGCCGCTCGAGCGTCATGAAATTTTGAACGGCACCCTGTGTGTACGAACGGCGGCGCCGAGGGAGCAGCGCTTGTTGGCTCGAAGAGCTAGCTTGCCTCCACGTCGTGAGGAAAAGGTCAGAAGTGAAACCGTATTGGAAACCATTAGAGCTGATTTCAGGATCAAAGACTTCATTTTTCACGGGAGCGTCGGGTACGCCAAACATCGCCTGCCAACTGTTGTTCCACGGTTTTCTCTTCTTTATTTTTTTTTTCTTTTCTCGTCTTAAACTGATCTCTGGCGTTTAGGTACTACGATTCGGCACCACACCACTCACGAATAGACGTTCGAGTTTTTTTTTTTTTGTAGATATTGTCTGGAAGAGCCGAAAACAAACAAGTAAAGAAAATGGTAATATGACGCAAGAAAACGAAGTAACGTCAGTGAGAATATACAGACAAAAAAAGTTGGATCGAGAAAGTGCATCTGCCAGAGATGAAGGGTTTGAATCGAGACTGGAGCGACCAATTTTCGTGCGAGGACTGAAAAGTTTCGCTCAAATAATGAATCCAATCTGAGGCACAAATGCAAAGGATGCACGCATCCAGTGTAAGAAATGCAAACAGAAAGGCGTTTAGTTTTCCGAATGGGGGAAAAAAAGAAAAAAAAAAGAAAGCTAGACAGTATAGAATCCGTCAAAACATCGAGTTGGCATCGTGTTTCCTATTTAATTTGTTCCTTTACCGAATCTTCGCGCAAATAAGATCTGGTTGCCTGGATGTACAGCCTCGGTTTTTATGTATGGAGAAACAAGTTCCAAAAAACATTGCCTTTGATATGTCTATAAACGTAAAAAGAAATCTGTGAAAACTTCGCGAAAACTAGAGACAAATGTTTTCTGCGGTGCTAGCAGAAGATATTCCGTACATTAGAGAGGCATATTCTCGCCGCGAAACGACTCCGTCACCGTTGTGTATGGCTTCGAAGAACGCGTTGGTGAGAGTCGTTATCTTGCTGTCGTGGTAGTAGTGATCACGAGGAAATGTGACGCATCGTCGGACAAACGTTTCGTCCTCCTTGTTTCTCCTCGGCTCTTTGGCGCACCGTCGCGCGATTCTTTACCGTAAAAGAGGTTAATTGAGAGAGCGGCAAATGTTTTATTTTTATAAAGTGATGCACCCTGAATTACTTTCGTCAGGCTTACCGTACAGAAGCCCTCCTCGCTACTCATCTTTCCAGTTTGCGATTTAACATTTTCCTTGAAGGGGTCATGAACCACCCCTCGGGCTTGGTGAGAAAAGACATCCTGCGGATAGCGGATTCTGTTATGAACAGAATCTACTACCCGCAGGAGGAACGAGACACTGCTATGAACATATAAGCCAAATCCTGCAGCCGTGCGCTGCTGTTCGGTGTCGCACAGCGTTTAGCATGCTATTGGTCAATAGCCGGCATAAATCAAGAGTGGCGTTTGGATGACATGCGCTTCTTGTCACATGGTGCCCCCACTTGCCAGCGCCTCTCTCCATAGTCTTCTAACGTTACACAGTGAGCCACACGCGTGCAGGAATTGTAACTGGAGAGAGTGTTTCACCACGCACGCTCAAGGTCGTGACGAGTGCTGACGTAACTTCTTTCCCTTGTGCCATCCCTTCCTGTGCAGCTCCCAGCGCGCCCTGTTAACTCCGCTCGTTCTCGACGGATTCGAGATATTTTTGCGGAAATCGATTCGGTGAGGCAATAAACTCCGATACTGAGGCCATTCGATGATTACTTGGAACAATGGTTCAGGACCCCTTTAAGAAAATCTAATTTGCGCTCGCAGTTTTAATCAACGGGCCGGAAGAAAGAGAACTCAACAAAACTGCGTTTCTGTTTTGCGCTTACCTGACGTTTGCAAAGAGAGAGAGAGAGAGAGATAAATCTCTGACATCATCTTTAAAGACGCGTATCACAGTTTTCTGAGCTGATGTGCCTACAATCGATTATCGCCTTCCCCCGATCTATTAGTATATATATATATATATATATATATATATATATATATATATATATATATATATATATATATATATATATATATATATATATATATATATATATATATATATATATATATATATATATATATATATATATATATTAGATATATATATATATATATATATATATATATATATATATATATATATTTTAATCTTTTCCTTATGCGTGTAAGCCGGCAGGCTATGTCCTCCGCACAACCGAGTTCCCAATGGCACGAACAGGCTACAGTTTGGAGACAGTTGGCCCTGCGGGAACATAATGACACAGTCTCCTTAACTACTTCTTGAACAACTTCTTTTGGTGTCTCGCCAGCTCTATTCTCGCTTTGTTCCGCGCTTTCGCTACATTAAACTTAGCCGCCACGATTCAGTACCAGAGAAAAAAAAACGAGAAAGAAAATCGTACGATGGAAGTGTTTTCTTCTTCTGCTAAGTAATAAAGTATGGGTATAGATACACACGTGTATCCCAAATAATACAGGCGATAAATAACGAAACTCTATAAACCACGTCGTTTATTTTCCATTTGTCTTGTGTGAGTTATTTCGTTCTATACTAGCCCACTCCTGCAATGGAACCTGAGAACTCGGCAATTACGCTGCGCGTGTCTGCGCGGAAGCCGGATGCGCGTATAGACATCGACGGTAGGTATCGTGACAAGTCTATATATATATATATATATATATATATATATATATATATATATATATATATATATATATATATATATATATATATATATATATATATATATATATATATATATAGAGAGAGAGAGAGAGAGAGAGAGAGAGATGAGGCAGTCTCCTTACCCGGTTTTGGGAGGAGTTCCGCCGTCGATAGCGAACACGGTAAACTCGTGCGTTTCTGCCGTTTCGTAGTCCAGGTCCGAGATGAGCGTCAGGGCCCCGGTCATGTTGTTCACGAAAAACTTATCCTGAAAGACGAAAAAAAAAAAGAAAGAAAACAGCGCACGAGGAAATTAAAAAAAAAGCAATCCAATTTTTTTTCCGGCTTTACTTTTCTACAGAATTTCATCCCTATCCGTTAAGAAACTGGAGGCCGAATTTGCAAAATATTTGTTGCGCCACGGTTGTTCGCAAGAGATGTCAGCCAATGGTGATGCTGGATTACCGAGGGCGGTCAGCCGATGGCAAAGAGAACTTACACAAAGTAAAAGCTTCGTAACCTTCGGCCCCTGAAGCAGAAATCACGAATCTTCTCGTTCGTAATTGTACTCTTTGCGACTGGCTGGATTCTTTGACCGTAATGGCATGCATGTCCGACTGAAATTTTATCTCGCAAAGATTCCTATAGCGTAGAAGGTTTTCGCCAGTAGGGGCCCTGGGGTCGTATCGATAAAAATACTCTTCTGTTAGAAAGTTTTTTGAAGAGAAAATTACAATCCGTTAATCATACATCGTACATATTATCAGTGAAGATATGAAAATTCGTGAACACGGGGTGCAGCCGACGTTTCTACAAGCGGAGTTGTCTTCTTCAAGGCTGCAACCTTGAAGCCTTGAAGAAGACAAGTCCAATTGTCGAAACGTCGGCTACACTCCGTGTTCACGAATTTTCATATCTTCAATCTTCCATCTTCCCCTGAACATCTACCTTTTTTTTTTTTGGATATTATCAGCGAAGGCATTCGGCAATTGTGAAGGGGTAAATACGAACAAAAATGTTCCTAAATTTGTCCCTTCGATCGCGAGAGAAAGCTGATTCATCAGTCTTCGCTCCGCGGTTGTTTTCTTGCCGTTAAGTGGTACACGTTATTTTATAATACAGTTAAATACAGTATTTAGGCCATTTTCACTCGCTCCCATCAAGATACGTAAAAGCTTTCATAATAGCTTTGCTGCTGACATAATAAGCTTACATTTATGAAGCACCCTGGCGATTCGCCGTTTATTGGTTTTTTTTTTCTTTTTTTTTTTTGCTAATGCTCAGAAAGCGTAGGAAAATTAGATTGGAGCTTGGCGCTCCACCACCGACGTTGCGCCTCGTCAGCTGTGTCTAATTTCTCGCGATGACGTGGCGCACTTCGTGCGGCTCACGAAGTGAACTGTAATAAGCTTCCGAGGTGAAAAAACTAAGAGACAACGCGCTGCCCGAGAAAGTTTAATCACCTACCTCACCTTCACCTTATCAGTGCGCTCGCTTGCCCTCCATCGAAGCCATGACAGGCTACAGCAGTTTGGACAACTACGTAAACCCTCACCAGCTGGTTTATATAATTGCGCATTTCGTTGAGACACTATGAAACAAAATTTGTACGTTTCTGGACGCGTTGTTGCAACCAATTGAAAGCGCAGGACGTTCAAAGAACCGTGAAACATTCCGTTAGACTACGCGCCTTCTTTGCAATTGGATTTTATATGCGAGGCTGGCTTCGAATTTGGACAATTTCCATATCAATCTAATGCTTCAAACCTTGCACGCCGACTGGGAAGTCGGCCACGAAAAGCAGCACCGCGCACGTGGATTATGTGGGAACTAAAGGCACGTAGAATGTATGCTTACTTATTCCACCTGTCATTATCATCAATTCGAGATTAGCTCACACATGTACCATCGCACGCATAAGTGGCCGTACAGCGGCGATGAATGACTCCTTCTTCCCACCCACAGTAAACTTGTGGAACATGCTTCCTAACGCCATTGCTTCCTGCTCAGATCGAGAAAGAAATCGCGAAGGTCGAACCCGCCACTTGCCCTGACAATATGCATCGACCATAGCGTGCTGTTAACTTGTCCTTGTATTAACGGTTCTCTTTCTCTTGTTTGATTTGTCATCAATCGTTTTTATTGTACTGTTTTGAAACACGTGTATGCCTCCTCCTTACGTAATGCCTTCGGGCCCTTAAGGGCGCAATAAATAAAATGAAACGAAATACCACTTCCTAATATCATTTGAAGTGTGGCACCCGAGATTATTCATTCGCTGAGAACGGTGATTTTCCATAAAACAAAAGATTTTTTTTTTCTTTTTAAACTGAAGCTGACAGCTCGCCGCTCGCGGCCGCGTCGTTCGGCGGCTATATTGCGTATGTGGGCTTGTTCAGAAGACGTGCTTTGTATTGGCCAACTCACCTCGGATCCCTCAATCATGAAGCGGACAATTTGGCCGTTGGGTCCAGCATCGATATCGCGTGCTTTGTAGAATGCCGGCAGTTCGGTCCCCAATGGGAGACTTTCAGGAAGCTCGAGGGCAAACTTCTCTGTAAGAGAAAAAAACAACAACACAGGAAGGCGTTCTCGTGTGTTACTTCGAGAGAGAAGATTAAACACATTCTCCAAAACATAATTGCATCCACACAAGTGTGGACAAAATAAAGCTCGTATTCACAAAGTACTCTGCGTCCTAGAAAATTAAGGGGCCTCGAATCGACCAATTCCAACGTTTCGGACAAAGGAAACTTCGTGTGCCCGGAATGACCTTGTCTAAAAATATATTCGCTGTCGCAACTTCACTGATTCTTTGACGCTGTATAATCGCACACGATCTGGTTTGTGATTACAGGAGCTAGATTAAGAAATGATATATTTTTTTTTTGTCCTGGCAGTCTTTTTGACATTGGCTGGTTGCCTTTCGCCACTAGTATACTTACCGCCACAATTAGCTCGCGCGCGTTTTTAGGGCGCTACAACTTTCGTCCGAGCATCCAAAAAGTAGTCTAAAATTGTTAACTCGAACAAAAAAAAAAAGCGGCAGAACGAAGACGAGCGCCGTGTTTGTCTCCTCTCGTCTTCGTCTCGTTCCTAGCGCTGTTTATTTTTTTTTTCATCAAGTTCAGCGATGCACCGACCGGCCCCAGTTCAGCACACTAATGCAGTAAAAGGTAAATAAATAAAAGACTGGCCTCCGCGCCTCACCTTAAGTGCAAACCTAAGCGTCAGCATTAACACGAGAGACATGCGCGTTTACTATCGACGCAGGTTATATCATCGCGTTACAACAGCCACTGTTTCTGAACATTCGAAGAAGTTCATCATTTCTTCCAGTACACGCGTGGTTACAGAAAGCAATGAGAACAAGAAGAATAGAGGGTTGTGGGCATTCCCTACACATCCATTCCTTCTTGCGCAGACAAAAGGCCGTATGAGAACGTTAATTGTATTTTTGCAGTTGCCGACAAGTTAAGGGATAATAATAATAAAAACTGTTGGGGTTTTGCGTCCCAAAACCACGACATGATTATGAGGGACGCCGTAGTGGAGGGCTCCGGAAATTTAGACCACCTGTGGTTCTTTAACGTGCACCTAAATCTAAGTATACACGGGCCTCAAGCATTTTCGCCTCAACAAGTTAAGGGAAGTTGTGCGCCTTCGTGCAAAGAAAGAAAGAGTAGGTGAACGAGAAGACTCCTGGCTGGTGTTACGTAAAACACACCGACAAGTTCGCAGAGTTCCGTATGGGCGTAGTACATACAAGGTTCCTTTTACCGGCCATCGCTTTAGGACAGACAGGTCGTTGCATCAGACAAAGAGTAGTTGAACACAGAAGGGAAGCTAACAAGAGGAACACTTGTCTAATCATTGTTGCGAGCGTAAAAGCACTTCAAAGTTTGATGACAGCGTAGCTTTATTCAGACGTAAGGACAGTAAGAAGCGTGCCTTCTACTCGAGGCTTGGCATAAACAGAAATATCACGTGATTTGACACATCCTTCTCATTATTTTAGTACAGATATCACGCCTGAAACGTTTTATCTCGCGTATCGGCGAGATAAAACGCTGCCTGTTCCCGATTGTCGGACGGCGCTTCCATGCGTGAGTATGCGCAAGTTATTTTTGTTTCAGTTGGTAGTCGCCGTTTATGTTCTCCCTCTCCGCTTGTGTTTGTGTCTACACGCCTGACTTATTTCTCTAGCACGAAGTTTCCACATTAGCTTTAACGCTACATTTTTGTTTCTTGTCGTGCCCCGTTTGCATCATCAACAAAAACGTCCGCCGATCGATTCGAAGGTTGCTCTAACGGGAAAATTATAAAATTATAGTAGCTGCTTCTCGTATCTCGAGATTCGAATTTTAAAAATTGGTCGTCAATTCGAAGTCCTCTGGAATAAGAAGAACAACAACAAGAAGAAGAGGATAAAAGCGAATAATGAGTTCTGGTAAGCGCCGTACGTATGCTTCTTTCTTTTCTTCCTTTTTTTTTTCGCGCTAATAATAACGCACGGCGGAGATTGCTTCAATTTCATGCGATTACGTGCAGTAAGCGTCGAGTGCTCTTCCTGAAACTCCGCATCGCGTGCAGAGCTCTGCTGCCTAGCAGCATGCTTCCTTGTCTGGTTAAAATTTTCTAATCGCCAAGCGGACGCTGAGAAGAAAAAAAAAAGAGCAGAAACGCCGTTATATGCGCGCTTGCTTTCAAAGGAAAATCGGAAACATTTTCTAAAATCGGATTATTGAAAGTCCGAGCATTTCTTTGTCCTAGCTTTATTTTTTTTTGCATTTTTCCGCTATTTTACGGGGCACTTATACTGCGTGCTCTGTGAGTGGAAAACACAGTTACTAAGGGTGTTCCTTCATTATAGCTCTTTTTTTTTCTTTTCTCCTGCGTACGTGTTCGATGAAGAGCGTTAAGTTCACTCAAAGCGAAACTGATCCTTTTGTCCGGCCTGCTGTGCCATAGAAACTCCCCTAGAAGTGCATTTCATGGTCAGAGCGAAGAACGCTCTTCAGCGGGATGGGGTTTCCGCGACGCGAAACGCCCGAAACACGTCTGGTTGCTACACGCTCTCTGGAACTATAGTGCAGCCAGAACACAGCACAATCGTGTTTCGCCACGCCCATTCCAGTATACATTTGGCGTGCACGTGCTCGGTATAGCGCGACGGATAGTTTCACTGCTGACAGCGTATGGGAGGCTGATTTAAGAGATTACCCACAGCGCCTGGTATGAGAACGCGACATCGTTAAAGGAATGTCGCTGTGGATACCCTCTGTAGTGTTTCGTAAAAAAACATTAAATACTAAGGGCCTAGAATATATTTTTCAATGCTTTAATACGGCGATAGCATGACAGTCGCCACGCGTGCAACGAGGAATGCGCTTAATGGCATTTTCCTTTCTGCGTTCTTTTACATTCGGTCCTTGTGATTAATCAAGTCCGACAGTTCCTTCTCGTCAGTCTTTCCTATCTGCCCTTCTCAAGCAAGAACATGCACAGTACTCTGTGTTACAGCATTTTCCAGCTTCTTTGCAAAGCGGAATCTTCCTTGACAGTGGTGCGTGCTCGTTTTTTGTGTTCAGCTCTTCACTTAGCCATATTTCGCTATAACTTTCGTAACAAACGTTCTCTCTCGTTAAGACATTTTTGCTCTGGGTCAGCCCTCTCTATATTCCTGCGATGTGTGAGTGATTAGGAATAGCTGGCGTCTGTTCTTACGGACTATTTTAGCGTACGATTGTTTTGCGAATAAATGTGCGGGTCACATCCTTCAGGCGACTACTTGTCGTGGCGGCAATCTGGGTATGATCGCACTGCATAGACACGGCGCAGTCCTCATAGCTGCAACCTGCAACATATATCATCAACGACTGCTATGGGTTTGGGCGACCTTATTCGCCATCTCCTACCATTCGCGCGAAACCGGCGCCATAGCTATGCCGGAGCGCTCTCGAGGATAAAATTGCTGGTGCACTCTCTGCTCGCCCCCCCCCCCCAAAAAAAAAAAAAAAAACACACAAACATAAATGTTATGGTGTGCAACCTGTGCTTCACTGTGCACCCTGCTTTCTAGGCGGTGGCATTGAAAACGGTGTTCGCCAACACATAGTCCACGACGATGACCCTTCACCCCGAGCGTGGTGAATACTGTAATTTTATTGCGGTCGATCTCGCGGACAGCCAAAATGGGGGGCCCTTTCGTGCACCTGTTCATTCGTGGAAGAGTGAGTGCGTGGCCTATGGTCACAGAAGAAGCCGTTGACTGTGACGCGCTTTCTTCGCACTTAGCAGAAACATTTTTCTTCGGCCGCACGTTCCTTCACGTGTTTTGCGCGAGTAATTAGTCCCTTTTGTTATACGCGGCCCTTAGACGAGTGGGGCAGAAAACTATATATTGTCTGCACGCAGGTAACAGAGGAGCGCGGGGTTACCTTCACCAAAGGTAGGCGCGTTGTCGTTCACATCGAGCACGTCGATGATGACGGGCACCGAGGTGTTGAATGGCGCGATGGATTGCAGGTCCCGCGCGAAGACTTTGAGCCGGAACTGGACTTGGTTCTCGGGGGGATCCCGGTCCACGCTGTCCATGAGAACGAGCTCGCCCGTGCTCGGGTTTATCCAGAATTTGCCTTGCGCATTGCCCTCGGCGATCCAAAAGGTCACCTGCGCACAGCGGAGGTCACAGATGAGTAATTATTGCTCGCGTTGTGCCACTTTTACCCGTCGCGCCGCGTTTACGCCTCAGAGAAATCATCGCCAATGTTTCCTCTCGTTCTTGCAAAAAAGAGTTACCTACAACCACATCATCGACGATGACCACACACTCCCTTTGGTACTTGGCCTACGCGAAAACCAACTGACGGCCAATCTCCCAGATCCCAAACGCACAGCGCATGCCTTTCTCTTTCCACTGCTTATTATTTTTTCAAGTGCATTAACCACCGGACTAATCACGTCATGTGATTACTCGTCGCTTCTCTTGAAACGTTTTACTTTGCTGCAGGTTGCGTTTTATGTTACTATTTCTGTAATAATTCCTAGATACAATTACTATGCGAGCAAGCGGCGTTTCTTAAATTTGTGACTGCTGTCTGCGTGATTGTGAGAACGTTGTTGTGACAGTTGTTACTTGGGGAATTCCCTGTTTCATGTCAATCTTGCACTTGTGAAAAGTGTACTGTACTGAAGACATTAAGATAGACTCGAAAAATAAAACTATATTAACCTTACAGACAGCTCAATCAGTGGACTGAGAGTGAATGAAAATTTAAAAAAAATGTTTCACTGTGTTTTGGTCCTTCTGAATTAATTACTGCCGCCTCATGAAAATTCAACTGAAGGGTTAATGTTGCCCCATAATTAAAGTGAGTATACATTATAGATTAAAGAATCCAAATAATGTCGCGATATACTTTCGTGCACACAAAATGTACCGAATTTACCTTGGCTTGTGCAACTGGGCCACGTAAAATGGCTGGGTAAAGAAGGCCTCTGCACAAGCTGAGTTCGATCAGAAATTATAACTATCACACCTTGTTACAGAAAATGGCTGGAATGCATTGCCTTTATTAAGAGAACTGCCCTCTATATAGCAGTTGCTGATATGCGCGCTTGCACTGTCATTGATGCCAGCGGTTCTCATTGTGAAGGCTCACACAATGATTCGCAAAGCCAGCGCAGCCGTGAAGTCAAAGTGCCAACCGATGCATGTACCATTTATCCCTTACTAAACAGACGTTGCCCTTCATTGTGAATTAAGAGGAGACATCGTTTTTGCCCCAAACCCATTGAACCAAGAAAGGTAAAAAAGATAGCTACGATGGCAAAGTGTGAGGCGCTCATTATCACGTACGCGTGACCGAATGCACCAACCTGCTGGTTTCCGGACTCTCTGTGCTGGTTGGTGGCGTTTAGGAAGCCGACAGTCTCGCTGCGCGTCGTGTTTTCCCAGATTCGGAAGTTGTAGGAGCTGCGCTCAAACGTCACAAGCTCGTCGTTCACGTCCTGCGGCAGCAAAGAGCGAGGAATGAGCGCGCCATATTCAAGCAATAAGGTTAGACAGAGACATTAGTATACGCTCGTTAAAATACTATTCCACCACTTGTTTCTTTGTACCACAGTTACATTTGTAAGATAAATATACCGGCCACATTTAAACAAGAATGAAAGTTCTGGGAGAAAAACAGAAACAAAGAGGGGCGGTACACATCGCCCTCATGGTAACCGTTGTCCTCCTAGGGACCTGGTAAAAATTACAAAATTAACCCTGAACTTAACACACATCCATCTATCTGCCGTGTTCTACACTTCGTTGGCGCCTTTGATAATTCGAGACTACACCGTTAACAGATGTTCGGTGCCGCGTATTATTCTATAAGACAAGTATATACAATATGTACTTTTGTACACACATTTACACGCAGGGTTCAGCTTGCGCATCTTTTCATTCCTTTCTCATTTTATTAGCTTCATGATTTCTACTTCCTATTATGCACGCTGTGGGTACGCGCACACATGGTATTTAGTCACTTGGCAGCTGCCGTTTTACCATTTGCTTGCTGCGAGAAAAATATATCGTACTCTTGAGGTTTTATTCGACGGTATACATAGAACACATTGTTCGTAACTTTGTTTCAGCTGTTCTATTCATCGTGTACTCTGAAGTATCAAAGCTACATTTTCCCCGTCTCAACGACGATTAAAGCCTAGGACAAAAGTCGACTTATCACTATTACCGTGCTCTACACTATACTTTACATCTGTCGCGTATAGGAGACACCTGCACGAAAACTGCAGCACATGACGCCAGAATTTCTGCTATTGCGAGGCCGCGTGTTTCGTGCCACTTGCGCGTGTACGCAGACACCAACTTCAGCGTCGCATACCTGGACCTTGACGATGAGGTTGACCACGGGGTTGCCCATTATGGCGGCGTTGGGGCCCTGGAACGGCTTGACGTTGAAGGCGGCCACCTGGAGCGCGTACTCGGGCTGCGTCTCAAAGTTGAGTCGCTTGATGGTGCTCACGGCTCCCGTGTCCTCGTTCACCGCGAACGCGCTGTCGTCGTTGCCGCCGATGATGCGGTACTTCATCACCGCGTTGTCGCCCAGGTCAGCGTCTTTGGCCTGCACATGCGTAATGCATTGTATAGTTCTAGCGCTCAGCTCTTACGCTTTGCTCAAGCTGTCAGTACCAAAAACAGCCTCTCAATGGAGCAGCGCATACGACGAAGACACAAGTTGAAGAAACAAAGAACAGGACAACGCTGTCCCGAGTTTTTTTCTTTCTTTTTCTTTTCCCCTTCCGACTAGTGTCTTCGTCGTTTGCGTTGTCCCATCAGGATGTCTGCAGACAAGCACCAACGGTTTGTCCAACGAAAGTGGTCAACAGCCTCTTGGATTAATACTGGTGCGTAGAAGCTGTACGCACTGCGCGCACAATCGTTGCGGGCACCACCTCTTGATCAACGCTGTATAGGATGGGGCACTTGATCAGTGCGGCGGAAAGCCGTCACAGTTTGAGAGCGTGAAATGCAAGCATGAAATGTAAGGTTCGCCTGCGAAAAGCAGCCAAGGTGTGCTTGTTATAATTCGGCGCTTGGAACGGCAGGAATGGCCCTTGTCCCAGGTCAAATATATGTACGTATATACATAATTTCTTACGTCATGTAGTTAGGTGTCTGCACCAAAGCATGATGAACTAACTGCCACGATATTATTGTATGCCTTCAGAGGGAAAAACAAACAAACAAAGAAATCGCGCTTGTTCTGTGAGCCCACGCGAACGCATTTTTTATAATTCGCCATGTGTGATAGCAAGAGACCTCGCGCTCTTTTCTCTGTTATTAATTCACGTTTAAGACCGCCGCGGTGCCTCTGTGGTTACAGTGCTCGGCTACTGACCTGAAAGGCGTGGGTTCGATCCCGGACTCGGTGGTCGCGTTTCGATGGAGGCGAAACGTAAGAGGCCCGTGTACAGTGCGATGTCAGCACATGCTAAAGAACCCCAGGTGGTCGAAATTAATCCGGAGCCTGCGTCTACCGCCCCTCTAACAGCCTGTGTCGCTTTGGGACGTTAAAACCCATAAACCAACCAATTTACATGTACACTATCAATGCATTCAAAAAATGCTTCATGGAAAATGAAAGGTATAAAATCGCGGTCTCACATTCATACAGGTCATCCAGGTGTGTGGAAAAATAACAAAATGATAAAGAAAGAAGGAAGGAAATAAAGCAAAGAAGCACGAATACGTGAAGACAAGTTAAAGCGCTCCAGTAAAATAAAGTATAGTGAAAAGAAGGGTGTGCGCGTCACACTTGCGCAACGGGTGCCTTAAGCAGTACGCACTCTTTAGAGCGTCGCCTACGATAAAAGATAACCACAAGAAAAAGCATCGCGTCCCCGTCGAAAACAATATGTGCCCGCGCGCGTATTGCATATCTAGCATTCTATATAATCTCGGTATAAAGCGCTTATGAGCGATGCGCCATGATAACAAACCAATTATGGAGCAGCACTTGATGTCGATCAAGATCGATAGTAATATTTTATCAAAGAACGACGGTTGCATGTGCTACTGAAATGAGTTGCGGCCTACGAATGCACAAATTCATGGTCTATCCTGCTTCGCGTCGACTGTGTAGAATGCGGCAATAAGTCTTTTATTTATTAACTGTATCGGAGTTCACTATCGATTATTTATAAACTAGCCTAGAGAGCTAGAAATAAAGCCAGGTAAGGGTGTATTACTATGGTTGTAAAAGACTACATTTAATCGACGGCCTATGTTTCTGCAGTTTAAGCGTAATTGATGTACGAAGTCTAAAATGCACTCAGAAGAAAGGGTGTCCAGAAATTAGCTATAAGAATAAAACAAAACGACAATACAATGGCAGTGAAAATCATTATAGTGGGACACGCCACGCGTTAATAACCGTTAATTGTTTTCACATCGCAAACTCTCAAAGCTGCCTGCAGGGTTATCACTTATAAGTGGTGCGCTAGCACTGCAGCCGCTTGCAGCCTCTTGGAGTAATTAATGAAGTGAGGAACTTTTTCGCGCGGAGGAGAACCGACAAGAAGTAATGACATCTCAAGGCTTAGAGAGGGAGAGAACGAGGTTGAGTGGAAGAAAAGAAAGACTTCAGCGGGGAACGAAAAAATACTAAGCCCTGACGCTCACTCAAATGGTTTCGCAAAAAAAAAAAAAAAAAGAGCACTGTTTCGCTACCGTCTGCGGCATGGGCGCCCCGGAAAACTTGGAGAAAAGTTTTCGAGCTGTCATATTCGCGGAACGCACCGGCAATACGGCACGGTGGCCGCCGCGAAACGACGTTTATGCAAATCGTAACGACTCAACGCCACATTGCTCCGCCAACGACAGATTCTTCGCGGCAGGAAAAGAAAGGCGCGTTTGTCTCAATCCGTTACGTTCGGACGCAGTCGGGCGCCCGCGCGTCTCAAATATATGCGAAAATGAAAATCGCCGAAAAGTTACGAACCGCTGGAAACTAGAACGAATCTTCCATGGAGACAAGGAGCTTTCCTACATTTCGAGCCCGAAGGCCGAACTCATTTTTCTTTCTTTCTTTTTATTTTTTTTTTCTCTTTCACTCTTCCTTTCGTGCTTTAACTGGTACCGGCTGCCATCCATTACCCGAACGACCGGGCCATTCGATACACATAGCGCTGTTTACGAGCCCCCATTGAGATGTAGCCGGCTCGGCGCGGAATCGTGCGACGAATCCAATCCGAAGCACTCTTCGCCGCTGCTGCATGCCGCCGTCAGTTTTGTTTGGCTCTCCGCGACAAACTCAAGTCGGCACAGAGCCGACGCGATTTCTCTAAAGCGCATGACGCCGGCCAGCAGTTTTACGCGGTCCGTGCTCGAGGAGGCCTCGCCGCGAAGACCTGGCCCATTTACAAGACGTTTGCGGCAGGCAAACAACATCGTGAGAAGTAGATTGATTGGTTAATCCAAACAAACGGCTGCTTCGCTGGCTTGCAACCTGTCAACTGCAGACGTCGCGCCGTTCAGTTCGAAACCGCCTTCTCTCGTGTTTTCTTTCAATCTGCAGGAACGGGGTCGAAGGCGTGTCTCTTTGGGGCACGGATGTAAGAGACTCGGCGCGCCGGTTCAGTAGCGAGTGCGTGTTCGCGCCCAGCTCCTCAGTGGGCCACGCCTTGTTTGCTCTATTGGCCTCCCTCTGTCGTGTATCAAAGGCTCCCCCCTCTCAATCGACTTGCGAGAACAAGTAATTCGATTCCGCGAGCAACAAAGGGCCACGCAGACAAATCAATGGCTCCATGACCTGCACGAAACGCTGCGAATGTATGCCAGTTCTAATAGCGGAAGCAGCAGTACCAAAGAATAATTAAATACTCTTTCTTTCTTTCTTTCTTTCTTTCTTTCTTTCTTTCTTTCTTTCTTTCTTTCTTTCTTTCTTTCTTTCTTTCTTTCTCTTTCTTTCTTTCTTTCTTTCTTTCTTTCTTTCTTTCTTTCTTTCTTTCTTTCTTTCTTTCTTTCTTTCTTTCTTTGAATAAACGAAAGCAACATTTTTACCATGAAGTTGCGTCGCCGAACACAATTCAAGACGGACATCGCTCCAACAGTTGAAACCAGTAAAATCCGGACGGCCCTCAGTACTGATGTAATAGACCTTTGATAGGACAGGAAAGAGAAAGAACTGTGGAGCCTACACCCTTAGCCTGCGCAGTGAGTGCCTGTGCAGATTACCTGGTTGGAGTGACCGCAGAACAAGCATACGTCTCTTCTATGTCATTCTAAAAAGACAGGGCGTGCAAACACGGACACAAGAAAGAAGTCAGGACACCACAAACGCCGACTAACAACTGAAGAGACGCACAACGGCTGAAAAGAAAGAAGGCACGAAACCAGCATGCGGAATTCATATGGAGGGTAAAACATCGAGAACTTCAACCATGTAAGAGGAAGATTATTTCTACTGTTTTACCGCAAAATAACTTGCTAGTCCTTGGAGGAGCTGCCTTAGAGGATAGTCACTGCAAAACCCTAGCCTTAGGTCCTAAATACTGTTTTAAGCCGAACCTGAAACCAATAGACGTTTTAAGTTTGCCGCGTACAATCACTAGACTTGTTCCTGAAGAAGAGCGTTCCCACTGCATTTCAGACTGCGTTGCTAGCATCAAGGGTTCTAATATGCATCTCAAGTGTTTTGATCCTATCCGGCCTTTGGTTAATTACTGTGTCGAGAAGAAACTCAGGCCAGTAGTTTCAGATAAGGAAGGGTATTTTGTAATTATGCCGGACAGTTTGTTCTCAGAAAAAGCATTAACAGCCATAGAAAAGAATTTTGGGACGGTAAAACTTAAGCCATCCGTAGTTAGGCAACGTGCTGTCGACCTTTTGTTAAGACATAATCTTGAGAGAATAGCTTGTAATGTCAAGAAGGCCAAATCACTTACTTTAGAATTGTTCTTTTCAGCCAAAACACATAAGAACGAGATTCCGTTTCGAGCAATCGTTTCAGAGCAAGGCACCTGGCAAGTCGCTGTATCTAGTTATTTGCAGAACTGCTTAACCTCTTTGAGTTTTTCAGACCCTTTTCGTATGTGTAATTCTCAGGCGCTAGTTCAGTTCCTCTCAGAGGAGAACCCCGGCTGTTGTAAGGCCTTTAGTATGGATATTGAAGACCTGTATTCTTTGCCGCATGATGACTTGTTAAAATGTGTTAATGAATGTATTAACGAACAAGAGCACCAGACAGTTTTCACCGAAAAATATGGTGTTTCTACCGGTGCATTTCTAGAAATCCTTTCCATGTATTTAAAGTCGACGCTGGTAGGTTGGAAGGAAGGCGTTTATGTGCAGAAATCAGGGATATGTATTGGTTCTAAAGTTGCTCCGGTTCTTAGTGATTTATACATTAGCAAGATTGACAATCTTTTGGAAGGCGCCTTAGGTAATTCGGTTATTAAGGTTTTTCGTTATGTGGACGATTACTTGATTTTTTGTAGTGGTGAGGACTTTGAAAAGGTGGTAACTTCCGCGAGCAAAAAATTTGAATTAAATGGAGGAGGACTAAGCTTTACTAAAGAGGTGCCTCAGAATAATGCAATACAATTTCTAGACATTTTCTTAACGTTCCAGAAGAACCACGTGTGTTGGCAGTATTCTCCTAGATCTTCGAAACCGCTGTTAAATTTTTCGTCAAAGCACTCGAAAGTTGTAAAAAACGGCATCACCATGTCTTGCCTTAAGTCAGCCCTCACCAAGTCGTGTGAGCACAAAATGAGTGATAGCTTTAACGCACAGGTTACACGTCTTTTAGATGTAGGGTATCCTCGTGACGCAGTGGCCACGGTCGCTGAACGTTTAAAGAAGTCTATTGTGTTAAGTCCAAGCATGGTTGCAGAAAGCGATAGGAAGAAACGTGTCGTAGGTATACCGTACATTCATCGCGTATCTCACAGGATAAAGAAAGTAGGAACTAGATACGGCGTTAATGTTGTTTTCACGGCTGCCAATAAGCTAGGTAAGATTTGTGCCGCTGTGCAGAGGAAGAATGAGGGAGTAAAAGACAAGAAGCGGACCGATATGTGTTTCGTAAAACACACCAACAAATTCACTGATTGCCGTACGAGTGTGGTGTATAAGATTCCTTTCAGCTGTGGCCGCTTCTACGTAGGACAGACGGGCCGATGCATCAACCAGAGATTGTTGGAACATAAGAGATCGCTTACAGGAGGCTCACCTTCTAATCTATCTTTACATTGTCGAGATTGTAAGTGCACGCCAAAATTTGATGAATGCGCAGTGTTGTACCGGCATAGAAATGAAGAAACGCGCCTGATGATTGAAGCATGGCATATCGAGAATAGTGGTAGTGCATGCGTGAGCCAACTGTCGATTAACTTGCATAAAGATGAAATCAAATGCCTTAACGGTTATCTTCCACGTAGACCACCACGCGTGCCGGATTGATAGGTTCGCCTGTTGCATGGGCATGCGCAGATAAGTTTTCGTGCCTTCTTTCTTTTCAGCCGTTGTGCGTCTCTTCAGTTGTTAGTCGGCGTTTGTGGTGTCCTGACTTCTTTCTTGTGTCCGTGTTTGCACGCCCTGTCTTTTTAGAATGAATACTTACCAACTAGCTCAGCTCTCTGTTATTCTAATCTTCTATGTCTGTCTCTCCTTTCTCCCATTTCGTCCACTTCATCTACCTGCCAATACTTCATCTGGCAAAGACGCCGCGCGACAAGTAGGTTGTTACGAAATGGCTTACCATCAGCTTGAAGACCTCTATGGGCGGGTCCTGTTCCTCGGGCACCTGGACGAAGAAGGTGTCGCCATCGAAGTATGGTGGGTTGTCGTTGATGTCCTCGACCTGGACGGCTACCGTGGTGGTGCCGCTAAGCTGCGGGATGCCGCCGTCGAATGCGATCACCAGGAACTCCAGCTTGGAGTCGCGCTCACGGTCCAGGCTGCGCTTAGTCACGATGTTGCCTTCCTCGTCCACCAAGAGCGCGCTATTGGCGTGCTCGCCCAAGATCGTGTAACGGATGGCTGCGTTGCGACCAGAGTCGCGGTCGATGGCCTGCGTGCACGTCGGTGTTCACTGTAGCTGCGTCTTTAGCTTAAAAAAAATCTAAAACAGTAATTTGTTCGAGTGCGGATAAGGGCTCTGTGCACCACTCTTTAAGCTTATATAAAAAAAACGCGCGAGAAGCCAAGTTGCATGTGCTTCTCAGTGCCTTTGAACTTCTGTATTTACGTGAGGCACGTAGCTTTAGCTCTGACCCCGCATTTCGTGGGTTCGTCGTGACATTTGCACGAGAGAGTTGTACGCTGTAAGTTTTGAATCTAGTGCGGATGCGCTGCCTGCGGCTAAACGAACGTTTTTTTTTTTTTTTCGCAAAGTCTGCGCTTCAAAAGCTTTTGTGAACAGAGACACATTATAGCATAACTATATTAGTGTGGAAAGCAGGAACGCAGGAACGCGTGTGTATATCGAAAAACCGCCAGTTACTCTTGCTAAGAAAGATTCTGCAAGGCCACCTCTTTCCTTATTAGTTAACCTTTCTTCTCATGGTGTTATTTGCTTAGTTAACTTGCGCGCGCTCAACTCTACATGCTTTTCTGAAATAAATGACAGCATTATAGATTTTTTTTGGTGCACCCAGGGGGCTCTGTCACAAACGTAGAGTTCTTTACTGTTATTTTAATCTTCATATTTATAATTTTTCTTCACGAATAAACTTCTAGTTCGGAGCCAGCGTACACGCGCGTCTCTTTCTCAGTACTTGCTTTATTTTGCGAGTGTTCTTTGAATATGAACTTCTTGTTCGCTGATAATGCTGATGATTGAGCAGGCTTTCGCCGTTCGGAAAGCATGAGCCCGTATTCCCAAAAAGCTCTTACGCTAGAGTTGGCTGTGAAAACAAATTTCAACCAATCCTCATGCTGGACGTGTTATTAGCGAAGGCGGGCAGACAATGGCAAAGAGCTGCTACGACCGAAAATCTTTATGAATTAGATTAAACACGACGAGACACGCGAGAAGACGACAAGATGCCGTTCTCGTTCACGCTTTCGGGCAACTCCTTAAATTAACTCAGAATCAATCTTTAATCGTTTAGTTAATACCACCTTTACGCTTCATTTGCTTTGCGTTGTCGATTAATTCGGCCTCGTGCTACCGTCTGCTAATTTCCTGGTAATTAATTTCGCATAAAAACAGCCTCGGATTTGCGGCGGTACCTGATTTAATTCTGTGATGTTCCACCATAAAGTTCCCCTTTAGGTGAACTCGTATACTGGCTTGTAGTGTTCCATTATTGACGTCTACGTACATAAAAAAAAAAGAAAACCCTTTCACGAGAATCAGTCTCCAAGGGGCTAGCGATACAGTCGCTTCTTCTCATTCTGCCACTCTCCGATATAGATGATAGCACGCCAGAATTCACACCGATACATTAAGAAAGTTTTCCGGCAGCTGCATCATCTAGCTCGGAAATCCGCCGGCTGTTCGGCGTCGTTAGCTCCGGTCACGGAGAAGCCTGCAGGTAGTATTACGTTCCTCCCTTGATGATCCGTGCAGCGCCCAAGTTAAAAAAGAAATGCCGATTGCATGCGGTGCACGAGAGAGCCGAAAGATGACGGCGGAATTTCGGTGTATAGCTACAAGCCTTTGAGGAGCACGGAAGCAGCTCGATACCATTGGCGGCGCGCTATCGGAGCAGGTCAGCATGCAGGCACGGCTCCTTCTAAACGACAGGCATCTGCTCTGCGATGCCGGGGAATCAGCGGCCGTCCGTCCGGGGCTAAGCGCTTTGCGGGCCGCGAATAAACGCCGCAGAAAAAAAAAGAAAAAAAAAACAGTCCGAAAAAGAGAGAGGAAGCGAAGGGGTGCAGCTGAACGTGCGGGACTCACCCTGATGGTTCCCACCGTCACGTTGTCGGTCATTTCCTCGACGACCGAGAAATTGTAGTAGTTGTGCGTGAACACGGGCTGCTGATCGTTGATGTCCACGACGTGCACGGTGAGTGGAGACACGGCCGTCTGTGAAAGGCAAGCGCGGAGATGCGCGGAATACAAATCATTACGGCACAGCCACCGGCTCACAAGAAGTGGCCGCGGCGGAGGCTGCTGCTGCAGCCAGCTCTCCACGAGCCAGCGCACGCGCCCCAAGCCGACAGAGGCTGCACAAGAAGCAGGCCTCGGGCCTCGGCTCCCCGCCGTTTCGCGTGCATGGTAACGGATCATAAGGCAGCGGACGCCTTTTTTGTATGGGCACCACGAATGGCTCGTAGTTCGTAATGGTCCGAGCGGCCGTACGACTCGCAGTACTATAACAGGCAAGATTCTTTGCTCGTGCGTGTGTGGTGGTGCGTGCGCATCTGTGTGTGCACTTGTGGGCTGCACGTGTGTCCGTTCGCTGCGGGCTCAAGGGTGTGCCTTGTGGGTGTGTTTTTAGTAATAGCAAGGCAGAAAGTTGGCCGGTCATTTGTTCCCAGTTTCCTCGGCGAGCTGGGCCACGTCAACCATTGGTGCAATTAGCAAGGGCTGATTTAGCTTGTTTCTTTCTTGTGTTCTTTTTTTTTTTCGGTTCGTGCTCATTGCCTTTTAGCCGGACGAGTAAGTTATGTGGCAGTCCAAACAGTTGATAATCCACTAGAGAGTCGTGCATAATTGGTGCGTGACAAGAATATGGCACAATGTTTGTTACTATGGCGTAATAGATTCGCCGAGGCCTTACGTGTGGAATGTTTGCTGACTCTGCTTGTTAACATGCTCCTGGCCGAAAAATGAGACAGCAATAACAAAACAGAGAACACCCATACATCTGGCGCGCGAAGTTACGACCACTATCTGCTACAGTCGCTTGAGTGAGACACATGTAGAACACATGCTATAGACGGTTTCAAGACTGCGATGGCAGGAGCACGTGGTGTACCCCAAGAAACTTCCGGTGACCTCATTTGTTATTCTGCAACATCGAAGCGTAAAGCGTTGTTTTAAGTTTTGTCAGAATAAGGGAATACTCCTTTTCCACTTTCACATAAAAGAAAGGCGCTTATAGTTAAGGAATAACTCTTTCAGTGTTGTGTGTAGCTTAGAAGAATATTTAATTCGAACATTTTCCTAGACACAGGGAGAAAAGTGTTGAAACTCTACGGGCTACTCGCCAAGTCTTTTGTTCCCCGCCAATTCTGCTAGCCAACGCCAGCGCACGAAACCGGAAGCGGTGCAGGGCCTGTGTTAGTAAACAGCGAAACCGTCAATAGTCTCGCGAGTTCACCGCAGCAACTGCTAGCGTCGACATTTGACTACGTACTGAGTTAGTACCGCATTTCGAATAAAGAGCCGACTCAACGAAATAAGCCACTACAAGGGATCATAGGTTTCCTCGCAGGTATCATTAGCCTGAGGCAGATCATATGACTTTGTTTGGCATTTCAACAAAGGAGGATCGTATGTAACGATGAATTCAGCGGTACGGACAAACAAACTTCATCTTTTTGCCCTGTTATCGGTATAGCGCATGTGAGGGAAATCAATAGTCCACGTCTTCGAAATTTTCCGCACTCGCAAAAAGCTGAACGCACCGAAATTACCTAGCGTCACTGCGACGCGGAGCGCAAATACGTTGCTTTGCCAGAGCCCTTCATTAAAGTCCTGTTGCGAGGCGCAGTTTGTGAAACAATTTTTGTCAAGCTTTCCCTCCGCGTATTCCATGGTCTTTGCACTCGAATAAACATACTTTTTCAGAGCCTGCGAAATATTGTCCAAATTGCAGCGATCTCGTGTCGCAGTAGAATGGAATTAATTGATGCAGTTCTTGTTGATATCGGCTTCGCTTCATTTGAAAGAACACCCCTAATTTTCTGTCTCATAATTTGCAAAAGCTGCTTGATTCACGTACTAATTAGCTTCTTCGTCTTGAATATTGAGTGCGTGTCTAAGCGAAGATATCCTAGTCCACAGTGACAAAATTTTTGCTCCCATACACGATAGGAAGTTTTGGAAATGGCTCACGCAACGCTTAAGACCCTGTAGGCGTTCTTTTGTACCCATTTTGCCTTCTTCCGTACATCCGGCGGATCGCGTGCGCTAACTTTAGATTGCGCAAAATCTTAACCTCCGTATTAATGTAAGGATTATATGCTTAACGTACGTTAAAGCCGTCGGAGACTTGAACCAATAGATCGTACGACTGTTTCTTCTCGTAGTCGAGGACAGCGCCGGTTGTTATGATACCCCTGAAAAAAAAAATGCGAAAGGAAAAATAGCGTTATGACTCGTACACTATAACATTCGGCAAGGTTCAGAGACCATCATTCCGGCATGATGATGTGTAATATTGATGGTTATTAGTTAACACGGCAATGTGTACTATTTTTCGAACTCAAAAAGTAATATCGATGAATTTACTCGACAAATGGTCTCGCGTGTTGCGCAAGAATAGCGGAATGCTCAGTGAACTGCAATAAAGGTACAAACGTGAGTGCTGCACAGCGCTTGTTCCTGCCGCGGACGGATCTTGGGAGGTGCTGAACGATGGCTGCCAAGTACGTGCGCCATCTCGACGAAGAAGTTTCCTGAATTTTTGTCTTATCCTTACACAGAGCGTCGCGTGTTCAATCAAAATCGCACGTGCGAAATCGTGCGACGGTTCTTGTTCAGGAGGCAGGTATACTCACGTGTAAGGATCCATGTGGAACGTCTCATCATCATTGCCAGCAATGATGGAGTACGTAAGCACCGTGTTGGCGTCCAAGTCCTTGGCCTACAAGAAAGAAATAAAATAGAGAGTCGCTATGACGCAGCCTATATAATAATCGCCGAGGCAACTTTATTCGACACAGCTTAGCACTGCAGGTGTCTTCGGCCACTCCTCGTGATTTCAACGCGGTGACGCCTTATAAATATGGAAAAAGCCTTGCAGCTCTTGCGGTAAAGATTCCTGCTGCACTGTGCACCCAACACTGCGACTGTCGCCCATGCGACCTCATTTCGCGTGAAAGAAGCCGCCACATCCGGGTTTGCCGGCGTAATTTTACAGAATTGTGTGAAAGATCTTCCGCGCTTCCCCGAACAGATGCGTGTAAGCCGCAGGGGAGGGAGCATGAAATTACACACGTTGGCACCGGGATACGTTGCTCCTGCGTGACATGCGCGCGACATAGATGGAACGAGGGTGATGATATTTTTACGAGATCAGGGAAAACATTAGCCTTTACCGTTGATCAAAGGGTCGGCGTTGCTCCCAAGATCTAGTCCAGAAAGATTGCACTACGTCAGTGAAGTGTGAACGATCGGCCTTCAGCAATTCTCATCAACCTTAGTGTAGTACGCGCTGAAGCCCCATAACAATATCAATCATTATGCTGCATCTTATATACAGCAAGCGCGACCGTACTGGATTTCTTCGTGACCGCCCGTTCAAATTGATGTGCGGTACAAGAGAGAGGGAGAAAGAGAGAGGCTTTCCACATGCATTGTGAAGGTCAAACAAACCAGTCATTAGCAAGGACACGAACAGCGTTGTCCCTGAATAATCAAATCACTGTTGCGCTTGTCCCCGTGCTCTCTCTTGTGAAAGTGTCTTTTTATTCGTGCAACCTTTTACTTCCAAACTACTGTTAGTACCGCTTATTTAATGGCGGTCCTCGAAGTGAGAGAGGGTTCATCGGTATACCCCCAAAGTGGCAGTTTGATGCGACAGTGTCTTCGCGCTGAATTTATAGCCGACACGCAGAGGTTTGTTGGGCGAGTCATTCTTTGTTCGTTGCGCTGTCTCCTAACGACGAGCTGTCGTTGTTCGCCAGCGAAGCAGCTGTATTGTTCCTGCCTCAATAGGCATCACACCAAGTATGGGCATCGCAAACAAACAAGCCCATTGCGTACATCAGCCACTGACGATCGTGTCTACAAAATAATATGGCTATTACTACTGTTTTGGTTTGTGGCGTATATACCATTGACGGAGAGCAATTAAGTGAAGAAAAGATGCTGGCTGGCTGGCAGCCATACACGTCGAGAAAAGTGGTAATAACTCAAACGAAAGCCCGCGAGACCGCATTGTCAGAGCGTCAAGTCTCCTCTCCAGCAAAGACGACGTCACAGGTCTCGTTTACCGCGTCACGGTGTCACCTGCAGCGCACCGATATGGTGAACATCAACGCGAACAACACGGGGATTCCCGCAAAACAGGGAGCGCGAAAAAAAAAGCAAGAACTACAAATATAGTGGGTTGCAACCTAAGAATAAATACAAGCTCCGCCCCCAGAACTGCGGCGCGCCTGTCATTCATCTGTGCAAGAGAGTGGTGCTAGGTGGTCCCCGTTCTAACCATAAGTACTTTTTCACTGTTAATATAAATACTACGCATAATATGAATTAAAGGTTAGTCGTCCCTACTAAAAATATTGCGTTTCACCTGGAAGTAATGGCGGAATCTTCGCTGAAATTTGCCACGAAGTTCGAGATTTTCGACCGAAAACTAGCGACACGAACATGTGTCTGTACGGGAAAATCACCTACCTGAAATATGCGAGAGGTGTTTGACGTCACGGGGACCTATGCAAATTTTCTCTGGGTCGGACCGCGACGGCTGGGGGCGGAGCTTACATTTATTCCTGTTGGTTGTAACCAACTACAGCAAAGCGCACCACGTGAAAAGTGAGGGAGAAAGAAAGAGCTCCTCACTATGACGTGGCTTCGATTTATGAGTTGAACGTTGCTTACAGGCGTTGGTCGAAGCAATGGCAGATTACCTCTGCTGTGGAAGGGTGGGTGGGGTTACCGGCTTCATCTCACCACCACCTCGCAACATTTCACTCGTTTCTGTCTCCGCTATCACTAAACCCTTTCCAAAAAAATGAAAAAAAAAAGGAAGACATTCATCCGGTATAGACCGCTCTCGGGACGGCACATTACCAAATTCCAGTGTATAACAAAAATTTCCTGCGGGATCCGGCCTGTGAATTTGTGGCTGTCGACGGCGAACGCGAATAGCGTTGCTATGGTAGCGTTGCGCTCTCTCGACGCGGCAGAGCACAGGAGCCCAACGTTACGCCCAACAACGAACGCCGTGTGTAGGCGGTGGAGGCGCGTTCACTACATAGGGTTGCACGAAGTTGTGTATACTCACCGACACCTGAGTGACGAGGGCCCCCGCGGGAAGCGATTCGCCGACGTGCGCCTCGTACGGGGCGCCCACAAACTCGGGGACGTTGTTGTTCACGTCGGTCACGTTCACGTGCACCACTGCCACGGCGGTCCTGTCGAGCAAAGGAAGACGCAATTTCTCACACTTCTCGCCCCGAATCATCGTGTGTGCGCGAGCGCGCCACTTTCTCCTTTATTCTCCAAGGAAGAAGAGGCGCGCGCGAGGCTTTGGAGAATTTTGGGAGATCAAGGATTCAGGCAGTTGTTGTGTGGCGTGCGCCGCGTGTCAAACTGCAGTAGTTTGTCTTCATTTCTGTCCCCTTCTTTTTTTTTGTTTTGTTTTTTACTTTCTATATCTAAACGTGTCCCCACTGAACGTTTCCGGGAGGCATTCTTCTTCGTTTTTCTTTTTTTTCTGGGGGGGTGGGGGGTGGGGATAGAAGGCTTACGTATATCGAAACAGATGACGAGCCGCAAGCGGCATGAGGAAGGAGGGGCATACGTGTCTACAATCTGAAACTCGAGATGGCTTAAATCCGTCGGAAGGGATCGACATTTAGAGATGCTCGCTGGTGTTTCGGGAACACGAACTGTGCGCCGCCCCTTCTCGACAAAAGAAAGCCGCGAGAATCCCTCGGCAGGCATTTACAGGGTTCTCGATCGGGATAAAATTTCCTGTCCCGTCTACTGCTTTTCGTCCTTGTCAAAAGACATCGTGGAGCGCACACATGTCAAAGTATGAATCTCCCTACCAACTCGCTCAAACTTTTATACTAGAGGGATAAAGTAAGTCCAACCGCTTCCTCCCCTTTCAAGTGAAAAAAAAAATAATAAAGCGAGTACGACAACTTTGAAAGCAATAGTCGGGACGAGTCACCGTGTACGCTGTTTCCCCGATGTATATGCATTCAAAAGTTGTCGTAGTCGTATTATACACATGAAAACGTACCAGTACGACTACTTTCAATGTACATATTTGCATATAGCTAGTGTTAGATTTCGCTCATCGAACGTTTCAATAATGACACACTGACAACTTTTCGTCAGTCAGTACATTTTTCGAAAAACCTTTTGAAATACGCGGATATCCGGTGCGGGCTGGTATCACCGGCATTGTATTTATTACACGGAACCGCGCACGCGTTCTTCGGTTTCCGAGTATTCAGCCCCGTGCAAGTACTGTTCCGATAGTTCAGAATTGGCGACACGGGGCAAATATTGGGCTCAGACACAGGGTACGAAAGTCCGCTCGAAATAAACATATTGACGAGTGCTATAGTGGTGGGGGCGGCTCCATGCAACGATTGAAATCTTCCTTCGAAGAACATCTTCTGTAATCGCACCTTGAAAAACTAGCGCTAACACCCGTGCCGCAACTAGCTGCACGTAACATGTACCAGCGGCAACATCAGATGGCGACAGCAGTTTAGAAACATACAGTGACAAAACAAACGCTCGAGATAAATGCATGCGCTGCGAAAAACTGACACTCAACTGCAGCTGAAATGTTTGCATGCGCAGTTCATAGTTAATATTTTTCGAGGTATACACTTGCAAACATTAGCGTGTCAATACCACCATATCGTGGCGATAGTACGAGCCGTTGTCAACTCGTCAGCTGCCGAATGGGCGAGTTGTACGAGAACGAAAGCATCACTGGCGTATCCAGGGGCGGGAAGGGGTTCAAGCCTCGACGTCCTCCCTAAACCTTTAAATTTCGCTTGTGTATATATACAGGCACACATACAAACACACGAACGAACATACATAAAAGGTGGTTCAACCCTCGTCCCCCCACCCGAACAAATTTTCCGGCTACGTCCCTGGTAAGCGTAACAGGATTAAACGCGTACACAGTTGACCGATAATTTAAAACGATGACGACGGAGAAAAGCACGGTACGTGGTCCCATAGAGAAATACGGCTGCGTAGTCTCATTAAAAAAAGAAAAGTTATCGCGCTACCTTCAAAGGCTTGCGTGCGAAAGTTCGTCACACAAGAGCGCGCCTGAGCGTGAAACAGTTTCACATTAAGCAAGCATCGCGCCCTACCCCCGACTAACAATGCTGTGATGGTCACTGGCCGGCCAGACGAGCAGCGAGCGCATGGCCCGTTCCAAAGGGCGAACGTGATTGAGCGCCGTCGGCGTCTGCTGTACGGGTCGCCGCTAGGCCATTGACATTCGACGTCGTGCACGTGTCCCGAGCCTGTAGGGCGAGCCGCGTGCGATGAGCGATGATGGTCTACGCGAATGTGGCGCAACGGCACTGCACCGCCACTCGACGAAAAAAAAAAATCAATCAATCAATCCTCACGGCTTCTGCTCAGCTTTGAGGTCACCGGCGTTGCACCGCCCATTCCAATGCGACACGAAAACAAAGCGCCAACGTCCTTTCCCTCACTCCCTACTTCACCCAAGTAGCCTGCAGCGCAGAGTCAGATAGGGTAAAAGATAACAGGATCCGAATTCGCAACGATTTTTTTCGTCCGCAAGTGCTACTTGCCATTGGCCAAACGGCTTCGCTCATGATATCCGTAGCGACCTGATTGGCTGAAATCTCCTCTAGCGTAAGCAGTGAATGCGGTTGGAGGGGTCGAATACACAAAGCTCGTCGTTCGTAAGTACTATTTGCCGTTGGCCTTTGCTGTATAATACGTCCAGCATCGAGATCGGCTGATATTTTGTCTTACGAACAATTATAGCGTAAGACAATATTTGAGCCAATCCTGATCCGAGCCCTAGGATTAGCAAATGCATCTAGCCAATGGCAACGCGTACTTACGAACGACAAGCTTTGTGTATTCTACTTCAGGTGCGCCTGAGTATTTTTTAAAACGTTAAGTAATGAACGTCAAATCATCGTCATCGAAAATGCCGAAATATTTCTTTTAATAGTTTCAAAATTATCTTCAATGACGTAGAAATTAACGAGAAAATGAACTGAAACAAAATCCGGGCGAGCTCATAAATTGGCACGTCGTGACAACTATGACTGCAAAGCATATATGTAAACTATATTGGTTGGTTTTCCGAATGCTGCCAAAAATTTTTAAAAGATCGGCTTTTCTAGAAAATAAACAAAGTTTTCATAAATATAAACTGTTAGGTGCTGCGGACGCCCATAAAAGTTGAAATCATACTAATCGTCTGTTAATTAACCAGGATCCACGAATTAGATTTATACTGAATTAAATCACAGTACGGCCGCCGTACTTGCAAGTTTACATTGAAAGAATGTATTGCCGTTTTTGGAAGAAAAGCCCGGTATACGTGCATCTTGCTATCATGGTTAAAAACTGCGCCCTGTTCCGCAGGAGTGCGCATTACAATGGAAGGGGGGTGGGGGGTTGGGGGGGGGGCGCAAACTCAGTCTCGTAACCTTCAATATTTTGCAAGCAGCACAACGAAGCATCGAGCTCATATCTCAGTTCAAATGACGACGAAGACCCGTGAAAACGTTGACTGTACGTAGAACAGCGTTAGATACCAGCTTATGGGAAGGCACGTATCTGTATAGTTCCTGTGTGTGGCGTAGGTTAAAATATGCAAGTCGAAATCAATGTTTCAGTGGACACAAATCATGCAGTGTGTGCAAGTGAGCTTTATATTTTATTGATTTATATAGTGACTGGCGCCAAAGGTGGCGAGGAAGGGAGAGGGTGTGCCGTGAGCTCCCCCCCCCTCTTTTCCCTCCCCCGCTCCACATTCTACCCTGGAAGCTCGAAGGTGCATGAAAAGATTTCGAGACTCAAGGTACTCTTTGGTTCCCCAAACTCTATCACACTGTCTATCGGGCTGGTATGAAATCCCGACCACAAGATACGTTTCAAGACTCCCACGTTATCTTGAGACGAATCTCTTTTGAATTCTTGAGAGGAAAAAAAAAAAGATAATCTTCTGTAAGAAAACTCGAGTGGCCAGCTGAAGAAGTCGTAATTTTTGCATTTTAATAAATAGACATAAAGGTAAACATTGGGATTGCTTTCACAAGAAAATTGAGTTTTGTTAACAAACACTATAGGTAAACTCCAAACCATTTATTGCATCACCAAAGAGGAAGAAGAGTACGAAAAGAAGAAAAAAAAATCACCTAATCGTAAACAAGCACGTTTGGATTTCTGTAGTCGATTGTCAAGCGAAACACTTTTCCTACCATGACCAGCAGACAGGTAGACGTCTTAAAAAGGTTCAACATAGACTAAAATGAATATTTTTTTTTTCTTTCGTCAAACATTTCAGAAGTTCCGTGAACTTTGCAATGAGACAAGTACAGAACCTAGGCAACTGCGGCACATTATGCGCGTGATACCGACTGCCCGTTTAAAAATTTTAGCAGCGGAGCTGTACTTGGGCTGGGCCTGACGACAGACGAGTGTCCGCGCTGGATGTCACGCTCCGGTTTCAAGATACACTCACAGATGGCGCAACTGCCTCGGTCGCGGACGAAGCGGTAGCCTCACAGTGAAACGTTCGACGTTTCACTGTGCTTGAGCGTGAATAGGATCTAAATTCGTCCCGCAAACCCCGGTTCCCAGACACACCCATAGGTGGCATTTATGCCTCGGTCGCGGACGAAGCGGCAGTCACAAGGGAAACACAGAAGAACCACAGTTACGCTGTTTCTGCAGATTTCACACTGGGTCGAAATGGGGTAAGTTTTTTTTTGCACACCGCGCACCTACAGCTATGCATTTTGCCTACGACGTACCGAGAATTTTGATTCGTCATTTTCGTTTTGCCTCAGTGGATACTTTTGCGCAGGCCGTCACTAGAATATCTTCACATTAATGATAAAAACAAGTAATCAAATATGGTCGACATTGCCGACGTAGGTCGACAATTTATAAAATACTCGCTTGCATTTGCCCCTTCCAGAGGCAAGAGAAGAAATCTTCGTGTTATGAGCACTTATACGCTCGCATGTTCGGGCCTTCAAACCAGATGTGCGAATTGAGCTCAGTGCCCTTTCGTAGAAATTTCTAAGTGTCCGTTGATTATCTTTTATGTGCGTTTGCGCTGTGATTATAATTAACCCTTGATTTTTACATTACACCTCAGCAATCTCCACATCCATCCCGTAGCTGCCAAGCACGAACTCTCGGAAACCTCACGTGAAAAAAATAAAGGCTGTCCGACTCCATTCAGGTGGTGATTTGTACCTAAGAAACTAAACATTTATGTTTCGAATAAAATATTCTCAGTCAGGTGTAAAGGCCGTACACAAAAGCTACTTAGGAAACCTGCTCAGTAGTCGGAAGCGTTTCCAAAAGTGTTGATATTTCAATTCGATTCGGTGATCACCTATTCGAATCGCATAGTCGATTCAGTTGAGAAAACCGCCATTCTTACAGCTCCATTGCATAGGCATACATAACACGCAAGTACACGGTATATTACATCGCACGTAGAGATCGCGCATATTCCAACCTTTGTTCATTCGGGGATGCCGTTTCTGAGACACAACGCACCCATGAACATGATTAGAAAAACTTATTTTTCGCACCATTTATGCCGCTACAGGCAACTCGCACAATGACAGCAAGTAATTCTCAGTATTTTTCAGCGGTGATATACGTACGTGCTTACATGGGATGCTGAGCAGGGCGAGTGCAAGAGTGTGGCGTTTTAAATTATTGTTATCGAAATTATTATTCTTGCGAGTACGACCAGGTCTTCCTTCGAGCAATGTTTTCTTTCCATTCCTCTCCCGCTATCTGGCAGCACTATGCGTGACACCTCTGTGTGCCTATACGGCCTGCGCACGTATCCGCTTATATATACACATAATAAGCCAGCGACAGCGTCAGTCAGGCCAGGACCGCGGTTTGCGACGTTTCCGGAACGCGAGGAATGCAATAGGAAAGGCCCGGCCGGCAAGGAGGATCGTCCAATCGACTCGCTTCACTTTCTTCGTGGGCAGCTTGCGAAAGTGGGGGACATGGACAGCCGGGATGACTAGAGAGGAGGAGAGCGAAGAAGGGTAAATAGTGAGCGCTCGCTCGGGGGGCGCGCGTGCGCGCGGCCATCAAACCAATCCGGACGATATTGTTCCGGCCGCGCTTTCCTCCCTGCTCCCCTGTTTTCCTTTCCAGCCGATTTTGTATTTCTCTTTGCCGGGCGGTGCTCTTCTCCGCTCGTGGCTAAGAGCCCCGGGTTCCGCTCCAACGTATGATTGCGAGCAGCCAGCTTTCCGCCCCCGCAGAGCATGCTCACACGCCAGGCAGCCCCCGCAGATCGCGACCGGCGAGTGACGGTTGCAGCGGCGGCGGCATTTGGGCGATTGCGCCAGCTCGATTTCGTCCGGACGGGACGACGGTGGTGGCGACGGCGTCCAGCCCCGGCCAGAGAAAACCGTGTCTCTCTCCCCTCACTTCGTCTCTCCTGCGTGATGATGACCCAGTGGCGAACGCCCGGCTCTAGCAGCGCTGTGTCCGCACGACCGGCAAAAAGAGGTTCTAACTCCGTACCCCCTCCCCCCCCCCTTTTCTTTTTCTCGGTCCTCTTCTCGTTGCTTCTTCTCCGCACGGTCAGAGTGAGTCTGTTTGCGTAAGTCAGCGGTGAGGCGGATGGATGTGGGCACACTCTCTGTGCACACTAATATCCGGCGGTGCTTGCTCCAGCACAGCGCTGTTGCTGACGCCGGTCGTGCGTGCGCCTGTCTGGTTGATTTGTCAGTGAGACCAAGGTGAACACGCCGTTGTAGCAGGGAATCGCCAAGCGCAAACATGGACAGAACCAAGATAAGCTAGATTTCTTAGTTTTTGTAACAATATACGCTTCCTCGGAAGCCTTTGCAACACCGACCCGCCATTTTTTTTTGTTTAGTTTAATTCGTCGAATGGTTTTGCAATCTTTTGTACAGCGGGCTGCGATGGTGGCCGGCTCACGGCGGCTCGCTGTTACGTCCGTTCGTAGGATTGCAGACTCTAAATGTGGTTCAGGAGCGGTCGCGATATGACTCATTACCACTTAGATAGAATGCAAGGCATCGTAAAGTTTATGGCGTAACGCCAGAAGAGCCTGCACTCAACAGTGCACAGATTGTCACCTCCTTTTATTTTTTAATTGGAAATGAAAGGGGGAAGGAGGGAAAGGACGGGGGGGGGGGAGCAATGAAGTAGTTAGTATCGGTATATCAGTTTTTCATTTTGTAAGACCGCCGCACGTACGTCTGCGTAGTTTTCGACATTCGGAGATCTGCCGTTATTGCGATTATCAGCTGGAAAGCGAAGAAAATCGCCGTATTATAGAAACCTGGAACTGGTGATACATCTTCAAATTTCTTTTTTTGAAACGTTACATCCGGAATTACCTTATCCGTTTTGTTTCTTTTGATATATTTTTTTCTGAGCTTGTTTTTGAGTTGTGAATCATTATGTACGCTGTGCCAATTAAAAAAATTAAAAAAGGTTAAATATGTGTACCCGACCCCCTCCTGCTATAACGCTCCTTTGAGCGAAATAAATTAATCGAAACGATCTTATAGCTTAGAGGTTAGATCCACAATGCAACTTATCCTCAAAGACTTAGTGACAACGGTCATTGAGTGGGTGTATTGCTGCCAGAGGTCTGTGGTCTATGCCAGGCAGTAAGCGCGACGTCTCACCTTCTCTCGTGGACGCTCTTGGCGACGTCGGAGGCGATGACGAAGAAAGTGTACCGGTCAGGCTTTACGGCGATTTCGCGGAACTGGTCCAGCACGTACACCGAGCCGTTGAACGGGTGTACGCCGAACGGTACCTTCGAGCTCAACGTGTCGTTCTGCTTGAAAAACACCACGCGCCCGTTGTCGCCCATGTCCGGATCCACCGCGACCACCTGAAAAAAAGCACGGTCACCGTCTTGTTATGCAATGCCTTTAATCCTACTATCGGCGCTAACACGCGGAGATGCACTACAGTGACGAATATACGCCTTAGAAAACGCACGCAGAGGAAAGAATGTAGATGCCGCTAACGGCAGCAGCATTACGCGCACCGATGTCCGTGTGTTTCTGAGCGACACTATACCAACGAATTCTGACCTTAGAATGGTTTTCGGCCTTGCTCAAAAGAAGCCGCACTGACAACAATAGTTTGTGGCTTTATCGCAGCAGAGCAGCTTTGTCAGTAATCAAAAACGTATTCGAGTCAAGAAGCTAAAAAAAAAGAAAATTGGCGGCGTATCTTCGTGCTTCTCTGCAAATGTCGTCGAAAGACGGTAGTCTTCTGCCAGCCGTTTCTGCGCCGTTTCAGCGCAGCCTAAGAAACACTAGGGTCTTTAGAATTACGTATCTACGTATTTTCTAGTAAAGGAACACACCACCGAATACTTACGTATTGATGTTGCACCTCAGATACGCATAATATTTGCTTTTTGATCGACAATGTTCACAAGGATAAACGCAGCTACCAGTTCAAGGTGGCTGGGCGTTCAGCAAAGCTTAAACTTCGGCCGGGTGGCTGAATCGTGTGACAGACAGATAGACCAAAATTTCTACGTTCAAGTATCCCAAGAAAGACTAAAAATGTCAGTGATCCGGAGCAGCGTGTGAACGGGAGGCTTTACTCTTTCCGCTTGGGCTGCACCCTGTTTCTGTCTGCAACATTACTCAAATAGAAAAGGAGGCTTGCGCCATACTCCCAGTCCACAACAGTTCAACAGCAAAACGGCTTCTTGCAGTCTAATGATTGTCAAACTGTGGTAAAACACGGGTCGAATTCCCAAAACTTCTCTTTTGTAAGTGCACTTTCCGATTGTTCAGCCGGCTTTGCTAATAATATGTTCCGCATCGTGATTGACTGAAATATTCTCTTACGAAAATTTTTAGCGTAAGACGGTTTTTTTTTGTGTGTGAATACGGGCCCAGGTGCACAACCCCCACCGTCGCAGCAGGTTTTCAAGTGCGCAAGGCTTCGTTTGCTTGTGCGATATATTGCACTGTTTTGTCAGTGAAACGCTACATTGACCTCTGGATGAATTGAGTCAAGAACCTACACGCATATGAAAGCACACACCTTCGCTTTATCTACGGGACCGTCATGCATCATGCAAAAACCTCTAAATTCTGCAGAAAAATAATTTAAGAGTTAAGTTTGCAGCAATGCAGTCAATGCATATTATACTTCCGACGTGCATTCTTCTGATCCCTAAACCAAAGCGCACGGTTGTACGTGGCTCTTCCAGACTGGCCTATTGGTCACCAGTGTACCGAGTTTATTTGTTTGCCCTACCGTGAGTTAAGGCTTACCTGACGGTGACCTTGCGACTCATTACGGGAATGCAAGTTGTTTAGGTGACCTCGCTCTGCTTTTTTCTATAGGTACTACTACCTGGACGCGAGCTCGGGTCAAAACATGTAGCGGACACATCCGGATTCTCCAATGAAAAAGTGCACTCTGATGCACAGCGGGACAAAAGGCATAAACACGCGAACTGACAAGGCTTCTCGATCGTCAGTTCATTTAATCATTGCCTGGCCGCCTTCGCTAACGGATGTCCCAACTACGATTTGGCTGGAGTTTTCACTTGCGAAGACTTAAGTAGGTGATGAGGCTGCTGTGAATACGGGACCTGGGACCGTATTCACACACACACGCAGGCAAAAAAAGAAAAAAAGAAAGACTTCTCGCATTTAATCTTAATCTACTTTTCTTTAATTCCAATCGCACCACATTGATGCCATAACCCAGAAAATACCTGAACCTTGGCACCATGGTCGACACAAAGACACAGAAGATAGTTATGGACGGAGCTGTCACAAATTCTCGAAGTAATCTTTGCTCGATGCTCCAGCGTTCGATACACAGCGCTCAACACGGTGCTTCTGACCTCAGGGTGTACAATGTCATGGTACTGTTGTATATACCGGTGACTTGCGTAAATAGCTTCCCAGGCACAGCACTGCATTGTTATCGTGTTTTGTCGGAATCGATTGCTTTCCACACAAGAAGGACTGGCCACGCATTACATATAAAATATAAGATGAATGCACTGCGGCCTGGATAACGCCGTAGAAAGAATGACGGAATATATATATATATATATTTTTTTTTCGTATGCCCATTCTGTCGAGATTTCCCTCTTATCTGCGCTGTGTGACACGAACATAATACGCGATGTCACTTTCGCGCTGGCCTCATGCCGAAGAAAACCAACGGCTTGGGGCACTTTGCGCAGCAGTTGCCTGGGACAGCTTTTACATCTTTTATATGTATATACAAGCATGTGTGTCGATCGCCTCGTTGCGCACTCCGTGAAAAGGACGCTGGCGTCCTTTTTCAAAGCTAGCATAAATGAGGTGCAACAAATTCGTCCCCTGAGGACGATCACCCCATTGTATAGCGCCGTTGAAGCACACCGATGCCTCGTGAAAGGAAGCAGTATAGGAGAAAAAGACAGAACAAGGTATGTCGCACCGAGCGTCGGAGAGTAAGGGGGAAGACCGAGGCGATCGAGGGTGATGGATCGGGCGCCCATTCAATAGTGCCGCCACTAAAGCCTCACGCGAGATCCCCGGACGCCTGTGCCCACTTTGATTGCCCGTATCGCGGAATATGAGCGCGAGGCGACCTTAATATCGGCCTGGTTTGCCCTATTTGTGTAGGGCCATCCGCAGCCAGCACCGGCGAGCAGGCCACCAGCCGCTCACTGCGAGATTACGCATGCTCTCGTTTTTGTCCTTTTTGTTTTCGAGATGGAAACAAACGAAGCGGATCGGGCTGAGGCACCTGAGCTCGTCGCTAATACAATAGAGTACCTCGCGAACGCCGGCGCGGTAGCTTATGGAGAATGGACACACGGCTCGCCCCTATTGTATTATAGGTCGGTCTCGTTTCTTTGCGCGTTTATGCTGCCTCGCTTGCCTTTCTTTACCTTCATTCCTACCCCTCCCCCCCCCCCACCTTTCCTCATGCTCTGTCGTCTTTCGCAGTCTATATTTAGCCACACACGTTGTGCTGGGTCCACCATCCCTACCCTCCTCTCAACCGTCGCCTGTACACACACGGCGCGTACGTGAGCTCGGTTTGTTTTGTCTTAACCCTACACACCGTGGGGGCGCATTTCCCCTTGACCTTACGCGCGACACTGTTGCGAGCGAGGAGCTCGTCTTCTTCGTCGTGCGTAGGAGAGGAGACCTAGTTGTCCTGCTCTGTCTGCCTCGTACACCTCCTCCTCTTCCCCCCCCCCCCCTTAGCGCAGCTCGTACCCTGTCCCATGCAGTGGTCTATCTAGCCCCGCCTGTATTGAGGCGTCGCCTCCAAAGACAGAGAGCAAGCGCTGTGCGTGTGCGGCAGGGAGCAAAGCAGTGAAAGAAACAACGAAAACAACAGCAGAAAAGAGACGACGACCTTTTGTTCGCCACTCAGAAACAATCAGCTTTTTCTTTCCTCTTCGATCGATTGTTTGTGCGTTCCTCCTTGTGAATGAAATGAGAACGAGAAGATGAAGAAAAGAGCCAGGCGCGAAGAGAGAAACGAACGCGCGGCTCCCGCCTAACAATGACGGGGATTCATGCGGCACGACGCCGCCATCGCTGTTATTTCTGTATGCCCCCGACCAGCGCCGCTGTTATTGCGTTCGCGCGCCAAAGAGCAGCAGCGCGCGATTCTCCGTCACCTCCGAAACAAAGACGTGCGGTGGTCCTCTGTTCTTTTTCCTCCAGCGCCATCTGTTTTCTTCTTCTTTTCACCATTCCTCGGCGCGTCACTTTTACCATCCTCCCTTTGCTTTTGGCGAAATAAGATGACAAAACTGCGCAGTAATCGACAAAGTTCTCAAGACTGGCTCACTTGTATGCGTACCCTGTGTTCGAAAACTTCCCCCTTTGTGTGTGCACGCCTGAGTGTGTCTGTACTTGGCGTTTCTTTTGCCTGACTGGGGGTGTTCGGGAAAAACAGAAAACGAATACGAAGAAAGCACTTATTATTTAATGTTCTTAGGCAACTATGTTATGCCTTCCACGGCAGGTGACGTTGCGCACTGCGTATTCTCCTGGACACGTTGTCTTCTAGGGATGCAGGAGGCAATGTGCAATAGTACTGAGCACGCATGCAGTTAGCACTGAGCGCGCTCACAACGGCGAGCTTTAAAGACTGCGGTTGTAAGCATGCTAGATCGGTGCAAATTAAGACCTTGCCTCTTTGTAAACACGTCACCAAAGATTTGGGGAGACACACAAAAAACGCTGCTACAAGTTCCATATAGGCACTGAACAACCATCGTCATTAATTTTTGCACGGCTTAATACTGAAGATGTATACCCTGCTTCTGTAACTTCGGCACGCATCTGCATAAACCTGGAAGTTGTAGGGGAATAAGACGAATGCAAAGCTTATTCAAGAAGAGCACTTACCGATCCGATCGTGGTTCCGGGTGGATCTGTTTCGGTGACGCTGAACACGTACACGCCTTCAGGCAGGAACTGTGGGTTGTTGTCGTTCGCGTCCAGCAGAGAGACCTCCACTACTGTGGTGCTGGCCTTGGCGTCCGGGTTCACATTCGGCTTCCGCTCCAGTGCGAGAACCTGTGGATGGAAACGGCCGAGTTACCACGGTGCAGTGAATAGCCGTCCGCCCAGGCGCGGCGTGAGGCCGAATATCCCCTAAACTACTCGCTTGTAAGTGTCCAGCTTCACCACTGGCCGGCCGGCTTCGCTAATGATGTGTCCGGCAGCAAGATCGGCTGCAAGTTTCTCTTACACGAACAATTCTAGCGTAAGGCTGTTTTGCGAATTTGAGTCGTGGTCTTCCGTATTGACGCTAGTAAAGGAGACTGGCTGCATAAATGGTGTAAGGTGGAGTAGCCATGATGGTGGGCGCAAGTGGCCTTGGTATTTAGTGAACGTTAAGTGTGAACTGAAACACCAGGGGTCGAAGTCACAAAGCGTTTATTTAATAGGTGCTCTTTGCCATCACCCAACTAACTTCCATAACAATATGTGCAACACCAACATTGGTGCTGTACATATTGTACAGATTGGTGCTGTGCATATTTCCCTTACGAACAGTTCTAGCGTTGGACGTTTTTATGAACACGGGCCCAGTTCTTTTGTGTTTTACTGTCGGCTTCGCTCGGTTACTTAGCTTGACGTTCGTTTTTTCCAGGTCGATGCGTCAGCTTAGAGAAACAGTTACAGAAACAGCTGGTTTATGAGGTTTAACGTCCCAAAGCGACTCGGGCTATTAGAGACGCCGTAGTGGATTGCTCCGGATAATTTCGACCACCTGGGCTCCTTTAAAGTGCACTGACACCGCACAGTACACGGGCTTCTAGCATTCCGCCTCCATTGAAACGCGACCGCCGCGGCAGTGATCGAGCCGGCGTCTTACGGGTCAGAGAACTATTTTAATGTTCTAATATATATTTATAAACCGGGGTAATTAAGTGCGAACATCGCACAAAGAAATGCGTTCCATCACAACGCAGTTCAGCATAGTAGCGGTAGGCGAGAAAGCGTTTGCATTGGCTTCTGAAAGAAATGTTATCTAAACCTGCAGGGCAATAGAAAATCAATGCGGGCTCCCATATCTGTCCACCTATAATGGAGTCAAAGGTCACGGCTTTAAAAATCTTATCCGCACCGTATTACCACTACAATGACGTCTCGAAAAGCTCGCATGATGAGCAGCGTGCCACTGACGTTGCAGGTGCCGCATTTCGATGGTAAACGGGATAAAGCGGAAGGAAAACCGTCGTACGCTCGTCGACATCCAGAGAAAACATCCCCTATTTTTTAGCTTAACGTTCACCACGGTGTGGCATGCACACAGCTGCCCATATGCAGGAACGGTAATGTGCGCGCTGAGTGGAAGCCGCAGAGCTTCTGCCCTGCTCCGGCAGAGCCAATCGAGCGGAGTGTGACGGCGCGTCAACTTGGCTTCGACGCCGAACGCACTTCACGACTCGGGAATGGCGTTAACCCTCCACAGAAAGCCCCCTTTTTTTTAACTAATGCTGCATATGACATTCTCTGGGATGCGACTTCGGAATTGACGAGCACTTATGCTACAGCGTGCCCTGCATCACCGCTCCTCCGGTGCGACCAGACTGCGCCGCCATTCGGCAATTTCGGGGTGCGTCGTACACGCGATGGACGAAGAGTGGAAGATTGCGCTTTAAGTGCCAATTTCCTAGACTCGAAAGGTCTGGGAACGAGTTTCGTTGACAGCGTTCGCCGCCGCGCGGAACCGCGTCTTTGGCGTAATGAGCGGAAGCATTTACGCGCGGTGAAAGGCTGTCGCGCCGGCCCGAGCGACCGCCGCTATAGCCCCGGTGGCGCTCTCTTTACGTCACTTGGCCACACTTTCACGGTGAAGGCTCGATTATGTCACGCGAAAAGAGGAGAGCGAAAGGGAGTCGAAAGGGCTTCCCAGTGGCTTCCTGGTGCCGACCGCTCTGCCGCTGTCCCACGAGCGGCGTCGTTAGTAACATGAGCTATAAAGGAAGTTACTCTGGGCCGTCACTTTCATCTTATTGTTGAGAGCTGCGTAAGCTCATCTGCGGTTTCTATTCCTTTCCTCCATCGTCAACCCACCTCTACATGGCGTGTACAACGTCGTAATTCCATCCCCGTTACGCCGTCTTTGTCAAACAATGGGCGGCCGCTTCTTCAGCGCAGGTATAAGAGAAGGTGAATTACAGAACTCTCGACGAGGCGCGCGGACATCGCCGTCCTTTAACGAGTCGCGAACAGCGAGAGGAATCACGCACGGTATCGCCAGACCACGCTGCTGGGCCAGTGGTGGTCAGACCGGAAGTTGTGTTCGTTACAGGCGCAACGTCGAAGTGAGGCGAGAGTGACCCATATTTACGCCTTCTCTTCGTCTTAGTTGGCTTGCATGCAACGTCCGGGGCACGAGCTGAAACGACGGCGCTTCTCGTATATATTTAAATGGGGCGTTCGTCACGAGAAAGTACCTTTGTAATAAGCTCCAAGCCGGGGACTGCATGTTTCTTTTTTTTTTTCTATTTTTTTTTGCTATTGCGTCCAACACGGCCTGCAGGCTCATCGAACAGAAATCACAGTATTTGCAGAACGGTGGCGCGTTGTGGCGTCGTTACTGCGAGCGTTAGTGGCAGCAACTTGTGGATGATTACGCGAATTAACGCTCAGACGTACGCAAGTGTGGACGAAGTGCGGGGCTGATCATTATTAGGGGAGAGCGCTTTTAACGTTTGAACAACCGCTGTACCTTGAAGACTGTTATCGATAATGCATGTGAGCAGCTTCTGGGCGTTTCGTCGGAGAGTGCGAATTCACTAGCGGAATAAGGTATGCAAAATTTTACGATATAGCCCGTTTGCCGTTTAAGGACTCCTATAGGGTTTATAAAACTATCCGGAACATTGTAATAACTATAGGAACATCAAATATGAAATTTTCCTCGGAAGTAAATATCTGTGAAGTGCGGAATAGTTTCAATAAAGCATAGCGGTAACCTTAATGTAAACTAACGAGTAACCATCTCCCTTGTTTTGGATATAGCGAAATTTAATGTCTGGACCGAAGCATACTCCACGGCTTCAAAAGAAAATAATTCTTGTAGAAAGCGTATCTCGCGCAAGCAAACGCCGTCGAGCCTCCGCTGTGCCTGGTCTTGCTTGATGGCCACGGCGCTGGGATACTGATAGCGGACGATTAACTGGAATGACGATTTTGTGAGTGGTTGCCACGGCCGTTTACTATTCACCGCTATATATAGGCGGGTTGCAAGCTCGGAATCCCGGCTGCCTTTGCGCACTGCTAATTGCGTCAATAAGCAGGGAGGACGAGAATATCTTCCGCACGTAACCTCCCCCACCTAACGACACCCCTTGCTCAGTTTATACGCACACATGTACCGTGTAGCATAACGGCATTGTTATCAAGCTTCCAAGTGGCGCGACGTATTCGAGCTCATTCGCAAATTGGTTATATGAATCGCCCGTCGTGAAAGTGTGTACTCTATCAGGTCAAGCACATTGCAACGCGCAGCTGTGTCGTCACGGGCGTGCCAGTAGTGCAAAAAAAGAAAAAAAAATATGGGAGTGCAAGTGCAACTCCGTAATGGGCTTCGATCATGCAGCCAAAGAACTGCAAGCTTTTTTTCTTTGTGGCTTTCTTGTGGTTATCTTGGCAGCGCTTCAGATAGGTTCATCTGTCGGCCGCAGGCTGCGCTCATGCCGCCGAGGCGTTCGGTTCGAACGACGCTCTGTGCAGGCGCGTGCATGATTTAGGGCATGACCGCCGCGAGCGCAGGCTGCCAGCGATTAACGTCACTTACTGCGGGAGCTGTGTTCGCGTATGTCGGGCCAACGCAGTGGCTCACTTCTTTTATATTACAGGAGCAGCAAGCGCGCAGGCCCTAATGAAAAATTGAACGGTCGCCCGAGATGGGCCGGTCATAAAGCATATATGCTAGAGGCCAATCAGAAGACGAATGGCGAGCTCCCCTTTAATACACTTCAATCGCCCCTTGGCATGGCTGCTGCGGATCCGGAGCCGAGTCGCTGATGTGCAGGCACGCTTGACCGCGCATTAGTGAAATCCTAACTTGAAAGTTGCATTAGGAGCCATTTGTCATGTAGCGAAACCCCAAAAATTCCCGCGCTTTCGTAAAAAAATGCCGCTTGCACGGAATTTTTGTTGTTCCTCTTGTCTGACCTTTTAAATGACCCAGATAACAATGCCGCAATGTTCAAGTAGAGCGAGACTACCGCAAGCACTAAATGCTTGGCTAGAATCTCTTTCGTTTAATATCGCTGCGTTTGACGTTCTCGCATTAGTCATCATACACATGAAAAAAAAAAAGTAGTCGGGTTGACTGCATCTATACTTTTCCTAGATTTATGCCTACTTATGGGCGCTGCGGGATGAAGGCTATTCCCAGCAATCTCCAATTACCCACATTTTATGATATCTCATTCACTCTTTTGCATGCAAACATTCTGATTTCATTGCACCACCCACTTCCCCGTCATTTTCGACTATGTACACTTCTTTTGGAACCATTTATCTTGCTCTAATAAGAGCAATGGTTATCTGCCGTAAGCATTACAAGGACTGTCCAATTAATTTTTTTCTTCTTAAGTCAAGATACGGAATATTCGTTGCCCCCGCTTACTTCCAATCTGCGCCACTGTCTTCCAGACTGTTAACGTTACGCCTAACGTTTATTTTTCCACCAATGGTTACGCGTTCGATAACTTCTTAAATATATACATATACATTTGTTAACCTCCACATTTTGCCCAATATCTTAGTACTGGTAGAAAAACAATGATCGTACACTTCTGTTTTAAAGGATTGCAGTAAGCTGCCGAACATGATTTGGTAATGCCTGCAATAAGCGCACTAAATGTTGTTTTTTTTGCTAATTTTCTTCGCAAGATAAAGGACCACTGTGAGGATTGGCCGGGATACGCATATTTTGCCCAAGTTACGGAGAGCCAGAATGCCAATCACGAATTCTCGTTCTTTTGCCAGTCTATTGAACATTAGCATTGTCTTCTGCATATTAATATGACACCCTAGCGCTTTCTCGGCTAGGAACGTGAAACTTTTGTTGCAAGTAATTTCCTGCATTAGTGAAAGTGTTATCTGTAAACCGTCAGTTCGTTTACATATGTCGGCAAAAAAATTGGAGCTCACTCAGACTCACTCAAGAAATATATTTTGCTCTGAGGGCTCACTCGGACTCAGTCTCACCAAAATTTTCCTCAACACGACTCATTCGGACTCAGACTCACTAAACTTTTTCTCAACCTGACTCACCAGGACTCAATCTCAGCAACATATTACTCAGCCGGACTCACTCAGACTCAGACTCATGGGTTGACCTGAGTTTGAGTGAGCTTCAGTGAGTCGACTCACGAGTCCGTTAGCGTGAAATTAGCTTTTTCAATCATGGTGTCAATGCTCTTTAACGCCAATATCTCCCATAATCGGTGCTCTACGATAGCCTTTTTGATATTGTACCTTCAAATACGAGTTATCAGTGGTTTCAATACAGTAAGGACATTTTTATGAAACACGCGACTCACGCGAGATATCTTTATCAAGAACATCCCGTGAAAGAGTTTGCGGGGGGAGGTCATGGTACCCCCCCTAACTCACGGTCATGGTAGTCATGGCAGTCACGATCATGGAGGTCATGGTACCCCCCCTAACTCACGCCTCTGATCAAAAATATGGAGGTGGCGCATGGACACTAGTGCGTTGAGATATGTGTGAATAGACTTGAGTATAAACGTAAGGCGATGTAAGGATGATGCTGAAGATAAGTAGATAGGAGTCGGACCGTAGGTCGGCAATAAAAGGTGGAGCTCACTCAGACTCACTCAAGAAATATATTTTGCGCTTAGGGCTCACTCAGACTCACCAATATTTTCCCCAACCGGACTCACTCGGACTGAGACTCACTATAATTTTTCTCAACCGGACTCACTCGGGCTCAAGCTCACCAAAGTATTACTTACGCGGACTCACTCATACTCAGACGCACGGCCCTATCTGTCTGAGTGAGACGACTCATGAGTGAGTTTGCCGACCTGTATATATTATATATATTCGCCTTTGATCCTCGCACCTAGCCCTTCACAATTTAACAGCTAGAATCGTTCTTTTAGGCACGCATTGAAAGGATTGTATCTCCTTGCCTGACTCCTTTCGTTATCGGCATTTTTTTTTTTACACTTTTCTTGAGGAGAACTAAAGTAGTTGTGCGATCTTTATGGTTATTCGCTAAGGTAGTCACTTATGCCGCCTGCACCTCTTGACAACACAATGCTCAGTACATGAATTCTGGTATTTCTAACGAATCGGGTGCATTTATGGAACACATTAAAGCCATACAAAGCGGCTCGTTGCACTCCAAAGATGTCTCCTTTACTTTTACCGCGCAGCAAGCCTGTCCTCTGGGCTGAGCGAAATAAAGTTATGCTCTCATTCTACTCCAAATTATCATGCGGAATATTCTGCATAATAATGAAAGCTAAGTAATGGGCCCCAAGGTTTTTCATCTGTTTAACGTCTCTTTTCTTGCGCATAAGAACAATACTGACATTCTTCCAACTCTCTAGCTTACTTGATTGCGTGGAGAAAGGGTCGCAAGCTTTTCACGTATAATAACCCCTCCGCCTTTAATTAAGTCTGTTAATCCATCTTCTGATGCCGCTTTTTCCCGGGACACGTCTTGCAAAACCTTTATCAACGTCGTCGCTAGTTACCTGTGAACATTATGTATCCTCTTCGTCACTGTTTCTAATCAAGGTTGGCTAGCTCTTCTGCGAACTGTACAATTCAGTATAAAAGTCCTTTGCTGCTTTTAATATCGATTCTGCTGATGGCATTGTCCTGCCTATGTTTTAGCGCAAACATCTTGCTCTTTTCTGTGCTAAGTTCTCTGCGGATTGACTTCTTGTTGAACCTATTTTTTTTTTGTTGCTTCCTTAACCTTTCCGACGTTATAATTTTGAATATAAGTTTTTTTGTTTATCGGTTTCGACAGGTCAGCCTGTTCTATGCCAACTCTTGAGTTTCACGCATTTGCATGCCTTGTGGTTTCCTTAGTACACCTTTGTTTTCCTAGGAGAGCTTACCTATTTGTTTCATCGGCGCTTTAATAGCAGTCTCTGAAAATCTGTCTAGTCGGGGGCACATTCATTATCACTGTTTCCTTCCTATTTCTGTTCGAAGGCAGCATATTTATCTTTGTGAGCACTAGCCGGAATTCGACTACATTTCCCCCCTTGTGCGCTTCCCGAGTTCGCCTGCTTCCTCTCGACTAATTTCGCAGTCTCTCTTAAAATGCCGAGAAATATTTAACCGCACTAACCTTTGATCACTGCCCCCTTTACTTTACTTAACAATCTTACATCCTACACACTGGTGGAGTCCGCACAGGGTATGAAATCTATTTAGGCCGTTCCCTCATTAAAGCTTTTTCGAGGTCCACTTCATGTTGTTGCGTTTCCGCAAGGAATTATTCATTATTCGGATTTGATGCCCCCTCCCCCCCCCACCACCACCACCGCAAAATCTATTAACGTACGCCCTTTTCCGTTCCTAGAGTCGAAGCCGTAGTTGAATGGTGCCCAGCCTGCTTTTACCGGCCACTTGCGCAGCGAAGCCGTTCATGGGTACATGAATATTTGATTTACACTTTCCTCATAGATTCAACATCTTCGTATAAATTTTACATTTATTCATAATCATGTCTGGACGTTAAAGCATCTATAGGTCTGTGACACCTTAGTCTGTATCTGCCGTTCAGCTTTATACTACAACGATTGGTGTATAGTCTATCGTGAATGCTCAGTAGCATACTGAACGCTGCCCGCTTTGTCCTTATGATTAAGAAACCATATCACCGCGTCCTCTCTCTTACATGGAAGACTTCTGTAGCAGAAGACGTGTCTATTAGTCAGCACTGTAAATGACCAGCCAGTTCTCCAACCGACCTCTGCGAACCTGTATAGTGTACTCCACCTTTAAAAAGACGCTTCAAGTTCTCTTTACAGAGTCCTTTCTTTTTTTTTTTCTTCGTAGCATAATACTCCGTAGTGGTCATGTACAAGTTTTACGAGCTGCAAACGCACAGCTTTTATATTTGGGGCAAAGATTTCCATAATCGCTCCGCGATACTTGAGTACATATATATAATGGTGCCTACCACCCACGCATGCACGCGCGTGCGCAAAGTGACGTTGATTATAATGAATATAAAGTGGGAAAAAGAAAGTATACTTGCAGTTTGTTGTTGGATTGAATCGTGCGCCAGATGCGTGGGCTCGTGCGTATAAACCGCGGGAAGAGCTCTGTATAGAGACTAATTGGAGCCCTCTGTCGGCATCCACGCATTTTCTACTTCGTTGCCCGCGCTTTCATTCGGCGAGTGTACGGAAAAAAAATTACTGCCTCTCTTGAAGAGCGATGCGGAGCTATCGCTACGCATGGCATGCAGCGGCTCTATACGTATATATAAGGGTGGGGTGAATGAATGCAAACGGTGAACATGCATCGGCTACGAAAGGTGCGAAGATACGTCTTGGAAAGACGATTTTTAAATGGGTGTGTTTATCTAGCGAGACGGCTATTGTACTCGGCGAATTGCTTTCTCACAGCAACCAGACTCTCCCATACGAAAGAGGGAAAAAAAAGAGAAAAAAAGAAACAGGAGGTAAAAGGGCCTTCTTCGTGCAGTTTACATTCGTTCGCCGGACCGCCTATACTCCCGACTGCGATGCCAAGTTTAAATGCCAATGTGACGTGGCCGGCCCATGGCTGCTCCCGTTTCGTTCACGCTCAAGTGCACCGTCTCATTTCGCGGAGTGAGTTGAGGCTGACATTTGTTATGGGAGCGATGTATGTATGGTCGCCGCGCAATACAGCCAAGATACTCAAGAGCGAGCGAACGGGAACGCGCGCGTGGGCCTCGTGTACATACATTCAGTGGGCCCCGCGCATCTGTCAGCAAGAACCTCGAAAACGCTTTGTCTGAACGCAACGAGTTGGTGCGTACGTGTCGGCCGAGATGAAGAATGAAAGCGCAAACTCAAATTTTTCTTCCCACGTGCGGCTATACATAAGATCTCGTCTCCCTATATTCTAAAAAAAAGTTTTTAGAATTGAAAAAAAGAACAGCTTCTCTCAGAGCCGCTTATCACGCGCGTTTCTCTATAGAAAGACCAGCCACAGGCCTAGCCATCGCCGAGTTTCCGAACGAACACCGCAGCGCCGTGCATTTCCCCAAGCGCCTATCTGTTCCGTTTAAGTGCGCCCTGTACACACTAGAGCCGTCGAGCGCGGTTTCGCGGTCTTTGCGCGCATGTTTAAGAAGAGCACGCGAGTGCACTTTCTTCTTACTTTTCGCGCAGACAGGCGCGCGCACGCGCTTCTTCAAATTGACCGCCGCTCGCTGGAGGAGCCCTCACGAAGAACACCATCGCTCGCGCGCGGGCGGGCCGTGGTGGTGGGCCAGTGGTCTCGGGCGGGGAGCGTGACCTCGGCGTTTTGCGGGGCGAAAACATGCCTCGGTCTAGTGGTGGAGCAAATAAAGAGAACGCAGCTCCAAACAAAAGGGGGGAAAAAAAAGCGGCACACGCTCTGTCGAGGAAGCGCAAGTGTCCATTTTTCAACTCCCTGGCCAAAAATGCAAAGCAGCGCCGCTTGAAAACTGCCGAAAAATGATGCGAGTGGCACTTCTTCCGCCCCCTTCATTTCGCGTGAATACTTTTGCTCTGCCAGCATACTGCTCGCTCTTCTCTCTTCCTCTCTCGCTTGGTTTCTGCGGTGCAACTCATGGCCTATATATCGCGAAAGGACCAATTTACCGAGGCACGGGAAAATTTGCGAGCGGCGGTATTGCAACAAAACTCTCGATATATATATATATATATATATATATATATATATATATATATATATATATATTATATATATATATATATATATATATATATATATATATATATCTGTGTGTGCTTGTTTGCCCTCCATGTCTCACTTTGCTCCTCGCTTGCAGCAGTGAAAATACATAAAAAAACGAAAGGAAATTTGTTAATGGGGAAAAGTGCTGAAAAATCAAAGCTTACTCTCTGGGCTCTGCGTAATTAATCCACAAGCTTGTTTAGCCCTCGCGCGCAACAGGACTCCGGGGAGGTGGCGGCGATAAACGAAGTATGGCACTTTATTGAAATAGATATGGAAGCCACGTTATGGTTATCACCTCGTGAAGAGGAACACTGCGGAACGAAGAAATACTGCGCAAGACCGGGGCAGTGGGTTTGAGCTCTTCGTTATACCCGGTTAGAACTACGAGCAGCACATAGCAGCGCTAAGAGCAGCCCTGTAAAACAGCACGCGCCAAGATGTACGCAGCGCAGTATATATTGTGATATGGCTGATATAAGGCCAACCCAAACTGTCAGTGCGAAACGACTAGCCGCCTTTTACCGGTGCACTATTTTACCGTTACACTATTTTTGCGGAACGAAATAAGTGTGCCAGTAGAACTCATGTCCTTTCAGGAACGGCGGCCACGGTGCACGGGCCCCTTTGTTTCGAAACAATTCCTATATTGATCCATCGTGCACGCTATGTGCGTGTCCGGCTCCGATAGAGCTCCAACCAGAAGAAGAGGGGGCTGAAACCATATAGGTTGTTCCAGCTAACGTTAGCCACGGTGCTGTTTGTTTTATTTTTTAGTTGTATTATTCTTCATAGCCAAGTTATCAATCCACAGTTATTGTTGACAAAAGTGTACAGATGAACGAAGACAGTATTTTTTTAATAACCGTGTATTGTACGAGTTTTTGCATGTATTTTCTTTATGCTTGGCTAAACTTAGCTGGAGAGCAACGTTATAACCGTGCTGCCTATTCCCGGAGCTGGTCATCATTGCGGGTAAACGTTTGTGACAGGCTACGTGATAGTAACGCGCTGGCGCTTTGTCTTGCGTTAGTGCGACCCCGTATGCAGTTCATTATCTTTGTAAATGAACATGTTTAGTCGAATGAAGGATCCACTAGCGTCAGAAACGCGAGAATTCGAACCATATATTCACAGTTACCGTAATCATTCGTCTTTTTCCTTGGCCAGTAAGCGCCGCTGTTTGGTGACTATTCTCGACTAAACGAGTTAGCGTCGTCAGCGCGCGTGCGCGCCCTGGCATCTGTTTCGAATTTTGGGTGATTGCAGTGGGTGCACTGCGCCCTTTCGCCCATAAAAGCGTCGAAGATATGTTCAAGGTTCTGTACACCCTTGAAAGGCTTGAATTTGTGCAAAAAACCACAACTGTATCTTTTTTTCTTTCTTTTTATGCGTTACGCTCGTCGCAATGGTTCGGGTCTTCCCGAACACACAACCTTCGCGTAATGCGAAGGCTGTGGGTTCGGTTCCCAGCGACAGCAATCTGTTTCTTTTCGCACTTTCCTTTCCCTTTGGCTCTTAATTAGTATACTTCAATTAAACATTGAAAATAACGCTGCCTATGGTTTACTTGGATTCGTTATCCGGTGGCTTCGTATGGTTGTCTGAAAATTTTTTTAAAGACAAGCAGGCTCCTCGATACATTCCCTTCCTTTCGTTTGTCTCTGTAACAGAGTTAATTCTCTTTATATAGAAGTTAATTTTCTCGACCAACAATGAGCGTATACCTGTATGAACGCCGAGTTTCCAGCTTTTCGCTCCGTCGTGTTTCGGCGATAATACGATTCCGGGGCACACGAAATATACATTTCACTTACGTCACGAGGAGAAAAGGAGGGAAATCTTTACTTCTCAACTCGTTCGGGATAGAGGAGAGAGTGCCAGGTACATCAGAGGTAGGAGAAAAACATGTATACCATCTCCCCCTTTACGCGACGTGATTGGCGCTGCCGTTGCGCATACAGCAGCGATAACGTGCGCACCTCTCGTCGCGTAACAGCGCGCACTGTTGATGCCGCGATAGGCGGCTGAAGTGTATATGTGTACTCACCCTCATGGTCAGCTTGTCAACCTTCTCCCTGTCCATCTTGGACGGATCCCGGACGCGAATCCAGCCTTCCTTCTCGTCGATCGTGAAGCCGCCCGTTTCGTCCACCAAATGGTACAGGAAGTCCGCGTTTTCGCCCTGCGCATAAAGAGAAGCTCTCGAAATCAGCGCTGATCGCATTTAGGGTACGTTGCTCGCGTCGTAAACGTAATTCTATGGCACGCGACTTCATGCGTATACCACCATGGCTTCCTCCACTCTTAGCTGCGCGCTCGTGCTTTGCCAACTTATGCAGTACACGACCAGGCAGACACCGCGAGCGATAACGCTGTATGTATGCAACTGCAATGCCTATGTTTATGTACTATGTTTATCTACTGCAATGCCAATGTTTATGTATTAGTGCTTATAATGCTGGGTACTTCTTGTGTTATTCTTGCATTCCTGTTATATGTTTCGGTGTATTGATAGTGTAATTCTTGTGTATTTTTTGTGTATTTCTTGTGTTTCATGTAATTCTTGTATTTTTGTAATATCATGCGATATATTTATAGTTTAATTCCGGTGTATTTCTTGTTTCTCCCGTTTTGTCACTGCCTGAAAAATGGGCAATGGACCCTGTCAAGCCTTGCTGGCTTTTAGTTCATTGTCCACGACATCGCTTGTATGTTGAAATAAATTTGATTTGATTGATTTGATTGATTTGATTTGATTCAGTGCTTGTAAGTCACGTTCTCGTCATAACTGCGGAAATCGGGCGTCAAACCCTATTTCCTCGAGTAAAATGTTACTGCTCGTAAACTAAAGTTGAATGAAACTTTCGGGGGGGGGGGGGGGGTGCTAGGAGACAATTGTTTACTAAGATGACGCTTAGGTTCGTGTTCATGGAAGCCTAGTGGCGTCGCGATGGGTTATTTGTAGCACCATGAGCGCCCCTCAACTTCTGATAGCCGCGAAATCAAAGCAACTATTCTGTGGCTTTAAAATACGGGCAGATAAAATTTAAAAAGACGGAAACGGAAAATGTGTACTTCAAACCTGAAGCGTGCGACCAGTGTTTCATTGAAAATAATTATGCGATTGTGGAAATCCAAGTTTGCTATTGCAGTATGGAACGGGAGTTTGTTAAGAGGCGCGTCACGGCTGACGCTTCACACTGCGCTACGTGGCTAAGCTAGTATACGCCTCTCTTAATTAATATACTGGTGGTTAAGGAGTACCAGACGCCGGCCCTGTATTGCGAGGCCACGTACTGTAGCAATCTCATTACGATAATCGAAACTATATACCCCCATGTGGAGATTGCGCTCTCTAAAAGTAAACCGTCGCTGCTCTGATAGTCGTAAAACACCCATGTTTGACGGGAAGCCAGCATCAGCTGCTAAATTTCGTGTGTTCGACACTAATGACGGCCGGTGCGTGCTATATATGCACGACAACGAGAACTCAATTATATGTATGTCGCTGGTAGATCGTCAGATATTCTTTATACAACTATGTGATAATGAAGGATGCTATTTCTTCTCAGTTTATTAGTTAATTATACTGGTCGTGTCTTGGATGGAAGTGATTAGATGCACTTAAACTAAATTCACCGCCAGTCTTCAAACAGTGTTTGGCCAGTGGCAATGGGACATAGCTGTACATACTCACGAAGTTTGAGTGATCAATTAGCTAACACGACATTTTCAGAGCACGCGCACTAGGCCTTTAGGTAGAAACGCTTAAAAACTTAAACGGCTAAAGAACTTACGCTGTCGACTTTACGGATAGGCTAACCATTTCGGAGTGTACACATAACGCTCTGAGCCAAGTTATTTGGGGTCAGCGATGCGGGAGCCAGACGCAGGCGCCGCACACTCACCGTGTCCCTGTCGATGGCGTGCACCTGGACGACGGTGAAGCCAGGCGGCAGGTTCTCCATGACGGTGATGTTGTACATGTCGTAGTCGAATACGGGCACGTTGTCGTTGATGTCGATCACCGACACCTCGACCTTGGTCAGCGCGTAGCGCAGCGAGTTGTCCATCTGTGTCGCCTGCGAACGCGGACAAAAAAGAAAACAAGAAAGGTTTTTAAAGGGGTGTAAAGGAAACCGGCAAATATGCACGATTACTCTGCATCTCTTTTGCAAACGCATATATCCGATCTATCTGTTAACTTCATGATTACTCGGTATGCGCGACTCACATGCTCGTGGATGGTTGCCTAGCCGGCAGGATTAATTAGTGAGCCTGTTTTGGCGCCTGCGCATAGTTTGCGAGGTGGTGCTCGTGTGCTTTTACACGTAATTACTTGCGGATAGGAATCTATGCTGTCCGCATGTAAAATGTGTTCAGTGCACCCTTAGTTAGGCTTGACTAAACACTTGCCGCAAGCAACATCATTATTTCGTTATATTTTCAATGGGTAAAAAGATAGGAAAGGAGTGCACTGTGAGATCGAGACAAGGATGCAGTTGGCTTGCTTGTTTTACCAAACAGGGAGTATTTCAAGACATGCAGAGGCACGTGCAATAAACGTCAATGACAAAACGATTCAGTCGGCACTTTACATTATCCAGAGTATATAGTGGTTCTCCGCCATGGATGTTTCAAGGACCCCTCGTATATCGGTGGAACACTAGTCGGCTCCGCCGTAATGCAAAAAGTGTTATGCGCTGAAGCATACCGAAACTCAGAAGGGGCCGCTGTCAAGGGACATATTGTGCCTTCAAAAAACGCGGCATTTTGTTTTCCAGGCATGGGTTTCGCGGACCCCCCCAAAATAACCTGGCGAACCCCCATTTATGAACCGCTGATCTAGAGTATACATCATGAGCAGAATTTACCACTATAGCCTTACGACTCTGGCTACGCCAATGGTACATACGGCAACGGCAAGTAATATTACAGCTGCATCTCTTTGCCACCCAAACCACGACCTGAGAGTGCCGGCTAAGCGAAGCTGAAGGAAGCTCCGTGCCATCACGGGTACCACCATGTCTATGCGAACGCTATGAAAGCATTGTCGCCGTCGGGTATTTGAAATATTCATTGCACTTAGAGTCTGTATAGTGTTTCTTTATCTATCTATCTATCTATCTATCTATCTATCTATCTATCTATCTATCTATTATTATTATTATTATTATTATATTATTATTATTATTATTATATTATTATTATTATTATTATTATTATTATTATTATTATTATTATTATTTAGATCAAAGTTGACGTTTTCTCTAGTGTAAAGGGTGCCTATTCCAGGGCCGACCGACTTTGAAGTGAACCTCAGATTAAACTTTGATTAACACAGTTGCGTGTAAATAAATTGCAGATCCCGTCTCTTCTCACACGCGTGGTATACGATGCCGACAGCGCGCAAATCGAATGGAACGGACCCCGTGCAAGAAGCGGTCCGTTAAAGCCATACGCCGGTCTTAGTTTAGCGGAAGGCATGCGAATACAAACAGGTACGGGAGGAGTCCCCGAGTGAGCTCTCGCGGAAACCTTGCACTAATTAAGAATTGACTGCCCATTCAGGTCGATATGAATTATCGCGATTCAGTGAGTATCCATCGGGGGCTCATGATTACGTCCAACTTTTACTAAAGTCGAAAAACAAGATAATGCGACTGTCGTCACAACGAATGGCCATTCCATGTAGCTGGAATCAAAACATCCGTTCTAGCGCAAGCAAAATGCTGCTCAAAAAAAAAAAAGAAAAAAAAAGGAAGAAGAAGAAAACAGGGCCCGAAAGCTTTTCATACTTCTTCGGAAAAAGAATAATCCGAAGCATAAATAAAAAAAAAGTGGAAGTAAAACGCTGCAGTTCAAGTGTATATAGTATAAACAGTGCCGCATTCAGTCAGGCATCGACCAGGTATACACCGTGCACAGCCGCTCGGATGCACGGTGGAAGTTTGTGTGGCATTCGAAAGTTGCTGCGACAGGTTTCGCGCGAAAAGGAAGCTTTTCTGTCTCTTCTTCGTGTTTTACTTATTCGGTCGCACTCGAGCGAAGGATCGACTCAACAAGCGTGCCGCTCGTGTGACACGAGAGAAAAACGCGCTAATCAGGCATGCACGCTGCAGTCACGGCCGGACGCACGCACGCGTTGTTGACGCCAGACTGAGCAGAAAATGCGGCGTCCAGTGCGCGTGAGAGAGAAAAGAAATAAGAAAAGCATTAAAGGAAGAAACTATACCGACGGGCCAACCCTTACAATTATTCTAGAAGTATACGCGATCGGAGAACTAAACATCTGAGTGCACGGAGATAATACAGTGAGAATGCGCTGGCAGATAGAGAGGGGGGCATTGCGAATATATATATATATATATATATATATATATATATATATATATATATATATATATATATATATATATATATATATATATATATATATATATATACAGCGAAAGCACGATCCACGAAGTAAAGAAACGGAAACACGATATTTACTCAACTTGCCGGCTGCAGCGGCGCTAATTAAATTTTTCTTACGGCGAGCTACTGTAATAAAGAGAGAGGCCTGGAAAAGAGAGGGCAAACTTCGCGAAGCCAGCTTTCGTCGCGCGCGAGCGCCGGCCGTGCGGTGCTCTCGTTTTTTTTTTTTTTTCCCGCTCAAGTTGGGAGGAAACGTGCAACGTGCGTTCGGAGAAGGCACACAGTCGTTCCAAACAAACGCACTGAAAGGAGACGGGATGGCAATATACCTATATCGCCGCCCGTTTCCTCCGCTGATACGCCTCTCGCTTTTTTTTCTCTATCTCGGTTCTTTTGTCTCGCGCGGTCGCACTCGCAGCCGACGCTTTGCCTACGTTGCATGCGTTGTTCGCGCACACACGAGCATGAAGAAACGGGACAAGAAGATACAGGAAGAAAGCAAAAGTCGGATCAGGATCGAGAAGTCCTTGTGTCCACGAGCAAAAAAAAAAAAAAAAAAAACGAAGACGGGGACAAGCTCAAGCGCGCGGGCTGCCCTGCCTTTCAGTGGCGCGAACAAATATGAGACGCGCCTGTCGCGTGCTCCAGCAAAATTGAAAGACGGGTGGTCCTGTGCCCTTTTGTTTCTTGTCTCTGGGTTCGCGAGAGAGGCCTGTCAGTGCTGCGAGGGTATAGGGATCGGGAGGAGAGGCGAAGGGAAGATGAGAGCAAAACAGGGCGAGCGCGCAAACTTGTTCGCGCGCCAGTTGGGGCGGCCCAGCGGTGCTGGTGTAACAAAAGCAACGGAGCGAAGATTTGGTGCGAGAGACGGGGCCCGGTTGCCGGGCCCCGGCAGCGCTGAAGGCTTGTCACTTCGACGAGCCCGAGCGAAGGAAACAAGCGCTCGGCGAGGGAGAGTTGGTTTGCTAATTTTGCCGCTGCGCGGCCCCCGCCGTCTTCTCTTATGGCACGGTCCGAAGCGAGATGCGGAAGGCAAATGAGACGGAGAGGCAAAATAAAGTAAAGGCATCACCCGTTCGCGCAGCTTACATCACCAAACTTTTTTCCCGGGGTAAAGCTGTTATGGAGGGCACTAATTAATTTTGCCCAAAGTTTTTATCTCGTCTTTCTAGGCACGTGTATACATTATGCGTACATACAGTGTTCGACTGGCACAGCCAGGATTACCCATGTCTGGAAGAAAGACAGACACCGCCCGCTGTCGAACGCCTACTTTTAGTATGAAAGCAAAATAAAGTTTTCTTTCTCTCTCTCTCTTCTCTGGTTTTTTTTTTTTTCCACATTTAACAGCACGCGTCCGCTTCCTCTGCGACATCACGCGCTATTCCTACGTACTCACTCCATCGATTCAACAGGAAAATCGGTAGGTCGATCCTTTGATAAAGAAGATCAAAGCGTGTTTTTAGAGCTCTCAAAACCGTACATACTAGTAATAATATTCAAATTCCAGAAGCAGCTATCTGTATAAGTGAAAGTGCCGCAGCTTTATTTTGGTAAGTACTCAGCCTGTACGTAACCTTTCCCGCATGCTTTCGAAGCGTGTTTGTGCAGTTCTGTATCTGTAGGTACTTAAGTGCCAGCATCGAAACAACTAGGAGTACACCGCTTCCAGGTGCCCTCTCTGTCAACGCGAATAACAGTGTTTAGCAGTAAGTATGTCAGTGCCTTTCGCGAGAAGACAAATATTCCTTTCAGTTGTAGTGAGTGACTAAACTTAGTAATTGTCATGTGCTCATTAACCCAAAGCGGCGAACAAACATGTTTTGCGGTCATGAATGAAGAGCGCTGGCCGTAAGTAAGCCTCTATGTTTGCAGTGAGCCCTTTGTGGCCAATTGTTTGGCTGAGCAAGACGAAGTTTGGCTGAGCACCACGAACAGCGTAATCAGAGTTCTTGCGTGCTGCGCGATTGACGCCGCAAAATGCACTATGTCTTTCCCGATGACTCACTTGCCGCTCGTTTCTGAGTCCACTTTGCTGTCCCTACGAAGACAGTCATCGATTTCGTTTCGGTGTTGTTCTCATGAAGGAAACCTCAAAGCAACTCAAGGTTAGAGCCAAGCAGGCTGAATATACAGAAGGCCGTGCAACAGATCGGTCAAGTGTCCCCGGACCACCGTTTACTGTTTTCAATGCTCCAGCATTTGAGGCAGGTGACGTGTTCGGTAAGTGTGTGTGTAGGTGATTCAGAGGGAACTCGCGATGGTATAAGGCGTGAGTGGCGGCCATTTCTGCAGCATCTCGTCGTCACTGGCTCCTGACAACTTCCGGCACCCCCGTTACCACCCCTGAGGGAAGCTGAAGTAATTCAGATGCGAGGCTGCAGCCCAGAGGCGTCGCCCGGAGTCTATTGCTAGTTCGTTCGCTCACTTATTTCCTTCTCACAAGAGCGTGGACGTTCTGCGAGACAGAAGCGATCTGGGCCAGTTATCAGATGGAACGGGCACGCTTTCTGCGAGTACGCAAGTAGTCGCCTGGCCACGGCTGCTGCGTGTCTATCTACTTTTTCTGTGTGGCAGTCGTTTCTGCCCAGAGTTATTAAGCGGCCGAAGGTTCTTATTGTCTCACTCTTGCTTTATTTGCCTTTGCGTGTACAACTATATAGCTTCTGTATACGATCGCAGATTGTCGCGATACGTTGCCTTTATAGCAGGGGCGCGACAAAGCGTATATAGCGAAACGCCCGTGCTTCAGCCGCGATGAATAGCTGCAGCACGAAGTCGTGGCCTTCCGTCAAACTCCGCACGTTGTGCGGGTGCTGCGCTCGATGTTAAATGGATTAAATCATTAACGAGATTCGTGAACTTCGCGGGTGTGCACAAAGAACAAAGAGGAGGGAGCCCGACAAACACAACAGGTAGAGAAAGCGTGCTTGAAAGAGTACCTGAGCACTGTTAAGTAGATTTCTTTTTGTTTTTTGTCGGCAATCTGCGTGTGCAAGGAGGAAGAAGGGAAGTTTGCTCTCAATCGACTAGAGTACTTACATAATCACATTATGATAACTAAGGCAGAAATTTGTGTACGGACTGAACGTTTGTCACGTCGGTTTGTCTGGCGTTACAGAACTTGAACAGATCTTTCGAAAAGAAAGATATAGCCCATTGCAGTAGTTGACTTGCATCTTTATGACAGTGATGTTCTTGGTCCCAATAGCTATAGTCTTGCCATTGCAAAAAGTTTCTGCAGCACATATAGCCCTTCAGGTTTGACAAAGCAGACACTGGCCTTCTTTCAGCGAAAGTCGCCGCAGCAAGCCTTAACGCCAACGCAGTGGTTTGATATAAAAACAAAACTTCCTTCATTTTGCTTGCCCTGTCTATCTCGCCTTTACTGTCTTACACCTTGCCTACCCGTGCTCTTTTAAAAGTACTTTTTATCCTTAAAGTTTGACGTTCTCGGCTTATAAATGCGACTAACAAAATCAGAAACAGCGGCGTTACATTGTACGAAATGGTTCACCGGAGAGCCGAATCCCGCTTTCAGTATTTCGCGGCATACAAACAAAAACGCCTTTGAATGCATATATACCTATACCACACAATGTTTCCTGTCGTAAGCACACGCGTGTGCCTTTCCTGTTACCCTCCGATCACTTCTTGGGAAGGAGCACAATCGACCGTTTCCACAGAACAGTTAGATTCATCGCGAATAACGTGACGGCTGTTTTCTATAGTCGCACAAAAATGTTAATACCAGGAAATCCTATTAAGCTTCGCGCGAAAGAGTGAGAGAACTTGCCGTGCGACGGCTGATTAAACTATAGACCGCTTTCCGCGATACGTTCGTTACCAACTCGCCTCGCTTCCACTCGACACGTGACGCGAAAACATAAGCCAACACGAACGAAGCGAAGAACGGAAAAGAGAGAGGCCGAGCGCTAACCAGCTTGTTCTTGCTTCTAGAGTCGCCCGGTTTTCCATTTAATACGGCGCGCGGTTATTGCCAACGGGTATCAAGCCATCAGCTGGAGCCGTCAGTTCCTGCGGGGATGGGGACGGGGGGAAGGGGGGGGGGTTGGCCGGAAGGAGGGCGTGCGCGACGACACCTCAGGCGCGATCCCGTTTTTCCGTTCGCCCCGGCTGTCAGTTGGGCTCTCCACGACACGCGGTTCCCCCAAGCAGCAGTAAGGTCCTAGATTAAACTACGATAGGCTCGTGTCGCGCGTTACCCAGAATGGGGCAAAATAAGTGCGGCTAAGAAGAAAGGGAAAAGTCGGGGCAAAGGCCGAAAGGCGAGGAGGGATGGAATCGAGAAAGCGAGCGGGGCCACGCGAGAAGAGAAAGTTGAGCAAAGAAGTCGTTGGGCCGCATTATCGCGGCCGTCCCGACTGCGTAGGCAGGCCTGTGCCCGGAGGAAAATACTCCGACCGGGCCATGGCGGGGTGGTCGTGTTGACTCTGGCCGCCGTGTTCTTCGGGAACAGCGTCGTCTGTCTCTGTCGATCACGCTGGGAAAGGGGCAGCGGTCTTCTTCTACGAAAACAGCGCCGCTCCAGAACTTTCTTCCGCTCCCCTTAGTTGCTAGCCTTCATTCGCCGTGTTCTCTTTATTTTTGATATTTTCATTCTCCTCTTACCGCGCTCCTTTTCTCTCGTTCACCCATTGCCGCTGTTCCTGGCTCTCGTGGTTCAGTCCTCTTGTCCTCGACTATTGTCTTCTTACTCCGAGTCACTTTTTCGCGCACATCAAGTACGGAAGAAAATTGTTTAATGTTCTTTTGTTTGTTTATGGCCCCATTCGGGGGCACTTCTTTCTCTCCCGATGACCTCGCCTTGTTCTCCTGCTGCTCTCGTCTTTTATTTAGTGCCCCGCATAGCGCCCTGCACGCAGCGGCCTTGTTCCGGCCTTTCAATGCCGTCTGCCGGCTTCGTCGCGACCCGATATTTACCGTGGCCCATCTAACAGTCTCCGTTCCGCTTCTCTCCGTCGCTTCGCCCTTTTCTTTCTCTTTCTGCGCTTTCTCTTCCTCGTGTAATTCATTGAGACCGATTTCTGATCGGGGAGCTAGCTGCGATGAGTCGGCCCAGCGTTAACGGTGGCTGTGCAGGGCTCCGGGAGATGGCCTCCAACTCATTATGTTATATAGTACCCCCCCCCTTCCCTTTACCGCCCGTGTCCATGCCGCCATCCCCAGTTTACTTCTTTCATTTTGTACCTTCAGTTTTTTTTTTGTTTGTTTTTTCGCTCGTGTTTTTCCTTCCTTTTCAGTCGTGGCAGCGGTGGCGCTAGAGTTTTCTGGTAGTTACAGGGGTCCACGTGGAGGAACAATGACGGCCGCCGTCCGAATCGACTTGTTCCGGCCGACTTCCGTCGTCTTCCGTCCAGCGCTCGGCGGGGAGAAGAGATAATCTGGCTCGGCGACGCGGCGGCACGGACGCGCTGCAGGATGCCCTCCTCTTTCTCATGCGGTCACTGCTCCCGGCGAGGACGACTGTACCATACGTGCGTGCACAATTCGCTCGCGGAAACGAAAATGACATCCTAGTTGAGCGGCATGCCCCAGCTTTCCACTTTTTCCCTCCACCCGCGACTTGGCCAAAACAAAAGGGTGTCTCACAAGTCGCGCGCGTTCCTGCAGCGGGAAGAGTTGCGTATGGACTCTGAAATGCGTAAAGAATGGCCGATAAAAACGGGCACCGCGGAAAACTTTTATACCCGTACACCGCGAGGAAGGAAGTATCGGAGGCTTATAGTCGCGATAACCCTCCGGTACTTACTCTATATAGTTCGATAGTCCTCCGATACGAAGCGAAAGTACGTCCTGATGAGGCCGGAGAACCAAACAGATACGAGAGCTGGATTTTAAGTGGAACTGGAGACAGCGTGGTAACCTATATACTCCTCATTGAAGTATGGCGATGTATTGTTAGATCCTTGAGGTTCAGCGACGGGAGGCGTGCGGCAAAAATGACTTGCAGAAGAGAACAAGCTTGGCTAAGAATGTGTGTATCGTCGTGCACACTGTCCTCAGCCGAACCTTCTACAGAAGCAAGCATTTCGCAGATATGAAGGTCGGTCACATGTGCCTGTACGAGAGCATACAACAAGGGCACTGGCCGCAAGTGTACAGTGCAACGTGATGACGAAGCAAAAAACAATCGATTAAAGAACTGGGCGCTTCCAGCGCGCGGCAGGACGTGAACGTATAAGTTTTAATTACATGGAAGTCGTATCTAGAATATAACAAAATTCGTCGAGCTTTACCCGGGCAACAATACCTTCATTTGGACGAGCTGGTTCATCTTGACAGTGTTCATAAAACGCACAACAAAAGGAACACATGCGCCAGTCCTGTCGAATGTGTTCTTTTCGTCTTTTGCGCGTTTTATGAAAACTGTCTTCACCCGCGTTCCGCGATGACCAGCGAAAGAGGCGCTCTCTCCACGGTTAATACCACGTGCCGATATATCTGTCACGCAGCAACGACGTAGGCCCCGCAGGAGAGATTAATGCTCGTGCTCGGCAACCATTAGCCTTGCAACATTCTGGTGCCTATCATATCTGCCTGACGATCGCACTTCCGCTCCATGTGGCGTATAGCGAAGGCTAACCGTGCACACGCGATATACGAAGAGCCGCCGCTCGCGCAGCATTTTAACACCGCTAATGTTCACCTGGAGGGCATAGCTACCGTAACAGCGGCTTCGTCGCACAAGAAGTGTAGCAGACGCCTGGGTGGCGAACATTAAGGTCCGAGCGAACGAAGCGTGCAAGAACAGACAGGCCGCTCCGTGCGTCACGAGCCACAGCCTGCCTGCGTCCAATCAAGCGGCTCGACGACTCCCTTTTTCCTGGGCTCAAAGTTCTATATATTTTTTTTCGTCTCCTCCAACGCTCGCCCTCCTGTATGATCCCGGAAACCGCGGTCAGAAGCGCAAGAGGCGCACAGAAAAAAAAAAAAAGCACCAGGCGGTGCGCAGACCAGAGCCGCAACTCCGAGACGCTTCTCGTCACTGCAGTAATGATGTCCCACTTTTGCTGGCGCGCTTTGTATGACTGGCCGCGCGTACCAGTGAGCCTGTGTCATTACCGGCTCACACAATAAAACACAGAAATGGTAGGCCGGAGGCGACGGACGGGGGGCATCCCCCACCCACCCGGTCGAGCCCAGAGCTCCGGAACCGAGCTGATGAGGACGGCGGCAAGAAAGGCACGGCTTTGTGCCCAACGAGCGCCCGTGCTGCGGGACTTGGCGATTCTCGGGATGATTAGAGAATCGCCAAGGCCGAGGCGAAAACAAAACGTCGTGGAAACAAAAGGAAAGAAAAGTACGAGCGTAACACTCTTAACGCGTGGTCGCGACTCGTACGACGTGATTCCGAAGCTAATTGCCGCATAACGGGCAACTTTTCATCTTTGTCTGCCCCGTCGAGTCACATTTATTTCTTCCCCTTTTGTTGTAGAAATGACGCCGTTAGATAAGGATGACCACGAAATGGCTAGGCACGCTAATATACAAAAAAATTTCTCTGGCCTGCGAAGGCTGGTTGGTATTGTGTATGCCATGCCTCGGGTTTACTATACCATCTCGATGACTTGCCTGGCTGGCTGTCTAAACGAGCCCTGACTCAACGTCTCATTAACCGTGCAAATGGGATAAGAAGCAAATTTACGCAACAAATATGAATCAAAAGTCGAATCAGGACATCGACGAGCTGGCGAAAATTATCTACAAAGTGCGTTCACTGGAACAGGAGACAGTGATAAAAGCCCTGCGCAAGCTGAACTCTTTGTTGAGTTGGTGCACACGCTCTTTTGAATACGTCGGCGTATGTGCGGTGTAGTTCATGCTTCCACCCGTGAGCGAACAACGTACGCATATGATCGTATACATGCGGGCTATCGTAATGCCGGTCATTAAACGGCCAGTGGCGAGATATTATGAAATAAGGGAGCACGCGCTTTGCGTTTATGGGTTAGCGTAGGAAAAAAAAAAAACTACCTTACGTCAACTTTTATCTGAATAGCAAGCTGAACATTTGCTCGTATCGTGCATTGGGATAAGTCAGGAAACAAAGTAGAGTAAGATTAAAAGAGTCGCGCATGCTCACTTGAGAAGAGATTCAAATGAGAGAAATAAGTGAAAGGAAAGGAAAAAAAATAAGGAAACACGCGCTGAAAAGTGAATGAGAGAACGAACAAACATGTTAATGCGTTTTCAAAGTATGCACGTTAAGTAATGTGATATGAGCATGACGACTAGTAGAAGTCTGCGAATAGTGATTGTTGAGACCGAATCGAATACGAACCGAATAGTGTCAGAAGCGAACCTAATCGAACACTATTTAGAATATTGAATGGTCTCTTTTACAACTATATCATACGATGTTCTCATAATTCTAACATTAGAAGTACAAATGGAGCATCAGGAAGAACTTAGCAGACTCTTCGCACGCACATACCTATATACCCAGAGAGTGCGAATCACAGTTGTATGGTCGGTAAAGTCTGGCTCCTCGAGTGGATTGTAGCCTGTTGCACTTATTTAGCTTTCAGGTTGTGTGCCTTATGTTACGCCCGTGGCGGCGAAAGCTTTTGCACAATGTTGGTGTTTACTTCAGTGCAGCTGACATAAAATATTTGAATTTACGAATAGCGGCCACTGGATTCGAAAAGCGAATCGAAGAAGACACTCTCCGATTCGATATTATCGAATATTTGCGCATCGCTAAACTAATGAGAAAAACCTTCCGTCAGCAAATAAAGATTTTCAGGCTTTGTACCTGAAATAACAATAATTCATCGGCTTTTCCGTGCCCGAAGCGCGATACGATTACGAGGCGCGCGGTATAGTGGAGGGTTCCGGATTAATATCGATCACCCGGGGCTCATTAACGTGCACCTAAACCCAAATACACGAGCGTATTTGCATTTAGCCCCTATCGAAAGGCGGCCGCCGCGGCCGGGATACGAACCTGTGTCATCGAGCTTAGCAGTGGAACACCTTAGCCGATAAGCTGCCACGGCGGGTTATACGCCGGAGTCTCTTAAATGCTCCTTTCACCCGCTTGCTTGTCTGTGACTTGTGGAGGCGTTCAAAGCCTTTCGACTGCGTACGTGCGAGCGCGTACTAATAAAGTCCCCATTCCGACGCTTTTGCGTATGAACTGCAGATTCAAACCGTGTAGCACGAACGGTGGCGCGAATTTGAGTGAAGCTATAGTCCTGATTCTTCATGACCCCGTTAGCTTCAGCTTAGTCCTGTCCAAAAAATATATTATTTTCCAGCATGCGCATCACATAACCAAGTATTTGGAGCAGACTCGTAAAATACTATAAAACATTAGCTTCTACTCCGTCTTTTAGTCCCGTCTACAGACAATCCCTGCAGCTTCGCAGTTCTATTGCAACGCCTTTTTTTGCACTGTGCCGTGAGAACAGTCTAGCATACTCCGCACACTTAGACACCGCGAACTTGAAACAAAATTCAAAACTGTGTGTTAGTGTATATAGCTTAACTATAGCTTGTCACTTTCCGAGGCAAAGTGACCGATCGTTGCGGCTCGTTCGAGAAAAGGCGTGCAGAACGGAGGTTTGAAGGTGAAAGGCACCACGCGTATACGTGCGCCATCTGTGCAACGCGGTGCTGACGTTTATGCAACGAGCATGCGTAGACGCAAGACATTTGGCGCAGCCGTAGTGACGAAAACAAGCTGCAGGGAACCGCTGAAGCCTGTGCCTTGCAAGTGCATACACCAGAATTTACAGCGCTGTCAGCTGGCAACAACCTTTTGCCGGGGGAACGAACGACCACTATATCGCATGCTTGCCTCCAGTGTTCACTAACGATCAGCTGTCACGTCATCAAATCCGCTACCCCTGCGTTGACCGTGTCGGCGGGTGATAACTTGGATCAAGATTACACATATGCTTGCTCTAAACGCGGACAAGAGAGATAAAAAAGAACTTCTGTGGATAACTACATAATAATTATTGGGGTTTAACATCCCAAAACCACGACATAATTATGAGGTACGCTGGTACGCTGTAGTAGAGGACTCCAGAAATTTCGACCACCTGGGTTTCTTTAACGTGCGCCTAATATTAACTACACGGGCCTCAAGAATTTTCGCCGGTATACATCGAAAATGCGGCCGTCGCAGCCGGAATTCGATCCTGCGACCTCCGGGTCAGCAGTCGAGCACCATAACCACTAGACCACCAAGGAGGGTAGTGGATAACTAGAGTTTATAAGCCAAGTTATATGACCCTGAACTGAAATTTTAATTAGTGGCGTGGAAATTCTAAGTCATGTTTTCCTGCGCCCCGCATGTACGTATTTTGTAAAAAAGAAAGGGAATTGGGTGAGATGTGACTGAGAAGTACTTGATGGGCTAATCGGCTCATCCTGTCTTACTGGCCATAAAGCTATGACCACATAGCGCGAAACGACGTAATAAGGAGGTGGAAGGAACAGTTTTAAAAGTAAGTTTTAAGCACTGCAGCGTACACTGCATTTAGTAGCGAACTTTTTCACCCCGTGTCTGGCTCAGCATAGCCTGCAGTCGTTCTTGCGCCATTGCACCCTACTTAACTAACTAAAACAACATTCATTCTCTCTCGTTATTTCGTTGTTCCTTGCTAGGCGGCATTAGTTTTATGGCCAGCAAGATAGTGAGATGTGACTGTTCGGATGTATGGCTCTTGTGTTTTTTGCTTCACTAAATGCTCGCTTTAATTCGCAGCTATGCCAACTCGCCGAGTCCACTATTCTTCTCAGTGTCGTAATTAGCTATAGCGCGTCTCGGCTCATTTTCGACCTAAATGGAAAGTTTCTCGTCATTGGAGTATCTTTCGTGTAAGTGACGCAGCTGAATGGGTAGACGTGTTGATATATCACCACCATCTCATTATTACCCATATTCGAAAATATTTAAATAGTTACAGGTATTGCTGGACGACGCTGTAGGATCGTAATTCGGTTCCCTCTTGTTATGCAGGAAAACCAAACCAAACCGCGTAGACAGTATTTTCGCAGTGTCGAGTCGCCCACGCTTGGACACCGGAACAATGCCTCCTTCATGTGTTGACTTAGCGAGCAGAACCACGCTCTTCAGTCCGTGAAGTGGAATTCCATTCCATACTTACGAATCTACGTGACGAGCCAGACACCCTCGTTTCAATTACCTTGCCGACGTCTGAAGTAATTAGATCCTTTTATACGCTGTCCTTCCACTTTGTAGACCATCTTCCTGGTCACTACAGCTTGTTTTCTTTTTATTAGCGGCAAGCAGGCCCAGTTCACTACCAAGAGATCGACATCTCCGATTAGAAAAAGGAAATCTTGGGACAGAAGGGTCATAAAGCGCCTCTCGAAGCAGCAAGAAAATGGATTATGCTCTGTTGTGGGAATGCTAAGGGAACCGTAACGAAAGGTTTCTTTTGGTACCGACCAAGGAAACCAGTCGCCACCGTACTAACCATGTAAGCGAGTCATGGTGATCAGACAAAGGACATAAAAAAAAGGCGTCAGTAGAAAGAAAGAGCGTACGATCTCAGGAACCGGAAAGACAGCCATGAGAGAGAAGAGGCGAAGAGGGCGGCGAAACGCGGCTCCTGGTCCCAATATTGCAGGCAAGCGTCAACATGGAAGAACGGAGGCGGCGACAGGCAGGCATGCCCACCGGCGGAGGTCTCCTTCGCAGAGTCGAGGAAAGCGTGCACAAAAAGAAAATCCAGATTGGGATGTCGAGTAGAAAGAAGCGCAGGCATGCTCGGGCTCGATACGGAGGCGTATCTGTATGAAGAAGAAGACGAAAGAGCGGAGAAGAACGGCAGAAACATCGTACAGGGTCTTCCCAGCGTGGTACGTTCCTGAGCTCGCTTTTTTTTTCCCCCTCTGAGAGCTGTTCTTGTCTCATCACCCCGGTGGGTCGGCAAGAAGATGCTCGGTTTTCGTGCGTGTGCAGCCACGGACAGCCTACGCTTACTTGGTCCACGCGACCAAAGACCCGTGTCGGAGGCGATCGAGGCGGAAAACTAAGGACAACAACGCTACTGCGTCGCCAGGGATGCTGCGGGTGACGCTGTCAGCGTCAGGCGTTGCTGACATATCCCTCCGCACCAGCGGCGCGTGCCGCTGCATACCCGTGCTTGGAGAGAAGGCGTCCCGCGCAGCACCAATGCAGCTGTGACGCAGCGCGCCATTCCTAGAAGAAGCGCTGGGAAAGCAAGACCGAGCAAGCACTCGCGGCGATCTTTCTTTGCTCGCTGTATTGATCGGGAGCCCCAGGACAGGCCAAGTTAGAGAGGCCTCGATGCCTACCCGCTAGACCAGGCGGACCGGCGCGGAGACCGCGGCACCCTCCGCACTGCGAAGGTAAAAATACATGAAGAAAAAACGAGGAGGTGAAGAATACGCCGGAAATAGGGTAGCGACGAGGCATTTACGGGATAACTGTCCTCTAGAATATTCGTAACCAAGCCATCTCGGATCATCCGGTATACCGATTCAGTTGGCTTCCGAGTTATTCGCTATGCCCTCGCTTCCATATATACAGCTTGCCTTAATTCCTCTCTGAAGGTGCATACTTGCTCGTCGCATAACGTCGTCATATATGAGTGACATGGAAGTCGAGGAGGCTTTGTCGACGTAGAGCACTGCGCTCGGTTCTTGCGTCCCCAAATACCCGCAGTTTGCATATGTTTGGTGCCGGTTTTAGTGTCTCCTGAATTATATCGAAGACGCCCTACGGAACCCAGGAATCGACCCAGCTCTGTGTGTTTATATATATATAAACACACACACACGCTCGTTGTTCCGGTGTCTTCTTCGTAAAACTGTCCATTGCTTTTACTTCAGGCCTATCGGTTTTTCCTTCTTCGACGCGGTGGCGAAAATGGGGATCAGAAGGCCCCTGGGTTAGAGTTGCGTGTCTACACGACGCACCGCCAACGAGGACGATATGAAATCCGTGTTTTATCGGCAGTAAACGCCGCGTGAGTTTCGCAACACACGACGGTTTACGGTGGGGCGAGATAAAAAAATAAAATAGACCGGGGTTGCGTAAACAATACAGGTTGAGCGCGTTCGCCCACGGGAGCACGAGAAAAAGAGGCGCAAAGAGGAAAAGTGACGAAGAGTGAAGCGCGAAGTTGCCCGCTGGCCATGGCACGCTCGTTCCAGCGTCGGCAGTGTTTTCGCACGGCGCGAAGAGCCATCAAATCCATGAAAGTTTCGAGTCGGGCTATGGCTCGTACGTGTCGAAAAAAAAAAAAAATGGGAGCAGGCGCGCGCTAGACTATGAGCAAAGAGAACAGCCTAAGGAGGCTATATAGCTGCCAACTTGAGGCGAGCTATTGGGCCATTTCTCCGGGATTGACCACCCGTGGGCAGTATTTTCGTTTTTCGCCGTCCGCCAGCGTATATACAGCGGACCCAACGCAAAGAAGCGCCGCACGCACGAGAGGGAGAAAGGAGGACAGCCAGGGACCATAAACAAAAACAGGCGCGTTAGCCGTAAAGGAGTAATTTACGGGTATATCTCGCGTTATACGAGTACGGCCGGGCACAAGCAGCGCGGCCGCTGTGGTGGCGTCAGGGAGGGCAACCAAGGCCGGTGGAGATGCGGGAATGACTAGGAGGAGGTGGCAAAGCGCAAACAAAATGGACGGCTTTTCTCCTTGGTGCGCCGGGATTTACGTTCCTCCACCCGCCCCCTCCCGTTCCCCAACCGCCCCACAGGCCGACCGACTGACCAAGCCAACCACCCACCGGCCGCCTACGTAGATGACGAGAGTAGAGCTCCCAGTATATATACGCCGCAGCATCGCGCTCACGCACGCTGAGGCAACACTCGCTACGGCTCGCGGGACTGCGAAGCTGACGCGGCGATCCGGCCGCCTTATATCAGCGCTTCGGTCCGCACGCTTTTGTCCGGCCGCTTGCCCTCTCTACACTCGGCTGGGCCAACAACAACGCTATCAACGAACGGCGCACTTCTCCGTCGTTTATGGGCAAGTGATCCTTCGGGGGAAGGTATTAGAAGCAGCCAAAACAATGGGCTGCTTGCGCTTGAGCGTGAATATGAGGTATATCTGTTTCTATTTACGACGTTTCCAGTATATACCGCCGTTGCGGCCGCATTCTCGGCGCGCTCCACCGACGAAGATGAATGACCGGCCGCTGCGCTGTGCGGGGACAAATATTAACTCCTTCCACCACCTTCCACTATTTCTTTCCACGTTACCTCCAGCGGCCAACCCTCTCCGATGTGAGAGGAAAAGAAAATGACGTGGAGGGAGTGGTAACGGGTCAATGCGTGCCTAACGAAGGATGCTCTTGCGGAAGACGAGCGACGGCCAGGCACGAATGGGGGGGACGCTGGATTCCGCCCGCCCAGAACAATCGTCGTTTTGATTCGCCACTACTTATGGCACGTCGTTCCGTTTCTTTTTTTCCTCGATTTGCAGCGAACACAAATCTGACGGCTCTTCTTGGGGACTTCGTTTGCTGCTATTGTGAACGTTGGTGCTGTATGCGATTGAGCGAATAGCACAAGCTGACGTCGCCGCTTCTGCGGCACGCTATTCGCCCTTGCACCGCGGTACGTCACTACCGGTATACACCCCTCCCAGCCTTCAAGGGCGGGTGACGTTAAAGAGCAATGCACAACGATGAGGACGTGGTCTTGTTTTTCTTTTTCCTTCTTTCTTCTTTTTGCTGCCTTGAATCGCGAGGCAAGAATATAGTCCATTGTTGTCATAAAACGTTCGCTCCCTTATCGGCTCTTTGATAATTGCTCCGTATTTTCCCCATACTCATACTAATGACCGAAAGCAACAATAAAACGAAATAATTTTATCTTTCTAATTAAAGTGCCGCCGAAACGTCATCATTGTAGCAGCTAAATCCCATCGTAATGTTCGTCCCCATAGCTAACTCCCACTGGCTTAAAACATCTAAACAAGTGGCACTGGCCATTCGTAACCAAACTGCAGGCTTCGCCAGTGTATACATCGGTCAACTTTTTTAACGATAGCTTGTAAACTTCCTCTCTTTGTCGAAATAACTCTGCTTCATCGCCAAAGTCCTGTTAATACTACAAATGAAGGCGTTATTTCATAGATATAGTTCATTAAACCATTTTCGTTGGACTAGAACGCGAGATGTAAAGCCCAACCCCCCCCCCCCCCCCCTTGGTTTTTTATAATAGAAGTTGAGCCTGCCTTGTTTTTTTTTTTTGGGGGGGGGGGTGTTTATAGGCAACAACGTAAAAAAAAAAAGAAATACTCGTGACATTCCCAGCTGCGTTGTACACGTGCTTTTTTCTCTCGACTCGCTTTCTCATATGTTTGCAGCGCACAGTTCGCTACTACATTTACTTTTTTTCCGAAAAGGGCGGCCTCCGCTTCCTCTGCCCCCTCACTTACGCGCACACACACATTTCCTTCATTATGCATAAGAGAATGAGGGGCCTGCACTTAATTCAGTCTCGACCGGCCTTTGAGCTGCCTAAATTAACCGGAGTTGGGCAACTGATCAATTTCCTGCTCCCACTAGTGTCCGTCAAGCTCACACTGCACCAACCTGCAGCGCAATTGTTTTTCATGCATTCGCCAGCTTTTTCTTTCCCTCTATTTCGTTCTTGCCGATATCTCTCTACGTCTGTGACCTGGCCTTCGGGCTTGCGTTAAGGCAGCTTGAGTGTCATCGCTGAAATGTGTTAGTGAGAAACGCCTGCTCTGTTTCGTCACTCATCTCACGTATATATACGCCTTTCCTCCACAACGCTGCTTTTGATGATCGACGGTACGGAGTTTAAGCACTCGCCCGCACAGGTGTTGAGATGGTTAGTAAATAAGTGGCTACGTGCTCAGCCTCACTCGTGCTTTCTGGCGCAGAAGCATGGGCAAGTGTGCCGGCACAGGGGACGTCATCCCGTGCGGCGATGGCACCTTGACGTACTAGCTATATACTCGGTTAGAGCCTAAGAAAAAAATGGAGGTTTAGTCCACAGAACCACGACGCGCCTGCTCTTCACCCACCTGTGAAAGACAGTCGTGCTAGCTGGTTTCCGCTCGAACCGTAAGTGCTTGTTCTCGGTTAATGTAAATACTACGCGTATTAGTAAAAGGTTCGTCGTTACTACCTGAAACATTACGTTTGGCTGAGCAGCGATGTGAGAATCCCTGAAGAAATTTAGCAGGACGTTCAAGTTTGCGATCTAAAACCAGCGACACAGACTTGTGTCTGTATGAGAAAGTCAACTATCTGAAACATTCCAGAAGTGCTTGACGTCCCAAAATTGAGCAAGCGCTATTGGATGAAGCATTTATGCAAACTCTCGGTGAGAAGGACAGCGATGGCAGTGGGCGGAGTTGACATCTTTTTTTCTTAAGCTGTAACTGAGTATAGCTAGCATGCGTAAACATTAAGTGCTGGCGCGCCGACCACAAATGATGATAAATGAAAACGCGCCCCACGGGCCCTGCAACACTTTTTCAGCATGGTCAGAAAACGCTGCCGATCGGTAGACGAGGTTCCTGAGAAAACGCGAGCCAAATGCTATAGCGCAGCATACGGCCTGGAATTTACAATTAATTCTTAAAGTTAGCTAGAAATCGCTCACTCTTCCCTCGACAAATGATGCCATAAACCCAATTCACCGCCCCATAAACACAAAGTCCACGGCTATTGGCTGATTTGAGCGTCGTGTGCTGCATAGTTACCGCGGCCGCCGCGGGATGCCGCCACGTGTCCGCGCGTTCACTCCCGATCACACTCAAAGTAAGGGGCGCGTTCGAAGAAGAAAAAAATTGACCGCGTATCTGCGTGCTTCGCTGCAAATGTCGTCGAAAGACGATAGAGGAGGCGCTGCGTGAGATATGGACGCCATCTGGCAATACGTCGGGAAACATGAGCTTGGGCAGAACCCAGGGCTACTGCTAGGTAGCAGCACCATAGCGTCGGCAGAGGGCTTTTTCATGCATAGCGTCCCATTTTCAGTGCAGCCGCATTTTCAGCGCAGCCTAAGAAACACAAGGGTCTTTAGAATTACGTATCTATGTATTTTCTAGTAAAGGAACACACCGCCAAATACTAAGTATTGACGTTGCGCCTCAGATATGCGTAATATTTGCTTTTTCATCGCGAATGTTCACAAGTATGAACGCAGCTACCAGTTCAAGATGGCTGGGCGTTCAGCAAGTGCTTAAACTTTGGCCAGGTGGCCGAATCGTGTGACAGACAGACAAGCCAGAATTTCTGCGTTGAAAGAGGGACTATCGTCTTTAAAAAGAAAGAAAAGTGCTCAAAGTCATGAAGAGCGCTCACGAACGGACGTAGCTTCTTGCCCAGTTGTCACCCCCCCCCCCCTCCCCTGCGTAGCACTCAGCGTGCTCGCTGGTACGAAAGGAGAGAGAAAGCACTTAAAGCGTGCGACAAATCCCTGTAACTCCGCTCGTACTTGACGGATTATAAAAAAAAATTGCGGAAGTCGATTCGAAGGGCAATGAATCCTGTAATGAAGACATTCGTTGATTGCTTGGAAAAGTGTTGCAGGTACATGCGCATGGTAAGTGCTACCATGCGCATTTCTCATTTTGTCTTCGTTTCAGCGATGGTCAGTGCCGCAATCGCGTATGGTTTCTATGGTAAGGTTTCTATTGACTCTGCGGCCGTACTTGGTAAACCTGTTTACAGAATTGCTTAACGTATGTGTACAGACGTTATCAGGAAAGTATAGGAACCTATTTGGTAGCAGCCGATGCTAGGCGTCACTATACATTGTGGGCTGTTGGGAGCATAAAAGAAAATTGCAAAAATTGATGCTTGTCTGTAGTCATTATAATAATAATAATAATAATAATAATAATAATAATAATAATAATAATAATAATAATAATAATAATAATAATAATAATAATAATAATTATTATTATTATATTATTATTATTATTATTATTATTATTATTAGTAGTAGTAGTAGTAGTAGTAGTAGTAGTAGTAGTAGTAGTCGTAGTAGTAGTAGTATTTTGCTACTAGACCAATACTGGTTGAGCCACGCGCTTCCGGTCGCCAAACGCTCGAACGAAGAGCGTAAGAAGCGGCGGCTGGCCGCGCGGATCTTCCATCAGATTCTCATCACGGGCGAGCAGGATGGAGCGCGTTGGCCTTTGCAGGTATTGACTCACAGCGGCATATCCTCAGTATGGGATTCCTCTTCGATTGATCTCAAATTAGACGAGCCGCTTCAATTACGACGCTCTTCTCGTTCGCCTGTATTCTTTTTTCTGTTTGTTCCCTGATCCTTTAGAATAGTAATTGCTCAAGCACGTGGATCACTGTGACGGGCGCGCGCGGGCCAGGCGCCTGCATATACGTGCGCCACTTGACACTTGATTAATGACGCTCGGCCCAGCCATCTACGAATCTGTCGATGCAGCGCGCAGGCTGCGATGGTAATGAGCCATTGTTCCTTCCGCGGCTCATCTCGGAGCGTGGCGCCGGCGACTGGGCGTTCGCTGCGTGGCGCAAACTGATGAAAAAAAGATGGCAGAGGAAACGCATTGTGTCTCGGCCCATCGCGTGCAAATCAAGGACACTGCAGACGAAGAGCGCACGCGCACGCTTTCTGAGTTCTAGTGGGCCCTCATTGGAACGTGAGCAGTCGCATAGCGTATTATAAGCGCGGCACCGCATGCACCCGAGAGTGGGCCGCAGAAATCAACATAAGCCCCCTGGGTCCTGCGGGCACAGGAAGCTTGGACAGGCGTGCGCTGTGTACGGCACTGCATTAAAGATTGCACGTGGTACAGCAGCGGAGCAAGGGGACGTGACGACACCTTGACACAGCGTATGCTGCGGTAACACGAGAAGAAAGAAAGAAAGAAAGAAAGAAAGAAAGAAAGAAAGAAAGAAAGAAAGAAGAAAGAAAAGAAAGAAAGAAGGAAGAAAGAAAGAAAGAAAGAAAGAAAGAAAGAAAGAAAGAAAGAAAGAAAGAAAGAAAGAAAGAAAGAAAGAAAGAAAGAAAGAAAGGCCGACTGCATCAACCGCTTCCGTTAATATCACCCTCTTTTCTCTGAAGCTGCTTTCGCTTCATTCGGCACGAGGCAGCGTTGCATGATGCGCCGCAAAAGCACTATGTAGCGAAAGTGCATGTAGGACTCCGTAGGAAATGAAGCGCCCTTCTTGAGAGGTGGCGACCTCATTGTTTCAGTAGGGGAACAAAAAATGCCGCGTGCGTTCATCATAGTGGTACAGCGCGAACCTATTTCGTGCACAAAGACGACCAGGGAAGCGCAGTCGTCGCTGGCGATAAATATAGCGACAGTCGGTACAGGCCGGCGCCATAAAGTAACTGGATATTTTACTATACCCCCATTCAACTACACGCGCGTTCGTTTCCAAGCAGCATGACACAACACGAAGGCTTGTTTTCTCGCACCGAAGAAAGCAGGGAGCTGAGCTGCTTTGCACGATGCCGCGGAAAACTTCGGTGTGCTCTCGTTGATTCTTGCGCAGCAACGAGGACCGTGATACAACTCTTGCGCTCACTTAGTCTCCGCGATGATAGAGTCACTTGATTCACGCTGCGGCGTCCGGGACTCTCCAGCACGCGAAGCCCCAGCGTTGCGTTGTTTGCCGGAAGGCGCGGAACGTAACCTCGTGCTGGCGCTTAAGCAACGGCCTGTACTTGCGCTTAGGAACCGTGATGTCGGAAAGCACCGATGCGTGTAGCATTGCCGCCGTTTCAGAGGCCGACGAAATGGCATTGCAGGTGTCCCCAGACAAGCACGGCAGCAAACGACGCGCACTTATGTGGCTGGAACGATGCTAACGAAGACGCACGATACGCTGCGCAGAGCGAGAGCCATGCTTACACCCCCTAACCAGAGACTCAGCTGTAATGTAAGAAGAAGAAGAAGAAGAGAGAAAGTGTGCGTGTGCGACACAGGTGGGCATTACCGCTCACGGAGCACGCGGGGACACCTTGTTTAAGCTAATCAGAATTTATTGCGCACTCGGTTTACGCTCGTACAATTTGCCTCTACGACGTCCCTGCAAAATACTAAAGAAGTTGAAAAAAAATTGGTCTGCGCAAGCGAGAACGAGGAAAAAACGCTGGTGCGCTAGTATTGTGCACACCTGGCACAGAATGACTTTCGCAAAACTGCCTCTCCGCCCCCTCGCGTCAAGCGTGCCGAGGTCTTGCCGGGCTCCGGTATAATCGCCACGCGGTAGTCAGCCGAGTGGGCGAAGCCGTAACGGGCGCCGTGCCTCAGCGCAAATTCCCGAAACGACCGCAGCAGCGCAACGCACGTATAGCACCCGTGTGCTGCAGAGAAGCATAGCGCCGACCTTTTCCAGCACGCAGAAGGCCGTGCTCGACGGAGAAGCCACCGGCGCGAGCAAAAGCCTCGACCCCGGCTCTCATCCCTGTGCCCTCGACCAACACTGAATCCCGGGAGACGCGGCGCAGAAGCGGGCCCCAGATCGTTAAACTCCGGCAATTAGTAAATACATTCCAGTTTCTCGAGAGGCAAAGAGGCAGTTATCCAGTGGCGGCCGTTGGCGGCAGCATCCGGCCGCTAAGTTGGGGCTGCGCTGAGAACGCTGCAACGTGCCCCGCCAACGCCGTCGTTTCAACGACCTCACCGCAAGAGAGAGAAAAAAATAAAATAAAGGAGACGCCCGCCCCACCTTCTGGTTCAGTGCATTCGCGGCGCGTGGTTGAAAAGTGGCGTCGAACGAAAGGCGCGCACAGACTTCACTTTCCTCCGACCACGCCAGCACGGTCCGCAAAAGGAGCGCTGCGAGCCGCGAAGGCAACCTGGAGGTGGAGAGCGGGTGCGAAGCCTAACTGCTCCCGGAAGTGCCATAAGCTTTGCGCCGAAGAGGGCACCGGAAATTAGGCACGTATTACAGCGGCTAACTGCGGGGCTGCTCTCCTGCCGGATGCCGGCCGATCTTGGATGGGCCACGGAGAACAAAAGAACGGACTGCTAGAGCTGACTGGAACTGCCCTCTTCGCAGAGCCCATAAAGATCAGCCCGAAATGATAAACCTCGTGGACCAAGACAGAAATAGAATTTCCTGCTTGCGCCGCACTGGCTTGGCGCAGACTTGCCAGCGTTCAAATAAGTATTCCGAGTTAAGCTCACTACAGCATCACCCGCCGTTTGGAGCGAAGTTGAGAGCAACTTTCGACAATCCGGAACGAAGGCGTGGGCCGATGTTGGAAGCAAGGGAAGCGCCGGAAAGGCTTGCTAAGGCGAGTCACGGCGTTAATAATGGCGGGTCGTTGTATCGAAACGACGATATGAAGCTACGAAAGAAATCTCCCACAGTACATCCACAAGGGGGAAAAGTATACCTTTCGGCTTCGTATTGGAATCGGTATCCCGCTTTGCATTGAATCCAGACAGCGATGTCACTGGGTCGTCACGGGATGAGCACTTGCGCTTTTCGTCGACCCAAGCAGGCGTAAACATGGCTGTGCACTTCCTGAGAGCTTCCATTGACGACATACGAGCTTATGTCGTTTCATGTATTGTTGTGTGTCCGTGTTCTTTGCGCCACAAATTGTCGATGGTGCATAGCCAGAGAGCCGAGACAGCCACAATTTTGAAACTGCAGCTTTGCATACCCCCCCCCCCCCCGTTTTTTTTTTCAACAGGAATCTCAACAGTATGTCTCCATTGATTGGTCGAGAATGAACGACGTGAAAAAGTGCTGAGCATTCCATCGTATCGTGAAGCTCGACACTGGGACGTGTTGACGGAGAGGCTCAATCATGCTCTACTGTCGACTGGCTTTGTATAGTTTGCAATACAATATCATTCGGACAATGAAATTTCAGTCACTGGTGTACGGCACACAGCCCACGCGTTGTCTTCTCTGCTAATCTGCTGCCAATACGTTAGGTGGGCTTGGAATGAAAGCATCTACACGGGCTATCAACACAACGCAGCGTTTGTGCGAACACCGGGGTCTGGTACCTACACAAAAGTCGTCATTGATACTGAGTTCTGACACGTAGTAAGGACAGCATTATGGGGGCTAGCATTATCGCAAATGATGTTCTAGGATATGTGGCTGCTTCGGTTGAGTATATTTGTACTGAACTGAAAGCCGTGTGCGGGCATCAAAGGTCGAATTGCCAGAAGCCTGCCTTCTTGTCTGTCATCTGAAAACTTGCGCTGCTACCTGTTCATACTTCATCTTTTATCGCATGTGGAATGCAAACTCTCGGCACGTAAGCACAGTTAGGGCACCGAAGAGCTAATGCAAGGCAGTCTGGGTCAATTGACAAAGCTATTCTTTCGTGAGTGTTTTTTGCTACTGGCTGGCCGCCTTCGCTAATGATATGCCAAGCGCCAGGACTGGCTGTGATTTTGCCATACTAATAATTATAGCGCAAGGGGCTTTTTTTCTTCTGTAAATTCGGACCCGTGCATCTTGAAATCTCCAACGCGGGAGGCGATTATGATGAGCTTAGGCGTCCGAATTCTAAAAAGCTGTTAAAGTATAGAAACTCCGATCACGCCGACTATACACACAGTTATCAACTGTATCGGTAAGGTGCAGCAGCGGTATTATTCGAGACATCTCTCATGTTCTCCCTGATTAATCAATGCAAGCTGATTAATGAAAACACCAACTAGCCTGCACTGACACCCTTGTTCAGCAAGCTTGTCCTTCTCCCAAGCTACTGTTACGTTTCTCTCCATTAGCAAGGCGGATGTTGTCATGGTCTGCCTTTGTACAAATGGTCCTGAAGGCTTTCCATATGACGTTGCTTTGTTTTTTTTTTTCATCCTTCCTTTGTCAATTTTTCATTTGATCTTTTTGTCTCGTCTCGTGCTTCCTCATAATTCCGCGTCTACTTTTGTGACTGTTCTTGTGACCAACCATTTACGTCACTCACAGAAAAACAAAGTAAAAATAAGAACAAGGAAACGAAGCAATGCGCGTCCGGGGGGGGGGGGGTGCAAGTAAATGAGAACTCGGCTAGAAGTGCTTCGCCCCCCCTCCCCTCCCCCCTTATATATATAAGGAAAAAAGAAATAAGCAGCACTATCATGAGCGCTAGCCGTAACTTAACGTTCACACAAAAATAAAAGATTACCGACAAGAAAAATGTCGTCGCACACCTGTTCGTCTCGAAGGTGCAACAGCCAACGCACGACGGTTGAAAGAAAGAGAGAGAGCGAGAGAAAGATGAAGGCAGGCGACGGGAAGAGGGACAGCAACCAAAGCAGGAGGCGGCTGGTGCCTGCCTGATTGCCGACTCTGCTGCATGCATAGGTACACAGGTAACGTAATTTATATACGCCCGACTGCGGGGCACTGCCGCAGCCAGCTCTCGGTGGTATAAGCACGCAGGAATGTCCGTTATATTGACCTCGATACGCCTTTTTGGCCTCCTCTCCGCCTGCGCTGGCGAGATGAAGTCGTGGCTGATGCCTCGACGGCGAGAGGGGGTTCCTCTTGCCGCGAGGCGAAACCACTCGCTCCTTACGCCCCTTTCCTCCTGCTCCTCCTCTCGTCGGCTCAATCCTTCCTTCGCCTTTGTTCTCTGACCTTACACAACTCCTTTGTTGGTCGGAATGCGAACTGGCCATCCGTCAGACTGCCTAGGGGCACTTTCTCGCCGGCGGCGCTCGCTGTGCCCAGTGTGCGGTTGATTGATTACGCGGCCGGAATAAAAACCGCTCCGAGCTTCTTTCTCCGCGGCGGCCCACGGCCAACCACTCTCGCTCTTCGCGCAGCGACGCGGCGGCCATCGCTTATGTGCCGCAATCTTGGCTCCGGCGCCGCCGAACCAACAGTCGGCGCTCGCGCCCCGAACCAAGAGTGGCCCGGCTCGGCTTCAAGTGCGCTCGAGGGTCCGTCGCGAGGAGCATCAAGAGTGGGAAGCCGTTTGTCCAGCGGCGGAGGACCCTTATTTTTGTTGGGCAGCCAGCTAGTTTGAGTAAAGTTAGGTCGCCGCGGCAGCCACTTCCGCGTTCCTTCTTTCCTTTCTCGTTTCCTCGCGACCTTGTTGCGGAAATCTTGGGCGCGGAATATAAGCTAAAAGTGTTCTTCATGGCGAAGAAAAAAAAGAAAGAAAAAAAAACACCCTATGGGGATTATAAAAGGATCTCTGCCAGAAGCGTTCAAGTTCAGAGTTAGAAATCTGGTTTGAGACGATTTAGATTGGTGGGGCCCATTTAAACATTTTTGTTTTTTCGCGTCGCGAGCAGTGCCGCTCCTTCTCCGGAACACCATTTGCGGAGTACACGTATTTCCACTTTAGTTCCCGTTTAAGAAAAGAGCGCATCTGTCTAATATCGAACCGAGCACCTGTCGACGTTAGTGTGGGCATATATCCTGCCTCGGGAAATAGAGCCGGCGCGCGCATACGTTCAAGAAGAAAAAAGTGCTCTGTCGGCAGTATATGAGCTGGTTTAGTCATATATACAGCCGACCAGAGCCGTGTATATACATAAATGCTTATGGCGAGCGTACAAAAATCTCTGCCACTGAACAAATGTTACGATTTATGCAGTAGTCACTTTTTTTTTTTTTTTGCAACAGGAACCATGCATACAACTCTGTGCAGATGTCGTTGTCTGCGGATAGCACTATTTATTTTTTTCGCCACTGTTGCAGTACATGGTAATTTAGTGGAAAAACTGATCCAAACGAATCACTAGTCAGATGTAATTCCACATTCCAGTAAGTGACGATAACTGCTCAGTTTGAAAACAATGTAGTTAAAGTCTTGTCAGAGCGACAGCGTTTCCTTTTCATTCGAACGGCCTTCGCGTTGCTTTCTCTCGTCTGCGTAGAGACGCAGTTCGGATACGATATATAAGGCGAACAAATAGAATGCGCGAAAGACAAATGTCCCATGGGGAACCGCACTAGGTTCTCAGTTTAAGGAGAAAATTTAGCGCAGGAAACGCACGTTGCAGTAATTCGTGGCATTGATAAAAAAAGTCCGCAGTAAGCAGGATCCGCAAAAGTTGTTAGTGTCCTTAGCTACGAAGAGGCTGAATCTATATGTCATGACATTACGGTGGTCGAGACGAATTACTGATCATGACTCGGCATTCAAGTTAATGAATATGCTCACTAATATCAGAGGCCGTGTTAATGCGACAGCACTACTTGGTATTTCGTAAATTATTTTTCTCTTTATTTCTCTATTTTGCTGATAGGTATAGGTCCTATCGCATAATTTTGTACTTTTACAAGCGAGACAACCCAGCATTCGAAAGCTTTTCTTAAAATTTTCATACCATTTCTGAGCTCCAAAGTATTTGAAATATGAGATCAATTTTACAAGCCACCAGACAATGCCCTTACGCACGACTGAGCACCTTGAAGAGGTAAACTTTTTAGAGAGCGCGCACAACGCACAAATGTGTGATGTAAAGATACATAATATCGCTGCGTTTTGTCTATAAGTGTAACGATTGCTGCAATAAACGGACCTCGAATCCGGTTATTGCATTCGTTTTGCTCACTCCTCTTAGTTACGGAGGCGCCGTGTAGAGAGCACGCGGCCTACAGATGACGCCACGATGCGTACGAACCGGTATCCCTAGCTGCTTCTCGCTATCATCCTTTCAGGCTCGAACAACTTCCGGCACTTGTTCCATGGTTAGCAGCGATTGGAATTTAATAAGCTCTGACGAACCGACGAGGAGCGCATAACCGGTCAGACAAGCGTTTAGAGCTTGAGGAGAAGAAAGGTGTACCGGACGAAGTGAAAGACAAAGAAAAAAGAACGCGTATGCGGTTGAACTGGGAGAGTGCGGAGGCGTAGTAAAAGAGCCGTTATGTCTCTGCGCTTGTTTTCAAAAGAAACAAGTTCTGAGAGCTCTAAACGCAGCTCAGAAATGAGATCACGTAGTTGACGTGAGTGAAGAAGAGGTTGCTTCGCCCAACGCCGTCGACGCACCGTGCACGCATTCCGCGGGCAGGAAAATGGCGCGACGCATAACAAGAGTTCACTGCTTCCTCTATATATACATCGCGTTGCCGCACACTCACTAAAGTTTGAGCAGACGGGCCTCGTGACTTCGTTACGGCAACGCATTTAAATAGGACGCAGGCGGAAGTATGCGTGCACGCTTTCCGTGTGTATGCAAAGGCACTTCCGACGGCTGCTGCTGCCAGGAGGGGATGAACGTGCTTGTGCGATCTACCTTCGTGCAAACGACGTTGTTTGCCCCGCTTAACCAACGCCCGCATTTATTTTTTGAACGTGTAATACTATCCGACGCGGCTTCTTTCCTCCGCCGCAGCGTATTTGAAAGGGAATTGGGCTTTTGCGAGAGGGAGAGAGAGTTCTAAGAAATCCACTTTCGGTGAACGTCACACAACGCAGCAGAGCATGAGCGACCAGTGCCTGCGCATTCCCGACATGCAAACAAGACGTCTGCCGCACCGGTGCCGTCAGACGCAGCTTCCAAGCCCAGTTACAACGGAGAACACGCTTTGAGCCTTTTTCGTGGCACGTGAACAGCTCGTATATACCTCAATATCGCATCTCTGCCGCTTCTCATTTTCTCCAGGCCTGAACGACCCTATCTGCCCTGAGCATGCCGTCGAAGCAGCTTGCTGCCCCGACTGCCTTTGTCGCTGCCTACTCATGAAAAGCGATGGTGCTCGGGGCTCCTGCATAGAACGGCGTGTTACCTCTCTTCTGTTGGCTTTTACCTGTTTTGGCGCATCCCGATGCTTATAAGCGCGTCGATATAGCCTTGTGTCCATGTACGTCCCGGCGACAACCATTGATGTCATTGCTATAGAGTCTGATTCCCTTTCTTTTCTTTTGGTTTGTTTTAATACTGTCTAGGACGAACGAAAGAGCCACTAATGAGCTCCTGTCAAAAGTGACGTGTAGTGTTAGCGTGTTTCAAATAACACTAAATATTCGATTGCAACAACTGCAATGAAGAACGGAGAATTGAGTTTGTAGAACGGAGAACGTTGGGAGCACTGCTCGTTTATGTTGTTTTCAGTCAACTGGCAGTTAACATATAAATGATAACTGTTTCATCCACGTTTCTTTTCCTCCACGCAAACACTGAATTTTATCGCTTATGATTTCTTAGCGTGAATTCGTTATCATCTTTGCTTCCAAATAGGTCGTATGCGCGCTACTCTTACCAGTAAAAGTAAGTAAAGATCTCTTACTACTCATCCTAATTCAGTCTAAGGGGCGGATGGCATTCGACGTGGTCCATGCTACAGGGAGGGAGCAATGGAACACTGGCTATAAACGCCCGCATCTAAAGCAGCATGAAGAAATAGCACTTTAAAACCGCGGACCTGGCTCGAGCCGTAGAGGAGCGAAGCAGACGCTGCGTCTACCCGAACGTGCACCGGGGGAAGAATGGTGGGATGACAACAGGAAGAAAAACGCGGAAAGCCTCCGCAGCTCTCCTGACACGCAAGATGGGCCCAAGTGACCCCTTGCGAAAGGATCGGTCTCTGAAGAGCCCGCACCGAGAGCGAAAGTGAGAGGCGGAACCAGTAGACCGCTCGCTCGCCGACGCTGCTATCTGATCGAAGCCAGGCCGAGCTAAACATCCGCACCATTGGCCTTGCAACGCGTTGGATGATAGGAGGGGAGTGTTACGCAGGGGCCGTCGAGACGCCGCTGTGGGTTGAGCGTGGCGGTACGCAAACGGACAGCACGCGGGGAGCTGGAGCGAAACCGCCTCAAAAAGGAACTAAACACAAAAATAACGCGAGGGATATGTGCGCAGAGCCGAGGCGTGCAGCGCGTCATTTGGTCGGCTGGTGGTGCGAGAATCGGTACGACGTGGCGCGCTGTTGGGTTCCTGTTCCGTGTGAACTCGAGCGTGAACCTGCAAGGTGTCTCTCCTTCGCCCTTGCATGGCGGCTATACTGAAGGGAAAGGGCATCTCGGCGTGCGTCCAGTTACCGATGCCGAAAAAACTGGGCCTGTCTTGTTTCCTCGCGAAGCCCAGAGGTCCGTGTCCCACTTGTAGCGTATTCTTAGAGGGACGCGTACGGGGATGTCGGCTGCTTGTTGTTTGCTCGTTCGCTGCTTCGATCTGGCTGCCTATCGACGTGAGAGTGGGACGCGGCATCGAATTGATACGGCCTGCAGTAATCACTCACTCGCTATAAGACGGTCGTTTTGCATCACGCCGAGAATCTCATTTCTGCTGACCGTTCGTTTTAATTTTGTTCGTCTTATTCATTTTTATCGCTCCGTTTTGTCATGGCGAGGCTTAAATCTTGCGATCTTTACAAGCTGGTATGTTAGGTAAGGGAACTTTTGCCACAAAGGATTTCTTTTTTTGTGCGCAAACATGAAAACCTTCTAGGAACCTGCCTGCGGCCCCCGCAGTACGGACGCCGTTCTTTAGAAGGTATAAAGTATGGGGAAAAAAAAAAAGAAGAACGGTACTTTCGTTATCATTCACGCCTATTTTGTACGATTACTTTTCGCTCAACCAACTGTGAGGCTAGCTCTACGCCAAGTATATTTCCCTTCAGCTTTGCCCCCATGACCACTACCTCTTTCCGAGACACGCTCCAGAAGTGGAGGGCGCGATGATCAATGTGCAGTAACCCATAGTTCCATCAGCGAACGGAAGCCGTGGCTCGTGCGTGCGTGAGAGCAAGTATACGTGCGCGCGTCTACTTATATACGTAAAGGTATAAGTCTAAAAAAACAGAAACCGCGGACGTCCCCGGACTTGAGAAGGCGTTCCCTCGGCGCGAAAATGTTCCTGCAAACCCGGATGCGGCACGTCCCAGGGCGTATGTCTCATCAACGTCCGCACGAAGCAATCAATAACCAGCTTGACACCAGACAGAAGATGGGACGGGTCACGCTTCGAGGGGCGTCGCGTTTCCCCGCAGGACAGATCGGTGCGTGCTATAGGCCGCATCGACGATGCAGTCTTCAGCGACTCCCTTCCATGCCTCGGCAACTACTCCTCCCGCTTCTCTATAACCCTCTGCCCTTATTCGTTTCCTTTACTTGTATATCGGTGTATACGAGTTGCTCGGGCGCAACAGATGGGATCACGAAGCATGCATGAGTTACTGCAATAAGGGAGACGCGAAAGTTTAGTAGTTGGACGGATCCCTGACCTTTCACGCGAAACCGCAGAAGTGCCGTGCCAGCAGCCAAGGGAAAATTTCCACGTTGTGCCTTCGCTTCAGCATTATACGACGAGACGGAGAAGCAACCGCAGCGAATGCTTAAAGAAGCCGAGGCGCGTCTTCGGCCAGACTCGCTAAAAACTTGAGTAATTCGGAAAACTTCGCTCACACTCCGTCGATTATTGCAAAACGAGCAGTCAAAGTTATGCTCGAAGGCCCGAGGAAAGAAGGCGAAGTAAAAAAATGAAATACTAATGAAAAGGGAGAGCATACAGGCCGGTCGTAAGAAAAGCAGAGAGATTGCGCCACAAGAATGAGTGCTTTATGATAAAGACCAGCCTTTTTAATATTGATAATAGCAAAAAAAGTTGCATCACGAACTTAAGTGACGTATAGACTATCTGTACAACTAAAATGTGAAAGATAAGAGCGGCCTTCGCTAATTATCGCCCGTCGTTAAAGCGGACTATAACATTTCTTGCACGAAGCATGACGGGAAATGCTTCGGTTTCGTGAGAGAGCTGGAGACGAACAGAATAGCATGAGCTTAACGCTGACTTTTGTTTCGATTACATGAAAAAAAAAGAAAAGACCGGTACTGGAATGCTGGAAATGCTCAACGTTTCTGGTATTCCAGTAGGACGGTATGCTCGCTTACATTCTCCCGAGTGACGTAATCCTCGCAGCCATCATTTGACCATCATTACTGCATACAAGAGTAGTGGCAGCAATGTTTCGAGATCATATAGACATAATATACCGATGTTTCGAAATGTTCTTCATACTCTCTGCGCGGCAATTCACAGCTGATCTCACGGCTGTGGGAATAACGCCAGTCATTAAGCATGAAACGAATTGTCAGGAGAATACGCCTTGATATATATATATATATATATATATTATAAAGACGTTTATTAGCGGGCACTCGGCGACGATAAACGACTGCGACAGTCAAGGCGGGGTGCCGACTCTGAGCGCGAGGAGCGTGCTGTCCCAGAAGAGCGGAAGAGGACGACCCACTAGTAAGCGCTCGAGAGGGCGACCCATTACAGGCTTCCAACGCTTCGCTACAATTACCCCGGGTACGAAAAGGGAGCCGCCTGGCGACCTAACTGCTCGTCACTATGAGCGGGTCATGGTAGGGTTTCAGGCGCTCCACGTTGACAATGTCGCGCCCTCGACGGCGCATGTCCGAAGATGGTTCAAGGGGTTCGATCACGTAGTTGACCGGGGACGTGCGTTCGACGACACGGTAGGGGCCGTCGTATTTCGGCAGTAGTTTTGAAGAGAGGCCAGGTGCAGTGGTAGGGACCGAGAGCCATACGAGTGCTCCAGGGAGGAACGTGGGCGCAGAAGTAGTGGTGTCACCGCGAATGCTCTTCTGCCGCTCTTGGTCATTCGTAGTAAATGTCTTGGCAAGCTCCCGACACTCCTCAGCGAGTCTTGCTGTGGCAGAAATAGGCGCACACTCAGACGGGTCCGGCTTGTAGGGAAGGATTGTGTCGATCGTGTGCGACGGGTGCCTGCCGTACAATAAGAAAAAGGGCGAGAAACCAGTAGTGCTCTGCGGGGCGGTATTATAGGCGTAGGTGACAAAAGGCAGAATGGCATCCCAATTTGTGTGATCGGGGGCGACGTACATCGAGAGCATGTCGCCGAGCGTGCGGTTAAAGCGTTCGGTGAGGCCATTTGTCTGCGGGTGGTAAGCAGTAGTTTTCCGGTGAACCACGTTGCACTCTTTGAGAATGGCTTCGACGACTTCGGACAAGAAGACACGACCTCGATCGCTGAGCAGCTCCTGGGGTGGACCGTGGCGCAGCATGAATCGGTGCAGCAGGAAGGAGGCAACATCGCGCGCTGTAGCCGCTGGGAGGGCGGCAGTTTCGGCGTATCGCGTAAGGTGGTCAACAGCGACGATGGCCCAGCGGTTACCAGCCGACGTTAGAGGAAGTGGTCCATACAAATCGATGCCAACGCGCCCAAACGGCCGGTCAGGGCAAGGTAGAGGTTGCAGACATGCCGGCGACAGGTGCGTTGAAGTTTTGCGGCGCTGACAATCGATGCAGGAGCGAACGAACTTCTGCACGTAGCGGTACATCCCTCGCCAAAAGTACCGTTGGCGAAAGCGGTGGTAGGTTTTCGATACCCCAGAGTGTGCACACTGCGGGTCAGAGTGGAACGACTCGCATATGTCAGAACGCAGACTGCGGGGTATTACGAGTAGCCACTGGCGGCCGTCGCCGTAATTGCGTCGGTGGAGGAGGTCGTCGCGAACGGCGAAATGGTGCGCTTGACGACGCAATGCGCGAGTGGATGGTGTCACCGATGGATCACTCAGCAAGGCTATCAGTGAGGCAATCCAGTGATCCTTGCGCTGTTCAGTGGCGATGGTTTGAATGTCGATAGACGAAACGGCATTGTGAGTCACTGAGCTGGAAGTATTGTCGTCAGGCAAGGGGGAGCGCGAGAGTGCGTCGGCGTCAGCATGCTGGCGTCCGTTGCGGTACAGCACGCGGATATCGTAGTCCTGTAGGCGAAGTGCCCAGCGGGCGAGGCGGCCTGAGGGATCCTTCAATGACGACAACCAGCATAGTGCATGATGGTCGGTGATGACATCAAATGGGCGACCATACAAATAAGGTCGGAATTTCGTAAGGGCCCAGATGATCGCCAGGCATTCCTTTTCGGTGACGGTGTAATTGGTCTCGGCTTTAGTAAGCGTACGACTTGCATATGCCACGACATATTCAGGGAACCCTGGTTTGCGCTGCGCAAGGACAGCGCCAAGGCCAACACCGCTAGCGTCTGTGTGTACCTCTGTAGGGGCCGCAGGGTCGTAGTGGCGTAGTATGGGAGGCGACGTCAACAAACGACGGAGCTTTGCGAAAGCGTCGTCGCACTCCGACGACCACGAATGGAGGGGCCCGTTACTTCCGAGAAGCTTCGTCAGTGGCGATATGATAGTCGCGAAATTTCGAATGAAGCGCCGAAAGTAGGAACACAGTCCTACGAAACTGCGCAGTTCTTTGACGGTCGTAGGTTTGGGGAACTCAGTCACGGCCCGAAGCTTGGCGGGATCAGGAAGAATTCCGTCCTTGGACACGACGTAGCCGAGGATTGTCAGCTGCCGTGCTGCAAACCGGCACTTCTTTAGATTCAGTTGCAGACCGGCGTCGCTCAAACGCGTCAAAACATGCCGTAGGCGTTGAAGATGCGTGGAGAAGTCCGGAGCAAACACGACGACGTCGTCGAGGTAGCACAAGCACGTGTGCCATTTCAGGTTGCGCAGAACGGTATCCATCATGCGCTCAAAGGTGGCGGGCGCATTACACAGCCCAAACGGCATGACGTTAAATTCGTACAGGCCGTCGGGCGTGACAAAGGCGGTCTTCGGTCGAGCGTCATCAGCCATAGGTACTTGCCAGTACCCTGAGCGCAAATCGAGAGATGAAAATCGAGAGATGCGAGAGGTACGGGGATCGATACCCAGCACCTCCACCAAATTATAAAGACGTTTATTAGCGGGCACTCGGCGACGATAAACGACTGCGACAGTCAAGGCGGGGTGCCGACTCTGAGCGCGAGGAGCGTGCTGTCCCAGAAGAGCGGAAGAGGACGACCCACTAGTAAGCGCTCGAGAGGGCGACCCATTACAGGCTTCCAACGCTTCGCTACAATATATATATAAAGTGGTGGCACGGCCGTTCACGATGAAGAATCACTCACCTGAACTTGAAGAGTGAAGACAGGGGTAGGCAAGGCTTCGAGATCCACTTCTCGAACCATGAATAGTTCGGCAGTCTGTTCTTGAAGCTCGAAGATTCCCAGTTCGTTTCCTGTCAGGAAAGACCCGCGAAAATGTTAAAGCTTGGCCGTTGCATTATCGCCCGCAAAATGCAGCGCCGAGTGCAACATCGATAATGCAACAACAGAATGATACATGGTTTCGCTTTAGCTCGTGGGCGTTGCGTGAAGTCCTTGATGGGGCGAGTATAAGAGCTCATAAAGCGGGCCATTTATTGGGCTAATAAAAGCATTGAAAAAAAAAAGAAAGACGACTGCTACTGGTGAGAGTGACAGTACCACGTTAAGGTACACCGGTGAAACGACTTTGCTTTTTGTTCACCTTAGTGCAGAAAACGGCTGCCCTTTTGTAGGCTCAAGTAAAAACTCTATTAAACATGTCCTTAAGAAGTGACGCGTACAAGGATGGGACACAGCAAGAAACTAAGACGAACGCCGATCCTTTCTTGTGTAGCGAAGTACAGTTGAAGTCGGTGGTTTTTCTCGCTGCATCCCACAGTAATACGCGTCAATGAAGTCACGTTTCACGAAGCCAGTAACCAACTGGCTTCGTGAAACAACGCTCCTTAAGCGAAACATGGGAGGCAAAAGCGAAAATAATCGTTAAATGTATGCCGCCTTGAGGGTGGGAAAAAAGTTTCATATTTCACACACATTAGGGACTCGTGTTGATATGTCAACTTCCTGTATCATCGTGTTACCTCATTACTATAGAGCGCCGCTGCCACCGAACGAAACACGCGCCGTCTTTTCTCCAGCTATGATACCTCGCGATGGTGACTTGTAAAACTGCTGCAGTGGAAATAAATGAAGACAGGAAGTGCTGCTCGCAACGTTTTATGCGAACACGTATAGTAGATGCAGCATTTTAAAATTTTCACTGAATACGCAGAATCAAATGCAATATTTACTGTAGGGCTGACACTAGCTCCTATTTGGATACTATTAAGGCGTTTAAGCACGGCCACTCAACCTCCATAGGAAAAAAAAAATCTAAATGTATTTACTGCTGGAACTACTAGACGGGTTAATGTCGCTATGGGGTAAGCAGGGGTGTTTTCGTAAGCATTTTTTACGACGATGATCTGCCAATATAGCAGAATACTTAGGAGTTGCGGCAGCGACGTTTTACCCTTTTTAAGCGAAGATTGCTGGCGCAGCTGGACTTTGCGCTGTCTCTACAAACAAAACGAGAGGGGGAGAAAAATGCCATTCCAATATATTGAAGGAGTTTGGGCAGCCTACGAGAGGTGCGGACGAACGTCAGATGGGGGTCGCCTGGAAGATTGCGAGAGCCGTGCGTCGCCGGTCGCGAGGTCAGACTCGTTCGTTTGACGCCACCCGTATTGCTAACAGTCACGAAGACGGGTCACGCCGATCGAGCCAACTGCGGCGCCGACAATTTTGGCGGTGCGGCGCTCTCGAGCCGAAGGCTCGAACAGCCTCCGCGCAGCAATAAGACGGAGGAGGCACGCCGCTTGTGCAGCGCGAGACAAAGCCCTCCCGAAATGATTGCGTTCCTGGCGAGAATAACGGATCGGGCCTTTGCGACACCGCGAGATAGACGTCGCACCATCGAAGTGGTGGTGGCTGGGGGGGGGGGGGGGGGGGGGGGGGGGGGAGAGAGAACTGCGCGCCTCGAGGGCGAACCGTCACAACAAAACCCCGCCTGTAGGCGACCGCTTCTTCTGTACGCTCTTGCTTGCTTTATTTTCCATCTCGCCCACCTCACTCCGGGCACGCACTCGCGAAGATGACGCCGGCCCGAGATGTCGCCTTTCGCCTCCTCCTCGCCCGTTCATTTATTTCCTTCCACCGCTGCAGTGCACTTATCTCGCAGGGCGCATCAATCTTGAACAAAAGAAACGCAGCAGTCGAAAACAAAGGGGCGCGGGAAAAGACACGTCAGCAAAAAAAAAAAAAAATGTGTACAGGGAGGACTCGGCACGCACAGTATAGAAGACGGGGTGCGAAGATCCGACCCTTCTCAGTTGTGACAGGCGAGGAAATGAAGGCTTCTTGTAATCGCCGAGCCGCTTGAAGACGGGCGAAACGGGATGGGCGGCAGAACTCTCGCGACAGAGTTTTCAGCTGCGGGTTAAACGCTAAGGCCCGAAAAAAATTCAGCCTGGTAAGAATTGCTACGGTCGTAGTATATGTGTGCGACAAAAAAAAAAAAAAAATGCCTTGTCTCCGAGTCCTTCTACAACTTCTTTTTTCTCTCTCTCTTATTACCCTCATCGGTGTACTTTCGGAACTAAAGACGAGTTTTCTGGCCGCAAAATTTTGCGGTCGCGAGCTGGACAGCCGTGCTGGCCGAGTCCTCACGACCCAGCGTACTCCTTTCATCTGTGCCGGGAAACGCGCCGGGCTTACCGTGAATGATGGAGTAGCGGAGAGGGGCGTTGATTCCCAGGTCCTGGTCGAACGCGTTCACCGGTGCGTCCGTCTGAACCTTGACCCGGAGTCGAGCGCCCTGCGCGAAACAAGCGCGCGTAGCGCTTACTTGCGAGCCACTGGAGCGTACATACGGGCGCACAGCCATAGCAGACGCAAACAACTCAACCTCAGAAAATGAGGTATCAGCACTTCTGGATTCCGTGCAGTGTTCTCGAAGTATAAGGCGTCTGCGACAGTTTACTCGCGCTTCGGCAAGCTCATTTCATTGTTGCACGCACGTAGGTGCTGCAAGATGAGGCAGTTTTGAACAAAATAGAATGAAGAAATGATAGAGTCTCTGCACAGTTGCCCTAACCATGGCTTATCGCTACGGCGAGGAAGAAGTGATGAGTAGGCGATTGTCTGTGACGTGCAGGATACTTCGTCAGCGAGGTATATCTTGCAATAAAGGTGCGAAATAATGCAGCAGTGTTCCACTATTGTGCATTATCCTGCAGTATTCTGTACTAATGCAATGTCCTGCACTATTAGTGCAGGATAATGCAGAAGAGACTACGAAGATAGCGCCATGATTCCTACGCTGTGTGGTCGCGCAACAGCGGCCGAACGAGAGCAATAGAGGAATTATTTAGAGTTATCTTATTAAGAACCAAACTGCCCTATGAAGTGCATTTGCATGTATAGTTGAATGTAGATCTTAAAGACTCGTATATACTGCCTTATACTATGCCTATAAAGTATACAGTAAGACACGTAAGACATAACACGAGGACAAAAACTGGTGCTCACCGTGATTACCGCAGCTTCGGTGACGTTCGCCTTGTAGAGCTGGCGCGTAAACACAGGATTCTGGTCGTCGGCGTCTTTCACACGGATCGTAACGCTCGTCACAGACTGGAAGCTTTCGGGAGAACCGTGGTCCTGCGAATGGTGTAGAGGCACAGGAGCTTAATAGCATCTTCAGTACAGAGACTGCATGTGCAGCGACGCGAGCACCGTGAAGTTAGCTAGTCCATCACGCACAAGTTTCGGCAGGATATTGTTGAGGCGAGCTTATTTTGCTAAATGGTGTCATATATGCGCAGCCTCCCATTTAAGCAATATGAAATACTTGTAGTAGAAACTCGGCTCAGTTCGACGTTTGAAGTGCATTTCAGCATGAAGTAAATTTTTAAATACACTTAGCATAATAGTATATATGGGTATAGCAGCCGCACCAGTTCGGTAATATAAGTGTACCGTTATGCGCCTTAAATAGAAAGTTGAAATATAACGGGAAAATGCGCAGAAAAGTCACCGTATGTCTTGTTTTTGTATGCATTGCCGTGAAGGCCGCTCCATTTGAACCGTGAACATGCTTTTCGAGTGCAACTTCACCAACAGTCACACTTTTATTATTATTATTTTTGTTCTTCATATAAAATCTCCGCGAAATGATCAAAGCACACACAAAGCAAGCGCCAACGACAGTTTCTTTAACTACCAGGTCGGAATAACATAACGCGATTTTATTCGTTTCATTGCCGCGTTTCGACAGCGGTATAGGAACGGCGCTTCGAGTAATATCAGTTAAGTTAGGCTGTCGTTACCGGTGGATAAAAAAAAATAGAATCGGGCAAAACGAATGGACGAGTTGTACATTCTTTAAATGTAATTGTACTACTTTCCAGCGAACGAAAGCAAAGGGCCAGTAACTGTAAGTGAAGGTGTTCAAGTAGAGAGAGAGTAACGACATGCCCAAGATGCAATGCGCCGTTTTGTACACTCTTGTAAGTCATTGATGGGAGGGTTAAAAGGGGGGTGGCATCGCAACGCGGCACGTCACCCACCTACCCGGCGCTTTGATCGTTGCGTATCTCTCGTAGTTTGAGGATCTCGAGGACATGAAACGCGGGCCACCAAACTCGTTAGCGTTCCTTCGCTGCGTCTGTTCAGCGACAGAGTCATTATCCCCGTGTCGTTCGGGAGAACCGAAGGCGTGATTTATGTCTCGTCGTTTTGCTCAGTTCCGTGCGAGCGTAGTAGACATTGCTCGAGCCGCTGCTGCCCACTTAGCGTCCGCCACATGTACGCCCCAACGCGCGCCGGCGACGAATGGTTGCCGCGCTGTCTGACAAACGACCCGCGCCGCTCGCTGGCCGCGCTGGACCCAATGGGGCGCGAACAAGGCCGCGGCTCAGGAGAGGTGCTTCGGCACCGTTTCCCCGCTGCGTATATAGCGCCGTCGAGCTGCTTATACGGCGTTCGCGCTACGTGTCCGGAATGTTCCGCAGCCACGTGCGGGCTTCGTTCGACAGGCCCCGGAAACGATACGGGCCGCCTGATGAAAGGCCTTTGTCACGTCCGGGCACGTAAATGCCGCCTAATTCGTGTATGTAGTACCGCCCTTTTTTCTCACGGCCTTCCGACCTTTTCAACACAGGCACGTCGACCGTCAACTGTCTTTCCTGTGGTTACGCTCGGGCCGTTTGTTGCAGACAGAACTGCTCGCGCCTTTTGCGATTTCATGCTGCTTTTCACAAAAGGAAAGGCGTGGGGTCGGGGGGATGTAAAATTTAACTCCACCAATGTTAAGCATTTTCTGCTAAGAGCAGATTAGCGAGCGCGGTATAGCGCCGCAATGGAATTTTCGAAGATGCATCTCTTACCCCTTATGAGGTACGCTATTGGAACGTCAGCCGTAGGGACTTCAAAACGGCGCAAGCATCGATGCAAGATTTTTGAACGTCCACTTTTCATAACTTGCGAAAGGCAGAAGGCAAGCGAGACGAAAAACACACCTACAAGACGAAGTAGAGTGTGTTCATAATCTATTATCAACCTTACTTTACGTTTCCAGCATTATAACTCACATAAGATGTAAAGCACGAAGGAACGAAGCTGAAAGTCATGTCGGCAGAGTTCGTCGGACTTGTCAACTCTGCGAGCAAAAAGTCGTCCCGACTACGGCCTCCAGTATGTATAATTCTGAATTCACAATGGGCCATACTCTAAGCATATAATTTATCAGATTGATAGAACATGGATTAAAAAAAAAGAATGGTGTGGCAGGAAGCGGACTTCTGTACTAATGCTCATATATTTCGGTGCACGTTCGCAGGTTCGCTACACCATGAAGCTGCGTCTAAAGAATGTCTGGCAGGTTATAAAGAAGGTCCTGATTAAGTTGTTTCATTTTTGAACTGCCGCCGTAAGCCTCCCACCCTCTTTTTATGTTTTGGCGGTGCTTTTGTCTTCCCTGTCCACTTCTTTCTGCTCTTGTTATGCCGAGATAGTCCTGGCCCAGCTAAGATCTTTCGCTGTCCCTTCTGAACGGAGAGGGAGTCGGATGCGAGTCCTCTTCAGCAACGTTCATGCAGTGCACTCGAGCACGCGGCGGAGCACGAATGGAAAGCTCGGAGTGATTCCTGTTTCGCGAATGCGCGCCATCACGAGAGCCATCAATCTGCGCCGGCCCCACATAAGAGTCGAATCTCAACTACTTGGTATTTTGGCGGAGCGTTTTCTGCCACCGTCACGCTCTCCGCACTCTACCTCGCTTGTTTGCCTTCCATCTATATATATAGTCATGGATCGCGTGTGGACCCGGAATGCCTGGGCTAAATTGCCAGTAAAAGTGGAAGTTCGGGGGGGGGGGGGGGGGAAGCTGCCCTAAATCTAAAACAGATGCGACATCGGCGCGCTCGCTACTAAAGTACAATGAAACACACTTCGCGAGGAACTTCTTAGACAAGAGGACCCCTCCTAGTGAGCCATCTATCTTCATTGCTCGTGCGAGGTCTCAGAGGAGGCATCCGGGCCTGCCGCTGAGGCAGCAAGCAAATCTCTTCTGTATTCCCGGCTCTGATCCCATCCTTATCGTTTTCTTTTCCTTCTCGCCCATCCGCGGCTCCAGCTCAGACATGGAGAGAGCGCTAAGCCACCGCACACGATGCAATTAGCGCTTCATTACAGGGGATGTTCGTGCGCGAGCGCATAGCGGGTGGAGACAAGCGGGGCGGGGGAAGCTCATCATTGTCATTCAGCCTCTCGACCTGAAAGACGTCTGCACTGCTCTATCCCTACAGGCTCACAGAGGAGAGTCGCGCACAAACGAGGAAAAGATGAAGAGGGCACGGACAAACGAGAACAAAAAAAATGGGGGGGGGGGGATGGAAAGTGAGACCGCCAAAAATTGCCCTCTGAGGTGGCGCTTCGAGGCGGAAAGCGCAGTTGAGAAAAACGAGGATCTCGGAAATTAAGTTGCGCGGCTCGCGCCGCGACCGACAGCGCTGCAGGATCGACTTCAGCGGCTAGAGTATGAAGCGCGCATGCGTTGGTCCCCGACAGAATGCGAAAGGGAATGTTGTCGGCTGGCATTTCACAGCGCTCGCTGCGATAGGCGCTGACTTTACCGCACAAATAAAAAAAAAAAAGAAGAAGAAAGTCACAGTGGGGACCACGGTTGTATGTAGTGCGGAAGAATGGCTGCACGTTGGAATCATTTTCGACCGTTTGATGATGCGGGGTGTGTGACGTAACTGCGCTTGACTGTATTTAAGGTGGGCAAAATGTCTTTGTCAAGCGAAACAACTGTCGTCGTACACAGCCGTTGTTTCTTTTGCTTGTTTCATAACTAACATAAGAGCGCTTATTATAAACGCACTGGTTTCTGCTTACCGACGCTGAGCGCGCGTATAGTAAGGAAGTTTTGTGTTACTGTTAGCCTTTTAAGTAAAAAAATTAAAGGATAGACCAACGGATGTTGGCGTCACGTTCAGCTGAGTTAACTAGAGTCACGATGTGGTGAAATAGTTGGATTCCTTTGTTTTTTTTTTCTGTTACTATAACTTACTTCGGACTTTAAATGAATTCGCGTCGCTTTAAATTTCCGCTAAGTAAAGCAAGTTCCCGTACTTTTCTTGATGTGATCGATCTTTGTTGCATCATTCTTCCCTATAGGCTTCCGCTGACATGAAGGAAATAGGTTTTCATATTAACTTCGCAGACTCAACAAGGAGTAAAGCAGAACAGACAAAAGCGAGGAGCGCTGTATACACTTCCCCGCTTCCGCCTTTTACATTTCGTCGTTCTGCGAAGTACTACGAAACCCTCACCAACTATAGCCTGCCTGTCAACCATTTCGCAATACTTTCTTCAGTTTCTTCAGTTCGGGCTGCAATCAAAGTAGCCTTACAGTGTACGCAAACTTCGTTCAAACCACGTGTCTAAAGACCATTCGTTTTCCGCCGGTTCGTCTGCTGACGGCAGCAGCGTTGTAAATTCTTTATTCTAACATCCTATTCATTGTTTATCTGAATCCCCAACAATACTTGGCGGGTATTGTATAGAGGGCAGGGATCACGGCCATGATAAAATATAGGTGACGAAACTTCTCAGCACACGCAACTAAACATGGAATAGAGAAAGCATGTGAGACCGCTGGAAAGGAACTTTTATCGCAAAAAATTACTGTACTTTGTCAGAAGATGTTTACAAAAGCAAGCAATTCTGTTAATACTAATATGTAGACGTTAACAGATTAGCAAATACTTCAGAATGTCTACTAATATTTCACCATCAGTACCCTGCAATTCTATGTAAATGAGGAGATTTATGGTTGAATGGCGTGAAGTAGAGGTAAATGACGGGGAAAAAAGTGTGGTCGGGCATATTCACGAAACAGTTTGTAAGCAAGAACGGTCCAAAAGAACACGCACTACCAATCCGAATTGCGCAAAGGTGTCCGGCCGATGACGATATGGGAACTCTTGTCCACAGCCCGAATTCAGAATGACTTTCATTCTCTCTCACTCTCATTGGCTGGCCACCTTGGCTAATTATATGTCCAATGTTACGGCCCTGGTTAACCTATACGACTAATGAGTGCACATTACGAAAACTTCTACGCCTAAATTGCTCTTTACCGGCCACCTCAGCTAGTAGTATATCTGGTATCCCGATTACCTGGTACCTGCACTTAGGAACTGTAATACCGTGAGAACCTCACCACCCACCCCGTTTTGTTAGATTTTTTTTTGAAGATTACAAATCTAGAAGCAGCGCAAATATACAAGGCTGCCCTAAGCTTTTGCGCAATCCCCGCGCAATGCTCTGCACCGAACGGGGGCAACCCACTCGCGAGCTATGCCGATGTCGCAGCTGACCACGTAAAAATGAGGGCGCAGGCATAGCCGGGACGCGTGTAAATATATACGAAAGCAAGCGCGCATGGCCGGAGGCATAATGCCATTGTTTGCGAAGTACAATGAGCAACTGTCCGGACCTCGCGCTCGTGACTCCGTCATAAACGCTGGGGTGGTTCTCCCGCATGAGCCCATTTAAGCGCGGTCGTTGCGTAATCGCTTAGCTCCGCATACTACGAGCGACCACTTATTGCAACTAATTAGAAAAAGAAAATCGGGTTGAATAGTGGCCCTCCTCCACTTCTGATTTTGTTGTCGCACCTTGATGCGACGTACCATTCGGGCGACTTCAGAACTTCCTGACTAGCAGCATCTTCTTTTTGAAGTCGTCACCACAGACAAGGTACATAGAAAGGACCGCTACGCTTGCCGGGCATGCTGTTCGCAAAAGCATTCACGAATACAACTGCGTGTGCTCTACCACGTTTCTTTCTTCGTTTTTCCCCCTTCTTTCGAGCATGAAAGCAGGCATGAATGGAAGCATGAAAGAAATGATACAGAGTAAGAGTGTCGTGCTTACCCGCGCTTGAATTTCAAGCCGATATTCTCTAGGTCCGTGGTCATAGTCTAGAGGCTTGTTGATGACGATGATTCCCTCCAGGGGGTCGGACAAGGCGAAGGAATTGTTCTCGTTGCCGCCCTGCAAGTATGCGCGCAAGATTGTCAAACAAACAAACAAACAAACAAACAAACAAACAAACAAACAAACAAACAAACAAACAAACAAACAAACAAACAAACAAACAAACAAACAAACAAACAAACAAACAAACAAACAACACTTCGCAGCAACCCGACGTGGTTGTATGTGCACATACATATTTGTGCTCGCCAACGTACCGTGTGTATATATGCAAAACGCAAGAGACACTCTGCGCTTGCCTCGACTTTCAGCAATGAGCGGGCAGAATTTGCCGCGGCAAGCAACTGGTTTTGAACGTTTCCTTCTAGCTATAAACAAACGCGGGGAGCACTGAATCGCACGCTCAATAATAGTGGTCGCGGATGCCCTTACAAGTTTCGTAACAAAAACAAAAGAAAGTAATCGGTGTGATGCCGGGCGTGGCAAAAACAATACACCCGCTGTTGTAGCTCAGCAGGTAAAGCGTCGTGCTGCCATGATCGAGGACGCGGGTTCGATTCCCGGCCACGGCGGCCGCATATCGATGGGGCCGAAACGCAAGAATGGTTTTGTACTTAGATGCAGGTGTACTTAAATTTACGCTAAAGAAATCCAGGTGGTCAAACTGAACCCGGAGTCGCCCGCTACGACCAGCCTCGTAATCATATCGCGGTTTTGGCGCGCAAACCCTCGCAAGAAGAATAAGCGACTTTAAAGCAAGTATAAAGAAACGTTCAGACTCATTTTGAAATGCCACCAACCTCATTTCATGTTTTGCGGATATATACTTGAGCGAAAGCCTAACATTTCTGGCTCTTTGAGAGCGGGGGGCGGCTGGGGAGGTCACTGCGTGGCTATCGGCGCCGAATATGCATGGTTAGGTAAGCTGTCATAGAGGGGCGCACAGAGCAATATATATCACTCCACTTCTTATCTCCCCCCCCCTCCTTTTTTCTCTAATTACAAACGTCAAATTGAACTGGGCAAAATGAGACTAAGAGAGCAGCGTGTTTAAATGGGCGTCCACTCCTCAAAACAGCCCAAGTGTTGGTCAAGAAGCCAGACACTGTTTCATCCGCGTTTCGAGGAGGCAAATGTTTGGGATGAAAATGCCGTTTCGCGAGTGAGTAGCGTGTGCGGTTGATGCACGCGGCTGTGGCTTCACAGCACTCTAATGCAGTATACATGGCACGTTGCCCACTTCCTAGAATAACAATAGCTCAAGCGACATAGTCGCGTATACTGTTCTCGCGCCGCGAAAAATTATTTACGCTCACAATCAGGCAAACTGTAGAGCCTGTGCACTTACTTGTGTAGTAATGCGAGCCAGGCAGCTTAAACGGATTAGACGGAGTGAAAATCCGGGATCTTCGCGTAGAGCGCTGAGGCCCCACGGGTGGCTCAAATTGTGTGGAGTAGGCTTACTAAAACTCTCCGGCTGACTTTGCTTGGAAGAAAGGTAGGTATATGTGTACTTGTCTTTTTTTTTTGTTCAAAGCTTGTTTGAAAAGCAGAGACGTAGCACTTTGGAGGGGCAGCTAAAGCGTGCGTTAACTTGCAGAAAGAAATTAGCTTTCGTGTGAACAACGAAAGAAGGGAATTTTAAGGGCTCGTTTCTTTGTTCATGCAACCTTAATGAAAACCAGCAGGTGATGAACCCAAGGAAGGTATACGGGACGTTAACTGTACTGTTTTAACTGCATTGCAGTAATTACGATATAAACCCGAAGAAAGTAAAGTAGGCGAAAAGACAACTTGCCATCTGCAGGGAGCGAACCTGCAACCCTCGGATAACGCGCCCTATGCTCTATATACCAAATGAGCTACGGCGGCGGTCATCGTTTCATCCACTTTATCGGGAATTTATGTGCATGCACACCTGGGAGAGCAGCCAACGCCGCTCGTAGCCATGACGGCGAGTGTGGAACACTCGCCGTCATGGCTACGAGCAGCGCTGTGTAAAGCCCGTCTGTGTAAAGCCGTCATGTGCAAAGGTCTATACAAGAGTGTGTGGACTATGTTGGTCGACCGACGTAATGTCTACGCAGGGCGCTGGTTCGCCGCCGGCTTCGGATCGAATCAACAGACGATTTTTTCAAGTTGACGGTCATATTGCTAAAATCAGTATTGTTGGCTTAAAAAAAAGTTCTGCGTGTATAAGGCGTTACGTGTCGTTTAATTACGTGTCGTAAGTTCAGACACGCAAGCTTGAGGGAGAAAATTATTTTTTTACCGCGAACTAAGTTTCACGCAGTGTGCACGTTATATACGATTACTAGAGCGATGAGGAATACCGCGTTATTAACACGCGCAGGGTACTCCTCGAATACTCGCCTAACGCGCATCTCGTTTAGCTAGCAAGCTCTACCATAGAGGGCTTCAGCATAGCGATATATTAGGTATTCTACAGCGATACGCCTCCATAACACATTACCTACGCATACAAAGCTTTCCCCACGCATGCGAATATACGTGAATACAGTGAAAGAAGGTGCCCACGTTAAGGTATTGAAGTAACGTTTCAAGTCTTCGAGGTCACATTAAATATCGCATGAAATTTTCCTCTCTGTTGCTCAACTTCATTTAGCAGCGAATGCCTTGCCCGTGTTCATTCCACTCATTATGAGGCGTCAACAATGGCGACTTGAGTGACGTCAAGATGAAAGTACGTAACACTGAGTCACTCATAATGTTTAGGCGAACATTCTGCCACCGCACTGTGCCCACGTTCTTTCCTAGAGATAACATTGCGAAAATTTATAATATTAGGTTTTACATAGATGCAGCGGTTTCAACTGAAGATTTGTTCTGTTCACGCCTGCATTGTATATAAGCGGTAGTTTCATAGTAGGTAGCGTTCATCTATATGCATTATTAAATAATTAAGTAATAGAGGGGAGCGCAAGAACTGCGCGGGTGAGCGGGGGGGGAGGGTGGGATGCGTTCCGCCAGGACTGAATACGGCTGCCTGGTCTTTCTTGGAAACGCGCGTGTATAGTGCCGGAAACACACATAGACAACATCCCAGCACAGCGGAAGCATTCTATATTTCTTTCAGTCTTCATTGACACGTGAAGATAAGGCGAGCGAGCGCCGTCCATTCAGCGTGTTTGTTGTGCGTGCTCTGACGAGCGATCGCACCAGAACGGAAGAGAACAAGAAAGGAACGAACGCAAACAGCACCACTTACCACAATGGCATACGTGACGTCAGAGTTTGGTGTGTTCGGCTTGTCACGGTCAATGGCGTGCACGCCTCGGAAGACAGTCAGTCCTACTGGTGTCAGCTGCACAGATAAAAGGGGGGAGGGGGGGACGAAAAAACGACAGAATTAAGGTAAGCAAATCGAGAATGGGGAACGTGCAACACCGGACACATATGCAGGAAATGGGCTTCAGCGCCAGGCGAGAACTTATACCCGCGGTAGTCTTTCAGCACTACGGAGAATCGGAAAGCGTGCGCTCGGCCATCGATTGATACAAGCCGTTTTGGAGAGCGCGTTCGTTAAAGGCTTTCTGACATGACCCCGATACAGATTCCCGCCTGATTACAACTTTGTTTCGCGAGCGTTAGTGGCCTTCTGGGGGTGACCCATGGATTCGTGGAAACCGTCCCTCTGCAGTATGTATACTGGAGCGTCACACGTGGTGAGGCATCCAAGCGCACAATTTAATTTCTGTTTCTGATTCATGCAAATGCGACTTATGTAGTCCCACGCACACGAGCCAAAGGAAGTCGAATCTGGACTTTGCGGATCCGAATGCGTGTGCGCGGAGCGGGGCATTCAGCCTGTGTCTGTGACTTAGCCGCTTCAGACATTCCCACACGCGGACGCAGATTATTTTCTATCCTATAGTAACGCTACAAGAGTAAGCTTAATTCAAGTGCGCCGTTATAGAGAAAAAAACAAAAAAAAAACAAGAAAAGCAGTGTGAAATGACAAGCAGCAGCACAGATTATCCCCCATGGTAACAGCTGGGAACGTCTCAAAAGAACGACTCACGCGAGTTTTAACTTCATTGTTTAAACAGCGCAAAAAGACGAAGACACGAGAAGGAGGTCCAGCGCCTGTCCTGTGTAGTCCTCCTTCTCGTGTCTTCGTCTTTTTGCGCTGTTTAAACAATGAAGTTAAACCAACTAGCCCAATTTTACACACTGTTGCGAGTTTTAAGAACGCCAATATATATATATATATATATATATATATATATATATATATATATATATATATATATATATATATATATATATATATATATATATATATATATGGCCATCCCGCAGCGCCCCATGACCCATATATGGCGGCCAGCACAATGTAAGCACAATGTTTGTTCCTGCTTTTGTTCATTGCTAGCCTGATGTGTCGCTTAAAGGGACACTAAAGGCAAATATTAAGTCGACGTTGATTGTTGAAATAGCGGTCCAGAAACCTCGTAGGGCTGCTTTTGTGCCAAGGAAGTGCTTATTTTGAAATAAAATCACGTTTTTAGTGGTCCGCATCGCGTTAGCGCTCTTCAAATCTCCCGCCTGAAAATACGACTTTCATACGTCACTGCTGCCGTGCCCAACGTTGCCCGCTTTAACAGCGCGGCTGCCGACACTAGTAGCAGCCGAGCGGAAGTAGCGGGACCCACAGTAGCAACAACGGTGCTGCGGCAAAGACTTGCTTGGATGGGCACATTCAAAGCCTTGACCAAGTTGCGGTTGGTCTCGTAATCATCAGTACGAAAGGGTAGCGAGCACACACGCAGAGGTTTTGACTGTTTAGCACACTGGCGCAATGGCATGCCACTAAGCCACTTCGAGCGTAAGGGTTCATTCCGCGGCACCCAGTGAAAAGACACACCGGTTTCCTTGCTGCAGCACTGGCGTTGTGCACCATTCGGGCATCCGGCAATATCACACGCATGCGGCATTTTGTCGAACTTTCTGTCAGTGCGACTTTCACGAGCGCGCAAAAGACGCACGGCAGTACGAGATCCCGAAACTACCACTGATACGGGCGAGGCGCAGTTCGGCGAAAACGGAACCTTTGGACCACGCGCGCCGTTCCCCATGGCAACGCCACGGAGCTTTTGTTTTCCATGAATCAAGCGGAAACGAACAAACGGCATTTTATTACGGCTTTTGATGCTCGGAATGTTCTTTTTTTACTGCTGCTAGTTTGATTACTAGTGACTTATTGTAGGCCGACTTCCATACGTCGTCGGGATCACTTCGAAAATGTCCCACTCATGGCGCTCATCATGTGATACATTTAGCTTAATTTCTCGGTAAGTAGGGCACTGCTGTTGATAATATTGCCGTTTTAGAAGTTGTCATACATTGGGCTTTCACTATTACATAAATTGTTATTTGCCTTTAGTGTCCCTTTAAAGATAGAGCGATGCAGAAGTGGTACACAGACTAATAATCCTCTCAAACAACGAGATGGTCGCCATAGGTAGAAGAACCAACTGAATGGTCAGCTTTCAAAACGGTAAGTGTAGCAGAACGCGTGATTTCACGCTCGTTTTGACTGGAGGTAGAGTTGCGTGGATCGCTCTTTTCCTGTGTTCATTTAAGGGTACAGTTTCGTGCCATAAGGGCCAGAGATAATCAGTGAGAAAACAATATACGCGTAAGGAGAATTATTTTCTCGTTGATGCATACTGGCATGAGCGAAAAAGCGGTGTTCAGTGAAGAGACATAGAACTTGCGCACGTAAGTGTCTTTGCATATACTTTTTTTTTCTTGCGTTCTTTTGCAAGCTCCGTAGATTTTGTCAGTGGCGTATAGGCAGAAATACGCCACTGGATTTCGTCGCTTAACTTTGGGTGTGAAGAACCCAAAGTTCGCCCCGCCACGGTGGTCTAGTGGTTATGGCGCTCGAGTGCTGACCCGCAGGTCGCGGGATCGAATCCCGGCCGCGGCGGCTGCATTTTCGATGGAGGCGAAAATGTTTGAGTCCCGTGTGCTTAGATTTAGGTGCACGTTAAAGAACCCCAGGTGGTCGAAATTTCCGGAACCCTCCAGTATATACGGCGTCTCTCATAATCATATCGAGGTTCTGGGACGTTAAACCCCAGACATTTTTATTAACCCAAAGTTCCGTGATGACAATGGGAGCAAGCCTGAACGCGAAGCCTTCGTGAGCGATAAGCTGCTGGCAGCTCACCGCAGAATGTGGCTTTATTAAAGACCGATTGCGAACACGAATCGCATTGCACGCAGCCTGGCTTCTTTTTAACCTGCGGAGCTTTCTTTTTTTTTTCTGTCGTCTGGTCGGATACAAGTGTTACGAACGAATCTTTGTCGCAGACAACTCTATCCGTGATGCGGAAAAGAAAGACGCCACCCGCGAGTGTTCTTTATGACGCTGAAATCTCCCTCATTAATTAATTACCACGAACGCTCCATATTCTTCGAAGCTCGTTTCAGTTACTTCGAAGAGCAGGAAATTAAACGGAAGTGGACCGCACTGAATGCGAATTCTCAATCATGACGACAATGCATTACGTGACAGAGCTCTCGCAGAAATTACAGGAAACAATGCAGCGACATCAATAGACAGTTATAGTTTAGCGTTAGCGTGATAGCGGGCGTTAAGGGAATAGCGTTAGCGTGCCGCGAACATTCGTGGCGGACAGTACGTTTTGGTTTACCGAGACAGCGTTTAGGTGCCCAAGCTAGAACGGTGGCTCTCCTAACGGGTGAATGCGTTAGGCAAATGAAGTTAGGCATGGGGACGTTCGAAATGGGAAGCGATATCAAAAACTACGCCAATTTATCCGTAATACTCAGTCATCGAAGGTATACCTGAAGGCAAGCGAACTTAGCGAAGCCATTTTACACAGTCGTTTGCTAGGAAAGAAGTGGATCCGTCGACATCAACGCCCATGTCGGTGGGACACGCGCGGCGCGACATGGACGGGGTTCTTGTCAGATATAGATTACTATAGTTTGCCAGTGGTTTCGCTATAGACCTCGTTGAACGTGACAGCCGCGCGCATCATCGATGGGCGGCTGCCCCTCTGTCTCGTGGGTGCCGCAGCCGCCAACAGGGGCGCATGGTTCGCATGGTTGAAGACTTTCACGCGATGCGGAGAATGGGATGCTTACGGCGACGGAAGCGAGGCAGAGAGGCCAGATCTCGTGGTTTACGACGATTCACAATCACAGAGTGAAAAAAAGAAAACAGCGGTGGCTTGAGAGAGGCAGAGAGGCCAGATCTCGTGGTTTACCACGATTCACAGTCACAGAGTGAAAAAAAGAAAACAGCGGTGGCTTGAGAGGAAGGCGTGAGGACCCGGACCCGCATCACACGCGGCTTAGAGAAAAAGAAAAAAAAAGTGGCTTGTGGTAAAGCTCGAAAGGCGCTCTCTCTTGGCTACAATGGTTATTGTCCGAATCTATTGCTTGACAAGAAAATGAGCGTCAAGTTTCGCGCATGTTTCTTTCTTTTTTTTTTAATTGTTTATTCGTTAGGTTGATAGAAGCGTTCCGACGTTATACGCTTTTCTGCCTGTCTTCTTTTGCGTGTTTCAAAAAATATTGTTGCTGCATGGGCACGCAGAGATGTCTTTTCGTTGTGTGGAACTGACTCAAACACTTCATCTTCTTGCACACAGCGTATCGCGTAATTTCCGAGAACATCTTCCGAGCCATGCGATAACAGTTCATCGAATTCAAAGAACAAAAGCAATAGAAAAACTAAACGCTTTCCTGAATTTCTCTGAATAACGATTCCGATGGCATGCGAGTTGCACCGTGAGGTGGCACAGTCATTAAAGTTGCGAGTAAAACTTTTCGCTTTGACCCGTTGGTAGAGAAGTCATTTTCACGCTTGAAAAAAAATCTAAAGAAGAAAGAAACGTGAACCCGGCAGCAATGACCGACATAGGGTTACCACGGGAGAAGACCTGGCCGAAATCCGCGAGCATGTCTGCCGCGGACGGAGCACACGAGTATACCGTGGCGCTATGCGAAGGGCACCGCCTATACCATGTGTGCACACATAAAAGAGGGCAAGCGGCTTGGGTCAATATAGACATGTATGGATCCGGTGGAACGCCTGCCAATTACGGAAGAGCAAAGAAGCAGAGCAGCAGGGAGGCAAGCAGCTGGGCTTTAGCTCGGAGTGGCACGCCGTCCTGCCGCCGATAAGAACGAGGAAGAGACAAAAAAAAAAAATACAGAGACGGCGGAACGCACAAAGATCGAAAACACAAGCGATGATAAGAGGAAGGAGGTGATCGGCTTGAAAGAAACCGTGTCCTCGACCACCGGAATAAATAAAGAGTATAGGACCGATGAGAGAGAGAGAGAGAGAGATAGAAGAGGGCCCGCTGATGCAGTCGTTCGGGCAGAACTACGTTTTCTTATTTTTCAGGGGACATCGTGCAGCCGGACGATACGGCAGTACGCACGCGGACCGTAGGAGAGGAGGATGTTATAGTGGGTGGCGTTGCCAGTGTCGGCGCAGGAAGGGAGAAGGGGGTTAAGGGTCACGTCTCAACGATTCCTCAAGGAGAGGGCGCGAACCGAGGTGCGAACCGAGGCTTAGTGAAAGCCGAGCTGAATCGGGGCGCGGGAAAGGGCGGAGTGCAGTCCGCGAAGGGACCAGAAAATAGCGGAAACGCCGGGATGAGGAGAAGCGGCGCAGCGTGCAAAGGTGGTTGTGTTCGCAGCACTCCAGCGCGGCGGCGACCGCCCCTCTCACGTCCCATCGAAACGAGCCGGACCTGGCCAGAGCGGTGTGCACGAAGCGTTCCCCGGGGGGTCGTCGTCTTCGCCGACGGAGCGGGGCTGTGCTCTCGCGGTTTTTCGTTCTCTCCTCCGCATCACTCTGGCGGCTCTCCAGATGCACTGCCTCGCGATGAAAAAGCCGCGTGACGGCCGGCCCATTGCACTTTCCTCACCTTGTGTCCACGGCTGCGCGGTCAGTGCAAATAACAGACGAACACGCGACGCGGCCGCTGCACAGATTTTTTTTCGAACGCACCGTCTGGACCACGCGCATCGGACCGCCCTACATGCCGTGCCGCGCTGACGTGCGCCAAGTAACGCGGGAAGGCCGACATCGACTTTTGCTCCCGAATACGCACCGTTTATTCCTCCTTGCTGTTAGACGTATATTTTTCCGTCTTGTACTGCTGTAGAGGTAAGCACTGGCTGTACGAATGAATTGAATGGGAACAAAACGCACACAGACGCAAAATCGAACACCGCATCCGTTGCACGTCCCTCCGCGATGCGTATTATAGGTTCGCCAGCGGTTACACCGGTCCTGAGAGGGAGCAGAATATAGGAAAAACGTGTAACGTCGTGTGTTCTCGAGCGGGAGGTTTCAGCGACGCACGCCTCTGAGTACTGCGGACGTTCTTACAGCGGTAGGCCGTCTGGCTTTATAGATGTCCTTGAAGGAGTCTTGAGCAGATTTGAGCATGCACTAACACTGGTAAGCAGGGAGCATGACATCATAACAGCGTGCCTTTTCACGTACCTGAACGAACGAACAAGTCAAAATGTCTCTGCACGTAAAAGTCAAGATCTGAAAAACACTATTCATAATCACGACGTCGTCATACTCACGCCTTCGTTGATATTTTAAAAGCATATAAAATCTTTTGGGCATATGCAGTGTGCGGCCAGTACAATTATCGCTAAATTTCCACTGTCGCGCGGAAGCAGCCGGAGGCCACTCGACCGCAGCAGTGACAATATAACGGCAAGCTCCGATCTCAGCTTAATATTCAGTCACAGACTCACTTCTCCCGCTTGCAAATATAAACATGGCTTAGTTATCAGAGTGACATTCGCAACATAGTGTCGTTCTCTATATTAAGGACAGCCAGAGAATGGGCCGCCTTGTGTACGTCCAGGAAAGACAGCCTCCCAAAAGAGCCTGTATCTGCGAAAGCAGCAGAAGCAGCAGCCGCAGGACAGCGCGCTGAGCGAGCGAGAAACCGTGGCTCCCTTGCAGTGGAATGCGGCAGAATAGAGCCATATGCGGGGTCGCAAAAGGCAGGGGAGCATGGCTCGATTATTAAACGGGCCCAGAGACGAAGCTGCGGCGCTGCATTCCCTCGCCAGCGCGCTGGGCTCGCTCTCGCTAGAATAAGCCCAGTGGCAGGGCCTGACGGGCCGTGAAATTGTTATCTACGCCGCAAGACGACGTCGGCAGCGCGCTTCAACTGTCTCGTCCCGGCTTCGGCTAACGATAGCTCGCGTATAGTGTAAGCGTGACGCCTCTGGCGACACATTGTGAGGCAGGCATGGACGATGGGAGAGTGGGGGGGGGGGGGGGGGAATGAAAGTTCCAAGGCCGAAAAGTCTGAGTACGGTGTACAGAGTGAGAATGGAGCGGAAGTCGTGCTCATCGAGATGTGCAGGTGTGAGGTGGCGCCGTTTTTTTTTTTTTTTCACGTTCATGCCAGTACACTACACACCCTTAAAGTCCGCTGCAAGGTGGACGTTCACGCGATTGGCTACAGAGCTGACAGACTGGTGGACGAACAAACGCGAATTATCGCTCATTAAGTCCGACAAGGGGGAGGAGTTACAGCTTTGTGTGTCATGTAGGAAAGACAGCTTTTTCTTGTTGGACGTTGGTTCGTGGGGGATGGAAGAAGCCACTAAGCGCATCATATATGTATATTAATTTCACATCTATCTGCGCATATGGAAATTTATGAAATTTTTTTGGGAAACTCACCTCGTCCACTTCAAGGTGGTAGGGCACGTTCTGGAACTCTGGAGCGTGGTCGTTCACGTCCTGGATGTAGACGGTGACAGGCAGAAAGGCTTCGTCCTGCAGAGACACAACAGGGAGGTTATGCGCGACCTATACACTTTCTGAGCGGGGATTCGTGTTTTCTTGTTCGCTTAACCGAGCCCCTTCGCTATATTATAATCAACATGACAGCGAGAGCTCTTAGATTGCTAATACACACTCGTGGGACTGTACGTTTCAACAAAATGGTTCACACGCTGCACGCGTGTCACAGGCTATCTTAACGAGCTCATCCTCTACCAAACGCCTGCTTGAGCGAGTTCGATGTATGGGCAACTGGTGGCGCCACTGCCCAATCTATCAGAAACAACTTCCGCAAGGCATGCATCGTGGCTCAGGTGCATAAACCTGACATGCAGCTTAACTTGGCGCTGAAGTCACACTTACATTAATATCAATTTCCGTACGTTTTGTGTCGAACGCCCCGCTAAACTTAAGCGTTATTTCCGGCTTTCGCAACAACCGTAGATGATACTGGATCATCCATTTGTTTCGTCTTCTTTATTTTTTCCCCCAATAAGTATGAGTCGACTTACCGTTCCCGAAGCTCCTCGGCAGGTAAGCTTGAACTTCAAGACGCTCTGAGGATCGGGCTGTAAAGAAAGGATGGAACAGGATCCTCGTCAATTATGAATGTGCGCAAGAGCAGGTCTTGCGCAAATATTGTGCGCCGATTGCGTGCAAGCGTTCTATGTCGCACACACATAGTGTACTCATGAAACCCCGTGATTGACACATGTATTCTGCACGCACGTTTCCCTTCTGTCGGTGCGATAGTAACTGATTAGGATTCCAACGTAACACACCCGTTTTGGCCACAGTTCGCCCGCTCATTTGTTCGTGAGACCACGACACAAATTCTGCATTGCTAGCGGCGTTACAAAAGAGACAAGAAGCACGTGCGCAAAGGCGACGACGAAACCTGATTAGCGCTTCTCGGTGTGCTCAGACTTGGCCAAAACAATGACCGTAATCAAGCCATTTCTGCGGGCGCAGTGATCACTCATTTCTCTTTCTTTCTTTCTCAAAGAGAAATTCCGCTTAACTCTCTCTGTGCCCTCGCAGCGCCTTGCTGATAAAGGGTTCGCGGTTGCGTGAGAAGCAGCTCCATTCACGTCTTTGCTCTTTCGGCTGCCACCGCGACGCGCTTGTTGTCCCTGCATGGTTGTGCATTGTCTTATAACGCAAACCGCGAGCGCGCCTAAGAGCTGTTATTTAAGCCCTCCTCGAAAGTTGTCTCGCATACCGCCGTGCGCTATAGAGGGTCGGCTGACCCACGGGAATTTATTAAGGGCTTATGAGGGTTAATGGGTGCGCGAGATCGCGCCACTTAGGCGCCATGGGAATAGGTGCAGCGTTCATCACGCCCCATCATTCCCCGTCCGAAACGCTCGGTGCATAGCCGTCGCCCGCTCGCACGACCCGACCCGATTTTGCTTTTGAGAGTGGCTTTAAAATGACCTCCTCAGGACGTAACCCTCGAGTCTCGACGTTGAGCTGCACCATAGGACAACTTACAGCCCAGCCTGCAGTTACGAAGTGCCGCTTGTTGCGTAACTTGAGTCAAGTAATGCGGTAACAGGCTAAATTAAGGTAACGTTGCGGCTGTATGAGGCGTCACTGCGCAGACGGCTTCAAAAAAAAAAAAAAAACGCAGTAGCTTCGCACCGTGTTTCGTGGCTGTTTTAACAGACGTGACGCGTTCGCTCTGTCATCAGATGTACAATTAATTCGCACCGTTTCGTAGGGCAGAATTACAACCGATTTTGCTCCGTGCGTCCCGAAAGACGTGGAAAGAAGAGTATGTAGTTAAAGTTATCTAAACGAATTGACACAGGCCTGTGGCCTAAGCTGTAGGTGCACGGGACAGCTCTGTATGAAGACACACTGTTCATACATCTCTTCTTAGAGTTCGTGAATTACCGGCCTGTAGACGAGACGTGCGAATGAAGCGAGAATTGCTTCCGTGCCTGTATTGGTGGCAAATAAACCGCGCCCAGCATACGCGACAACAAAAGTGAATCAACAAAATAATAGAGTGAAAGTACGGAGGTTGCTTAAACTGTTGGAGTGCGACACTCCTGGACGTGATTAATATTTGTGCCCGCGAGCGATTTACGCTACCAAGCTGCACTCTGCGGTGCGAACCCTATGTATTACCATCGGCTCGAGAGAATTGCGTGAATGCATGTTTCATGAAGCTTACTGCACGCGGAACTACCGAACAAGGGAATAGCAGGGAACCGCTGCCTTTCGTGGTACGCGGGGGCCGTAAGCGTAGGCTGTTGTTTATTCAGCCCGTCCTTATAGCGCGTCACGAATTGTTCAGCCGCCGAGAACCCTTTACCAGGCGTGCCATTCGGTGAATGTCGCAGAGCCTAAGTGTAGTGCGTGCTTTGCGAACAATTAGCACTAACACTACAGGCGGAGTTTCAAGGTCTGAGACCACTTACGAACACAAGCCTTCTGTATAGGGCACGCAAGAGATTAAAAGGATCTCCAAGCAGCCTTATGCCTCAGTGAGACAGACAGGCCGAAATGCTGCCGTTAAATTAGTGCAATATTACTAGCGTTAGCGATGAGATATGAAACGTCACGTACACATGCACAAAACGGGCGCGTACAACCAGCCACACGCGCCCATTCGTGGATACACACTCTAAACAAATTATTCATCGCTTGTTCGAGGCCTTACGTCCTGAAGGAAGCCTCACTCAGTTTAGGCGACAGTGATGCTTTGGATGCATTGCTTAGCGGTCGTCGACCGCGAAAGCGACTTACCCGGTCAACCAGGTCTTCCAGCGACTTGGCGACTTTTATGGAGACAGTGCGGTCGTCGATGTCCTCGTGTCGGAAATAGTTGATATCGCTTAAGCTGTTGTCCATTGCTTCAACGCGCAGGTCCCGTCGTGGGTGCACTTCCACCCTGAAGACTTCTTGTCCTGCACGAGGGAAGGAAAAAGAAGCAAGATATTACCTTTTACACCGCGTTCTAAAGCAGGCGCGCGTATGAAATGACATTTTGGTTGCATCACCCCAATGTATGTAGCTAACCTTCATCTTTCTCTACTTCTGGCTTACCGTGAAATCAACAGGCACTTTCTTGTGTTGTTTGTTTGTTTGTTTGTTTCTCTTCATGCATTTGATTTCACGATAGACGGCAATATGCAGTCGTCACCGCCTTCACTCGCATACGTGCTTAATATTTATCATTGCCTCTGAAATATGCATTCTATAATTGTTGCATAATACAAACGATCAGCATAACACACAGTGCCACAGGTGAAAGGTCAATGGATAAAAATCCGAAATTGCCATACGAGCGATTTGTTTCCTCTTAGTTAACTAAAACGAAACCCTGCAACAGCCGAGACTAGTCATTATTCGCGTGAGATCCGTACCCGCCAGAAAGATCCTAATGCATCGTTCCTTCTTTACCTATACAAGCGAGTTAATAATGAGGCCCACGAAATCGACCAAGTCGACGTTCTAATTACGTCGCTAATTCGCAAGTCACAAAGTTATTTTCGTGCTCGAATATTTAGGAAGATGCAGGAAAGAGCTTCACCGCTAGTTCCCTTTGTCGCTGCCGTCGGCTCCCAGATACGGGCGAGCGACAAAGACGAAAGCCAAGGTTCGCCTCGTGACCGAGCGTGCGCACGCCATTTAACCCCTGCACGCAGGCACGCTCTCATTCCATTCCCGATTCCGGAGCCGGGTATGTTGGGTCGTCTTCTGTGCGGCCAGCCAAGGGCAACGCGAGGCGGATCCTGCTAGGACCTCTCTCTACCAGAAGAAACCATCGCAGCCACGTGAGGAGGCCTCCGCCACGCCAGCCCTTGGCCAAAATTTATTCTTTTTTTTCTTTTTACTTCGGAAAACTGGCCGCCCGCAAGCACCGCGCCGATATGGCCCACAACAGGGACTACTACAGCATCTTGGGCGTGAGCCGCAATGCCACTTCATCGGATATCAGCAAGGCGTACAAGGCTCTCGCCTTGCAGTGGCATCCGGACAAGTACGAAGGCAGCAAGGACAAGGCGGAGCGTATGTTTCGCCTCATATCGGAAGCCCACGGCGTGCTGAGCAACGATTCGTCGCGCCAGCGGTACGACAATCACCTCCGAAAGAGTGCGATCCAAGCGATTCCGCCGACCCCTTCAAGCTCTCTACGAGCCTACTGCTACGTCGTGCCCACCTACCCCCGCCAGAGTCCTGCTCCCCAGCCGTCATGCTCGTACACGACACAACATAACCCATTGGCCACTATCCCACAGTTCTCAATGACCAGCGTGTACGGGCCGCCACCCCAACAGCACCAGCCAGTGGTGACCTACAACATGTACCAGCCGTCCACCTCGCAGTACATTCCTGTGACAACGTACGTGCCGAAGCAGGCAGTGTCCATGACGACCTACGTGCCTGCCACGTCATCGGCGCCCACACCCTACTATCCGACTCCTCCCACCACGACCAACGTCTCGGTGCTGCGCCTACCATTGGACTACGAGCGTCAGACTTCTACACGCATCATACACGGGACACGCATGGACCTCGAGGTGATCAAGGAGAATGCCGCGGAGATTGTGAACGTCTACGAGAACGGAGTGCTCACCCAGAGCACCTACCGACGCACCCGGCCCCACTCTTCGTAGACTTCGGTTATGGGGACAAGGACTCGCCTGCAGCTGAAAATAGCGCAAGCCCTCGACGGAAGGTTCATGGGACTTTTTTAAGATTACCGCGGAGGAAAAGGAAAACACTCTACGGTGGACTCGGGGGAACTCTTAAGATTGTCACAGAATAAAGGGAGTCGGCCAAATGCGTTGAGTCTGAATTCGGTTTCGTGTGGTTTCTCGGAGTTGAGAATTCCGATGAAACACGCGGCAGGCACATTACACTATTCTCTGTCTGGGTCCGCATTCGCAAAGCATTCTTATGCTAGAATTGTTCGTAAGATGAAATCTCAACTAATCTAGTGCTGGATACTGTATTAGCGAAGGTAGCCCACCAATGGGAAATAGCACTTACCAACAAATGCCTCTGCGAATGTGGTTCCTGGTTCTTTGAGTAACTTAACCCCTTTTATGTGTGTGAGGACGTATAGTATACGGTTTTATCCCGGACTTCGTGTTGGAGTTCAGAGAGAGGCGGGTAAGCGGTAGTCTTTATCGGCGATTGTTTTTATTGCTCGCTCGACTGTTCTCTTACCAAAATGGCTGATTGATTCATAATACTTGAAATACGAGCGCGTAACTTAAACAGGGACTTAGGAAGACAAGGACGAGGGCGTTCCCTTACACGTAAATTCCGACTTGCCCTGAAATCCTGTACAGCGGCAGTTCACTGAGTGCTTGTCGCATTGCCAAGAAGCACCACGATTCTCCGTGATCGGCTGCCACGTCTTATCGACGCTTACGAGAAGGCGGAGCATCGTGTCTTGAATGTGTCCTTCCACGCCCATTCTGTAGGTTCACGTAAATTCTGGAACATTCTTGAAGCCATCACGATGTTGTTGTTGTTTTACCCTCTGCCACATCGTTCATACCCACTCCGGAGGATTGGCCAAGAATTGATCTTATGAATTTTTAAATGTATTTTGAGTATTGAATGTTGATAAGAATAAAAATGAATGAATGAATGAAGAAAAATGTACGCAACTAGGAAAGAGTGCAATAATTGTTTTTCAAATCGGACACTTTAATCATTGTCCCGAATAATAATAATAATAATAATAATAATAATAATAATAATAATAATAATAATAATAATAATAATAATAATAATAATAATAATAATAATAATAATCAAAAACGTTTTTCTTTTGATTTATTTTTTAAGTCATAACTATTATAAGAATACTTATACAAGTGGGAATTTAAAGTCGTATTCGCTTTGTTACGATTTCATTTCACTTCGTCCTATAGAGAATGGCGCGAGCCCACTATGGGGGCTGTGTACAAGAAGACGCTTTATCTTGGCCAGAAGAGCTTCCCTAGAAAGCTCGCCCCCGCAGTGGGCACACAACAATTCAGAGAAGAAAATAGAAACAAAACAAAACGAATGCTTGCCTATTCTGAGCAGTTTAAAAGGCTGTGTCGTCTTGATCTATCGCCGTCCGTGTGCTTCTTTGCACTTTACTGTTCTGAATTATGTACTACCAGCAAGGCCATCAGCCTGTCATTTTAAAAGGCTGATTGCGTTTTAACGTTGCGTCATTGGCATAGCGGATAACTGGATCAAATGTTTTCAGGAAGCCACTATTCACTTTGGCTTACTACTCGGTACATGAGGTTGTCGATGATGTAAAACTGCCTAGAATACAAGCACAACCAGACCCCACAAGGAATGATTATCAAGCTAGGTGCGGCCACTGCCTTCAAACGCCTATTACGAGCGTCGGAAATGCTCAGAAGGAAACTCGCTGGCTTTTTCCAACAGCATTGCAAGAAAATCCTTTCATAACGCGCTGTTAGCAGGGAAAATTGACAACCACCCATCTATCTGCTCCTTTCTGTTGTCCTGTCTCGTTGCGCTACTCACGATGGTTTATATGTCCAAAAACCAACTCGCCCAGCAGTGAAACCTTTTAAACCAACTGTTCGTAGCACGAAGCCTTTTCGTCCCAGACCAGGACGAATTTTTCGGCAACTAAAAGGCTTTCTTTCTGGGAAATCCGTATGGATTTCCCTGTGGCTTCGTGCTACAAACGAGTGGCTGTCAATTTTTCTTTTCTTCACCCTTCCCGCTACGTTGCGGGATTCCGCAGAACTCATTGGCAATAATGTGCTGTTAGCAGTTTGCTTTTACATCACGCTTTCCGAGCGACGGCAGAGAGTTATCATCGTCGGATTTGGGCCGTGCTAAGGTATATATTGCGAATGACGAGTCTAAAGGAATCGTTTGACTTGCTTTTATTCCTTACGCATCATGCACTGCTCCCGTTTGGCCGGTCCCTATAGAGGGTTTCACTGTTTACTAACACAGGCCCTGGACCGCTTCCGGTTTCCTGCGCTGGCGTAGGCTAGCAGGATTGGAGGGGAACAAAAGCCTTGGCGAGTAGCCCGTAGAGTTTCAACACTTTTCTCCCTGTGTCTAGCAAAATATTTGAATTAAATATTCTTCTAAGCTACACACAACACTAAAAGAGTTACTCTTTAACTATAGGCGCCTTTCTTTTATGTGAAACTGGAAAAAGAGTATTCCCTTACTCTGACAAATCTTTAAAAAACGCTTTACGCTTCGGTGTTTTGCAGAATAATAAATGAGGTGACCGGAAGTTTCTTGGGGTACACCACGTGCTCCTGCTATCGCAATCTTGAAACCGTCTATAATAACGGAGATGGAGCGCGCCGTTAGGAGCAGTGACGAAGCGCAAAAAAAAGAAAAAAAAAGAACAGCACTCAAAGGGAATCTTTACGTTATCCCGGACTTCTTTCCAGAAGTCTCCTTCAGAATTATCTCTCAGCAGGTCAAACTTCATTAACTTCAGAGGCATACGAATTTCAAGGAAACAATAGCTGTTTGTTTCGTGCTAAACTTGGTTCAGGCTTGCAATCAGGTTTGATCTGGTGTGCTCGTATTGTGGTATCTCACACGGCGCATCAAGCAGCATACGCGGCTTGTGTTTCTCTAGATGCCTCCGAAGACAGCGTTGAACAAGCGTTCTTAACTTATTTGTATAAATATCTCGGTCGCAGTGCCATTGCCTTTCTGAGTAAAGTACAGCATCGTTCACTCAATTTTTATGTGCTAAATTTGGTTAAAGATGCTCCTATTCCACCGATATTTCTTTGATACCTTGTTGCATTATCATCTCCCTAAATTTTGCCTAAACAGGTCTCGTCTGATCCCTTTCTCTCTGTACTGTGTCCGGGATGATTACGAGACGACCGATGCTCTTTCTTTCTCGTCCCAGAGGAAAGGATTTAGCAAATTTCCCTTCACAGATTCGGTCTGAATCTGTTTATATTTTTTCCTGCTCTGCTTCTGTTTAAACATCGACTCTTAATTTCAGCCGCATTTATGTTTGCTGGGGCGTGTGGTACATTTTACACATTCTATGCGATTCCCATGCTAACTTCGTTTCCCTTTTCTTTCCAAATGCTTTCGTATACTCTCTCCTAGATTCATTTTTTTACCTTGTAGTTGATCTATGGTAAAATTTAGTTTCGCCTTCATCCCATTGTCAACGCTTATAATATGCACGTTTAACTTAAAATTGCTGATGCCTTCGGGCATTAGTCAACAAATTTTAAAATTTCGCGGTGGGATAGCTGCCCACCCGACGCTTTATTGCGTACAGCTACTGTGAGGAATTGGATATTGTAAGAAGTAAAGTATGCATTTTTAAAATAATAAATTAAGTATAGTAAGGTATCAACACGCATTATTTGAGGTGAACAACAATCGGGGACTTGGGCTTGCGAGAAGAGTAAAGAAGAACAACAAGAAGGAGTTCAACAATGCAAATGGTTGTATTAAAAATTAAATCCCAGAAGCGAACAGTTCCACACGTGCCTCAAAATTACAGTCGACGCATTATGCCCTGTTTCTATTTGCGCAATCCGCGATTACATTTATCATTAGATTACATGTATCATTATCCGGTGTACGCAGAACAGCTAAACATTCGCATTCTTCGCTCTGTTGAGTCCTACACTTGTGTCACATAAGTTCTCAGCTCGCTTTGTTTCGTTCACGTTCGCTAGATGGATTCTCGGGCAACTGCAACACGCAGCATGACATTTGATGCGAAGATTCTTCGCTATAGTGTCACACTGAATTCACTGCATTCAAAGATGAGATGTGCCGCGTTTGTGGGCCGCCAACAGCGCCACCCCCCTTTGAGAGGTTACGAAACATGGTTTATTTACTCTAAAATTGGGATTCAATAACAATAACTGTTCTTTCAAATTGCAGCAGTAAACACTAGTAGCATATAAAAGTTTTAAGACAACATGATTCTTGGCCGATCCTCCTGAGTGGGTAGGTGCCAATCGTCCCAGAAGCATCATCACCACCACCATCTAAATTCTCACAATAGAACAGCGTCCGTTCCTCTTCCGACTGATCGGCTAACAGAGAGGGCCAGGCGCCCCAAAATTATGCATCTGGGCTAGCTGCTGTGACAAGTCGCGAACCCCGCCAGCAGCACGATGCTGGACTACTACAAAATCCTGGGCGTCCAGCAAACGGCCCCGCTGGAGGAGATCAAGAAGGCGTACCGGCGGCTGTGCCTGCGCTGGCACCCGGACAAGAACCCGGACAACAAGGAGAGAGCCGAGCAGAACTTCCGCAGCGTGGTGCAGGCCTACCAGACGCTGTCGGACGAGAAGAAGCGCAGGGACTACGACTACCAGTGTGCCCTGTTGCGCGGCCGGGCTCGCCATCCGCCACGGAGGCAGGCGGCCCCAAGCCCCTTCACGACGCTCGAGGAAATCATCAAGGGTATCCACCGCAGGTCCTGGGAGACTGGTGCGGCGCCCCCGGACGGCTCTGGAGCGAGTGCGTCCTCCCATACGTCCACGCCGTCGGCGTTCGCGGCCAGCAAGCCGTCCGGTACCCGGCGCCACGGCGGCTTCCACGCGGGCATCCGGGTGGAGACCGGCGCGGACGGGTTCCGCATGGTGCACCACTGTACACTGGGCCGCGGCGCGATGCCGACGACCACGCGTGTGACGCACACCTCGTTCTCCGTGCACAAGCCGGCCTCATCGGCGACGGCGGCCGTGGTCGGGCACCACCGGCCCGCCATCCCCTCTAGCCGGCCCAGGCTGTACGAGGTACGCACAGTCATCTGTGACGGCGTCCAGAGGGTGTGCTGCTATGAGGACGGGGTCAGGGTGTCCACCGTCGCCCGCCCCGTGGCCCCCGTGCGTCAGGTGAGCGCCGCGTAGGTGGCCTGGTGTGTCGCAGTGTGAGAAAGGAGACGTGTGCTTCTTGTCAGGGAGGCTTTTTTTTTCTCTTTTCGGGACGGTTTCATGTGTCTAACATAAAGAGCGGACGCATTATATGGCTGACTCATTCCAAGTCCTTAAAATTCACCCGTGAGTCACGAGAACGCAATCAAAACTGCATTGTTCACTGTTCTATTGAACAGCTCAAGAATATTTGTTATACGTATGATTTACGCGGATTAGTTTCCCGAAGCGACTCGGGCTGAGAGAGGCGCTGTAGCGGAAGGCTTCGGATAATAGACATCTTTAGCTGAGCGTTTACGATCCGCTGCGCTCAGACCTGCGTATGCTAGCGTATTACACACAAACGCGTAGAAGGAATTGTAGTGCGCGTGACGTGATTTACACGCAGACGCGTAGAAGGAACTGTATATCGCGTCGCAGAACGAGCAGCGGAACGTAGAACGCACCTTTCACTCCGCTTGTGAAGTCGATTGAGCGGAGCGTGAAGGTGCGTCCACTTGGTTTCGCCGTCGTTTTGCAGCCATGAGCTGACCGCCTCTCGGCAAGACGTACTCGTCAAAAACGTGATATCTATGCATTCCCTGCACTATCGCGTCCCGAAAGTGGTGGCTACGTTTTCATTTCAAATAGATCAACGTTCGTAAACAAATCGTGCTCGCCCTTAGCGCTGTCTGTGGAGTGCGATAACAATCCAAGATTTGAAAGAGTTGATATGCATTATTTATCGCATATTCCACAACTTCATCTACGTCATCTGCTTCAATTGATAAAGATATCGCGGCAAAAGTGGAATCCGAAACCATCGTATTCGATCGACCTCCATCACTCAAGGCCTGTTCATGCCTTCGCTCTGCAGCATCGATCATTTGTTCTTAGCATGTTTAAGGGTACTAAGGTTGCTGAGCGCAAGCGTCTAGACACGGGGTGCGTTTCTCAAATTTCGTGCACTTTCTTGGAAGGCTGAAGAAACTTGAACCGCAGTAGCTATCATGAGGGAAATAAATTATTTAGATACATTTGCCAACAGGTGCAACTTTTTCACTTAGGATTTTGCATTTAAAGTATTTTGTGAAATGCGTTTTTTATTAATTATTGATAAATAATTAGAGCCGCCACGGTAGTGGATACAGTGCTCGGCTGCTCGACCCGAAAGACGCGGGTTCGATCCCGACAGCGGCGGTCGCATTTTGATAGCGGCGAAATGCTAGAGGCCCGTGTGCGGCGTGATGTCAGTTCACGTTAAAGAGCTCGAGGTGGTCGAAATTATCTGGAGTGATCCACCACGTCATCTCTCATAGCCTGACTCTCTTTGGGGCTCTTAAACCCAGAAACCAACGATAATTTACTACCTAAACTTGCCGTAAAGAAATACTCTGTTTCCTAAAAGGAAGGTGAAAAAAAAAAAAATCTCTTAGTGACCCTTATACATTCGCCTAAGACGACTCGAAGGCGAAGTCAATCTGGTGTGGCTTTCGCCTTCGAGTTGTGAGGCTACTTCATCATTATAATCATCATCGGAGCTTGAGCGGTAACGGGAGTGAGTAGCCGCGCACTTTGTTGGTGCTGTGGCTGATGATGATGGTAATGAATTACAGCTGAACCCTTTGTAACGGGCTGGCAGCTTTCAACCACCCGCTCGTCAGGCGATTCACATGGCGTGACGCCAGGCGCGATTCTACGCTTCTGCCACGCAATATCGCATCTGTTAACGCGACTGCTTGCCCGAAATGCGACTGTACAGGGTCCTTTTTTTTTTTTCAGAACGTTGTCAAGCACTGGCGTGGCTCTATGGTAGAATACTTGAATGCCACGCAGAATACCTGGCTTCGATTGCGGCTCGAACCCAGATTTTTATCTTATTTTTAATTGAGGTAACGTTGGTTCTTATACCGCACGCCGCGCTTTTCTTCTGATGAGGCACTTAAGGCTTTCGCCTTAACAAGCTCGTTGCCTTTTCGTAAAGCAAACGTGGGTTTTCCGAAGGCTTGGCACGAGTTAGCTGAACTACCCCGCATGGTCCACTGGTGTTAGGTTAATCTGGAAGCTCGGAAGGTGTGAGTTTGGTGGTAGTGATAAGCTGTACTGATGCTGCGCATGCACATAAGGGCCTTATTTATGCTCGGGCTCGCGCGGTGCATTGCGTTGAAGGGAAGTGAGAATGCAAGGAAGTACTGAGTGCAAACAGCGTGTCGTTATGCAGTGCACTTTGGTCGCTCCTCCTAGACGCCAAATGGGCAACGGAGACGATAAAGCGACAACCCAGACCGGTGCTATAGTACTAGCCTACGCGCTGGCATTTGGGTGCCGCTCGGTATTCCACGCCGCTAGGCGCTCTCTCGGAAGCCTCCGTTTGACGGTCTCACCACAATTCAAAAGTGTATTGTGGTGAAGCTTACATAAAGTTGCGCGGCCAGTCCGCAAAGCTTACAGTATACCGCAGACGGTTTACTTAATTTTCCTTAATCATCCTCTTATCACTTTCATAAGCACCTTTATAAAAGCCAGCACTTTAGGCCACTTACTAGTTTACCCAGCACGCAAGTAATACATGTGCACGTTTAATTTCTTAACTCAGCATTGTCAAAGAAAGAATAGAGTGTAGCGTTCCTTTTCGCAGCTCACCGTAATGAGCTTCGTGAGTGGCCGGAATTGGCAATGTCGGCAGAAAAGCCTCCAATTTCAGCAGCCGCCTTGAATTCTAATAAGAGCTTAACAAACGCTAATTACTCGCGCTTGTAAGAAACGTCGCCTGCACGGAAAGACCGTGGCGCGGCTTTAGGCGGTCTATGGTATTGTGTATATGCGCTTGCACACACGCGCACAAGTACCGCAAGAATTGTGAGAACAGTGCCTACACAGGGTGTTTTTTTTTTTCCTTTTTTTTTCGTTGTCGTCTTTGTCGCGAGCAACAATGCTTAAGTTGTGGTTCCTGGTGTAGTTGTAAGGCGTTGTACGCGACGCTGCTCTTTCAGATCGTTCCAGGCGCAGCCCATTCTTATGCAGTTCAGCATTCTAGCGCGCATTAAAGCAGGCGTGGGCAAGGACGAATACGCCCGTAACCTTTGGAAAGCAAAAAAAGGAAAAAAAAATCGCGCGACGCGTGACTCATATTGCACGGTTGGCAGGAGAAGCTACAGCGCTGCCGGCCCACGCTGTGCTTCCACGCCGGCTGCTCTAAGAGTCCCGACACGTTTCGAGCTGTGTAAGGATGAACGGCGGGGAGAGAATCCTGCACTTTCTGCGTAACGCCTCGCGCATTCCACGACCTTGGTGCTCCCGGCAAAAGGGGCCTCTCAAGAGTGCCAGATAGCAGATTCTGATCTGACTCGGTTCTTATTCCCCGCTACAGAAGAATGAGAAGAAACGGTGCCAGTTTTCGCGCATTTCTTTCTTTCTTTCTTTTTTCCGTCTTCGGAAAGTCGCCGAGGACCGCATATTGCAGGAAGTGCTTCTACGACCGTTCACGTTTTAGGCCTGTACGTATATATGAAGGAGTGGGCCCCTAGGGCGTGTAATTCCCCTTCTTTGTATGCGTGAGATTACTATAGCATGAAATCCGCCATCTGAAGTGCGCTCGCGCCTCGGTGTGAACATTCCGCTGAGCGTGCGTGGACGTGAAGGTTCGCGCTTTCAGGAGCTCAACTGCAAGAACTCGCCTGGAAATAACATCGCGCGCGAGCTGAGTGACCTCTACTCATATCTCATCGATGAAAACGAGCTATAGCCGAGGAAGCGTCCACTCCGCACTGCACAGCGCATGCGCTGAGCCCTTAGTACTTACATTCTTGTCGCCTAAACTGATCCACAACCACCCAGGATGTGTCATGACATTGTTAGTGGGAATTGAAAGGCTCTGAATTAGAGTGAGAATTGAGCATGCTTTTGGCGGCGATTTAAGTTGGATTTTGCAATTTTAAACTAGCACGGGAAGTCGGCAAGAAAAATAGATAAATAAAACAGTACGTCGTGATAAATTGCGGAGAAGTCTTGGTATAGCTCAAGGAGGATGGTAGTACATAGTCGGCTGTTATTTGGTGCACCATACTCAGTTTTAAATATTGCAGCCTTGGTGTTATATGCGCATTTGCACTTCCTTATGGAGTGCGTATTAAGGAAAAAAAAAACATTCACGTTGACGAGCGGCGTTGCCTTTGCGCCAACGAGTGGAAAGGCAGACTCCTGGCGTTCCTCATTGCATGTCGGCTCACGTGAGTGTTTCTTCTTTTTTTTTACGCTCGTGACCTTGCTAATGAGTGTATCCGAGTTCGGCGGCCTATGATTCAACACATCAGCAAACATGAACTGCGAGAACATCCGCTTGATGAACGAATATTACTTCCTTATACAGTTACCTTCCCACAAATGCCGGCACATAATTTCTATTGCGCTCACCTATATCACTTCAGCGCGTTTCGTAAGCATGACTTCATCCTTGCTGCAGACGGAAAAATTCCGATACAGAGTGTTCCACGTATTTGCCGCGCAACCTCTGACGGGCAAGCCGTGCGGTGCACTAAAGAGACCGGTACACGATTAAAATTAGTTGCGAGACCCTTTCAGCATGCGTGAACGCTGTAGACGACATAAAGAGTTCCTGAGAAGTGCTCTTTAATTTTTTTTTTGTCACGTTAATGACCGGTGTCATAACCAGGGCTGTTGCGTTCCCGACAATCCAAAAGACAGACGAGGCACGCGAATTTCGGCGTCGTAGTTCTTCTTTTTATTGATGTACTCTACGTTTCTATATAAGGACTGTACGCCTGTTGCATTTACTTTTCCAGCCTGACACGCATCCCATGGTACTGACCCATCGGAACGGATCCTGAAGCCTCTGTGCAACTGCGAGAAGCCGGAAGACCAACGTTGTTTTGCTTCACCGGTCAAGTAATGGGATTTTTTTTCCCCTTAAACATTGAATAAACAGGGCGCCTTTGTAAACGTTAACGTTTCTCTAGTTATCACTATCGGCCGCAATTCATGTTATTTGCAATCACTTTGGCATGCAGCGTGAATGTCGGTTTGCGAAGTAACGGCGTTTCTCTATGGTGGACTAAATCATTGCCCGCTGATTCGTGGCAAACTTTTTTGCTTGAAGTAATTTTCTGCTGACTGCAAAGTAACGTTACGCTTAAGCGTTTTCTTATTTTTTTTTACCCGTCCATCACCGGCTGAGATTAAGTATAGCTTGCGTTGAGAAAAGCTGGAATAGCGTTGGTGCAAAAGAGCGCTGCATGATTTTAAAAGATAATACGACATGCACAAAATGAATAGTGAACATTTTTTTTCTTTTTGCTTTCATGTTTAAGTATCTTGATGTCGCATAAGACGTATAACCCTATACTAGGTACCTGCGCGCGTGTTTCGTACGCGAGCAGAGAGTTAATCGAAAACCTTCCACAAGAGCAATGTTAGCTACTTTTTTTGACAAAGCTGTGAAGTGTGTGGACTATGGCTTCGGAACCCGCAAATTTGGGTCTCGGATTCTTGACTTGAGACTGCACCACAAAATACGCGAGAATTTTCGTAAACTTCGTGGTGCAATATAAGGGACCAGAGTGTTCAAAGACTCTTTGAGACAAACGGCAGCAGAGCCGATTTTTAAACATTTACCGGTACTGTTACATAAGCACAATAACAAGCGCACCTCAGACACATTTATCTGCCTGTACTTTTCCCATGAAGACGAGTTCTCATAGAACCGATTTAGACCGAGATGTAATTCTGCCAAGGTCTCTAAGTGTACATTAGTGTAAAGCCGTTTTAGATATCTTGAAAGGTGAGAGCAATTCGACGGTCGAAGAAAATTTTAAGGCAACGTGCCAGCAAACGATAAACTCGTCGCTTGGGATGCCAGAATACGAAAAAAAAAAATTAAGAAAGATGAGACAAGCAGACAATGAAATAACAGTGCCCGAACGTATTCATACAGGGCCCGCCTCGTGATCGCAAAAGTCGGTATTGAATAACTGCGCCATGTTTTAGCTGTGCAGTGTTTTATAGTGCCATCAATAAATTATAACGTGGTTTATCGATGATTATCTCCCAGCGCCGGTATATGCTTGAGAGATACATTCCTAAATCGACGACCGTCTTCGTAGCGCCTCATCAAATGAAGATAGCATATAGGCAACGCCGCCGTGCTTGATACACTGCCTGATGTTTAGCCTACATAGGCCGATCTGATTCTCTTTAGTCCCAGTCGCTGGACCTTCCTCAGTTATTATGTAGTTTCTTTGGCGCGAGCTAAGTACGCCGTATCTAATATACCCGCGTGTCGCTCCCAATTCGAGCCCCCTGGTACAGACAGTTGAGAACGCGATTCCGGAACAAGCTCGCCGGCATTCGAACCTGCCTCTCCTCCGCGTAATGAGCATGACTCGCCCCGTACCACTTTACTCTCCAGCCTATTCCTTGGCCACAAATCTAGCGGGCGCAATCATTGTTCAAAGCTCCGCCAGCGGTATCCAGGCTTTCGTGCGACTCAAGCGGGAGCGCATTTTCCGAGAACGGCTTTTAGCTCGGAATTCCATTCCATCGCATCATTATTCTAATGCGCACTCGCGCGCATCCCACTGCCGGCGAAGCGAGTTGGCTTGGTCCGCTACGCATCGCACAGCTCACGGAGGAGAGACCGCTTCTCCTAAATAGCGGTGGCTCTTGGTTCTTTTGCTCGTGCCTTTAAGCGATCCAGCGTTGTAGTGGCGCGCACGTAACGCAATGCCTTCATGCGTATGCGAGAGGCCTAAAAACTATACGCACCGAGCGGTTGCTAAAACCCTTTTCGGCCCCGCCCTTACAGTGGCCCGCCATCGCTGCAGCCGAGTTTTGGGGAGCGCGCAGGATTATTCCCTTCATCAAGGCATGGCGGGTTCTTCTCGCCACGCGTGTGCCCCTCTTCAGACGCGCATGCCTACGCAGACGAAACAACCGGGCCGCCGCCAGTAATTTCGGGCTCGTCCGTCGAACGCAACCCCTCCGCCCTTCCTCGGTTCCGTACCGACAGGGCGCTCGCTTATTAGGGCGCAGCCAAAGAGCCCCGTTTTACGACGGGCGGCGAAGGGGGCAACTCATTTGAATAATGCCTGCCACCGGGATCTCCGCCATCCTCCCGAAAAAAGCGGGCCCCTGGCCCGAGCGCGCATGTGTGCGCGACCCGCCGTCGCACTGTGCTCCATCCATGGAAGTTGCAGGCACGCGGAACCATGCGCGCACTCGCCGAGCTCTGCACCAACGCGCGCCGCAGCGCCGGGCTTTGGAGCCAGGGCACTGCAGCCCTTTGCGCACGTACTTCAGAAAACTCGCCATCTCGCGATTGCGTCGTGCACCCGCCGAGATTTTCGAGAGAACTCGCAGGCGCCGAGGCCGCCCGCACGCTCTCGCGCACTCTCTGCTTGGTGCGCGTACACTTTTGCGTCCGCAGTGCGCGCGAAGCAGCATTTCGTCCTTTGCGCCGCGGCGACTGCGTTTTCCTTTATTGGTCGCGAGACCGAGGCCTGTAATTGCGCGCCAAAGTGCATTAGGAAGCCAGGCGCAGGCGTGCGTGCGGGCGAGCGAGCGAGAATATACGAGGGATGTGTGGTAGCCCAACGGCTTGTTGCTCTCACGTTCGCTCTGAGCACCGGCCTGATTGTCTCGTCGCGTCGCGAGCCGCGGCGTGGGCGCGGAATGCGACTCTCAGTGGAATACTAAAAGAGCGGCAGGCTGTTTCAATGGAGTCCGCGTTTCGCAACATTTCTTAAGCGCGGCACTTCTCCGGGACCTTTCTTGTCCGAGAGAGTTTCTCATTAGCGTCTGCTTGCGGTGCCTCGTTTCACCGCGTCCCCCCCCACATATGTGGCGACTACGATACGCGCTAAGAGCGAAGTTGAGACATGCAAGCCACACGGAGCCTAATGAGAGCACATGCGCTGCGCAACCTGAAATTTATGGAATCCAGCGACAGTGCAGACGAAATTACAACGCGATATTTTCGTCGCGCAAGCTTGCGCTGAATTGCAAATGTGCTACATTAACGGCGCGGCGCCTTATTATTAGCGTTGCCCGGCCATCCGTTGCTAGTTTTGGTTTAAGAAAACACGAAAGCTCTCTTGCAACTAGGTGTTCATTTTTTTGTTTGTTTGTTTTGTTCTTACTAGACATAAATGTGCGCATTGCGTTGTCGTTGGAGATTGTAGCGCTATATTCTCAAGCACAGTATCTTAACGTGCAACGTATCGAACCGAGGTTAGAGGAATACGGGCACGTTGAGCTTAAGAAGCGGTTATACGCACAAGCACACGCTCAGTTGCCGTGGCGTTCTGCTGCTGCATGAGCACGAAGTCGCAGATTCGATGCCGGCCGAAGTGACCGCATTCCGAAGCCGGAATACAAGAACGTTGCTTTACTTATATTTATTGTACGTCTCAGAACCCCAGAACGTCGATGTTAATCCTGAGCACTTCACTACAGCGTCTCCTTAGCCTCCGAGTTCCTTTGTGAAGTCTGATTCCATTATTTGAGCGTGATTTTTATGTGCAATAAATTAGCAGCTACTAAAAGGACGTCATACTTTGTGAGATATCACATAATTTTACGCGGCACATGTGCACACATTCAGATTTTGAAAACACTTAAAAACGTCACCTGTGTGGAAGGACCGTACGTTACCAGAAAGACAAGTGAAAGGCTGTCCGTGCAAGAGTACATTATATAGTTTCGTTGTCCTGTCGCACGGAGCAGACCACTGCTGGTTCTCATGATCGAACGAAGAGATTGCTTAGTAGCCGTTGCTGGTTCTTGAAGCTAGCGGTGTCGCAACTCACCAGTAGCTGCTGCCACGTAGCAGCTTAACGAATTCGACGACGAGCTTCCCGGGTTTTGCTTACTAAACGGTGTAGTCGGTTTTTTCATTTTATAAAACATCTGGATAACGTACAATGCTAAGGCATTGTAAAAACGCATTTCTGGCACAATGGATGGGTGAAATTGTTGCGTTTTGAAGGGACATCGATGAACCCCCAGTTTAAAGAATAAAACACTTTTGCCTACATGTACGTCATGCGTGCTTTGGGGACTTAATTTGTAAGTTAGATGGACCGGTGGAATTTTCCCTCCTTTTTTAATGGAGGTACTCACTGCGTTCATTAAACAATATTTGTTTAATACTGGCTTCACCGCAGTATAAATGTGCAGTGCGGTGAAGCATACACAATGCATTGCGGTGAAAGGAACGGAAGAGTTTGAGCAAGTACTGAGTGCAAACAACGTGTCACAACGTGCCTTGACCACTCCTCCAGGACACCAAAGGGGCAACGGAGACGGCAAGGCTGGAACTCTGACTGGTTCTAGCATTGGTCTATGCTCTGCCGCTTAGGTGCACTGGAGATTCTGCGCCACTATTACCTCAGGGGCTCTCCCGGTCTCTCATGTGCTCTCAAGCTTGCCGGTCTCACCGCAACTCAACCATGCACTGAGGTGAAGCCTATCAAATAACATCAGTTACCATGGGACGCATACAAAGCCCTTGGCCTTCCTATATATTCTGGGTAACGGGTAATTTCGACAAGCTTCATGATATAGAAGGTAACTTCGAACGTACGCGTTCACATTCATTAGAACAACATAGGTAGAGTTGGGTCAAGCACGGCAGGAAAGCCCCTTTTAAGTCCTGGATAGATATTGAACGCGCGTGTTTGATCTTTATCTGTATTAGTATAAACATTGCGTGTAATCGGCCATGTGAGACTGAAGAAGTAAGATGCAGTAACTACATTCTGCGGAGTGAAATGATATTCAAGACACATACGAACGTTGACCGCTGCTTTCGTTTAACACATAGCTGGCCCCAGAGACTGCTCTAAATTAGGCGAACTGAGTTCGACACTAGGTCGGTGTCTGGAACGCTGGATGTTGGCTACGTATCTGGCTTGGTCCAGATTTTAGCATCAGGCGAAAGTTAGTACTCAGCGAATGCCGCTAATGCGTGGTTTCTTTTTATCGGTGGTCTGCTAATAGTTTTTTCTGATGTTGCGGAAAGCATTCTTGGCAACATTCATTCTACCGTGAAGACAGGTGAATGTTAAGGTGAAGGGGACGGTTCGATCGTTGGCAGTTTGCGCCGGGGCTTACGTAGCGCTCGCTTCGCGTGATTCCCTTTCATGCAATATCCGCAACACCGCGCATTTCCGCGGAACTCATTCGCCAAGTCATCTGCGTCGCAACGTGTGATAGAAACAAAGGGCGAATATTTCCCTGGCACATATCTCGGTGTACGGAAATATGGCGCCAGCGTCGTTACGCAGCGCGGTTGAACCGCGACGCAATGTGGAATGGTGCATTGCACAGACGCTATCGTGTAGAAGTACGAACGACGTGGTACATTATCTGGAGTATCGTTCCGGAAACCGAGCCGCGGATAGTATATACTTGCGGCGTACACCTAAAGGACACAGCACATCTGTCTGAAGCATCTATAACCGCAAACATTAGCAAGCATGCCCCATATACATATCTTAGACTTTGTAAGAAGAAAGCGAAACTACGTTGTCCTTTTTTGCAGGGGCGTAGCCAGAAATATTTTTCGGGGGGTGGGGGGGGGGGGGGGTTCAACCATACTTTATGTATGCTCGTGCGTGCGTTTGTGTGTGTGCGTGTATATATACGCAAGCAAAACTGAAAAATTTCGGGGGGGGGGGGGTTGAATTCCCCCCTTCCTTGGCTACGCCCCTGCTTTTTTGTATGTCTGAGAAAGTTACTGCTTCTTTTCTTCCTCCAACTTACCAACTTGGATGTTTTCCGAGACTCTCTCGAAGCGTCTGTTTTCTCCCAACGGGTAGAACTGGCATGCTGCAAAGATAGAAAAAAAAAGAAAGAAAAAAGTTAGGGCGGCGACATTAAAGCAGTTGCACACATCAAAAGAAAAAAGAAAAGGCAAGAGGAAAGATGAGAGAAGTAATGGAAAAGACGGTAAAAGAGGGTGTACAATTAGGAACAAGTGAGGAACGAAAAAAAAAAAGAACGAAATAGAGCGAGAGTCACGAAAGCCAGAACGCGTATCTTTAACGTCGCTACTAATGTAATTGAAGTCGCAGCACTTTTAACCACGGAGGATCAAAGACGACGAAAGGGAGAAAGAGCGAGAGAAAATAAATGGGGCAAAAAAGAAGATGCCGCGGTGGGCAAAAGCAAAGCCGCGAAGCGCTCGGGCGCACAATGCCTCGGGCGCGCACCAAGCGTAGCCCGGTCCAGTGTCGTTTTTCCCGCCAGGCGGCAAGATTGCACCGGCGACAAAGACGCCAACTGCGATATCGGCCTAATAAGAAGCCCAAACAGGCCGGGCAGCGTCCCCAAACTAATCACGGCGGCGCCTCGGTGCGCGCCGGTGGGATTACTGTCACCGGCGCAGGTTGATGCGAGGGGTGCCCGAAATCAATTCTCCGGGCGAGCTACGGCGTATATTTGACAAGACCTTTATCGGAGCGCCCGGATGAGGCGCAGATGGAAAACAAGCCTCGGAAGACACGTTCGCCGGCAGCCGCGAAAAAAAAGAGCGGGAAGCAGTGCTGCCGCAATGCGCACCGAATGCCTCGCGGGCTTCCTGTATAGCTGTTACTAGAAATCCGAGCTGAGGCAGCACGATTAGCGGTATCTTTTAGAGGTAGCGATAGCCATGAACGGGGATGACGGGGGGAGAAAGGGAGGTAAGTTCCACGGACGGCCTACAGATGAATCATCTGCGTGAGTTTGCACAAGTTCGAGCCTCCTTTTCGTGCAGATTAAGCGGACAAGGGTGTAAGCTGTTCTCGTCTTCGTTGGTGTGTACTGAATGTGCGTGTTTCCATCCCTGAAATGTGGCTATCAGAAAGGCCACAGCCAAATGCCTCCGTTACTTTAGACCGCATCAGGGCATTGTAGCCCAGGACCTTACTTCGGATGCTGTTTTGATGATGATGGTAATGGTGATGATGACGTATGGTGCTTAATGGCGCAAGGGCCAGTGACGGCCAAAGGGCACCGAGCCGATGCTGTTTTGAGCCTTCCTGTGTAACCTGGAATGTCTGAACTTCCTACTCATAAGTGTTACATGTCACTGGTTGCCCTCCTCCGCTAAAGATATGTACAGTGTCGGAATCGACTGGAATTAGTTCTTGCGAACAGTTCTAGCATATGAGCTTTCAGCGAATGCGGCGGGCGCAGTAACGCATTCTTTCGGAACGATGTATGAGTATGAATTAGAATTTAATAGGTCGTTTTTCAAAGGAGAGTGCTCGTGACAGCTTCAAACGTGGATCTCGTGGAAACAAAGCCGCCGCTTACGTCGCCTTTACTTTAATGTTTCAGCTGTACACCATGGCTCTTCAGTCCTGGTGCAGCATTTATCGGTTAGAAAATTATACAGCGTTATATACAATTAATCGTGTAATGTAACTTCTTGTAAGTTCCTTATTTTAACGACGAAAAAAATTATATAAAAAATTGGCACCCGATTTCCCCGCTCCATGCGCCAGGTCCCTACAATGTTTTCGAGGAATTCTGTCAATGTGGGTGACCATGAAATTTCTAGGATATTGCGCCCGACAAGTGTTAAGCTGCCGATCTACGGGAAAAGCTGGACGTGAATTTTCTATAGTTCGAGAAAGTTATTTGCATCATTCACGCAAACAGCACGCCTGAGAGTCACAGTGCGACGCTTTGTATGAATGTCTGAAGCTGGAATAATTATGCAGCTAAAGTATACTAAACTTCGTTCGCGCAGCGGCCGGAGTTGAATTGTTATACCTATACAAGCACTCTTCGTGCATAACGGGCTCTCTGACCAACGCGGCGACCGGGGGCTCCCTGCGAGGCAGTATGTAGTCGGTTATACAAGTACTTTCATGTCTCGAATACTCGCCCCGGCATTTTTTTTCCCCGTCGCTCTCGCTGCGAGTAAACAACGCACGCTCGAGCCCGGCTACAAAGTGAGAAAGAGCCACGCACGCGATATACACGTCGCATGTATACGCATCGAACTTCACGCACGCTTCGGAGCAATCGCGACGCCAAGAATATACAAATCGTACAAATCATCAAAGACAACAGCCGCTGCCTTTAGTCCTTTCGAGTTTGGCGCAAGGCAAAGCCCCGAAAGAGAAGCGAGGAGGTTGGAGATGGTCTCGCAACGTCCGGACCGGAAGGCGATTCTCGCTGTGCGTCCTCCGCTTGTTGGAAAGGGGTTGGCAGCGAGGGTGAAGCTCCAGCACTCGCATCCGAGCAGCATAAATCGTCCCGTATCGCAGCTTACAAAAAAAAAAAAATGAAAGCACAACGACAAAGAATTGCTCGCTCTCTCTCTCGGTGGAGCTTCTTCCCCGCTGGCGACGACGGTGTGTGCACGAGCCCAACGGCATAGCCAAGCCGGCGCTGGCGAGCGAGCGAGGTCGTTTGTGCGAGACGTGTCCCGATTTTCGGAACAGGAAAGAATGATTGCTCGCGCTGGCCCGTCTTCGCAACCGCGGAAAGAAGGGGGTTCCGCCGGCGTGGCTTCGCTTCTCCTCCGACGGAGCGAGCCCCGACAATTGCGGCCTACGAGACGCTGAAACCCGCGCGCATGGTGGCGACGTCGAAGTGGAGAGCGCGGCTGCATGCGGCCGCCGCGTCGGGATGCGCGGGCTTACAAAAGTCGCGCGAGTCGCGCGCCGCGGAGATTATATCGCAACTTTTCGGCGAAACGTTGTTCCCCGTGCAAGCACACATGAACCGTCGGCGTCGCGCGCTTCACTAAGTGCAAGATGATAGGAAGTGACGTTAGTTACGATTCGGACCGTCCTTCGAAGCCCGTTTCATTGCCGCCTTCCTAATCGACGTCGAGACATCGGACCTTTGTGCGGGAACACACATCTAATCACTGACGCGCTTCTCTTCTTGCAAGCTACTGTAGCTGCGTTTGAGCGTGCTTCTGGCACAAGCTGCACGATTTAGTCTAGGCTTGGCATGCCGCCGCCAGTGGGCGCCTTCATTAACCTTGCTGGAGCTTAAAAAAAAAATGAACGCCGTGAGCTGGATTAAGAGATGAGGAAACAGCGAAAAGCGCTTATGGCAAAAGTCGCGCGTGTATTTCCGCTTAATAAGAATCTATATTGAACGAGCATTATAGTGGCTACAATTGAGATCTGTACCGGTATACGCTCTGAAGATGCTATATTTATAATGACGGGCAACATTTCACCGACGACTCCTTTTTTTTTTTTTTTGCTGAGGTGGAAATCTAAAGTGTATTCTTTATTTGTTACGACACCTACAATAGATGCAAAGTGCGGCGAATTTCGCTTAGCCACGTGGCGATTTATGCGTTACGTTATTTTATTCCACCTTTTCTCTCTGTCGACTCATTATGTATTTATTGCATGCCTTCTTATTCGCAGCCCGCGGCCAAGTTGGCAGAAAGCGGGTGCCAATAGAACGCCGAAGATTACTTCTTTTTTTTTCTTGAAGAAGCGATTAATTTCAGTCGTGTGCAGACTTATAAGGTACGTATTAAAATTTAAAAATAATTACACTAAGTAAAACACCACATATTCGTAGTAACGCTCGTTCAAGCTTGCTCCCTTGTATACTTCTCGTAACTATCTACTTCCACGCACGAGCAGCAGAAAGAGCGTCAACTCTTCGACCTTGGCACAAAATCCTGAACGCATTCTCGCGCGTTAGAACGAAGAAAAAAAAAAAGGAATAAGGAGAAGAGTGGTCGTACGGACGCAGTCTATTGAGTTTTTCGGCGGATTATTCGGTAAGTGCACTGTCTCGACGCGGGTTTTCACGTCCTTTCTTTTCGTGTGTCGCCGTGACACGAGCAAAGCGCGCTTTCGCAGAATGTTTAGAATATATAGCTATAGACCGAAACTCAGGCGTCTCGAAAGGCAGCCAAGCGTTTTGGCAACAACAACAAAAAATAAAGCGGCGGATCAGCCTTTGGAAATTAACATTGCAGGCGAAGTGCAGAAACGTGTACCGCTAATACGTACAGGCGAAGCTGAGCGACGATTTCGATACACGCTGGCGACATAATTCGCGCGTTGAGCCAACTGGTTAAAAGTGCGATAGAGAGCTTTTCGTGCCTTCTTTCGTTTTCTGCTTTGTTTATTACGCTCTCGGGAGAAACAACGGCGAAGTTTGATGCAGTGGTGCTTCATCTCAGTCTCCTTTTCAACTTATGCTTCTTTTTTGCCAGCCCGGGCAGGAAAAGACGTGCGTGGTAATTTGCCACCGATACGTAGCATCATGCGCGCGACATGCAGCTATGTTTTAGGCACGAGGTCTGGGCTTAAATATTTATGCCCTTTATATAAACATACTAAGAGAGAGAGAGAGCCTTTCGGAACTCAACTTTTTGCCACTTTTTGTCAGGCAGCGATGTTAGGCGTGCATAACTCAACTATACGCATCCGCATCCACGTGTGTACCAAAATACAAAAAACAAAACAATCAAACAAACGTAATGCAGCTCAAGGTTCACCACTGTTATAGAACGCTATCGAGTGGCTAATCGCGCATAATTTCGATATACTGATTTATCGTTCCCGTAATTACGTATGCGGCGTATACGATTGGGCGAGACATACCGAAATATATAAAAGGTACACAACGCAAATGAAAGACAGGCACCATGCGCCTCTTATCTGTTGCGCTCGTTTTGCATCGTGTTGCTAGGATGACACAGACGTGGCATATTGCTTTAGACATCGCTGCTTGCGTTCTTGCGAACATAGCCTAGCCGATCGTCGACGTGCCCTATACCAGCTGGAGGTTACGAAAATCGGTTGGCAATGTCTGTTGCTCGTCCCCACTGCGATGTGTGAAGATCCGGCAGTTACGAGCGAATCTGTTATTGCATTTTTATTTGTCAGGCATTCAGTCAACTTGACGAAAGAGGCTCTCCGTCGAGTCAATTGTATAAAGCGGAATCAGCGCCTATATCATGTATCCTAGTATAGAAAGCTGATGAAAGCTCCTTGTAACTGACCCATGGTCATCCGATATTGCGCTCTTCGTTGCATAATGCGTATTCGAGAAACATAAGGGAAAAAATAAAAACAATCTTATGAATAAGTGTATCCGCAACATCCTTTGTTCGGTACAATCTCATTAACATGTAAAAAGGCGAAAGATACGGTGCCCAGTTGAAGGGACAAGGCTGAGGCTCTCATTAACATATATGCGCGCACCCGCAAGTTTTTCTTTTTCCAGTGTAGCGCGTAAATTTTGCGTTCTACACAAAACAGGAGGCTTTATGATTTCCAAAGAAAAAACAAAACAATACAGTGGGGTCGAAGCGTGGCAACAGTCGCTCTGTACACGGTTACCCTTCATCCGTGTTGTGTCAAAAATAAAGAAAGGAACATTCGACCCAACGTGTGCGACGGCGCCTGTTGTAGGGAATAAAAGCAGGCCGCCACACGGGCAAATTGTCGCGGAAACAACTCAATTTCACGCGGCCGCGGCCGACGTTTACGATCCGAAGGCGTCGTTCGAGACGAATATATACGGGCTTGCTGAATCGGCGTCATCCGTGGCTGTGGAGGAGCCTCGTTGCCTGCGGGGCAGGAACGCGCTCGTGCACGCTCGGCCGCTTGCATGACACCAGCGGGCACTCTGTCCGTCGCTCGTATTTTTTTTTAATTTCTATTAATTTTTTTCTGCTATGTCGTAAAGCGAAGGGTAGGTGCTCCCTTATAAATCGGCAGTGGCACAGGCGGCTAAACATTTCGCGCTTGCCGGTGCTGCTTCGTTCACGCCAGTCGAGAAAGTGAGCGAGACAAGGCACGGCGAAAGCGACATAAATGTCTAACCGCCACAGTATACCTCTTCGCGGAACGCCACGTGTAACGCTTTACCGCATTTCTTTGTGGCGTTGGGGGAAGCAACCTTCCAGGATGATGATTTTTTTTTTTTTAAGCGAAGCTCTTAGGCGTCCGTTCCTGCGTTGAGCGGCGTCGCCGTTGGCATCGGCGGCGTAACCGATAGAGCGAACGACGACGAAAGAGAGAGAATGCAGAGTCTGTCGATATCACGAACCACTGGCCTCTAACCTCGCTTTCTTCCTACGTCACGTGCGCTGGCCCCTCGGTGCATGCAGGGCTGGTGCGTGCACTGCGGCTGGCTTCGCTTGTCGTAACGGGGCTGTCAGGGTTTCGCTTGGTTCGCGACGCCTGCAATGCACAGAGTGGTGTGCGTAGACCTCTAGCGCTGGCAGTTTCTGTGGCGACACGTAACGAATGGCCTCATGCGGCGTTGCGTCTTAAAAGACTGATCATAGCGACAAAATAATACGCTGCAAACACAACAATTTCTGGTGTTTGTGCGGGTTCGCAGTGCAGCTTCGTCTTCTGCGTTTAGAAAAGTAGCATTGCTGCGAAATTTAAGCCATCACGGACAAATGCATTGTAGGAAGCAAAGTTATAAGGGTGTCCCAAGCCACGTGCATGAAAAGCAGTCAAAGTCATGTACTGTCCATCCTTTCCACGGTATCTCAACGATGGAAGCGCCATGCTGCAATCGGGCTTACAGCGTCACGACTGAAACTGGCCGTTTGTGTGCTATACCTTGTACCACCGTGTCCTTTTACGACAATGAAATGGAAGCGATGCGTGAAAAAGAGGTGAAGAAAGCTGGATCAGCGCGTGCTTGCAGAAGCCTGTCCAATGTAACGGTAACGCCGTTAATCTCAAGCAGGCAACTGTGAAGAGGCGTAACTACAGACTGATGATGCGAGCCTAGCAACCGCGTATTTGTTTTACAACTGAACGCGTCTGAGCTTAGGTAATTAAATTATACGCATAGGCACTCGTCAGCGAGCCAGCCAGTCAGATCTAAAAGAATACGACCGTTGAAACAAAGCATGCATGCGTCGAACTTCTCCCGATGAGTTCAGTGGCATGAGAGTGAGCTCGGCCCGGCTGTCGAGCTATGCAGATATGTGCGGGGTCTGGAGGGCAGGAAGCTCGTCAGCGGTTGCCGGTCGAATTATTTCTCGTTTGCTGACACGCGGGCCACGTGAACACGCGAGAGATTCGATTTTGGCGGCAAACAGAACAGGCGGCCTTGTAACGGAGAAGCCCGCTACCGCGCGTCCCCACCGCTCCTGCGGCCGGGCTAACAGCAGCGCGCCACTTTTACTTCCGCTAATTCCCCCGAAGCGCTTCTTCGAACGACGTATAAGCCCGTGGTGTTAGCCCAATAACGGGCTTCTGCTTCCCCGCAGTACGTCTGTCTGGCACGGAAGGAGAGGGAGGCACGGGTGCGAAGCGGGAAAGCTCGCCACCAGGCGCGCCAGCCGGAAAGAGCTAACGCAGGGCGGATGCTCCTGGCTTTTCGCACAAGCGTTGTCGTTTACGTTTGCTTCAGCCACACTGTCGCTTCGCTTCCGTAGTTTGCTTGCTTTCTGGCCCATTGTTTCCATTTGCTCCAGGAAACCAGAGAGTCGCCGCGACGTCGGAGCCGAGTCGTCGTTGAGAGGTATTTATTTGCGGCGACAGGATTCTCTCTCCTCTGGCGCTGGTTTCGTGTTTACTCTTCGGTGCCTCCGAGGCGCCTGAAAATGTTCCAGCGGCCACTTCTGCTCGACAAAAGCGGGACGTAATAAACGAGCCAACGCTAATGTTAAAAGGCGAGAAGCTATCGCTGCTTCCAGCGGTAGATCGTCAGGCTTGCGGACCCGTGAGCTGGTTCTCCTTAGTCGGCGAGTACTGCACGCTGGCGGTGGTGCGAGGCGAATAGCGCACTGTCATTCAGCCGGTCGGCAAGAATGCAGCGCTCTTCATTCTTGCAAGGTAGCTTGTGTAGGACGCGAGACATCGCTCTCGCAGTATACAGGTAGCTCATCAATAATTATGATCCGGGGCCGGCGAAAGAAAAAAAAATTAATGTCTCATTCACACATTACGCATAACACGGTTCCGGATCGATCCGGAAGTAAGCTTCTCGTGGTCGGGTTCCGGGTTACACGCAAGAAGAAGAACAGAGATGGCCGGCCAACTCGTGCGGTGAGGTTTTGCAGGCGCGCGTGCAAACCGCACAGTAAGCAATACAAGCGCGCGGGGTTCCTAACCACATAACGACTTCCTAATTACAGTTCACTTCCTCTTCCCCGTTTCGCTTTCTCCGTTTGCTTCGTCGAGAGTTGAACGTGTTTCGCTGCTTTTGCTCCAATAATTTTGCGCCTTCTGCGTGCATCCTTTCTTTTGCGTGAGATTTTTTTTTACCTTTTCTTTTCTCGGGCCAAGCGTGTTCTCTTTCGGTAGTCGTTCTTTCTAGTATTTTTTGCAGGCATTGTTCCTCGTTGAATTTCCTCTTTTTCAGAGCCAGCGAAAAGGGTACGTTGGTCTGGGTGAGATGACTGCAGCGCGCGCTCATTCTTCTACGCTACTCGAATAACGCCGATCTGGCTGCATTATTAGCGCCATCAGCGGAAACAGCCGCCCTGCTAGGGTCTTTCTGCTCATTTCTTTTTTTTTTTTTTTTTCCAACCACCTCGCGTGCGCCCGCGCGATTCTTTAGTGCCGCCGCGTGCGGGGTGAAACAAAAGGAACGCTAAACGGTGCCGGAGCAACAGATAAAAAGAGGAGGGTGTGGCACAGTCGAGGCCTCGGATGTGACGACTACAAAAGTAAAAGAAAACACACAAAGAGTCGGTTCTACAGTTTCCTACTTTAGGAGCGTCGGGCGCTGAAAAAACAAAAAGTGGGTGGGGTGGTGAGGCAGCAAGGACAAAGAAAACTCAACAGGACAACGGGAACGATTCGACGAAACTGAGAGGAGAAGAAGAAAAGGAGCGTGCCAGTTTCTCTTATTTTATTTTTTGCCCCGCTCTTATTACGAGAGGAGAGGGGATCGGCACGGCAGGAAGACCGGCTGCGGAGAAAGTGTACTTGCTGACTTTTCAAATAACTTCCGCAAACCGGGTTAGCAAGAAAACGGTTCGCCATGCAGAACGAAACGCACGCCCTTTCTTCCGAGGATGCGGTATGCTTTACAGAAAAAAGGAAGCGGGAAGAAAGAGCGGGAGAAAAATTGCACGTATCGCACCAAAAACGGAAATGTAGTTTCCCGGAATGGTAAAAGCGAACTATCATCGAACGACGATGAAAAGGTTAGAAGCAGTAAAAAAGAAAGAAAGAATAGCGGTACCGATGGGAAGCGCGTGATTCTAGCACCTCCAGGTCGGTGATATAGTTCGGAAACAAAAGAGCTTTGCACGCTTTGCGTGTTTTCTGTGTGCGGTGATGCCGTGGCGCTGCAGACTGACTTAAGACGTCTAGACCTGCTTGAAGGGTTCGTTCATCATCGGTGTTCTACTTGCTTTACGAAGCGCGTCGTATCAATAAGAACGATACGCAATCACCGCGCCGAACATTGCTACTGAAGTTTTTGTTTTACTTACATTAGCATTTTGCTTAGGCGTCGTAAACCATCTAAGTCACTCGGAAAAGATGGTGCACCTGCAGATTTCTTTGCTTCTTTTCTAATCAATGTCTCCGTTATGACATGCCTTCGACGATGCCGCGACGTGCTCGTTTGGAATGAGAAACGAACTTCGGCTCAATATGTAACATAGGTGCACGTAACGGTGTGCGAAAGCGGCCGCATAAAACATCAATAGTTAGGCGATGGTCAAGAGAGTGCTCAAATTTCGTACGTATCTTTTTATTGACAAGTACGTAAAATTCACGTCAGGAAATGAGCCCTAAAATGCTTTTTTTCTTAGGCGAAACAATAAAACAGGTGCTCAGAGGAAACTGAGAAGCGTGACAACGAGCTACATACAGTATAATTCGCCGCAAATGAGGCAAAAGGAAGACCGCCTTCTGAGTGACGAAGCGACAAGGATTTTACTCATACCTCGGGATGACCCGAGTCGCCGGGTACACGGTCATGCCGTTCTGTGTTGGTAGCAGCCTTTAATCAGCATTGCCATACGGGAAGTTTTTTCTCGACCAGCTCGGTACAGAGCAACCGCGTGCCGGGATGTATTGCGTCATTACCGTAGCAGTCGTTTTGCCTCGTTATGTGCGAGAGCACGGGGGGGGGGGGGGGTTTCTTTCGAACGAATATTTGGACATCTAGGCAACGCGTACTGTGCAACGCTCGGAAAAAAGATTCCGCGTTAAGTGAGCACGCGCTGTCGCTTACACGGGTCGCGGCGGAAGAAGCCGAGGAGCGACGACGCGTTGTCGGACGATTTCCGCAGTCGTTAACACGTTCGCGCGCGGTTACAAAATCTCGCTTTGAAAAGCCGCGCTTTGCGGAGGCAGTGTTCAGCGCCCTCTCGTCCTGGTGCAAACGCTAGGACCAAGCGCTGTAAAAACGAGCGTGCTCGAGAGAGAGAGAGAGAAAGGCTGTTATCGCTAGTTTTACTGCCGTCGTACGGGCGCCGGCACCGCACGCCCGAGCACTTGACATCACACGAGTGAGTGCTGAAGAAATAAATGGGCCCGCGCGAGAAAGCGCGGCTGCCGCCAGATTCTGCCTTCGAGAATGAATGTTTATACGCGACTGCTGTGCGGGCAAACAGTCGAGCAAGCCAAGTGAAAATATCTGCCTCTTATAACGGCGCGTGTGGCGCATTAAAGAGAGAAGGCCTATATAGGTGCGCGGGGCTTGGAAGGCTTTCCTCTCGCCTCCATTCTTCACAATATCCCCCCTCCCCCCTCACATCACTGCTAGCCTTTTCACCTTTTTTTTTTTTTCAACTCTTACCCTCGTCGTATTTCCTTCCCCTAGCGCTTAAATCAGCGCCATCATTTAAACGAATGCGTCTGCTAACATGACCATAAAGGCGTTCTCTCCCACCTGTTGCTCAGTTCCGCGCTACTGTTTCGCTTTCGTTTTCGGAGCAAGCGTCCCGGAAGGAAAATGAGCTGTACTGCACTGTAGATGCAAAGCAGGCCTGGACCTTTACTTTTTTTCCCCCTCTCAACTTGATTAAACGGTGTCGTTTTGGCAAACGATGAACAGGGGCGCGTATGTTTAATAAGAAAAAAAAAAAAAGCGCCGCCACTTTACAAAACGGCAAAGCGCATTTTATGGCGACTTCTTTAACTTGGGATAGCTACTTATCAGCCAGGGTCCGGGCTACCCATCACGTTACGTACCATTACGATGCAACAATAAACTCATTAGAATATTAGCGAACGAGAATATATAAATGGAACTTGCACGAGGGGGACAGTGTATGTGCACATAGAGACGAGGGATGGAATAATTACGCTTGCAAAATGTTTTAATTGCCAAATGGCAAGTAATTAGCAAATAGCAGGCGACACGTGCACGTAGAGTGACGAGGCTTGAATGTAGGAGGTTACATGCACAGGTGGTGCAGCAAAGGCGAGGTGCAAGTGCGGCTATTGAGGCAACGTCATGCGCACATTGCGACCACTTAGGCGCAATAAGTCACAGAAGCGGAGCGGGTTCTTTGACAAACGTTCTCTCAAATGTTTCGCTGCCTCTGGAGCTATATGGGACCCCCGGGTGAACCGGCTGCGTGCGAAGGCTCCCTAATGACAGCTCTCTCGCAAAGCACTTGGAGGCAGTGCTTAGAGCTCGTGATATACGAGAAAGCGGCACAATCATTCCTCATTCGCCCCAACCCCCAGAGCGCTTCTCTCATCAGCCGTGATCCGCCCTCGCGTAAACACGCGCACTTTTTGAGGGATTTCTTATAGGGCCAACTGCTACAACCACACAAAAACAAAAAGCGTCGGGTGCGTTTCCCCATTTGCCGTGTGGCCGCGATCGCGCACTCCGGAAGCGCCAGCCAAGCGCTTTCGCATTTTTCTCGCCCACACTTTCCTCGCCAAAGCCGTTCGCGCAGGTGTAGCCCCCAGGGGCGGACGAGCTGCCTGCATCAAGAAACGCGCCGCGGTCCCTTTGGATATCAGCTTGCGGCGCCGCTTAGCGCTCGCGAATATGCATACGCGCCGCTCTCGCCTGCGGCAGCTCGACAGCCGAAAGTGCATCGTTGTCGCTCAATCGGCGTCGTCGTCGAGCGAAAGAGGCGGCCGGTGTCGTTCGGCGCCCGCATTTAAGCGTCGGCAGCAGCGGCGCATCTCGCACGCCGCTGATGGTTGTTCTGCCTTTCGCCGTCGCTCGTTCGTGCCCGTGCCGCTGCAAGCAACGGGGGGCGCATTAGCCGGCTCCCGCGGAGCGTGCATAACACGGCCCATCAGAGCTGATCGCGGCCGACGCCGAGGAGCCGCCGGCGGCTTTAAAGAAAACAGGCCTCGCAGGAGAGCGGCCTCATTTTTCATCGAGTGGAAAACGCAGCACAGCGCGGCGACCGCTCTGCAACGCTGGCGCGCAGACGCCAAGTGGGGGAATAAAGAAAAGGGGGGGGGGTGTTCTCCAGGCGACTCCTGCCACCGCTGTAGCAGCATGATGAAAAATGTAGCGTGCCAACTGCCTCGGCTGGCCTTAAATCTCCGCCGCGCGTGGCTCGAGCTCTGGTCCACCACGGCTCAGGCGCGTGCACGCTTTCGCGTCTCTTGGCAGCAGCAGCAGCAGCAGCGGAACCGGCGTCTCATATATGGCAGCACTTCACTCGGGGTCTCTCAAGCCTCACTAACTTCCTCGCCGACAGCGCGCCATTTCCAACTTTCTTCTTCGAGGATTGTTTTCAGGGGAAAAAGAAAGAGAAAAGCGATAAAAAAGGCTCATTACGAGCCTCTCTCTAGCTGTATACTTTTCGCCCGGCTACTCCTAGTTCGGAGTTGATCGAGCATGCAGAAACGACTTTTGCACCGCAACTCCCAAACTTTATTTTCTCGCTCTTCATTTCCGCTTGACAGTTTGCCTCGTTATACTTTTCACACCCCTTTGCTGTCTTTCAATTCTCCACGCACGCAAGTATGTTCTCTTCTTTTGCCATCAGTGCATTGTGATCACACGACTTTTTTATTTTCATTCCGCTTCCCCTCACCGTTCTTTTCGTTCTTTATTCCACGCCTGCTCCGCGCGTTAGAACGGTTACTTATGCGCGTACATTCATTATATTTCGCCAGCGGCCGCGCTTTAATTTTTCACCTCCCTAATGCGGCTTTATACTATCCGCCACTTGCGAGCGCCGCCGCTGCAATTCACTGCCTTCAGTCTCATCTGGCGAACAGGTGCCCTAATTTCAGCTCTCTCTCAGCACAGCAGCAGCCACTCCGGGCGGATTTCTTCTGCCCCAGCACTTACGCTTTCGATGATCACCGCAAAGCGCGTAGAATAGCGTGCCGTCAATAAGAGCGAGACGCGAGTATAAAGAAAACGGGAACGAACCGAGGTATAGGGGAGCAAGATAAACAGAACGGCTGAGTGGTGCAATCTGCTGCATATAGCGTTCTTTCACGCCACGTCTTTCCACCCGCAGCGTGATCGTCTTAAACAAGAAGGCAATCTGGCAGCTCATCTTACGCGATAGCGCATGAAATATGAACGCTTTTTTCGTGACCGAGTTCTTTTCTTGTTTTTTTTTTTCGGCTGACGCAGCGTCGGGTGGCGGCGAGAGGCAGAAAATATGGACAGGATAATTTTGAGCAAGCCCGCCCGTAGCGTAGACTGTAGGAAGCAGGACGGGAGACGAAGACGCCATAAGATTAAACAAGCCCGCGAAGCTTGCGTTTCGAGACTTCTATTTGAGTAACTCTTCGATCAAGGTGCAGAAATTTTCCAGTCACTCGCTTTCTTCTCGTGGTTTAGTTAATCGGTTCCTCGAAATCGCCGTTCTGGCGCAGTTACGTTTGACACTAACGAATCGAGGAACGCCGATTCCTACGAGCGGAAATGAGACTACGAGTAAGTAAATAAGTGAATAAATGGGCGGAGTCCTCTCAACAGCAGTCGTTCCCAACGTCCTTTCGGACTTTATAAGGAAGCAAACTCAATTGCATTAGCGCAATCTCCTGCATCGTGTGATCCATTCGGGAGAGAAATAGCGGAGAACCATACAGCAGCGTGCAGCACTTCCACAAACTTCTGGTGTCAGTATGACAAAGAGCAGGAGCGCACACTTAAAAACTTCAAGGGCAGCGGTAACGTTGTACAGACCACTTCCGGGCAAGGTCAGTGCCGAGGAAGTACACTGTACACGCGCCGACTTGATAAGCTCGAAGTAAGAGCGGGAAATAAGAAGAGTAACTCGAAGGGAGAGAATTTCCTGCTAGTGTTTTGCTTCTTTTCTTTTTCTTCGCTCTTTATTCCGTGCGGTCAGCGTCGTGTATCTTTAGTGATTACTTCGCTCTTCGCGTGCTCTTGCCCGGGCCTAAACCGGAAACGATGGGCGTGCCAGAGGCCCGCGCCGCGTATAGTGTCCGAGGAAGCGGGCTACGCGACCTGGGCTCTTCTGGAGAAGTGATACAGGCCAGGCGTCTAGCTGTCCGCCCGAACTCCGGCCAGCGTAGCACACGTGCGCAGCAGGGTATACTATAGGCGCATTTGTCAGGGCCGAACCAAAAACGAGACCAAAACACGCTCGATTTGCGGTCACGCACTATGGGCAGACCGGAAGGGTGCGGAATGCACTCCTTCCGGTTGGAGCTCACGTGTACGTGTGAGCAGCCACATACGGTAATTGCCGCGGAAACTTAGCAGCCGACGAGCGTCTGCTGTACGCCGTCGTCGCGTACCGAATTGTACTGAAAACGAGTATCGTGAAAAATCAAGGCGAAAGGCATACGCGTTAAGCGGCGGAGTTCCGCGCTGGCAGCGCCTTTGTTCTTGATTCGTGCGCGACTTTACTGATGAATGCGACGAAAGATACGAGCGTACCAGGGGCGTAGCCAAGGGGGGGGGGAGGTTGAACCCCCCCCCCCGAAAATTTTCAGTTTTGCTTGCGTATATATACACGCACACATACAAACACGCGCACGAACCTACATAAAGTATGGTTGAACCCCCCCACCCCCCCCCCCCCCAAAAAAAAAAATTCTGGCAACGCCTCTGGAGCGTACACAGTCGAGATACGCGTGTGTACATTTGTAACTGTACTATACTGAACCAGGAAAGAAACATGTGGGTGTATTATGATTTAGTTTGTGCCCCTCACAGTGACTATAGAAATTATGCAAGGAAAGTTCACGGTGCGTGTTTTGGACCACGTGGTGACAATGCCGTCGCTTCTTGTGCGTGAGTAATTGTGCTGTTCCTCATAATCGTAATGCGCTTGCCTAGCCACCGCCTTTGCTCGCGAAGGACGACGGCGCACCCACTGCCAACGCTCATGTGATGGGCCGCATACCGATTCACACACAAAAAGCTACATACAAGCTCTTACTCAGATGCAGTGTCTTTACAAAAGCCTTTGTTGCAAGGCATTACTAGACAATGTTTATACATTGTCCAGACGTATACGGACCGAAAACGCATTTGAAGCTCAGGACACTGAGAGTTACAGCGAAGAGTTATCGTCACCGTAGGCAATTTTATATTGTCAGAGAAATTAGCTCCTGCATCGCTACGTGAAGTGTGAGATATAGTTTTTTACTGACCACATGATCGCTTCGGTGTTGTTGGAAATCATCGCACCGACGTACCTATACCGGATGTCAAAATGCAATACCCGTGTACTTAGATTTCGGTGTGCGCTAAAGAACCCCTGGTCGTCAAAACTAATCCGGAGTGCCACACTATACGGCGTGCCTCATAACCTTGTCATAGTTTCGGCACGTGTAACCCCGCAAGCGAAATTTTTATTAACACACACACGCGCGCGCGCGCACGCAAGAACTATCGAGCGAACGCGCATTATCATAAAGAGCTTCACGCAGTTAAATTTGTGCGAATAACGAAAACACTCGTGTCATTCCGCTTTCTCCCTGTGTGAGCTTTAAGCTCCAGTTGCACACGACAATATCGTACTTAATTATTTGTATTAATATAGCACAAAGGCAAACAACAAAGCCGTTATATATCGCTTCGTGTAGCCTTTCTCTCTCGATATGGTTTTATGATTAGCGTCAACGCCAACAGCGCTAATACCGAACGGTAAAATAAGAACTGTGTGATGAATGCAGGGAGCCGGTGAAGCCGCATTTGTGAGGCAAAATTGTTTGTGCATGAGGTCGAGAACGCTGCCTTCACGAATTGCACCAAACGCTCTCTGATCGAGCCCCTGCTTCTGGGATTATTCTGGGTAAAACACTGGGTTATAGTAACTGAATAGAAACTAACCACGTGGGTTAATTAAACTGAAGCTCCGTCTAAATCTCGCGCACTTCTAATCGTATACACGCCACATTCAAATCATTATTCGCCTTCGTCCATTTAAAAAAAAAAAATGAAAGGAAAGAACTCTTCGCCCCAGATAAAAAAAAAAAGAAACGTGTTTGTGTTCGAGCGCGTCCTTGCACATAATTAAAGAGTGGTAATGACTGGGATTCGAAAAAGACTTCGTCCACTCCGTATAATTTCACACTGGGGTATGGAAAACTTGGAGCGCATCGCTTGCAGAAATATACCTACCAACGATAAAGGTTATCTGTGTTAGCCTTCAGTGATTAAAGCGCCATTCTGCTCGTTGCTTTAAAAAAAATGCCAATGTTTTTATAATAGCTGCATTGACCTGCGTATGAATAACCGCGGCTGTATCTTGAGCGAAGCAACGATCGATGATTGCGGTTGGATATGCCTGCAGCTGACGAGAGTAATTAAAAATACTTTCTTAGGGGCGCCTCGAAGTATCACCATTTTCTCTGTCGGTCTGTTTTATCGGAGTCCTTTTTTTTCTGCGCAACGAAAGTACCAACACGACGATTTTTTCGATAACTAAAAATAAAAAAAAAAAAAAGAAAGACGGCAGAGTCGGCAGACCTTGAAGGCACCCACCGCAGCCGTGCGCCGGCGCCCTAGATGTGCTTTTTACACGCCGCATCGCTCCCTCTGTAACAACCGCTCGAAGCACTATTTTCTTAGACCGTGTTATTGAGGAGGGGAGGGGGGGGGGGGGGCTGTAAAAGAAAACAGGTCCTTCCAGTCGATATCGGCTCCTGGTTGTACTCCGCACCACGGGCGTTGCTGCGTGGAGGGTCTGGCTCGAGAAAAGGAGTATAAAAATTCCGGTGCAGCTGAACAATCGAAGGCGCAACGAACGGCAACTTGCGGCGGCTGCTTTCCTGATTACTTTCTTTCGCGAGGCCTCTCGACCTTTCTCTCAGCGACTTATAAAGGTGCGGCGGCCTGTTTAGCAGAATGGAACGAATATACGCGAAAAAAAAAAAAAATAGCGCCACAGCATCCCGTACACGTGTGGCTCAGGTAAGGAAAGAAACTGCGCAGTTTTGCGAGAAAATTATAGCCACCGATATAGATTCTACTTCGTCCTTTCTTTCGCTGCTCGCTCGGCTGTGCCGCCAATTTTTAGAGGGTTGCCTCTGGGGGGACGTGCGATATGGCTGGAGGAAGAAAAATAACGTAAACTCTCCGCGAGAGAGCGCGTAAGGAATTGGAACGAACGGCATGCAAAATCAGTCAGTGAAAGTGCACGGATGAAAAAAGGATACCGCAGCAACAACGCAATCTTTTGAGGGCGTTTGCAACAAGAGCACGTGCGCTATATATACGTAACCGAAATTGCAGGCATATACACAAGCCGAGAGAGAGAGAGAGAGAGAAAAAAAAAGAGAGAAAACGTCCTTGTTGTTATAAGTTCCGTGGAAATTTTGCTGGATGAGCCGCTCTCTGTTCCTCGCATATTTCGCCTTGAAACAAATTAGGCCTACTGCTAAAGCAAACAACCCTTTTCATTGGATATAGGACAACGGAAATTACTCCCATAGTTTCGTAAAACACTGCAACTGCGTGTTACTGGGCTTGACCAAAACTATACTGCTAAATCAGCAAGTGCTGCGAAGCGAAGGAGCGGTGAGCGGCGCAGCTCTCATTCGTGTGTAGCAAACATTTCGCTCTGCCGGGAGAGCGAAATGTTCACAAAGACGGCATTGTTTAAGCATTTCATTCGAATGCGCTTTACCCATTCGCATACATACTTACCTTACTTTTTTATTTTTTTTTGGTCGCGATACTGGTGATCGTGCTCGCTGTTAATGAGCACGGTACTGTCGGAGTAACAAGCGAACGCAATATACGTAATATAAACAACAACGAAAAATCCCCGGGAGTCTACATGGTACATTAATTCGATGCCACAAAAACGAAAAAAATAATAAAGACGCAGTCTTTATTATCTTTAGTCAAGGTTTGCGCGGCCATCGTTCGATTGTCTCCTGTGTTGTGACGGGGAGATTAAGTGCGCAGTCGTTTGCACAATGGCATACACTCTAGGGTGCTAATAATTGCAGATAAGTTGCTGTCTCTTCGAAACCATGCATGCAGCGAGCTCCCTTACGGGCGCTTTTCAATTACGCCGTACAATTATTTCCTACGCATGCGCAGTTCTGAGAGCGAAGGAAACTTTTTTCTTTTTTTCTTCGAACATATCCACAGACATCTAGCCTTGTCGCCGAATTAGTGCCTCGTGAGTCGCATGTATTAACATACTCATTCGTATCAGAGGGAATCACGGTTCACTTTTCTTTTTCTTTTTTCTTGTCGCGACGGGCTGCTTTCATTACTTTGGGGAAGAGTTGGGATAATAATAATAATAATAATAATAATAATAATAATAATAATAATAATAATAATAATAATAATAATAATAATAATAATAATAATAATAATTATTATTATTATTATTATTATTATTATTATTATTATTATTATTATTATTATTATTATTATTCCAACACGCTGTTGCCGATGACAACATATTGAGACGCGGTACTCAGCAAATGTTAGCAGTTGTGAACATATATTGCAGTCATCTTGGCGGTATTTTTTGTTCGGTTATTTCATTCGGCCACTTTTATTTTCCTTTTTTTTTAATAATTGGAGATATAGACAAAGAGAGAGAGTCGATCCATGAAACAAGTATATACTTCAATACGTAACACAGACGCAAAGAATTCTTGCTCTCTGTACTATTAGGGTAAATAAATAAATTAATTAATGCAACTTAATTTTGCTTTGGGTGCACAGGGAAGAGCCTCAGAGAGACAAATTGTTCCCTGAGCTCTTCAATATACGCCTCATCTTCCATAACGCATTGCGCAGCTTCGGGACGTTAGACCTCATAATCAAGTTATTTTAATTTGTGTAATCAAGTTTCGATGACGCCATCGACACGTTCGTCGAATCATGCAAGACACACTGGACGGTCAACTTGTGCCAGCACGAGCGTGCCAGCTGAAGAACACGACGGGAGCGGAATTTCGGGAGCGATGGTACCGCACGTCACAGTTAATGGCCACGACGGGAAACACATCTTTTGATAGAAGAGTGCGCCATCCTCAATTTCAGGCCTGACACCGGAACCCCAAGCGAAGATGGAAAGACTTGGGAGGGAAAAGTGAAAGGTCTGGTAGCCGGAAAAGGGTGTAGTCTGAGTGAAAAGCCGAGAGGTATTCGCATTGTGCTCAGGAAGAACATTATTCTGAAGACTCTGAAAACTCAATCCATCAACCGGCCGTGTTCGTTACCCGAACCCCTTTTCCAGGAGTTGGCAATATTTAAGTTTCGTGTACGCACGCTAATGGGCTCACCTGCAGTATTTCCGGCAGCGCGTGGTGATGTCACTCAAATGACATAAGAGTCACGGTGCACACCGCAGAAAATAAAGCGAGGAAGATAGCGGCTTGCGGGGACTATTTGGTTCAGCCATTTTCCTTCCCGAACGTACAGGCTCATTATAATCATGGTCTCCTGCGGATGACAGGTAGTCCACATAAGAACGGGTTCTCGTTGCCCTGACAGGCCTATCCGGTATAACGGTACGTCGGACATTGCATTTTATATATAGCGACAGCTCTCAAAGCGCGGTTTTCCGCGTCATGGACAGGCGCTCGGGTAAATCGAGAGCGGCGGGGCACAGCCTGCGAAGGGGGGACAGGCTGCGCCTTGACTTCCAGCCGCCGAAGGAGCGAGAAACTTGGCGCTGACGAGATAAGAACGGCGATGGCACAAATGTCGCGGCGCTGTCATTGAGCCGATCTCGCTCCGCGAGCGCGCGTGTATTACGCTTTGTCTCGGTAAATACTGCACCGCAGAACGTCCTGATTGAGTGACACTGGTTTGGACGTGTGTGTCTTGCTCAACACAATCGCGGAACACTAACGTGTGTCTTGGTTTTTTTTTTTTTTTTGTCTCGCTGGCTTTTTGTCAACTCGCCCACATCAAGCTCCTTCTTGCTCCATGGCTGTTTCTTTTATCGCATTAGATCGTGGGTTTGAACTTCTGAAGCAGCACTAGCTGAGCTCCTGGTAATCGCAAGCGATGGAACAGAGTGCTAGCGTTCGTGCTTTTAGTGCGCGTCTATACACCGAGTCAAAAGAAAAACCGTGGAATGAAAAAAAAAAAATGCCGTCGACAGCTTCTTACGAGACAGCCTCCATCACCGAGTGCATATATACTGTCTTATGAATACATACATAAAAAAAATCTGCAAATGCAAGAACGCTTGATGTTGCAACGCTTGATGTTATATCATCTCGTACGACGTGCCGTCAATGCGAATAAGTGGGAAGGTATTACCACCAGAAATTTGGTACGCGTCGCCAGACGATAAAAAGCGGTGAAATGGGGCTTCCTCGCGTGTCCTTTCTCGAGGGCTTCGGTTGAAAAGCAACACAAGGCGGTTCTCGACTACCGGCATCACGGCGCCTCGTATAGGCAAACACTTTCCGGCAATGCACCAAGAGATGAAAAAAAGGCGGCGTCGGCCCTTATAATCGTTCGATCGGCGTCCTTCTGCGCGCCGCACACACGTATATACGCACGCATGGGCGCGCGTAACGAATCCGGCGCGGAGAAAATGCCCGTAACGAGGGCCGCATTGCGGGCACATCTACGTAGGGCGTCGGCTTGCCACCGTATGGTGGCCACGGGAAAGCAAAAGGGCCTTCAGCAGTACGTACGACGCCTCGGCAGTGCGCCGGAAACGCGAGCTGCTGCCACCTCGCGCACGGAACACACGCGCGGTGCCGAAAGGCGCACCGATATATCATCGGTCCCGTTAGGCGACCTCGCGACGGACGCGGGTGGGGATAGTATGGAAGGATTAGCCGGCTTACGTGACGCGCGCGCGGCTCAATTTTGCTCCTTACTCGACGCAACCGCCGCAGTCTCCGAGTGAGTGGCGCCCAAACTCAATCCGTTGTTTTACTTTCAGAGAAACGGATGAAGTCTTCGGAAAGAACTCCGAAAATTGCTGCTGCCGCCAAGGGGAGGTTGGATGCAGAGTTGTATGTGGCTATGCTCATAGGCGTGTGCACAGGGCCCCCCCCCCCCCTAATCACCTAAGAGGGGGGGGGGGGCAAAATCTGCCCCGTACATTGACCCTTGTAGTCACCTAAGAGGGGGGGGGGGGCGCAAAATCTGCCCCATACATTGACTTAGTAGGGTGGGGGGGCGCTGCGATGAACCTTCGCCCCCCCCCCCCCTAATGGGGAACCCTGCGCACGCCTATGGCTATGCTCCCCTGCGAGTGCGAATTTAAGCTCTTGCGGTATGGCAGAACGTATTGTCACGAGGGGTGGCTTGGCACCTATTGTGATCTTCTACGGACAACTGAGAGTGTGCAGCGTACAGAATGTGAATATTACACTTCGACGATTTTGAGGCCTTCCGAACGTCTGCAAATTATAGGAAACAGGTAACAGACGCTACAATGCACAGTGCACGTCTGTGTAGCGATGAAGCCAACTAATTGGTATTCTGGTTGAATAACGTCACTGGCGCCTAAGCCCAGCGCAGTTCTCATAGAGTGCGCGAAAGCTTATAAAGTGAGCAAAATGTGTGTTCCTTGAAAGAATCTCTTCATGCAAGTGCTCTGTTTTTATCTATACGTAATGCGGCCTTCAATCATTCGCTTTTGAGACAAATAGCTTTCTGTAAGCGCTTCTCACGAAAGAGTGTCTCCAGTGCAGAGCTCTCCAGAAGTAGAAAAAAAGAGCCGCTGCTGCGTGTTAATGTTGAGAATATCTACTTTGTGATCTTAGTCACCGTCCTATCTACCCTTACCAAACTCGTCAAATTAGAGCACTTCTGCGGCTGCGACGCTATACAGCTAGCTCACGGCGAGGCACGCCGCATTGTTTGCCCACCACAGCGTGCGCTCGAAACGAGAACGCAGCTAAGCGACAGAAAAGAAAGAAAAGGAAAGGAGGAACGGAAAGAAGGCAACCCGAAGAGATCGTGGAGAGGTGCCAGAACAGAACCCGAGCAATGGGCGCCGCGCGCCGTTGCTTCTGCGGCTTTTTCTATGGCAGCAGTGTTCTGATATGACGGCGCTCTTTCACATCGCGCAACGGCGGCCCCCTTTCTTGCCCCAACCCTGCCCATTGGTCTGCCCCGTCTCGCCTGCCGCCGCCGCCTCTGCCCGTGCAATGCAAACAAAGGCCGACGGAGCTGCGCAAGATGTGTGTATACGCGTATGTATACGCACACACAGACGCAATAAGCTATACGAAGACAGTGCACCACCGACGATGCGCGGGTGCTGCAACACCGTCGCCAGAGCATCGCTGGGCCTCGCGAACGCAGTCGTCGTCACGGTTGGCCGCGCACACTCCCGTTTGGCTCGGAGAAAAAGAATCTAAGGAGGGGGGGTGACCACCGCCGACGCCAGTGTTCCGCTCGGCTGGCGCTGCTGCTGGCCAGCGAAGAACGCGCGCCCGTCTCGACGACGTTGAGCCTTTCGCGCCGTCTCTCTCGCTCAAGGCAATGGTCGTCGCCGGCCGTATGCCGGGCTCGGTGCACCCTCCCGGCTCACACGTACTGCACTACATTGGGCCCCCCGCTTCCTCGCACCGCCGTGGCAACCGTGATGAAACGGCGACGGACGTATCAAAACGAGGATCGTTGAACCTGCCGCCAAGCTGTTGCGAGTGTAGAAGTGGAAAAGATAGCGCACCTGTAACCCTCCCCCCCCCCCCCCGTTTCCCTCATATAGCACTCTCCCTCACCTAACTCACTTGTGTGTCAGCCGCGGCGTGGTGCACAAAATCGGCGTTCAATCCTCTCCGCAAGCTCGCCTGACCAGAGACTGTGCGGGTGGGCTATGGTATATACACTGCCTCTTGCGGAGAGCTGTCGGTAGGTGATATATATATATATATATATATATATATATATATATATATATATATATATATATATATATATATATATATATATATATATATATATATATATATATATATATATATATATACGCGCGGCAATGAAAAAAAAAGTCAAATTTATTTGTTTGAGAGGTCATGGAACTTGCTCTAGAGCAAATGCACGCACGTAGTTTTGTGACGTGAGTAGGTCAGACTTTTCGTATGGGTTTGGCGCAGACGAACCGCTTTCACACGTATCTGAATTGTGGCATATAGGCTGTATATATGAAAGTGTTCCCTTCGCTCGAATTATTCCTCTTGTAGCAGAGCATAAATACAACCCGGTACCCGGGAAGGAATGACCTAATATGCGCTGGCGTCGCGGCATTTGTAAACACTCCAACGAATCACGCAGCTCACTCCATTACTGCAGGCGTCATCATCACTTATGAGAGATATACAGATTTGCTTGCAAATTACAGATCTTATTAGTCCGCTGTTCTTTTACTGCGTTGTTAGTTGTAGCAGATTTGTTGTATGGACAAACGATAGAAAAGTCTCTCTGTTGTGCACCACCCGCATAAAAACTGAAAGGTGGAGAGGCGGGATCCGATATGATCTGATCTGCCCTTTTCACATTACGTCTCGGAGCCACGCTCTTGCAAATATCATTTTCACACTGCCGCCACTCACGGCACCACAATGTGTCCTTTGATTATCAGGTAAGAACACGCCTTTCTTTCGGGACCAGCAGTATATAACACGAGAGCGATGCCATTGGGAATGGGCATCGCAGAGGTCATACCGCTCTTATATTGCATCACGGCGCGTCGTTTGCGAGGTGGATTGCATTATGTGCCGCGTCTGCGTACAAGACGAGAAAGACGCCGGGAAGACGCCGTGGGCATGTGGACGCGGAAGCGTGCCGCCGTTCGCTTGCGAGTATCGTGCGGTGCCGAGTACCCTGTCCCATGTTCCAGCAACGCCGGACATGTCACCGCTGCGTCGTACAAGGGAAGTCCAGCGCTCTCGGCGACTCTGGTTACATTTCGTCTATATTTAGCGACACCGTCACAAGGAAATACAAAGTTGTGCGAGGAGTATACGCGCGCAGTACGGACGGTCACATCAACATAGCAAACAAAGCAAAACAAAACGCGGAGTAGCGCACACGCTGTCACAGACATTGTAACGTGACGTTCCGCACATTCGCACGCGTTCAGAAAAAGTGTGTATACGGGCCGTTTCTCACGAGCATCTGGGACGACGCCTTTAGCCAAGGCTTTGACAAGCACCTTCCTGGAAAGGCTCGCTGTAAAGGACTGTTGCAGCCTTATACCGCGGTGTCACCATTCTTGAAAGTATGATATGCTGGCGCAGCAAAATGAAATGTCAGTGACAGAGATGCATCCTGAGGGTTCTCTTAAAGGGCCCCTCACCAGGTTTGACAATTTTGAGCTGACGAGCGCAATCCATGCACTAGGCGTTCACCATTACGTCTGCCAAAATTTGCAACGCTACGCGCCGCGTAAATGGGTCAAATTTCAAGCTGAACGCTGCTTGCCCTCCTTCTCGCGTCCACGCGCCCAGAGAATGAGGGGATGACGTGCATGAGAGAATGGCCCTACGTAGATAGTAGTGCTGTGACGTCGCTCCTCTACGTAGACGAGTGTGCTCTGACGTCGCCAACAGTAGCACGTGACACTGCGATAATTATTTAACACGACGCGTAGTTTTTGTAATTTGTTGCTTGAGTGGATGAATAAAACTTGAGAGCAATAATAAAACACACAAACGGAATGTGTGCGTTTTCTTTTTTTAATTTTTACTGCGAATCGCAGCGAGATTCGAGACTAATCTACCTCCGTTTCGCACGCGTTCGTGTTCTCGCGCTTTGCGCATCGTGCAGACGCCACCCTTTACAACGAAACTAATTTTCTACTGCGTTCCAGCGCTCATTAGGCTCATTTATCCTCCCGTGTCTAAATAGATGTTCATGCGGCACACCGCTAGTCTCGCGTCCGCACAAATGTTGCAGCTTTCGTGCTCAGTAATAGGTTGAAAGCCAAGTGATCGGCGAGGGCGCATTCGGCATAACTTGCAGAGATGAAGCACAAAGAACGCCGCCACAACACCGCTCGCGTCTCGGGGGCTCGGGCTGGTTCGGGCGCGTCATGCGCTCGTGACATTCTGTGCGCATGACGTATTCATGCGTATGCGTTATGTGATCCTTCCGCTCGCGTGCCGAAGAGGGCAGGGAAGGGATTTGGCTTGCGAAGGCTACGCGGGGCGAGCGGCGAGGGTTTGCAGCTCGCCTCCTCGCATCATGGTTTAGCGCCGCTACCAATTATTGTTTTTCTCAGCTTCTAACCGACCGATTAGAAAAATTCTTGTGGCATAATGCTCTTTATTGGGCTCGCAACAACTTGCAATGTGTAACTAAAATTCGTTAGGTCACCTGGTGAGGGGCCCTTTAAGGCACGCAGAGGTTGCACCTATTCGACACAGTCAATAACACGGTGCCAGGGCAGTCTACATCTCTGATCGACATTTTAAACAATGAAAACCCGACAATTAAAGAGAAAACAGCAAGTTTCCCCTTAAAGGGGTCATGAAGCACCCCTTGGGCTTGTTGAAAAAACACATCCTGCGGAAAGCTGACACGGCTATGAACTGCTCAGCCAAATATTGCAGTCGTGCGCGCCGCGTAATGGCCACAAGCGGAGCGCGAAGTTGCCGTTTCCCCAGGCACCCTCTTTTCAAACAGAGGCCGGTTCTCACTCTCGGCGGTGGGCGGGGCGTCTGTCCGTTTACGTCGCGGATCTGTCCGTTTACGTCGCAAGAGACATAGCATGCTTATTGGCCGATAGCCGACGTAAATCGAGAGCGGCGTTCGGATCAGATGCGCTTCTTGCCGCGGGGTGCCGCCACTTGCCGGCGCCGCACTCCTCAGTACACGGTAACCGCACTCGCGCAAGCGAATCACAGCGGGAGAGCGATCGCGTTTCATGACGCGCGCTGACGTAACTTCTTTCCCCCATGCCATCCCTCCCTGTCTAGCTTCTAGTGCGCTCGTCGGCACGAGAAAAGAGAGAAAGCGCTGGGAGCGTGCGCCAAACCCCCGTAACTCCGCTGATTCTTGACGGATTCGAGAAATTTTTGCGGCAATCGATTCGGGAGGCAGTACACTCCGATACTGAGGTCATTAGATCATTACTTGGAAAAGTGGTTCATGACCCCTTTAACTCGAATGCCGGATGAGCAAACCGAGTTCGTTCCATTTTTAGCCAGGCATGTGACAGATCAATGTGGGCCTACGTACTTAACACGCAGCGTGTTTCTCCGAACCGAAACGGTATAAACTAGGAGAAACGAGGCACAACTATATGTGGCCATCACTGTGGATCGCTTAATATAAACATGCGGCCTGTCAGCAAATTAAGAGTTATATCGTCGTACACGGGGTCCATGTCAACATTCTCTCTCTCTCTCGTTCTTGCCCCTTTTTTTCTTTTCCCATCCTGTGGGGTTCCCCTCGGCCATTAGAAAGAGCGCGTCCAAACACAACGCGTTAATTCTGCTGATAACGTCGCGGTGCGCTAGACACAAATTTTCATTCTGTGGGCACTGGAGCGCAAGAAGCACTAGACGCCCTTGTTTTCGAGGCTAATAACGGGCCCGAGGAGAGGGCCTCGTTTCATTCATGCTGCTTGGCACCCTGACACGTGCCTAATTAAACGGCAACAATGGCGAGCTTTATATAAGTAAGCCCCACGATGGGAACGCTTTGTTCTTCTTTTCCTCCGTCCACCCGCCTTTGCGTAAATCGTCCGCCTCCGTTTCTCACTATCGGACACGTGTTATCTTCGATCAAGAGCCACTCGTGTCGCTGACACCTTCTTTCGTCTTTTTTTAATAAATTGTATGAGGAAGCCCAAGCGGCCGCGACCTCCGTGTGGATGAGGTCGCGAGAAGGGGATGCCTGGAAGCGAGCCGCGGTAGGCGTAACAAGTAAGTATGAAGGTAGAAAGGAAGGAATATGTCACTTTTGCTTTATAACGGTTAAGGCAATTTATTCTTCTGCAAGACCTGTCGTAACCTTAGCCGAACTTTGGCAGATGTTGATTTTCTTTATTTTTTTTTTTTTTTTGCCTGAACGGTGTCGTCTTGAAGAAAGTATGTACGCAGCAACGGATACCACCCGTGCTGTTTTGTAAGGTATAGGAACCAAGGCTACCGACTAAAACTTTTTTGACAGCTCTTAGCTCACAGGCACAACGGCGTTAACAAGTAAAAGTATCGTATAGCACTCGGCAGGCGTATAGTCGCTCACATCGCCCGCCTTCCATGGAGCAGCAGCCAACGCCAGCTCTTTAGGCCTCCTCCCCGCCCCTTTGCATCCCGTAAACGTCTATCACACGGAAACTTTTGTTACGCGAAGCAGCGAATGATACCAAATGAACACACACAAAAAATTAGCCTCCAAACTACAATGTTCCCACTTGCAATTTGTCCAGATGGCAATAAAACGCGCAGAGTTGTTATCGAGACTTCCCTATATTCCGAGCACTGTCGCGTTGACGTATGAACGAATGAACGACGTAAGTTGGCAGACAGCCAGTGTGTAAACGCACGTGTTCATGCGAACACAGTTGAAGATGTCGTATACACAAACGCCATGCGAACAAAAAAAGAAAAAAAAAAGAACTACGACTAATAATAATGCTAACGACAGACAATGACGCTGAGAACAATTTCAAACCACTGCTTTCAAAGCAGCGACGAGCACGTGCGTACAACGCGTCGTTTGAGTTTGAACAACCGTAACACAATTTCGTGGCTGCGTCTGTATCAGGAACGCGTACATACAACCGTACTTTACGTAAATTACATCCCACGTTGTAAGTTCCGTCCTCGTCGGGTGTAAATATGCATATCGTTCGCGCATCATTCACAGCCACCCTGAAATCTCGTAGAGGATTGCGCCTTTTAATCTAGCAATTCAGAATCAAAAATGAAAGGATGGGGAGAGATCACAAAGCCGCGCGGTGACTGTGCGCGGACCGAGCAGTCACGAACGCCGGATCGAATCCCTGACAAAGAAAAGCTCGTACCAATGGGATTGCCGCATAGGGCTACGCCTGCGTCTGTTTTATTCTTTCTTCGTTAATTTCTTTATTTCTTTACCGCGTGCGCGTACCGTTTGCAGTTAAGCACTTGGACGTGTACATCGCTGTTGAGCGCATACGCACCTGACGACCGACTCTCTTGTCCATCGCCACGGCACTGTGCCAGCTCTCCATCGTCGCCTTAAATAATCGCTTTTCGATACTAGCGGCGACGATTCAATTACGACCGTCAATTCAATAATAATAATATCTGGGGTTTAACGTCCCAAAACCACGATATGATTATGAGAGACGCCGTAGTGGAGGACTCCGGAAACTTCGACCACCTGGGGTTCTTTTACGTGCACCTAAATCTAAGTACACGGGCCTCAAACATTTTCGCCTCCATCGAAAATGCACCCGCCGCGGCGGGGATTCGATCCCGCGACCTTCGGATGAGCAGTCGAGCGCCATAACCACTAGACCACCGTGGCGGGGCACGACCGTCAATTCAATAGCCGCTCTTGTTTTGCTTTTAAGGAGAAGAACGGGGAGGTTCTCAGCCTTGCCTGCTCCTTGACTTTGTGCGCTTGGGTCCCTCGCAGTATCGTAAACGGACGCGGAGCAAGCAGCTTACGGCCGCCTCTGCATACGAGTCGCCACCGCAATCGGCCCTTTGCTGCTCCTTCGTGGGGATAGCATCTGTTCGGAACTCGCAGAACTGGGTTTAAGAATAGCGGCAAAAGCAACACGCGTAGGGAAAAGCGGTGCATGATCGCTAGGCTCACGCAGTACCTTTAAAGAAAACTGTCACTGCACGCGCATGCGCGCGCGAGAAATACAAGCAAAAGGTCGAAGAGAAGCTAGAAAGCGCGATCGCTTTTGCCCAGTTTGCATACACGCGCCCGCCGGAGCTGCAGCTTTTCCCGTTGCCCGGTCCGTTCTCCGTTACCCTTCGGCGAGCTCTGTCGCCACGCTTCGCCAGATCCCGCGAGTGTTCAAAAGAATGCGATGGCACCGCCTGGGCCACGTTTCTTCCGCTATTTTCCGGCAGCGACAGTTTCAGGCTCGCATCGATGTGTATTTTTTTGTGTTATGTTCTGTTTTCTTATTTTGTTCGTGCACGCGCACGTGGACTGCTTCGCTTGCACAATGAGCGGGCGAAAACGGACAAACTGTGAAGAAGAAAAGGAAAACTGTAGGCACAAAGTTAGAGTGAGGAAAAGGTAGACGGTAGAAACAAAACAAAGAAGTGTGTGTGTGGGGGGGGGGGGGGGGACGCAGAGATGACACAATTGAGCAAAATTGAGCCGAGCCCTGGGGTTCACGGTGATTCGGGTTTCAGGCGGTGTGCAAATGCCGGTGGCTGGTTTCCGCAGATGCGCCGAACGCAGATGCGACAAAACCGCAGCGACAGCTGTAGGGGTTTTGAAAGATAACGTTGCCTCGTCGATTCAGCGAGAAATGTTTTTTCTCATGATTGAAATGCGATGGCAGATGACGGTTGTTATTTCCCCAAAACCAAAAAGGAAAAAGAAGGAAGAAAAAAACACGTAAACATTAATTCGCACACGTTATGAGGTACTGTCGCATCTGTTGTTGGGTCAGACGATTGAACCTTTGTGTGCACACGTGGTGCGTGCATGTGTGTGCGATTATCGCGTGTGTGTGAACCGCCTGTGCGCTCTTTCGTATGTCGGAGCCGTTACACTCTCGACTCAACGCTGGCCGTTTATTACGAAGCAGACACGTGCTTTCAAAACATCCCGCGGCAACATCTTTTATGGGTGTCGACGAGAGAGAGAGAGATAGCTAAAGAATACTAAAAAAGAACGAAATGAAAATGAGAGCACGTTTCTGTTATGACGTAATTACTGTCTAAATGGTCGTAGTAATTCTGTACCATTGACTGGCCTGCAAAAATGAAAGTCTAGTTTTCATTGCTCTGCCTTTGTATTAAAGAATCATACGAATATGTGGCTTTATTTATGGGACATTGCAGTACGTCACATCACAAGGAAGTATCCTTATGTCCACATAAAGGCGGCTTATAGCGTGCATACATTGATGATAAACTATTCGTGGCGCATCATTCTTTAGTACACAATGATTTATCAGAGTAATCATGTGCATGAAGGAGCAGAACATACCTCGGTATTGCTAATTGTATTATCGGTAGTGCTCGTCCGTGTTAGTATGCCTGCATTTACATAACGAGTTACGTATGCCAACATGCTGCAACATCAAGTCTTTCTAATGATATCAGAGCAATTTAGCATAGCGTTACCGTTATCCGCTGCCTCGATTGGCATGCACGGTGTTTACTGGGTTTTCGGTACTCGCCGCTATAACTCCCGACAAAGTTTAACGGGACCGCTTTCATCGATCTACCGTCATTGCGTAACAATGCGCCAGCGTCAAGGCGGCCCTCTTTGAACCTAGTTTGCATCACACTGACTGGATTAACTTATGCGCGTAAGTGAGGTGGGTCCCAATTAAGAGTGCGCGCCGAAATTCCCCAGATCAACGCTCCCCTTTAAGGAGTGAATATGCTGAGCTTTATTGCGCACCCTGTGTGCAAGGCCGTGCAAGGCCGTCTTCGTGCGGCACAGTCACTGTACCAGTGAAGCAGTGCCTGTTTTTAAGAAGCGAAACAACTTCTCCTGTCCTACAAAACCCTTTGTGGATGTTTTCAAATGCACTACTATATACATAAAGACTAAAACCGCGTATTTTGCGTTAGGAAGCGAAACTATAGCATGACCTTCATTTGCGTCACTTCACTTACAGTTTCACCTGTTTTCAAACTCGTATCGCACGCTTACGGTGAATACAGAACCCATGAGGGCTCTTGTATTTGGTAGAAGTTGCAAGCTGCGTTTTATTTTTATGATCTCTTACTCAGTTGGTTTTGGATTGTCGTTTTTACGGCGGTGACACTAATTGAAGTCATTGGACGAGTCTTGTCTGCTGCATCTATTTATTAAAGACATCATGAACCATGTCGCTCTCTAATGCAGGGTCTAAAGAAAGCTGATCTAAATTGGTAGTACTAGCGACTCGTATTCGTATGATGCTGATCCAACTACTGGGACTGCTACATACACAGCGTCGCCTGGCGGCAGGTATAAACCTTTGAGTGAGCAGAAGTCCTCTGCAAGTCAGCGCCGCCGACTGGATGTATCGAAATGAAGTTTATCCACCCCTAATTATCGACATGTCGAAACTGCAAGCGAGCTGCGGCACGTGGTTAAGGGCACGTAATGCAGTGCTTTTTTTTTCTCCAAACCGAGGCTCTCATTGACGCAGCCGCCGTCTAATTGGCGCCACTCAGCTTTCTAGACTCCAATTAGAACGACTGCTTTGGACCACGGCAAGGCTGCGTGCACGTGTTTTTATTTTATGAACGCACAAAAAACGGACAGAGTTTAAGCAATCAGCTTAAATCAGCCATAACTTTTATCAGTGTCTGAATACGAGCACATGGACAGCACTTGCGTGAAATTGGGGTCATCATCCCATACTTGAAAGGAAGCCCCGATTACTGGTACGAAGCGAAGGGCGGATTTCGCACGATTTCCACCGCACGGTCAGTGACTTTCCGGTGGGTTTAATATAGTGCATGTAAGTACGTTTGGAAGCATGACTGGGGCAGCGCATTTGTACTGAACAACAACGAGTATGTTGTTACGTCCGCAAATAGTTTAGAGTTAAACCCCATATTCGTAAGAAATGCCACGTGACGTGCAACAGAAATGTTATACATGGACGTGAATACACGTGACGCAAACATGCAAGCTTCGCACGGCGGGCAACTATGGATCTCTGATTTGCGGAAAACTTTTTTTTTTTTGTCATCGTCAGGATTCGCATCCCGTCAAGTCAGAAACTAAGCGTTCGCGCGCGAGCCGCCCGTCGAAAACTGGTTCGCGGAGAAGCTTTCGACATAAGCAGGCGCTGCGCGCTCGGGGGAAAAAAATAATTAAAATAACAATAAAACAGCAACGGTCTCGACGCTACGCGACGTTTTTCTGGAAAAGAAGAGAGATGACACGACGCCTGTCATCTCCCGGCGACACAAAAGAGGCCGCGCAGTTCTGCCTCGTCTCGCTTCGGACCGTCTTGCTTGCTTCTTTGGTTTCTCCCTTTTAAGCCTCGAAAGTATATACTGCTTATATAGCTTTTAAGTAGTGCCACGCTGGGACGTGTTTCTTGTTTTTTTTTTTCCTGCACACGCCACTCTGGTCCGCTGTCTTCTTCGTTTTCCCGTCTCACACGAGAAGCAACAACACGCGCTTGCACGCGCCCGTGACAAGTATACGGGAAGAAAGCGAAAATGCCAGGCAGGAAGAGACAGAGAGGGCGCAAAAAAAAAAAAGCAGTCTGAAACAATACAGCGCGGGATGGGAAGGAGGAAGAAGAGAGAGAGAGAGAGTAAAAAAAAAAGCGCGTTCTGCGAGAGCCGAACTCTGTGTCCTGTTCCTTATTTACATAGGCGCGTACGAGAAAAGGCAGGTCGAATACGCCTCCTTCCTTCCGCCTTCCTTCACTTGCAGCCGCGTAGTCCTCGCTGCGGCTTACAAAACACGAGAAAATCGCCTTTCACTCGCTGGTCTCGCGGGTGCCTTATCTGTTTTTGGCATATTGGGGCACGGGGAGGGGGCAGCGGGAATATGCTATGAACTGGCGCAGGCTAAAGCGCGCGGGACCTGCTGCGAGTGTACGAAACCTTTTATTTTTGTTTGTTTTTCTTGTTCACTTCCATTCTCTGACAGCGCCTTGTCTATGCTGACCTCTCTAGCTCTTTGTTTCTCCTGATATATATATTTTTTGCGCTTTTATTCCTTCGAGAGAAGACCCTTGTTTCCAGCGTGCAAGCACACCGCTGTGCTCAAGTCGAAGCTCTTTAAGGGGGCGCCTAACTACATATGCCAGCAGCAAAGCGGCTCGCATACGCCCAACGCGCGGGCCCCCAGAAAAAAAAAAGACAAATTGCGCGACGGAAGAAGTAATGAACGGCGCCATAAGTGGGCCTCGCTATATACAGGATAGGAAACTTTGAGCGCTTTATTAATTTGACGGACAAGGAGGAGAAGGTTCTCTCCCGTTTGTCTACCACGGCTCTTGTCTTTTTGTTTTTTCTCTCGCGCCTTTGGCCGCTCTACCGAATTCTCGCGTTAAGGCTTCACGCACCCGAAGTGACGCCGTCGACTTAGCCTTACACCTGCGCGCGACCTGAGAAAAGAGATAAGAGCCCCCCGCGTTAGGAAACCGGCTAGAGTATATACGCGATCCAGGAAGCCTGGGGCCGTAAGAGGAGAACGGTATACGGGCCCGAATCAGACAAAAAAAAACTCAGTTTTGCTCTTTGGAGTGATCATAGATGAGTTTCTGTCTAGAAGCTAACGGCGCCGTGTTGTTCCTGTTCTTTTTTTTTTTTTTTGACCTGAGTTTTACGACTATATAGCCGCAAGGTAATCACCATTGTTCCGTCGACAGCCACGCAACAAAGTATTGCGAAACAAGAACTGTTTCGTGGCCACATTGGTGCATAACAAGAAAAAAAGGCAAGAAAAGAAGAGTGATGCTCGCATGCTGTACCGTTAAACGACTTTTCGAGCCTTTTTTGTTTGTTTGTTTTCTTATTTTTCTTTTAAGCACTATATATCGAACACTTGGCTGGGAATATCGCGGACCACCGAATTCCTCTACACCTCCTAGGGGTCCCTCGAACGGCCTGCAGAAAAGCGGAATATAGTTTCATCAGCTGCACATCAATGAAGGTAGCTAGTCGATTGCGTAAATAGAAAACTGTGGCAAAAAAAGTTTTTTGCATCACCACAAAAGAAAAGAGGCTTGTGGGACCAGCACGCTTCGTTTGAACTATTGGAAATCATTCTTCGGGAAAGGGTGCCACGGACCGTGCCGCTCGCCCTGAAGGCCACGAACGTCAGCACCACCGGTCAGCAACAGCAGCAGCGGCAATATGGCTGCCGCCGCAAACCAGTGGCAGAAAAGTTTAGGAGAGATGAAACAGGAGGGAAAGAATAAAAACAAAGGCGCGCAATAGGAATGAAGCGCCACAAAAAATAAAAACAACGCAGTCTTTGCTAAAAGAAAAAAAGAAGGCCAGTGTTGCGCTGGAATTCTGCAGTGGCACGGGTGCAGCGGGAACGGCCGGTGGACGGCAAGAAAACCGTGCTCCTCCCCTGGTGCCGCTGCCTCCGCCGCTGCGCACGGCTGCTGTGCAACGGAGCGATTCCAGAGCGGCGGTGCGGCTGCAGGGCCAGACGCCGATCTCTCCGACGTTTTCGCTCAAACTGTTGTTGCCGCGCCAATAAATATCGCTCTCGAGCGCGCGCCTTGGCTCATGCTGGAGCGTGGAATGAAGCGGCGCGGGCTGACAAAGAGAAAACAGCAAACGAAGAAAACGCAGGCACGCGGCAAGGTTCTTGCGCGTATAGAAAGGCGCGCTGTAAAAAAGGGGCGCGCGCTTTTTTGTGCGCCACTGAGATGCAAGGCAATGCCGCGAACGTGAGCGCACCGGAACGCAACTGGGCAAGGCTCGATTGCACGGCGCGAGGCAGGCGGTTCGCGCGAGAATTCACGACCTGAGGCGGACCACGAAGCTTGTCGCGACGTCAGGATCACTACACGACACAGCGTGTGTCGATAACGCCTACCACGTACAGTTACCACTCGCCTGCACTGCCAACTCAGCAAAGCGGTTTTCCGACTGCGCGAATTTCTTTGGGGGCAAGCAAGTTCACGAAAGTCTTTAGAGGCGGATCAAAATGTGCGTATGCTTTGCAATCACCTTACGAGACTAGCCATGTCCACATTCACTCGTGCGGTGCAGTGTCGTGCGGTGTAGTGTCGTGGGTTGCGTATACTGCACGAGCGGAGATCACGTGTAGCGGGAAATCGCGAAGTTTTGACGGGCGCCACGCCAAGCACGGACTTTGTACTCGTACCTTCTGAAGGAATTGGGGGCGTGGAGCAATACAGCGCTTGTACGGAGGAAACCAAAGGCGAGAAAGCAACCGCTCTCGCTTTCGAACTCGGTGTGGTTTAGGAGCCCTTTAAAGAAGTCAGGCGCTCTAAAGTATACCGTCGCTACGGCGTGTCTCGCAATAACATTGTGGTTTTAGCATGTACAACATCAGAATGTAATTTATTTGTTCCTCATCCTTCTGATGGCGGTAGCTCTTTTAGCGTATATACTTTCCATGTGAATAGCTTGCGTATAGTGCGTAGACAGATCGCAGGGCCGTCATGCGAACGAGATCGAGCAGATCACGGCAAAAAATGTCACACTGCATGTTTCGTCGTAAACTCGGTGACTGGGGCATACATAAGTGAGTAACAAACAAACAGCAAGGCAGAAAGAGAGAGAGAGAGTGGAAGAGAGGAAAAGGTACATGCCGTTCATGAAATCCCTGCAAGTAAAAAAAGGGAGGGTGAAATCAATCGGCAAGTGCACCGAATATAACTTTACGTGCACAGGCTGATAAATCGAGCCGGTAATATAACGTCTTTTTATGCGGGACTCGTCGAAAGTGGGAGGACGTGCGAAACTGCATATTGGCGCATGCGCAGCGTGTATCAAAGCCGTAAAATGGGGAATCCTTGTGTGGCTGCGCGAAATTTTCCTCGTCCTGCAGCATGCAGCTTTTCCTTCGCCTGCATTTATTCTGGATAGTATCGACAACCGCGTTACCCCATGTGTTTCGCACGCACGGCACGTCACTCCTCAGAGCTTTCGGCATAGCTGCGAAGTGACTGCTTGTCGTACTGAATGATCTTACCCACGCCTCAGGGGATAAGAAAAATTGTTCCTTTTGGAACTGTTTGGCAGGCATGCTTTGTTGGTATTCCAACTATACATTGACAATGCGCGCTTACGTTCAACTAGCCGTGCCATATGCGCCAATACTTGTATCGAGGTCGCACGTGAAAGACATAATAAAAGAAAAATTCGATTCCTCAGAAGCGCTTTCGTTTTGTGTGTCTTTTCTTTCGTGAAATCTTCCAGATATTCTTGTTTATTCAAATCTATGCATAATCGCCAGACATGCACTCTAAGCCGCAAAGGACGAAAAGGGGTTTGTGGTTCGTCCTTTTGGGGGGTAACTGCACTGCCACAACCATTACTCCCTAAAGGATGAACGATTCGTCCTTTAGGGAGTAACTGTCAGGGGACGAACTGTTAGTCCTCAGTTGTTTTGAGGGGCGAAATGTCGGGGTGTAAAAGCTACCCCTTTTATGGTGTAACTGATTTATTCCTCTTTTTGCATGGTAGCTGCGGAGGGACGAACTGTTACCCCTGATGGGAGTAACAGTTGCTCCTTCTCGATAAAAAAAAATCAATTTATTACAGTTTCTGGTTGAATTACCGAGAATTTGAAGGTTGATACATGCATTTGACGACATATACAATTAATACACAGAAATAAATTCAGAAGTAAACTACAGAAAATTCACAACAAACACACAGGATTCTAACTCGTCACCATTGAATCAGCAGTCGCGTACGCTAACCACTATACCACACGCCAGTACGTAGCGGAGTGAATATTACTGGGGCTATATATGTACAGGTACCGTGTGGAAGCTGCACGTTCTGCCATGTTAGTCAAAGTAGCAAGATTCCTTGTATTAGACTTCAGCCTTCAGTGTTTCGCAAGCAACCATTCGGTGATGACGTTCATGAAAATGTAAAATGCGTTCGACTGGTTTTTCTGCGCGCGTGTATCGAGCGAATTTGGGCGCGTGATGAATGTATGTATATATAAACGTTCTCAAATATGCTCCCGTCGCTGTGCCAAGCTTGCTGGCTTCTCGCTGTAGATAACACGGTTGGTTATATTGTTCAGCGAAAATGTCTGTTTAATGACAAAAAAAAAACGAAAACGTCTAAAGATACAACCAAGTTTATTCAACGACTCGCGTCAATTCTGCAGCATCGTGCGTACACATAAATTGAACAACTTTGTTGAATACAGAAGATAGGATGGCCCTGCATTATAGGCGAGACAATGAAAAGTGCAATGTTTTATCCGAATGGATGCTGTCCAGCCGACGTCAGGAAGTGCAACAGCACCATCGACAGCTGCTGAGAGCGTGTTCGTAGCTGCACGATGTTGAAGACGTTTCTCAGGAGGCGCAACGCTCCCATTCATCGATTTCCTGAAAGAGTATAATTGCAGAAGCATTAATATTTCCGGCAGAACTGTTCGTGCACTTGCAGTCACGTCACAAGGCGTCTGTTAGAAACGCTGTAAGCGTAAAAATTAGACGAAAACTGCTCCTTCACAGAACCTGTCATAGTGCAATGGAACAGTTTAGAATGTGTTAGCAAGTTCAAAAAACACGTCCTCGAGTTTAACGTTTCACGCTTTCACAGCGACACGCTAGTGGGCCCACTTATTTATCAATAAAGCTTGCCCTTCATTTGAGAGATAGAAAAATTTAATGATTCCTAGCATCGCTACAAACGAGCGAAATCGCCGATGTCGTCGCCGACTGCCTGTGTTAGCGGTGCTAAGCCTTTAGCTAGACATACTATTTTAACAGCCAATCTTCCCAAATGACTTGTTTACCTTGCAATAGAAAATATTGTGCGGAGTTTACGTGAATCTTCTTTTAAAAAGTCGCGAAAAGTTCTGATAAACAACGTTTATTTGGGCAGCACTGAAAACAAAACTATTTTTGAACAGCTGTACTTGCTACAGCTAACGTTAAGCCTTCACCGAGGTTACGATGGCCCAACCATCATGCTTGTAATTCTATAGCAGGCGGGGCAGCACTCGCAACGCTGTATAGCGCGAGCTCATCAATCATGCGTGTTTTGTTCGCGCAGAACGCGAATGTTAAAGAAGCGGTGACCGTTACATATGAACTGCACACAGGTAAAATCACGCGGAGTGATGGCAGCCTTGTTTACACTCACCTCTCAGGCGATGCCCCAGTCGGCGCGTAGCATTTCGATAGCGTAGCACTTCATTCCAGTAGCAGATCACGTTTACCACAGCGCTAAGATGATTCAGTGCACCACAAGTGACAGTAATCGCAGCCACGAAACGAGAACACATCCACAACACACCGCAAAGCCGCCGAGTCCTAGCTTGCCGCGCATACGACGAGAACACTACGCCGCGCATTGATACAGCTTGGGCGCGAGCACATTTTTTTGTGTGTGGGAGCTTTTTCACATTTGTTTATTATTATGCCATATGAACGATATTACTTTACTTCTGCCGCAGTTGCCGTAGTTGAAAAGACCGTTTACACCTAAATAAACTGTTAACAGTTGATTTCTTTAGCGGACTCTTTGAATACGCGCATGCTGACCATTCGTTCAAGGCCGCCACTGCTCCGGAAAGTTCCATGGGAGTAAACGTTGCTCCCTGTGGTCTAACAGTTCCTCCCTCGCTTTGCACACAGCACCCTCGTCTTGCAGTTAATCCCTCCGGGGAGTAACTACCTGTTGCGGGGACGAAATGCAGCACTTACTCCCATTTCGCACCTTTGCGGCTTAGAGTGTGGTTCAACACCGGACAGCATTAGTAGTCGGTCGATAGATATAGCCATCTGTAATACAGTGATAAATGCACCGGTCACCGGCTTTGTTTCCTATGGAATTACGCGAAGAAGCAACAAACGTTGCTTTAACATTATCACTGCAACAAATACACGCCATCAAGCACATCACTCTTAACAAACTGAACTTAACAATCCAAAAACCGCTTCCTTTGATCCTGTCTTCTATTTTAAATCGAGCGAGAGAAGAGTTTTCCGTAGCTCATCTTCCACCCGCTTCCACAATCGGACTTTTTTCCTTGTCTGTTCGAGGTAAATGAACCGTATAACCAACTATAGTGCCCCTCCACTAAACTGACGCTTCCGCATCCGCCAAGAGGGTTTTAACACCCTGTGCCCCGTGATGTCGCTCAGGAAGTCTCGCGCACGGGATGTCCAAACGCGAAGCCCGCGCCTCCTTGCTGCCGTGGCTAATCAGGGCCGGCTCAGAGGCGGGACGGCCATTACGTTGAAGGAGCACGTTGCTGTAATCTCGTGTACAGCGAACGTCCGTCCTCCGACGATATAGCCTTCCTCCCGAGTGGCTTATTTGCAACCCATAGGTGTATGCGCGATCGGACAGAGTTCTCCGGTCTGGGTGACATAGTAAACAAGGAGACAGGAAAGTGCTCTGCGCATACGGCGCAACCTCGGCCATGTAATCCCAAAGGCACACGGTAGTCCAACCCCCGAACTCAGGCACGCAACACACATACGCAAGCACACACCCGCGCACACACAAACACAGAGCATTAGATAGAGAGAAATAGAGGGATGGGAGTAATCAAGCAAAGTGGCAAAGCTTCGGCGACCTGGACGAGAAGCCTAAGAAGGATTACCGCTTGCTTCATGTAGAGCAACTAATTTTCTCAGCACTGGCGAAGCGCGAAAGGCGTACGTGACTTTCGCATGGCGGCCGCGACTAAGCACTTCTGTCGGGTGCACGCGGAAATAGTGTGAGTGCGGGGCGACTAGGATGATCAGGATGGCAACTCGGCGCACACTGTTTGCCCCACTGCGGAGCCGCCTTCTGACGGACGGAGGTCTTGCCGACGGCGGCACAGTGGGCGGCGAGTTACCATGCTGCTATAACTCTATAGACGGGCATTTGTCGTGGTTCGGTCAGATCCTACTCTTCCTCGTCGAGAATGAGTCCGCGTGATATTCTTGCGGTAGTTGCATAGAGATGGAGTATAGCTGCCATGGCTATTCTGTGTCAATCGGACCCGCCGCGGTGGTGTAGTGGTTATGGTGCTCGACTGCTGACCCGGAAGTCGTGGGATCGAATCCCGGCCGCGGCGGCCGCATTTTCGATGGAGGCGAAAATGCTTGAGGCCCGTGTATTTAGATTTAGGTGCACGTTAAAGAACCCCCAGGTGGTCGAAATTTCCGGAGCCCTCCACTACGGCGTCCCTCATAATCATATCGTGGTTTTGGGACGCTTAAACCCCAACAATTGTAATTGTCTATATCAGTCGGTTTCGTCTCCGGAAGCCGGCGTGAACAGCTTTGGGACGCCACCGAATAAGATGAGAATTATTTCTTCCAATGAGTTTTTAACACGTACACTCTAGCGGCAAGCGTTGCAAAACCATATGTGTCGACGCCGGTGCTATTATATGCATTGGCCACATTTTTTTTTCGATGCCGTAGCAGACGGCGCTTCAGAAAAAAAAAAGGAAATAAAACAAACAAACCCGGTGATCACAAGGCGCGTAGTTTGGTTGCCGTTCTACGTTCTGGTCGTATGATTTCACACAAAGAAACAAGTGCGAATGCGGTATGTAGGCAAAACCGCTTCGGTATGCACCAACGGTAGCGCCACCTTACTGTTTGGGTATCGCGGACAAAGCACTAGCAGGAATGACTTAAGCAGGGGCGAACTATATATAACAAGATGTGGAGCATTTTTGTTGTTGTCGTCAACCGCTTGAATAAGCTGCGACACGTGACTTCATCTGCGGGACGTTTTTGTACTGCGGCAATGTCCGAAGATCCAGCTGCACCCACTAAGGCGTTCATTGCACTTCTGAGCTATACTTGACTTAATGAGGCTGTGAATTCGGGTGCAATCTACGCACCAATTAGAAGGTCATGTTAGGAAGCAACATGACTCGTCGCATGACTCCTCGCAGAAGAAAAAGTGGGTTATAGAATGGAGCTCCTTGCGCTTATATGAATGCCAATTCATTAGTTATTGTTTTTTTTTATTATTTTGTTGATAGAATAGGAAAGCATGAGTGCGAGAAAAAGTTAGAGCTATTAAGCGGAATAATGGGTGTTGCACGTGCGCTACACGAAAACAACGGCGCAGTCTGTAAGGCTTGTGTGACAGAAGGCGTGCTCCGTGTGGGTAAAATTCGCTCTTCCTGCAAGAGAGGGGCCAGACGCAAATAAGCGAACCAATGAAACCGGCGCGTAACAGGGCAAACGGTGCGGAAGAAAGGCGACGGAGGAAAGGGGGGCGCAAAGGGCAGCCAGCGGCGTTGTGCGCTGAGCGATGTAAACACACAGAGACGCGGTGGCGGAGATAAGCATCCTTCTCAGCGGGTCCGACAGCTGTACACCAGCCGGACGAATCCAAAAGTAATGCAGGCGACGGCTGGAAGGAGGCACCGCTGACAAGAGGGCAAGAACGAGAAGATCAACAAGAGGTGTGCTGGAATGAAGCACTGCAGACGAGAGAAAGCTCGGCAGAAAAAGGCAGCTATCGGGCGACGGGGCACGAATCCACGCGTTGCAAGCAACGGATATGATAATAGCAAGAAGATAGATAGAGTGAGAGAAGAAGAAAGGAGGAAATACCATCTTCCGGGGAACTTGAGCAAAGCGCGAGCGGCGACTCACCTCCCTATCTGCGAGAGAGTTTGAATTTTCCTGTGCCGTAATTGCATTTTACGTCGTCGCGCCTCTTTCGAGGGAGCAAGTGTAAATCAACACTCCCGCGTTTTTCTTTTTTTTTTTTTAATCGCCGTTTTACTTGGGGTTCCGAATGCCGTCGGTGCTTCCTTCTCTTATTTCGGCGCTTACTGCGTGCCCGCCTTATTCTCAACTTGCGGTGCGGACAAGGCTGCTTACGTGAAAATAATAAAACAAAAAATACCGGGGCTAACATGCGTGTCGCGCGTGCGCGCTCCGAGTGAGAGCGCGCGGCCGCCTGTATACGCAACCCGCGCACGAGCGCTGACAATGGTGGCGGCGTGTATAGCGTCCATATCTATCTTGCCCCCGGCGTGATCCCCCTCCCTCCGTCTGTGGCGCGCTCGTCTTTGCACCTGAGATTTAGGGCGCCAATCCCTCCTGTCACGAACGACGGGCTCGAAGGAATGTAAAACGGCCGCGATGGCGGTGGGGGCCTCGTCGAAGAAACGGGAAAACTGGAAGCGACGGCCTGCGCACATATTGCGGCGACGGCGGCGGCGTTCTCGCGCGGTGAGTCCTCAGATCAGAGCACTATCAGCGACCTGCTGCGCTCGTTTCTCTGTAGCATGTCTATAGCTCGGCTCGCAAGCAGCGTTTGTGCGCGCCTATCGGCCACGAAAATGAAATGAACAGCTCAGTCAAGCAATACTGTCGTCGCATCACGAGAGTGAATGAAAGATAGAAAACAACAACACCAACAACAGCAACAAAATAGGACACACCTAAGGGACACGTCCAAGAACGTTGAAAGCCGTCAGATAGACGACATCGGGATCAAGGGAACCCATGCTTTCGAATACAAAGCTGTATCGGAAAGGATATCGAAGTACTGGGTTCAAATTTTATTTATTTATTTATTTATTTATTTATTTATTTATTTATTTATTTATTTATTTATTTATTTATTTATTTATTATACGACGAAGGCACAAGAGAGAGAGAGAGGCTCTTTATTAGAAAAATAGAGATTTTTGCTGGCGTCTGTATACCGCTTGCATGCTACTCTGTGTAGGGATGGGGAATGGGATTGACAGACTAAAGAAGAGAGGGAAGGAAATAATAATAAAAAGAAAGAAAGGCGAAGTAATGCACATTATCATACATGTATATTTGCAGGAAGCTCTACCACACAGCAGCGAAATGTCTGTATCAAATCATATTCCGATTTTTTAAGGTTACTTCTCATGTCTGACGTAACAGAGAAGGCGTCAAGGGGCACAACAAAATGAAGTTCTGCAATGAACACCCGGTGAGTGCCAATCCGATATTCGGCATTTAACTGCCACCGTCTGACTTGTCCGTGCAAGCTCCTATCCCTCATCAACGTTTGCGCTAATTGCGTGCAATGGCAGCCGAAAGTGGTTTTGAACCTTTCCCTTTACTGGCGCGGCCTTTTCTGTTTGGTTACATTGCGCGCGTGCGTTTCCTGCGAGCGGAGTGGCCGTATAAGTTATTGCTATCGCTCCCCAATCGTATTTTCTTTGCGCGTGGAAAGCAGTGTTCGGCTGCGGCCCGTTGTTATAGCGGCTTCTTATTAATGATTCATGAGGTCAGCGCGCACACGCTGCGCGTGCATACGGGACCCCGGAACCAGGAACTCTCACGCTCTTTTCCCGACTACTTTCAGCGGCATTGGTTCGTCCTTTATCGCTTCTGAAAACAAGATATCACGTGTTGCTTTGAACCGTAATCGAAGCGTCATACACTAGCGGCTTTTCCGGAGAAAAGGGAAACCTGCATCAAGCGTGTTGTAATATCGTGCCTGTACGGTACGGAATGGCACAACGCGTGGTTATTGAAAGTGACGAGTGCAGAAAGAAAAGGGTTATGATGGACACTCCTCTGTATATATCTTTTTGTAGGCTTCGCGCTATCCTTCAGAAACGGATTAAGTTACATTAAGTTAGATCTATTAGTAAAGCGGATGGGGATCTTGTTTGGGGCACGGACGACATTAGTGGAAAGAGGATTGACATTAATTCAAGGTTATTACTCATGCTCGTAGAGGTGTGTTGGTCTTTCGTATATGAATAAACTGTGTATAACAACTTACTAGCAAAAATAGTCATGGCAGAAGTAAATGTGTAATATAATTTTGTCACCTGCTTAATGTTGACGTTTTTTTGATCAACTTAATCACTCGGTCAATAGATCTTATCATTTACGTTGGTCACTCTTTGTGTGAAAGGCGGTGGCCAGTCCTACATTCACACAGCGCTCCCGTTGCGTCAATTAAGCGTGATAGCAATGTGTATCAGCATAAAGTCATTTTTGTTCGTGTCTTCAAGCCGGCTCATCAGAGTCAAAGCGGCGTGCATCACCTGTGTGTGACGCTTACCGTGATTGCATATAAACTCGAGGTGCCGCGAGAGAGTGACTGAGTCGTGCAAGCGGGCCAAATATTAATTCGCGAGTCTCAAAAACGCGTGAGCGAGTAATATCGCCTAGCAAACAAGCAAAGTAGATATACGTCAGCTGTCCTCGTGATCTAGATTTTTCACTACCAAACAGTATTGCGCGTACTTTGCGCTAACTATATAGATTGAGCATCATGTTCGCAGCGGAGTATATGAATAGCCATGTATACAGTCGAGCGTGAAAAACAGTGTAGTCTGGACAAATTTGATTAATGAACGATCACCTGATCGTTCTGCCGCATTCGAGAAAAGAAAAAAATAACAAGTAAATAGAAGGAGCAAACCACGCGTGTGAGCTTCATCGCCATGACATCTGGAATGCGGGAGCGAAGCGAGATGCCTTTGGGCACTTCCATGTAGAACGCAATGCGCTCTGGTCACTTCGATGAAAGCTATACCGTTCGCAGGCTTCGCCGCCGCGCACGCGTAGCTCTCGCCGGTCGTTTTGGTGTTGATCGCGCTCTATCGGACGCGTGAAATCGGGAGTGCTGGACTGAATCGTCGCTCGCTCGCGCACCACTGACGCGTACACAGTGCGGCCATAATGTCGGATCGGAAGCGACGAAACGGCGATGCAATCTGCGACAGCTTTTGCCACGCGTGAATCCACGAGAGGATCCCGCTCGCGATCTAGGCCGAGCACACACAACACGCATGCGAACAGGCGTTGCGGAAATTAAAGTCACCCAGCGCGGCAGCATTTTTTTTTTTTTGCGCGTCATGTGGGTGTAGGTTTGAATGTGCATAGCAATTCATTCGGCAGCTCAAATCCCTCAGCGCGCGGGTGCGCATTTAAGCCTCATATCGTCGCACACAGACCGAGAGACGGCGATGACCAGCTCCGCTCCATTCCCGGCCTATGTATGTATAGGTCGGTGCTATACAGAGATGAAATTCGTGCCTCTTTACTGGTGTATATAGGTGCTCACACGTGGCGGCTCCTCTATGCGCAGTCACACGTTTCGCGCCGCGATAGTGGGGTTCAGGACTTGTTTCGACGCAACGAGCACACGCTAAATATGCCCGAGTGGGGTAGGGTGTGTTGCGAAGTTCGATTCCTGATTATGTATACGCACGCACGCCACGTCCATAACACACGCAAGAGGCACGTATTTCGTGTAAGTATTGTGAGAAGGGGTCACCTCAGCGTGGAAATTTTAATCAGGTAGAACGCATATGGAGACATACATCATAGGTCATGTTTCGCCTTTACACAAAAGGTCTGAAGCGGCGGAAAAGCGAAATAAAGATAGACCGAAATATTATTCGTTGCTGCAGTTAGGAGTGACAAAGCACTTGGCGCCGCCTTAATGTAGCTATAGCGGATGGAAATCGAAGCGTTCGGCGTGACGTGTACCGAGCATGCGCCTGGTGTGTAGATTTGTGGTGACGTGTTTCTGACGAAATGAATATCAGTGGGCATCCATCTTAGTGATGAAGAAAAGAGGTTGACGATCTCATCATCTTTCGTGATTATCAGAAATACCCCTCAAGCGACTTTGTGCTGTGCGTATGTCGCGCGTTCATCTCTACAAATAACGTGTTAAACTTAGCTAAAATTCCAACGCCACGAGACCGAGTCTTGTCACAACGTTCATCAGTAACGTTCGTACTTGTTTTACAAACTTGCGAGCGCTTGGTGTTTATGCTATATATGTAGTCTAGCAGCTGGACGATGATTGCATGTTATGCTTTCCAGTATTCTTTATTTTTCTCAGCCTTAAGCCTCCCTCTTCATTCCGTATCTTTAGAAAATCTCATCTGATCCTGTTTCAATGCGTTGCAAGTAAACAGCGTGGCCACACGTACAGAGCTTTCGTGCTACGAGTCATCGAAATGCGCTCGTATATCTGCGGCATTGTGCAACGCTCGCTGCAAAACGAAGTTTACGGTTCCTCTGAGACAACACGCGCCTGCGTCCGAAGCAAATAAGCCCTTCAGGGCACCTGTTCTGTGCATAGCTGCATCGCATCAAATGAAAAGGGGGTTGAAGAAAAGAGGAAACGAAAATGTGGTGAGAACCGATACATGCGGAGTAATTTCTAACTGCTTTGGGGGAAAAAAACGCGTGTGAAATGACCCCGAGCCCCTCATTTCTGCGGCAACGATGATGGAGCTCCGTCAATGCTCTTCCGAAACAAAAGCGAGAGCTCAGCTCGCATCGTCGAGGGTTAAAGCGTATAAACACGCTTCACTCGGAACTTTTCTGACAGCATGCACTCCAGCGAGGCCGCGCGGATCGTCTGATTGAAATTTTTGCCGGAGTGCTTTGACGATTCGCGCGCTCACCCGTACCCAAAGAACGCGGGACACGTGCGGTGCGACTGGCTCGCGCTGCCGTCTCGTATTGTGAAATTTTCTATAGGTTCAACGCTGAGGAAACAACTGTCTGCATACGCGAGTCCGTGCCAACGGTTGCAGTTCTGGTGGCTCCAAGGTACGCGGCTGCGAAAGTAAGATGGTGCAGGAATGCGCGACCAGCGTTAGATTTCGGCCTCAAAGATACCTGAGCGGCAGTTTGCACTGATACCTTTGACGGGGCTTAGTATGTAAGCTGATTTCTTTCAGGTCAATGGCTATAGCGCCGTACAGCAGCCCTGATGGAGAATCAGTTCATTGGTACTCGGAGGAATTAATTGCAAGCTTGCGCTATCATTTATAGGGGGCTTGAACGTGTGTTGCGTTATAGCGCACTTAAGACAGTTCCACTGTTGACCTACACATCTACGCCATCGGAAGGGATGGAGGGCAAAGTTGTGCTGAAGTTCTCATCATACCAAAACGAAAGCGTAACTCATCGTATCTGCGTAAATCAACGTTTAAAGGTTGACTAAGCATGTGAAAACACATTGGCATGTCTCCTTCTGACTTAGAAGGGCATAGCGGCTCGGGGCAGTTGGTATACTGCATGATCTTTAGCCTAACAGCGCGGAAACACAAGGAAAGACAAGGCGTCACCTCTTGTCTTTCGTTGTGTTTCCGCGCTATTGCGCTAAATATATCTTTCTGGCTTGTGTTACTGTAGGCAATTACGCACACGCGGAAATAAAGCATTGAACACAGGCGTTTTTAACGTTTAAATTACATTATTGTTTTATTTTTTTTTTCACTGCAGAGATTACACTACAGGCCTGACGCCCATCGGAGAAGAGAAGAAACGCCGCGTTGACTCAATCGACTTTTTAATAAAAGTTCGAACCGTAGATTTCTTTGCAAGCAATTTCGTCTTAGTTTAGCAGCTTGTAACAGAACCGCGCTTTTTTTTTTTGCTTGCTCATTTTATTATTACTCTCTGTACAAACTCCTCTTGCGCAAAACACACCGGTGACGTTCGCTCTTTGCTTTTTCACTCTTATTACGTCGATGCTTAAAATGCGCACTCAATTGGATCAGCCCCTTGAGCATATTGACGCAACCCCCGGTGTCTGGTCGACGTAATTTCCTTCTTGCATATTTGTTCCGGGCCCTCGGTTCGGTCATCTGCTGGACGCGGCGTTTTCTTTGAACTCGCATTAAACATGCTCGATGAACATCTGTGGCCCCGTTTAAATATTAAAAACTTGGATAAAAAAAAAAAACGAGAACAATTTTCTTCCCTCGTTGGGGCCGCCAACCAATCAGAAGCGCGCTGCGCATTCGCGCTGACCGAAGACTTTTACGCCGAAAGGCGCGTTTAACTTCGTTTCCGAAACCCGTTCTCGAAACTCTCTTTTTGTGGTCATAATGAAGCGCATGCGTCGGGTTCTGTTTCGTTTTAATTTTGAGTGGCCCTCTCGCGGGCGGAGCGCGTTCTTTATTAAGTATAATCTTTATTTCCTTCCGCCGCACACTGCTGCCATTCCGCTGCAGTGCGGTCTGCATATACGCATCCCATTTCTCGCTTTTGTACGCATGCGGGTATGTCTGTTTGTTTGCCGCACACAGACCGTCTTGTTTCGAGCGCCCCATTTGTTATTCATCGCGATTATTCCTCTTTTGTTCGAAACGTGCAACAATACTTCGATTTTAATCTCGACGCGCTCGCAATAGAAAAATAAAAAGAAACGAAACAGGAAAAAAGGATTTCACTTCCAGGTATAACTGCGAATTCCTTCCCGTCTTTGTTTCGAGGAAGGATAGCAAAAAAAGGAAAGAGAAATCGGAGAACTCTCGAGAAAGTTGCAACGAAATATGAAAAAGTGAGGGAAAAAAAATCGCGGCACCGCACACTATGCTGAATGCAGCAGCTGTATATGCCCCGCACGGAGAGGAGCATCCCGAGATTCGCTAGAGCTGCTCCATATCCGTCGCTCTATAACGCGGGCGCGTAGCTGAAGCTCGCTGCGAGAAATCCAGAGGTACGGAAACAGAAGCCGCCATTTGAATTTAGTGTGCCTTCTTCACTCCGACGTATATACGTGAAGTCGAACAGTGCTTCACGCCGTCACTGTACTGGGCCACGTCGTATTGCTGCTCGCTTCACGCTGCAGTCGAGTATAGAAATCGCATTCTGACAAACCACTCCACACTCGCTCTAGATTCGTTTCCCTTCTTGCTTACCTTGCCTAAGAGGATGAGTGGACGGAAAGATCTCACAAGGGACATTGATCTACGGCGCAAAGAAGAAGAAAAGTTGAAAAAAAAAGGAAAGAAACGGTGCTTGCCTCAGGGTAAGGCGACGAATTTCCACCTTATTATAGCTTCATTCCGCGCGCCTCTGCTGTATAGTGCTGCTATTTTAACCTTGATTTAACTCCGAACGCGACAGCCGCCCCGGAGGGATGCCTTTAATGGACTGCCCGGCTTAGCAGCGAATAATTTATCGAGAGAGGCGAGTGCTCTTCGGCACACACCGGAGCGTCGATGCATTCCGAGCTTACGGCCGGGCAGCCCGAGGCACGTCGTCCTCGAAAGGGCGTACGAAACCGCGTGACGCTCCTATACTGCCACGCCGCATCACAGAGAAGGTGTATACACACGCCACCGTTATACCTTCGCGTTGCGTCTTTCTTTCTTCTTACTCTTCCTGCTCGTCGACGTTGCCAGTGTAACCGAGACGCTCCTATAAGAGTTTTTATTTATTTATTTCTATTATTTTTTACTTATTTCGAACAACGCGCGCGCCCACGCCGGGGCTTCGTGAAAGCTCGTGCGACATCCATACGCCCGCGTTGCCTCGCGCACACAATGGCTCGCTTTCTCTCGCTGCTGCAGGGGCGGCGTACGCAAGAACGAGACAACGAGGAAGCGGCCCGTCGTCCCTCGCATACACGCATGACGGCCGGCGCGGGATGCCGTCGCGAGGAACGTGAACCCATTCCGGTCACGCGCGCCTCCGCGGCGGCATCGACGTCGCTGCCAGCCGTTCGCTTCAGCCCGCCGCCGAAGGATCTTTTATAATCCGGCGACACGGGAGATCACCGCACTGTCGCCACAGTATACTACACGCGGAGAGCTGCGCCTCTCGGCAGAGCTGCGCAGCAGAGGGAGACGTATGCCGATATACGCTTTCGAATTGTGGCAACGCGGCGGGGAGACGCATAGCGATTTCTTATCGAAAAAAAAAAAAAAGAGTCTTCGGGATTGTTGCCGCTGTTTTGTTTTCCCCCTCGATTCTCTTCATTTTGTTTTGTTTTAAATAGGTTTCTCTTTGCCATTTCATCTTCTTTTTTTTTTCGCATAAATGGTGGCGCTGTACACAGCTCCATGGGTTCGGTATATTACCGCGCACCTCGAGGCGCCGCGGCTTTGCTTGCGACTTGGCCTCGCTCTATCTCGCGCTCGACGTCCGTGTGTATGCGCGCGATGCCAGAGAGATACAAGCGAGGCGGATAGCGTTCGCGCGCCCTGCGCTTACCTGCGGGCGCGGCAGAAACGGAGCGGCGGCGCGCCGCAGGCGTTGTGCGAGTGCGAGGCCTCGACTGTAAGGTCGTGCGGCGCGGTATTCGTCGATTGCACTCCCTGCTGCAGGCACCGAGCGCGCGCTCAGCCGCCGCGATACGTACGTGCGCCGAAAGCGCCCTCGCATTCGCCGCGCAAAGCGACCGAGATGGCTCGGTCTGCAGATATCTCTCTGCGCATAAAAGCTGGGGAAAAAAAAATCTCGCCACGATCTCGCGCACTGACAACGCGCAGCAACACAATGAACGCAGCGATTTCGATTCTTCGGAGAAAAAGAAAAGTGCCTCTGCCAAGAGCGACCGTTGCGAGAAACCCGCCAGCGAAGTGGCATGCAAAGCCACGGGACCTGCGAAGTTGTCCTGTATCCTTTTATAATGCTAATGAAACTTGGATAACTTGGAAGTTCGCCCGCCTGAATAGGGGACAGCTACAGTTAAAAATACATAAAAAGACCAGGAGAGAACCAAGGCACGTAAGCGTGCGAAATGCTTGAAATTTGTCGCTGTTTTCGGTTACGAGCATCGCGTCGGGGCTTGATAAGGATACCTAAAGCTGACGTCGTATTCATTGGAAAAGTTCCTTATCTCTGGCACTCTCGGAAGACGTTCGCAAGAGTGAGCCAACGTGATGCCGATGAACATAACTGGGTCTTCATAATCGTCGTGCGTTTAGGCAACGCGTGCGTGCTCTACGGCGACTGTGCAGCGGCCGCATCAAGCGCCCACTCGTTTGCCGAGTGTTTCGCCGCCGCCTCGATCTCCACAGTTCTCGTTCGCAGTCCGGTCGTGGCGGACCAGGAAGCTGCTCTGACCTCCACTCGCTCAGTGTGTGTGTATATATATGTATATGTATTTCTTTTTTTTTTTTTGCTTTGTCTGTTCTCGTTTTCGCGCTTCAACCCTTTTGAACGGTGCGTCTTGCATAATGCTCGGTGCGCTCGTGCAAGGGACAGTCGACGGCTCGGAACAATGAAAGCGCGCACGCAAGCGCCGTCACATTGGGACAGTAGCGAACAACACACACGCTCCGGCAGGAATTCGACCGCAGCAGTAAGCGGGGACGATGAAGTGCGCAGAGAAAACAGATCACTAACAAATATCACATAGGTAATGCACACCGTAGCTTAATAATATATCCGTGCATCAGTTAAGTAAAACAGTGCGAGAGAGAGACAGAGATAGGAGCGTCTAATCAGCATTAAAAAAATGGAGCTAAATGTAAATCGGGAGGTTTCCTTTTACGTCTATGGTATATCGCGAGCAGTGACTGCACATTTGCGTGATTTGTGAATACCAGATGATACGCGCGCACTTATAAGAGCAGATCGGTGTATACTTGCTTATGGCTTGACGCCTCCTGCGCATGAGGCAATTGCTTCCACCGAGACGCTTCGCAACAGCGATTCAGGCGGTGTGTGTCGCACATGCAGCGCCTTTACGCGCCGAGCAGAAGTCCCGTGTAGCGTTCCGAAATACCTGATTAAGATTGCGAAGACGCCGTATGTTGCAATCATAAATGCCTGCGAAGGGGAAAGCTGTCTGGTCGCTAGTCTGCTGGAGAAACAAGAACGTCCCACTTGCATTAAATGCCAAATCCACTTTTCGCCTTCGCAGCGAGCTCCTTGAGGTTGAATCTCTTCTATTTTTCTTTGTTTTTCTTACTCTCGGTCGTAAATTTCGCTGAAGTCCCTGCATTCCAGCAGCAACGGCCTCGGGGGAAGAAAAACCAGAAGGATGTGCGCACGCTTGAAGAGGATTCGCTGGCATAGCGTAGGCAGGACGCACCGTGTTGCGACTTGTTTTTCACGCTCTATTTCTAAGACAAATGCATGCGCCATCCTGTGAACTAATTCTGAGGCATGTGTACTTGCTCCCATTGCCCTCATATACCGTAATAATTTTTTTTTCGCACCTTACGAAAAACGCTGTCCCTGACCGTTTCTGTGCGCAACGTCGGCGTTGCATAACGACCCCGTATAACGACTCGTGTTTAGCCTTCTCGCCGTCTCCTTTTTCTTTCGCGTTAACTTTCCTTACGCGTTGATGCTCCCTGAACTTCACTCTCTGAACTTCGCGCTTCGTAAACGTGTCATCATGCTCCGGTTAAGCAGCCGCTACGCAACCAAACGTTGCATATGCTAACATGGTTTACAAATATGCGAGAGACCGAAACGAAGTTCTGTGCAACAACACCACTACATCGAAGGCGCCCGGCAGCTGTTTATAGTGACGTATTCAACTGTTAAGTTTACCGACAGAGCGCTTCTATAAAAATATCGTCCGTAGGCAGTGTGCTTCTCAAAACTATAGGTTGTCGGTTCGATTCCTGGCCACTGCGGCAGCAGTCCGATGATTGCGGAACGCGAGAACGCTCGTGTATCGCGCTTTGGGCGCCCGTTATGCGATTCCTGGGGCCCAGAATTAATTTGGGGCTCCCACTACGGCGTCTCTCATGGCTCGTAGGTTGCTCTGAGACGTTAAACGTGTAATTTAACATGGACATGTTGCGGTTGTTGACGATTCATGTGCAACAACAAACATGAATGCGATCCCATGGAAATTAGCACAGGCTTCATTGTCGGGCATACTTCATTTGGACGGCTTGTCTAACTCGCTTCTCATTTTCAATGCTCATCTGGTTTCAAAGTACAATGAACAGTTACAACACTCTTATCACCATAAAGTGGGCTTATAACCTGCAGTTCTCGCACTGAGACGACAAATCATCACACTAAGCCTGTAATCGCCGCCACTAATAGAACACAACAACGTACCCGTACACCCCTATTAGGCATTGAAACTGTACGTCGTTCCATTTTTTTTCAGTTTTTCTGTTCGAGTGATGTGTGATTTGCAGCACGCAAGTGCTCTAAAGTTCGCAGCCGTACCATCAAAATGTTCAACGCTGTCTTGTCTAACCTCTTGGCTGATGGTCTGTACCTGAAGTACGCTTGTAATTTTAGTGAATATGGAATTCTTTGCACTTTAAAGTGGGTGTAGAGCATTAACGTGCATGGTACTTCTTTAAATGTTTCCATCCTGGTTTCTGAAAGTCTGCACAATCGAGCCATTTCTATAGTCACTGCTGCGCGCTCCTTTCCGGTTGTAGAAGGTAGTTAACCAAATTGTGTACGTAAATTTATCAGTTAAAGCGTAAATGCTATTTGCTTGCGGAGCGGACGCTAAGAATTTAAGGAAAAATGGATTCTGCAATGAAAGCAGTGCGCGAGTGGCAGTCGGCGCGATTTCCTTGCTCAGGTTGTATGTAAAATAAAGAAAAAAAAGGTTGTACGTATTTTATGCGTTTTCCTCGCATTCTGCGACCTGAGCAAAGAGAAACAGGGTTAGCCGGAAACAAGCGGGCGCCTCATCTCTTTGTTTGACTTGTGCGATGCACAAGCTGGCGACAACGCTCCATCATTCTCTCACTGCGCTTCTTCGGCACAGCAGCGCGCGCGCCAGCAAGCGACGACGATGAGCCAGCTGGCGAGAAGAGGGAGCTGAGATGAGGAATGAATCATGTTTCCCATCGATCCAGGACGATGTCACTTCTGTTGTTGTTGTCTTCGACTTCGATCTTTTATCTCCCAGCGGCCGCCTTTCCCTTCTCCGCTATATATCCCAAGCGAGAGCGCTCTTTTACCTTGCTGCTTCCTGTGCGCAAGGCATCGCCTCAGTGCTCCGGAGCCAGCGTAGCTGCACAGCGCGAACCGGAAGGAGCAGCTCGGTGGCCAAGCTTTTGTTACTGTGTTAATGAGTTCTACGCCAGGGATGAAGGCGCGCACCAAGCCCGGGTGCGCGATAATTTGCGAGTCATTAGCGCACGGTAGAATGGGCCGCCAAAGCGCAAACAAGCCGGAGCCGGGATAACAAGGTTTCACTGGTGTGACGATCATTTTATTTTCATTGTATTCTCACCTTTGTTCAGCCGTGCCATCCTCACTTTTAAGTCTTTGTTTTCCCAACTCGCATTGCCCGCTCTCCACACAGCCAGTTATGCCTTTTTTTTCCTCGCACTTCACTGTCTGCAAACTTTTTTTTCCCCTCTGCCTTACTTCATCCTTACCTGTGTCACGTTATGCACTTGATCCGCTACTCCACCTTTCCAAAAATAGTGACCCGCCGTTTAGGTTTGCCACATACTGTCTACGCTTAGAGCCATGTTCCTCAGCGCGCAGTGGTCACCGCCACAAACCTCACAATGCTCCTTATGATCGCCCATCTGATCCAATGGGTGAGGTGCGAACGTGTTCCATTTATTGGCTGCTTCCAAGCACCGTTCCTGAATGACGAGCTGAGACTTCTTGCCTAACTCGACTTAAACCATTGGACACAGTGTTGCGAAGTTCTCGGGCAGGAGGTTCAACGATGACGTCCTCTCAATGCACATGGTCCCTTTATATATGCGTATGTTGACAAGATCGTTTCTTTTGCTAGATATGGTCCTGAGAATGCACACGAACGACAGCTTCTTAGTGATACTGAATTAATTGTTATTCATCTAAGAAACATCATTACACAACACAGAAACGCAAGACAAACTTTTCGCATTTGACACCTCCGATGTCGCACTTTCATTCTAGGGTTGACTGCTTCCGTTACATAATTAACTCATGGTAAAACTCTGAGAAATATAGCGTGGAACATGTAACTGTAGAACGAAGGGTTCGAGAGAGTCTAGTTAAACGTCAGGCATGTCATAAGTTGACGCTACCTGGGCGGCATCGTAACCCGTTCTACATTGAAGCTTGAACAGTGTCATCCGCAAGGCAAAAATGCTAAAACTCTTAAAATAGATAGATAGATAGATAGATAGATAGATAGATAGATAGATAGATAGATAGATAGATAGATAGATAGATAGATAGATAGATAGATAGATAGATAGATAGATAGATAGATAGATAGATAGATAGATAGATAGATAGATAGATAGATAGATAGATAGATAGATAGATAGATAGATAGATAGATAGATAGATAGATAGATAGATAGATAGATAGATAGATAGATAGATATAAACGAGTTAGCCTCAGCGTGGTTCAACCACTTGCGCCAAGATAAAGCCCCTGCTGGGTTTCACTCATCACTTGAACTTCTTTTCTTTCCACAAAGGCATCGGCAAAGAAATCGTTGCGATCGCTTTACAGCATCCACAAATGCACAGCGGGGAGCTGGCGGCGGCGGTGTCTTTCTTATTCTAATTTTCTTTCTTTTTTTCGCGCTTTCAAGTCACACACACTGCCCCCTTAGGAGGCTCCAAAGCGGCGCCCGTCCCACGAGCGTTCTCTGCGAGCGCACTCCGCTCGGTGCGCATTTTTGGCACTCTTGTTTGCACGGTTTAAATCAAGACCCGCACTCCAACTAGTCAACTACGTCGACGAAGAAGAAATAACGATTTCTTCGGGGCCCTTTACGTTTCACCCCCGTCCTTCTTATTCATCGCGCTCTCATCGCTTACTTCTTTTTTCTTAGTTATGCCGCCTTCAGCAAATTTTCTGTCTGCGGCACTCGGGCTTTTTTAGGTGTGCGCGTATGCGTGTGCGCGGCCGAAGTCGAACGGTATATTTCATTTGTGTGCTTTCATGCGTGCCGCGCCGCTTCTCTTGCTCCGGGATGTGGCGAGAAGGTACGAGAAGTTCGGAGCTGCTTGGTCGAAAAGAAAGAAAAAGTGGGGGCGGCCGAGCGACCTTTGTGCAGCCAGCGTGTAACCTCCACCATCACCATGCAGCGCTCGTCCCTGTTTTTCTTGTTTTTCGTGAGCTGCCTCCGCAGCCTGAAAGCTCTCGCCTGGGCTGTGCGAGCCATTAAAGCTGGGGGATGCAGGCATTGCAAAGTGAAACGAAATGAAAGAATAAGCGGGCATACGCGGGCAACATAAGGAAAGCGAGTGCAGAGAAAAATGACAGCGAATGAAACGAGCGTCTAAAAAAAGGACACTCAAAAGAAAAAGAAGAAAAAAAAGAGAATGGTAACAGAAGAGAGGAGTTATGCTGGGGAGCAAAGAAGAACGCAAGTGTCAATAAGGCGGTTTCGAGAAAGACATAAGAAAGAAGTGACGAAATAGGACGGTGGGGGGCGGAGAATGAGGGGGTGTCGCAGCGAAGGTGCCGCAAGAGGTGAGTGCGAAGCAGTTCACCGTGAAATATATATCCCACTAAGCAACATCGCGCTTGGGGGCGCCGCTTTGAAAGTATAACGTAATAAGTGAGACACGGAGAGAACGCGATATAAAGGCGGAGAGAAATAAGTGAGGAGTAGAAGAATTGGGCGGACGATGCGAGGGCCTCCCTCTCGCAGCTGGAGCAGCAGCAGCAGCTTGTTTGCTTAGACGAGCGAGCAGCACCGGCGGCTGTGCGTCCCTTTTAACCCTGGAGTGATTTTGACGACTCTAGCCTCGGCTGCCTTTATGGGTTCACGAGCCGAGCAGCGCCGAATAGGTGGCGCAGGCTGCCGACCCTGAGTCGCGATGCGTGTAAGAAGCGCAGCCTTCTGTTGAGAAGCGCTGCATGGAAATGCAGTCGACGTCGAGATAAACACACGTCGCAAGGTCTCCATGCGTAAGGCTACGCGGAGAGTCAGGAAGAAGAAAAGGAATGTCCTGTATGGAAGCCAGACACGCTCAGAAACGGGAGGTTATAGGCAGATGGCCTGGAAGCAACAAACTGTTGTCTTTTACGGTGCCGCACAATGCCAGTCACATTAAGCGCAGCCTCCCGATCGCGCGCAACGCACGCGCCAGCATATACATGTATACGCGACAGCGCGCGCATGCGCACGCGGCTCGCATGACAGACAACGAGCAACGACGCCAGTAACTTGCAACACGCAGTAACAGCGTAACAGCAGCGGCGAATAAACGCCCGAGCACGTCCTTCCTTCAAATCAGGTTCGCGACAGCGCAAGTCATTTCTGGCGCCTCGGCATAAAGACTGGCGCATTGATGGAGCATCACTTTCGCGAGCGCGCGACTCGCGAGGTCGCCTTTGAAGTTCGGGTGGCGAAAAGAAAATGACAAGTTTTGAGTGAAATAAAAAATAACAAATAAACGAAACTATCGCATTCGCCACAAAGAGCAATATTCATTGCGACGATGGCTTGCAAGCACGTGCGCGTCGGTATTTTCATAGTATAAACTACTTGCAAACCCTCCGTGCACGGCGTAGAACAATAACGTGACCTGTGAATAAAGAAAACGAAGTCTAATTTCCTTATATTACATTCTGAGACGGTTGCTCATCCGCACTGCTTTATTTGTATCAATTTTACTTGAAACGTTCCTTGGCAACTAGCAGGTCACTTCGTTCGCGCGAAAGGAACAAAAATAGAAAAAAAAAATATTATTCAGCTCTAGAAAGGTTGCTGATTGACATGTTTTCATGTCTACTTAGAGACAAATTTTTTTTACTGGTGCCTAAGTAAAGCTCAGGAGCCCTCTGCGGCATATTGTGTCAAACTGCGGAACATCAGGGGATCAGTGGAGTTGGAGTAGCTTGCTGAAATAAAACTTGTTGAGATGGTCCGTGTTAACGAAATAAGACTGTAAGCTGAGAAGCCATTTTTCATCACAGTCAGAGGGTGACCCACGAAGAGTTTTTTTTTTCCTTTAATTTTTCTTTCGCGTGCTCTCTCTTCCTGGAATGATGAGCCTCAAGTTCACTGCAATTTGCTGTCATCATCAAGAAAAAAAAAAGGAAAAAAGAAAGAAAAGATGGCCATTGCAGTCATCCTAAGCTCCATTCGCTATGATGTCATACCGAAGTGTGCCTGCAAGCTTGAATCCCTCATGAATAATTTCGTTGGATTTTCTCAAGAAAAGAAACTAGCGGCGTCTTAAAGATCAGGAATCTTGTCTTCAGTTCTTGCTTCTTTTTTTTTTCGTTCTCCGGCTCAGTGACGAATACCAGCGAATCTTAGCTGTGACTGCCGCATACTCGTCCTACGTTGCAGTATGTAGGAGTTATCGAGCGCTAGAATATGAAATGTTTGCAAAGCTTAACAACGGAAATGTAGTGGTCATGAATACTACAGTGAGTGTGCATAAGCTACTTTTTAAAAACATATTCAAGAGCTTGCGGTGAGGTTATCTTTAATTTCCTCGAGATACGGATGGCTTTATATATAAGTATATAAATAGGCGATAAAAGACAGGGAACAAACAACGAAGGGGGATACCGGGAGAAGCACAACGGAAAGTAGCTACAACATAGCGCTTCTCCTCGTCAACCCACAGCTTACCCACACACATCACAAACACGCACGCGCTTACAAGTGTAGTCTGCACGCTTAGGTAATCTCCCATTGCCCTGCACAGCATGCATTACCGACGAGCGAGAGGACGCTCGGCGGCCCAGACACGCCACTTTAGTGAAGTACGGACAACCGCACATTCCGGCGGCTGATTGAATCGCAGCGAGAGGCCGGCCATTGAGACCTTGCAGAAACGTTGCCTCCGGGAGCCCAGTACTGACGGCGACTCCTAATGCTGTACCAGGCGTGCGTATATTGGACGCTGAGATCATCGCCGTGATTGCGAGCCCGATTCCCTTCCCGAGCGTCTGAATGCGAACGGAGGGCAGCGTGCGATAGGTCCCGAGGCATCGAACAACGGCGAGGGACGCCCAAAACCTGTTCGAGGCGAGTCCATTTATAGACCATTCCGCTGGCGACTGCAGCGGCACTCGCCGTATGCGTCTGCGGCCGCCACTTTCGCTCCAGCAGAGAAGCCGCTGCTACTTGGAGGGGCCACGTGCGCGCGCCGTTGTTTGGGGACGCCACTTCCTCGTCGAGTGTTTCGCTTTCACAGAAAGCTGAGCCGTGTGGTGTGCTACGTCCCGCTTCGCTTGAGCGGCCAACTTTGCACACCACCGTTTCAGGGGCGGCACGTGCAGCCGCCGCCGCCGGTCGCCCGGCAACATGGCGATTACTCGTAATTGCAGCCGATCGCTTGGGATTCCAAAACTGATTCGGTCCGTGCTAAGAGGTCTTAACGGAAGCACGCTTCGCGCCTGAGAAGGCGCTGGCAGCAGAAGCTATATAGTGTGTGTGTAGCGGAGGAACCCGAATGGACTTACAAGTGGCCGCGGCTTTCTTTCTTCACACCTGAGATATCCAATTTACGCACTCGACGAATAGTTTTCCTTGAACTACAGATGCCTATATGTCTGAACACCTTGTCTGTCCAACTATAGTGCAGCGTTCTCCGCAATGTCAAAGAACTAACCGGCTGACCGCGGATGAAAGCATTTTGTCACGCCTTCTTTACTTCCGCCTGATTTATTTATTTTGTCATAGGCTATCACGTTTTGCAGTGTGTTTTTTTTTTCTTTCCCACGAAAGCACGTGTTTTACATTTACACTATTTTTAAACGGCACGTATCTACTATAAGGAAGCCGGACAACGTCAAGTGACGCAGTCAGGAAGGCGTATCTCGTTGCGACGCGCCGAGAGTCGCACTATGCCCGGTACATTTCCTATAGTCACAGCCACTCCGAAAGCAGTAACACGAGAGCTTGATACGTCCGTCTATCTATCTGGGTCCCCAGGAAGCGTCCACCTTTCTCCGCGGATCTCTTGAGCGCAGTAGTAAACCAGTTCAGCGTGTAGCATCCCTTGCGCGTGTCGGCGAGTCTGAATCGGTGCTATACAGAGTCAGTCTGCTACGTTTTCCTGCTGTATCGCGCCCAGGGCGCGTTCTGTACGTGTCGGCGTACAAGCGTGGGAGCGACGATACTTGGAAGGCGCACAGGTGGCGATGGAATACAGATGAACAGCAAAACAAACGGTTAAATAAAACGAGAAGCGAAGCGGTATCTTGACCCGACTGTAGAGACCGGCGGCGGCGCTTACACGAGGAAGAAAGCCGGTCTCGTGGGCCGAACCCTTGTCCCTCTTTCACGGCTTCAGGCTGGTCTTTTGTTCTCACCGTCGAACCGCTCATTCTCTCACAACCGATGCCCCTGTGTCTCCTATGCGCTTCGTGCAGCCTCCACAAACAGCTCACGACTCCGCGCTTGGGATTTTCGTCATTTTCTATACTTTAATTCAAGCTGCAGCTCGTGTTCTATACTGAGCCGATGCATCGACGGCAGTCGTTGCTCTTTCCCACGCAAGCGCACGTGCATTAGCGCTCGGTTAAGTTGTCAGCGGTGACCAAACGATGGGTATAAGGCAAGGTTCGATTTTAAGAAGAAAACTGCATTGAACTGAAATTACAAGTGAATCGACCGGTTACAAGTGAAGGAAGAAAACGGGACTCGGTGCTGGAGCTCGTACAGTTGCGTCCGACGCCACTCGTGTCTCGGTTCGCTCTCTCTTCCTCTCCGGCGAGGCGTTGCTGCGCGTTCCCGGCTCGCAGTCTGACTTTTGTTGTTTCTTGTGCGGGGCCGAAATGTCTCGGTGAATTCGAGCTGCAGCCAGCGCTCCCGGATTTAGCCCATCGTCTCTGTTTGGGCTCCAAGCACGTACGCTGTAACATAGCGGCCGCGTGAACTCGATGCACGTCATATAAACACAGCGACCGTGTGAACTCGAGGCACGTTATAAACACAACGGCCGTGTGAGCTCGAGTCCCGCTGACACGGCCCTCCCGAAAATTGCGCCTGTCCTCAGGCGCACGTGTCCGTTCGGCGGCGAGGGGTTCCGTAACCTCTAGGAGCGGTTCTTTATATCTCCGAAAGCTGCTCCACGTTGACGATTTTTGGTTGATCTTGCCCGCTGCGTGGGGTACTCTCTTGATCTCGGCCCTGTAGTGTTTCACGGCCGTTGACGATTGCTTGGTGAGCGTCGGTCCACACGATAAGAACGTCCTTGCCAGAAGATGCCGTAGCTTGTGCGTGAGTTTTGTACACTTCGGTATGAACTTTCGGTAGTGGTTAGCGAAACTGCAGGAAGGAGTAAAGCTTCTTTGCGTTGCGATGCGCTCGAACTTCTCGACAGCGGCAATCTGGAGTCGTCCAGTGTTCGTCCTTCGGCGAAGATCACGTACCCAGGAAAGATACTTTGTCTTGAATCAACTGGCATTTCCGGAGATCCATCTTCAAGCCGTTGATTAACGACTCTCCTGAGTGCCTTCGTTCAGCAAATCCAAAGCCTCCCTCACTGTTGTGGCTTCCTGCCCGACATCGTTCCATGTACGTGGATGTCCTAGGTACGCCGTCGAACGTGCGACGCATGACTCTTTGCATGGTTTGAGGAGCCTTTGCAAAACCCAAATGCCATTCGGAGGTATCGTACTTTCCATCTGGAGTGACGAATGCGGTCTTGTGGACGTCGTCTGGCTTCATTCGTATCGTCAGAAATGCCGCCTTCACGTCCAACACAGCCGATCCGTCACGCATGACATCGTCAATCACGTCTTCCATGACAGGCATTGGATAAGAAGTGGTTGATAGTTTTCTCGATGAGCTTGCGATAATCGTGTACCATTCTTCGTGGAGGTCGTCGGGTGGTGCGGTTGGTCGACGACTATCGTCGGAGCGCCGGTATTCGCTTTCGCTCGGCCTTATGACTGCCTTGTCGAGGTAATCATGCACTTGCTCTCGTATGAACTATTGCGATCAGCCGGTGAGCACCTATACGGCCTCGATTGATACGGGGTATATCGTCTCTGAGTTCGATGCTGTGTTCAGTGTGAGGACACACGCCCAGTGTCAGCTTTGGAGGTAAACGCTTGGTGATGCCTAAAGACAGAATGGCGCGAAGTTCGTCCTCTCTGCTTCGGTGGCATCCTTTGTTATCCTCCGTGTGGCGTCTTCAACCAGACTCATGAAGTCTTCTTCGGGGTGCGGGGCAATTTCGTGTTGAGCCGCACGAACCCGTCGTCCTCGGAAAACGCTCTCATTCGATTGCCTGCAGAATGACGCGATAAGTGCTTCCCCGGTGCGGTGCGGTGTGCCTTGTTTCGGGGGGTGTCCACTTCGGACGATGAAGATTTTCCGGTGGTCATCGACTGGGACGATGGTCACATCGTTTGACGTGTGAAACGTTACTCTACGCTGGCGACTCGTCGCCAGTCCGAGCCAAGAATCAGGTCGATGCCGCTGGGCAGTTCCGTTACCACGGACGTCTTCGAGTCGCACATTCGTGGTGCCCAGTGTCACATTAATCGTCGCGGCGAGAGTTGGACGTATACTGCGGTTGAGCACTTCAATGTCCTCGCGCGAGACCCATGCGTGCGTGGGAATGTCGTCAGTCAGAAGGCGTGACACTCATGATGGATATGTTGGCGCACACTGTCAATGCATACGCGGACGGTTCGGTTGTTAGCAGTACCGGACACGATTGGTAATGTGCCGCCCGTCGAATGCAAAAACACAGTTCGCTTTGCCTCGCTGATGCAGTCCTGTTCCGTAGTTGCTGTTGTCCCTCTTCGCTCGTTTCTCGTCCGCTCTGATCGTTGCTGGCGTTTTCGCGCTTTGCTACAATCACGGACAGGTGACCGATGTCGCCGCAGTTGAAGCACGAACGAGCAGAGGTTGGCCGCGGGCGCGGAGCTCCCGAAGAATCGCTGCGCGAGTTGGCCGTCGGCAAGTTGGCAGAGCTGCTGGCTGGTAACCCGCTGGCTTGAAACCCTGACCACGGCTCGTTTGTCGACGGTGGCGGACTCTTATCGTTTGTCGGCACACACGGTGATGATTGGGGTAGGGCGCCCTGCGCGTCAAGTGCAAAGCCGCTCTGTCGATCAGTTCAGTCACGGTGACGCAGAGTTGTGCTGCAGGGGTTGGCCCATGTGTCGTTCCTCGATTGCCGACTGAGAATAGGGAAATTTCGTGTCTTCCTCTGCTAGACGGTACAGGCGCCATGTTTGAGAATGCGTTCTTTGAGTACATGTACTCGACGAGGGTCTCGTGCCTCCTGAAGGCGTCGCTTTCGTCTGCAGTTCGAGGAACCCATGCATTGTCGCTTCGTTTGAAGCGGAGGAGAGTGAGCGCGTCCTTCTACATTGCTCCCAGGTGTCATGCTGTGAGCCGTAGGCGCTGTGCCAATCTTTGGCAGATCCCGTCAGGCGGCTCGCTGCCGTCACCAACGTGAGCGATGGCGTCCAGTGGGCGAGCCGCTGCGATTCTCTCCACTTGCGCATCCATTCGTGGGCAATTTGATGCGGTGTCCCATCGAATGTGGGGATCGAGGATGACGTGTCGCTTGTGGAGTGAATCTGGATCGGGCTCGTCGTCGGTGGACCTCTCGACAGCGAGTTGGCGAGCAGGGCCTGCGTGTTCACAAGCGCGGCGAGGATCTGGGCCATGGATGGTTCTCCCCCATGCGTTGAAACGGTAGGCGCGGCGGGGCGTTCCGCGTCTTGGTTGGTGCCTTCGTTCAGTGGCGATGACTGCGTCGAACCCGAGGGAATCGTTGTGTCAGCGGGGACGGAATGACACGGCCCGTGGGTTGGAGTCGTCACCCGTTTCGTTGGCAATGAAGCGTTGTGACTGGCGTTGTACGATGTCTCTCGTTGCTCGCTCGTGGTCGCGCAGTTGAGCTGGGCTCGCAGACTGTTCAGCTCCGCACGAAGCCTTGCGTTGTCGGCGGACAGCGTCTCCAGGTGCGCCTGCCTGTCGTCGTCGTCGGCAGCCTGGTCGTTCGTTGACGAGTCCGTCGGCTCTAGGGCTTGGCGAGTGGTGTTGTCGCGGATGAGTCGTGCGATGAGCTCGTCCTTTCGTCCGGAGCATCGTAGACCTCGTACTCTCAGCTCGTCGACGAGTTGCTTTTTCGTAGCGGCGGCCATCGTGCTGATATCGAGGGTCGTGAGCAGGCTTTCGACGATGGTCGCTTCCGAGTCTGATGACGATGCACGGCGTGGCGTCGCTCCGTCTCGTGGCGTCGTTTCTCCTTCCCCATGCAGTTCGTTCGATTCGAATCCTGTCGGCTGCGCCATGTCAGCGGTGACCAAACGATGGGTATAAGGCAAGGTTCGATTTTAAGAAGAAAACTGCATTGAACTGAAATTACAAGTGAATCGACCGGTTACAAGTGAAGGAAGAAAACGGGACTCGGTGCTGGAGCTCGTACAGTTGCGTCCGACGCCACTCGTGTCTCGGTTCGCTCTCTCTTCCCTCTCCGGCGAGGCGTTGCTGCGCGTTCCCGGCTCGCAGTCTGACTTTTTGTTGTTTCTTGTGCGGGGCCGAAATGCTCTCGGTGAATTCGAGCTGCAGCCAGCGCTCCCCGGATCTTAGCCCATCGTCTCTGTTTGGGCTCCAAGCACGTACGCTGTAAACATAGCGGCCGCGTGAACTCGATGCACGTCATAAACACAGCGACCGTGTGAACTCGAGGCACGTTATAAACACAACGGCCGTGTGAGCTCGAGTCCCGGCTGACAAAGTAATATTAATTGCGATAATTGCACTTGTCCTTGTTGCCCCTCGTCTGGCGTCTTTTGCGGGGCGGCAATCCGATAGTAAGTAAACGAGAACCAACTAGCACCGGCCAGCTGTTTTTATCGAAGTAATGCAAAGCAGACGCAGTTTTCATTGGCTTATATGCAGTGGAACTAGTACTGTTCGCTTCGAAGAAGAAAAAAAGCCGGCAGATCCCACGCATTATGGGAATCGATGTAATGCGAAGCAGCCAGCAAAGAGCTGCATACATCGTCTAGTATGTCACTAAGGAAAATGCGTGTCATGGTTTTTCATGTTAACTCCTATTATTTATGTTCGTCACACAGTCACGTCGCAAGATACCAATTTTGGTGTATATCAAGCTATCGAAACGGCCGCCAGCGCACCATGAGCGTGGCACGTAAGTCATGCTGTATATGACATGCGTGTCATGATTTTCATGTTAACTCGTGTTTTTATGTTCGTCACACAGTCACGTCGCACAATACCAATTTCGGGATAGATCAAGCTAGCGAAACGGCCGCCAGCGCCCCATGAGTGTGGCACGTAAGTCATGCTGTACATGACATGCGTGTCATGGTTTTCATGTTAACTCGTGTTATTTATGTTCGTTACACAGTGACGTCACAAGATATCAATTTTGGTGTATATAAAGCTAGCGAAACGGCCACCAGCGCACCATGAGCGTGGCACGTAAGTCATGCTGTACATGACATGCGTGTCATGATTTTCATGTTAACTCGTGTCATTTATGTTCGTCACACCGTCACGTCACGCAATACCAATTTCGGGGTAGATCAAACTAGCGAAACGGCCGCCAGCGCACCATGAGCGTAGCACGTAAGTCATACTGTACATGACATGCGTGTCATGATTTTCATGTTAACTCGTGTCATTTATGTTCGTCACACAGTCACGTCGCACAATACCAATTCCGTGGTAGACCAAGCTATCGAAACGGCCGCCAGCGCACCATGAGCGTGGCACGTAAGTCATGCTGTATACATGACAAGCGTGTCATGATTTTCATGTTAACTCGTGTTTTTATGTTCGTCACACAGTCACGTCGCACAATACCAATTTCGGGATAGATCAAGCTAGCGAAACGGCAGCCAGCGCCCCATGAGTGTGGCACGTAAGTCATGCTGTACATGACATGCGTGTCATGGTTTTCATGTTAGCTCGTGTTATTTATGTTCGTTACACAGTGACGTCACAAGATATCAATTTTGGTGTATATAAAGCTAGTGAAACGGCCACCAGCGCACCATGAGCGTGGCACGTAAGTCATGCTGTACATGACATGCGTGTCATGATTTTTATGTTAACTCGTGTGTTATTTATGTTCGTCTCACCGTCACGTCACGCAATACCAATTTCGGGGTAGATCAAACTAGCGAAACGGCCGCCAGCGCACCATGAGCGTAGCACGTAAGTCATACTGTACATGACATGCGTGTCATGATTTTCATGTTAACTCGTGTCATTTATGTTCGTCACACAGTCAAGTCGCAAGATACCAATTTTGGTGTATATAGAGCTAGCGAAACGGCCGCCAGCGCACCATGAGCGTGGCATGTAAATCATGCTGTACATGACATGCCTGTCATGATTTTCATGTTATGACTTGTCATTTGTGTTCGTCATACAGTCATGTTACGTCATACCAATTTTGGTGTACATTCGATTAACCAAGCGACCAGGAGAGCACAAAGTCGTAGGCGGCTGATAGATAGATAGATAGATAGATAGATAGATAGATAGATAGATAGATAGATAGATAGATAGATAGATAGATAGATAGATAGATAGATAGATAGATAGATAGATAGATAGATAGATAGATAGATAGATAGATAGATAGATAGATAGATAGATAGATAGATAGATAGATAGATAGATAGATACGCTCAAAGTCGCAGAAGTTCGCTAAGAAATGCTTCGCATTTAAAACAAGTGCACATAATTAGTTGAAGCCGCGTATACCGACGTAATATAGCGTGGCCTCGCAGTTTATATGTACTACACTGACCCTTCTGGCACTGGGCCTCTCTCTCTATGGTGTGTAACGTCGCACGTTAGCCTTGCAAGACCAAAACCGATATTACAAGTTTACACCCTAACGTAAATGACGGAAACTTCATCGCTTACGTGAAGTTTTGTATTCCTGTTATATACTGCTTCAAGTGCTACCGAATTAATACCTCTTATATCAAGTCTCAATGAAAGCTGACAGAACGAAAATTTTGGAGACGGGTACGGAATAAGTTTCAAAAGACAACGAGGGACTCGAGCTATGATATCCGTAAAAGTATTCTTATCCTCATATTCTTATTCTTATTCTTAAGTATTCTTATCCTCAAAAAATATTCTTATCTTTTATTAATTTCGGAACGCCTGGCCACCTAGTCCCTGACGAACAAGAACAACAAGAAAAAGCGCTGTAAACAGAAGCAGAAAACAAATTCGAATGGGCAGCAACCCTTCGAGCACTCCCGTCCAAAATATTCCCTCAAGCACCCTCATTATTCACCTCCGGCCTTCGTGCGAGCCTAACCGCCATTCCTCGATGTTACGTGTACGACGAACCTGGAAAATTTCCATCAACTGTTTAAGTTCTCGCTTACTTCGCTATAATTTATTGCTTCTTTTTCGCATAACTCTCCACAACTGACGATTCCAAGGAAACGTAACGCCATTCTGAGCTCTTTTCTAGCTTATGATAGCGTCGTTTAACTCGGGACGGTAAGCCGTCATCCCCACCATGAAAGGAGGTTAAATTTCTTTCTGCCGCGGTAAAGTGGGGCGCTCTGCCGCGCAGGCTGCAGCCGAACCCATACTGGTCGCTGTGGCCCACGCCGCGTCATGCAGTTTTGGGCTTGCGGAGCACGCGCGGGCACCGCGCGACGGACACGGAAGGTAGGCATGCATTGGCTGAAGACCATATCTCTGCTGTTGATCTCGCGTCCAGAATCAAGAACCCACGAATCCTTCACGGAATGCCGCTCATACTTCACCGCTTTGACACTTAACCACAGACGTCATCTCCCCGCATGCCTGAGCAAGTGGTGTGTCCGAAATAGACCGTCTCGTTTCACTTCTACTTGTCCGTTCTCTGTTTTTCAATGGCGCTGTTCATGCATGCGGTCGGCCACAGCAAGTTCTTCGTTGAGGTGACATGAAGTCAAGGGCAAGCTGGGTTTATTTATTTATTTATTTATTTATTTATTTATTTATTTATTTATTTATTTATTTTGTGCGCGTGTGTGTGAAAGTAAGGACCAGACACAACGTCTGCTGCAGTCCGCTTCACGCTACACTGACGCTGAAGTTCGGATACAGCGGCCTGGCCTTAAGTGCGTGGCCGCTCTGGCTGCCTTTTCAGTGTGCAAGCAAAGCTCCGTTCAGTTAGTGGCATTGGATTCGTGTGTGTCGAGCACGTTGTTAACCTGCTGCTTTTCACTTTGTGCAACGCCCCAAAGCAACCTTGTCAACTGAATGGGAAGCCGTAGAACGTTCGTTAATTTCCCATTCTACCTTCTTTCTTTCGCGAACGCGAGGTCGGACAGAGAGGATGCGGTTGACAGGATGCGGATTTTTGTCTTTGGTCTTCGGATGCACGAAAACACTGCTCCGCGAAGCATCGGTACAACGCCACCCCGTGCAAGCACCGAGGAGAAGCGTCCGACGTCCACTCCAGGCTCGCTGCGACGGAGGCGCCGGCGCCGATACAAGCGACCCGTCACGGCCCGATCCGGACCACCTGTTTCAGAGACGGAAGCTGCGCGATCTTTTCGCTACTGCCTTCCGTCACCTACGACGACCCGTTCCGCGTCTTCTGCACCAGCCTTCCTTCTCGAGACGATGCCTGTCTTCTCCTCTCGATCTTTATTTTATGTTTTTTTAATTTATTTTTCTCCGCGAAGCTTTTTCTATTGACCACACTTCAGTCTCGACCTGTCACCGAAACCGGTTCGTTAAAAACCCAGAGAGGCCCCGGTAACCTGGCACATCGACGACTGCGGTACCTTGCGGTAGCCTTCCGACGCGAGACCAAAGCAGGCAAATATTCACTAATGCATAGAGCGAATTCTTGATGTATTTTTGTTTCCTCTTCCGGGACCCTTGCATCTCTAGAGCCTTTCACGTGCCCTATACGCGCGTTTAGGTTCAGAAGCGAGAGAAAGGAATTACTGATTTGTAAATGTCATGTCGTCAGTCTTTATATACAGTATATCAATATAATACCGTGTTGCTCAAAACCGCTAGTATGTGCGCTTGCGAAACGTATGCGTGTGTATATCTTTCATTGTGAGGACAACAACGGATGCAGTTGAACGTCTATTATTGTTACTAATGAAGGGGGTAAATCACAGGCACACCGCATATACAGCGAAAATTTCTGGTGACCACAAAATAAGGACAATGCCATTGTGTATACATGCACAAAATTTACGAAGCTCGAATTTACGAGCTTCGTAAATTCGAGCTTCGAAGTGTTTCATTTACGAAGTGTTTTAAACGGCCGCAGTCTACATTTTCTCTTCTTCCACGTATACTACACCGTGGCAAGTAAGTGTGCTCACAGAGTCAGTAATGATATTATTATTACTATTGATAATACTATTAGTTTGCAGTAATTAAAAATATAGCGTTGTTTCGAGAGTACCCTGAACATCGCGCAGCGTCACTACATTCGAAAGACGTTAACTAGGAAGGGAATCGAGAAAATAATGTTGGCGTCGGTAACCTCAGGCTCAACTACGCAAGGGTCCGCCACTAATGCTCAGAGCAAAAATAACCTAACATATCAGTGTGCAAGGACAACAAGAGGAGACTAATGGCATCTTCGGCTGGCGGCACTCGTGGCGTATTCTGCGCACTCGTGCGGTGCCGTACGTTCGTCTGGGCACCACGCGTGCGGTGCCGCATGTTCGGCTGGGCCGGCCACGACACGAGTGCACGCCACCGCGCCACCGCGGAGATCGACGGTGGAGCGTGGTGCAATCCCGTCGTTCAGCGCGCGCTGGCAGACGACGCTGCGACGTTCCATCAATGCAGGCGTAATTTACAGCTGGCGCTGCAGAAGAACACGGCCTGACTGGAGGTAAAACATGCGTGCGCTGTAAATCGTCCGGCCGTGCTCACACAAGGCTACTTTTGCTGTCGGGATTTCACCGGAGAGCAAAGACGATGCAGAAACTACCAACCTTCGTTGAGTTTGTGCAAAACTGACGCAGCAAAAGCGCGTGTAGAGCAGGCGAGTTCACGCTGGACGCACAGCGTCTCGCAAGCGTCTCTAATCGTCTGGTTTTCCGTCGTTCGCGCTCTCAATTCCAGTGCAAATCCGCCGTTGCAAAATATCGTCTGCTGAATTTCGACTGCTGTGCGCGTCTCGCAGACGGCGCTGTTGTCGCAGATTCGAGTTACCTGGCTCACACGTTCGTCTGGGCCGTAGCGGGGCCTGAAACTCGGGCGGTGTTTGACGTAACTTCCCTTCCACCGCCACGGTGCCAGTGCGGCTCAGCCGAAGATGCCATAAAGTGGGTACCACGTAGGAATGAAGAGGCACGAATATATTACAGAAATGTAATGTAATCGGAGAAAGTCCGGAATATTTTTTCTTCTAATTCGCCCGATGTGGCACCTCTGAAAGGATCAGATCGGAAAAAAAGAACTAAAGACCAATGGCTGGTCAACCTCCTAATCCATCCCTCGGGGCGTCTTTTCCTCCGCACGGGCCTTTTATTTACCTGTACCCAGTCTGCGTCGCCATCAAACGCGACGGCTGCCTCGCCCAAACCGTATAATTTTCCTCCAAACTCCAGCCCAGCAGCCTCCCGCCGGCCACGAGTTTGTTCTCGCGCCTCGGGCCACCGCTACGTGGCGGCGGGCAATCACAGCGGCCGCGCTATTTTTTCGCGCAGCCGCCCAAGAACAGGCAACAAACGCGTATGACGAGTGTGGCATTGGCAAAACAATTAGGTTCGAGGCGACGGTTCGAGACCGCTGTACGGCCTACGATTAAAAGGACACTAAAGAGAAACGCAAAATTAATTTAGACTAATAAAATCTTTACTCGGAGCAGTACTTTCGCGGTATTAGGTTGGTCATTAGAAAAGAAACGTGGTGGAAACATTACAAACAGTTGTTTACTGTTTATCTGTTTGTGCAGAGTGTGCTGTACTGCAATGCATCGGACACGAGTCTATTGCAGTGTGTCCTGTACGTGCTCCCACTCATTTTTTTTTCTTGTTAAAATAAAATATCAACGAAAAAGCCCTCAGCGATTCACGATACTAAGTTGGGCTGCAAAACAAGAATATTGGCGTGTAATACTGGGCCCGTATTCACAAAGACACTTTCCGCTCAAAATTTTCGTAAGAGAATACTTCAGCCAATCACGATGCAGAATATATCATTAGCTAAACCAGCTGACCAATGGCAAAACGCACTTACGAAATAGAAGTTTTCGGAGTTCGGCCCCAGAACAGCAGGTATCGAATACGAGGGTGAGTGCACGTATCGATAAATATATAACTTGTGTACTCTGTTAGTGTGGAGGGGGGAGAGGGGGCATTCAGGTCGTAAGTACTGTATATACGTACGCGACTGTTCATGATCTACGCAAATTATACGTGAATTGCACTTGAAGGGGAACTGACGGACGTCGTGCATGTGGCTTGCCGGTTTTATTTTCTGCATAAATTATATTACGCGACCATAACAGCTTCCTGCGTTGGAATCGGCAGAGAGTAACCGTGTATGTCAATGGCATTATCATTTACTTAGAGGTGAGCTTTTCGCGATCTCACGTCGTTTATTTAGCGCATAATTTCAATATGCACGCGAAACCATATTGCTGTCGTAACACTGTCTGGGACCCCGACTGATGAAGGAGAAAAGTACATCGCGTGACGCCCGAAAAGAGATTAATGATCGGTGCCAGGGAAAGGCACAACTGACTCACTGGGAGATTTACGGCACTTTCTGGTGCTTAGTCAGCGAAATTTATTTTGACGAGTTTTAGAGTGTCCAGTAGTTTGCCAGCAGACGTGTAATACATCAACAATAACGACAAAAAAGTATCAGAAAGTGATAGAGAAAGAACGAAAAAAAAAAAGCCTATGACTACAGGGAGAGCCAGAAAATAAAAGGACCGACGTCCATCTTTCACGGTGAGTAGTAGTAGTAAACAACTTTATTAGGAAAGCCGTCGGTTTCCTAAGCGGAGATGGCTGTCAGGCCGTGCCTGGTTGCCACCTCGTCAGCGCGTTTGATGAACGTCGTTAAAAAGTTAGCCTTCTTTATTATTTCGACACAACCGCGCGTAAAATTGTTTGCTCCCCGAACTGCCGGCATAAGCCGTAGGGCTCGTTCTTGCGTCGAGCTCTTTGTCAAGCAATTTTGGCGTACGCCCTTAGGACAATATTGTTGAATAAAGTTCGCTTTTGTGTATCGTATCGATGAATGGACCTCGTTACCAACGGAAGCGGACCGTATACTGCAGGACTGCGGACTGCGTGCACGGGCCAAGCAGTGCTGCGTCTCTCTTTCCTCCCTCCCTCTCTCTTTCTTCATCTGCGGGACGCCGTAGGTTATGAAGTAGGCACGAAGTAAAGCACAAAGCCTGCACGCTTAACGTAACAGACATGCGATCAGGCGAGCAAGGAATTTAAACGAAGGTGGAACGCATGCGCGATTGCTTATGCCAAGGCCAGGTGTCTGCAGGACGTTATTGTTTAGAGAACAAAATTAATTATACTTTCGGCGCTTCACCGCAAACGAATCTGTCGATGCAGTAGTTTAAGTCGAAGGCCGGCAATTGCATGTTATTACGACCTACATATACAGGAGTAACGGCAGGTGCGAGACAGTGCGATTACGGAATTAATGTTGCCGAGTGTCATAGAAGGCTTACTTCAGCGACCGACTGCTTTTTTTTTTTCTTGCGGCCAACGTAAATCGCATGCAAAGTAAACAGTTTTTTTGTGGCTTTTTAGTGGGACAAAGTATGTTTCTCACGAGCATTATCTCGACTGCGCGAGCTTAACAAACAATTGCTGTGAACGCATACAACACGCAGCGAGGACAGCTGTGCGAGTTCGTGGAAAAAACACTTAGCAACGTAAATATCAAGCTAATTTTATTGTTACGGTACTTAAGCTGTCCCGAGGCCATCGTCAACCCGCCGCCATCTTGTTGTTCTCCTACATATGAAAGTGGAGTGCTGAGATTTCGCGACCACTGCGCAAACGTTCGAACTCTAGCTGTTCTTGCGCAAGAGTGACGTACGTATAGTGTAACCACGAAAAGCGCCTCCTGTGGCACACGGCGCATTAAATTTCGCCACATCTTAATGCTTCGTGTTTTTATATACTCGCAAATACTGTTCGGGGTGTTAAAATAAGGGTTGTTTACAGGAAATACCCGGAAATCTAAGACCCTTGGAGAGACATGGCGCGTTAGGTTACCTGTACAAGGTGTGCTCGTATGACATATACATAACCTTTGACAACTGACTGTTGTATTCCGACCAGGTTGAAGACACTGCTTACCTGCTATGAGTATACTGGCGTGGAAAGTTCCATCAAGGAAACTGTGTGAGATTTACGAAGTAATATACTAGAAAAGAAAAACGGTGACTTCACCTATTACGACAGGATTTCGAAAGTTTAAACACAACGTGTAAGTTATAGTGGCAACAATATATACTTTTGAGACGTTTATCTAATCTCATTGGCACAGATAAAAAATGGCGCAATAAATAAATAAATAAATAAATAAATAAATAAATAAATAAATAAATAAATAAATAAAAACCGACAATAAAATGCGTCACAAGGAACCGTAGGTGTTCTTTCACGGGCCTGTATTTATGAATGTACTTACGAAACGAACTAATTAGACCGAACCAAAATCTTATTCAGTACTTAATCCCCTTTAGGTGCTCACTTCCCTTCCCCTTCAACTATTGCTTCTGTAATTGATTGTTGTCCGAGTTAGTTAGTGGATTTCTCGATAGCGCTAAAAACATCAGGACAACGCTTTCCGATTGAACGCATTTCCAAATATACAGCTAGTATGTCCTATAACTGGCAGAATTTAGCCAGCCTCATTGAACTGTCGATGTTACACATGGTAGTGTACTGTACTAGCTTACAGCCTCCCAACGACATCTTTTCGCAGCCATGCAGCATATGCAACACCTTTTTGAGAAGAGTCCTGTTCTTCATAGTCAACTTCGGTTCACGCTCGGAAGAACGCAAAGAAAGGCAGCCTCCACCGTGACACAGATGCCATTAAAAACGGTCACGTGCCATAAGACGGGGGAGGAGAAATGGGGGGGGGGGAGGGCACGGTGCGACGCAGAGCCCTGTATAACTGCGTGTCGAGCACAAAAGATGGCGGCCAGTTGGCACGTCGAAAGCGCTGTAAGCGAGGCAAGCTCTCTCCTGGACAACGGAAAATGGGTCAGCACCTGTTTGAGATCCGGACGACCTTCGCTCGATCGAGAGACCCCCCCCCCCCTCCTCCTCCCCGAATCCTGCCACTACCTTGTGCATAACCAGTTGGCGTGTCTTCCACAGCCACGTACCGCTGCTGCTAGCGTCGACGTCCTTGGTCAGTGGAATGCCGCCCGCAAAGAATCAGCCTCAGCCAGAAGAATGGAAAGCCCTCTCCTTGCTAGCGTCCCGTGTTCGCTGCGGCGCACCGTTGCTCGCCCCGAAGAATGAAAATTGACGGCGTGCATGCCGCCGACCCCTTCTCGCCCGCGCGGCAGTTTTGCTTGCTGCCTTCATCCGGCGCCTTGCCCTTTGATTTCCCGCGACGTCCGACTCCTCGTTTGCTTGCTTTGCTGCACGCGCCCCGTTGATTGTGCGTGCCGCGTTTCTGCAGTGAGTCGCAGTGAGCCGCGCATGACTGACAGGACAGTCGTCGTCCTTGATCGCCACGATTGCTGTGGTTGAATGATGAGCAGTGAGCTCGGAAGCCTTGAGGACTGCAATAACAAGCATGCCATCTATCTGCCGCGGCCATAGTTGAGGTCCGCTACGTTAACGTCTTTTTTTTTTTTCTTTGAATTTCGTTTCTCCTTACAATTTCGCTCAGTTTGACAACCCTTGTACAAGTTCGTGACATCAGGACAGTCCAGGGCCCGCGCAGAAATAGGATACACCGAACTCCTTTTCACAGGGTTTCTTATTTTGACTATACCGCTGGACGAGACACAAATAGACGTTTGAGATCTACTGTCGATGTCTACACTGCCAACGAAGTTCTACATGCCTTGTAGAGAAACGTGGAGGGCGAATTAAACGACCACGCCGTTGACAACGTTATCAGAAGCACATAAGAAGATCCGCTGAAAGGGTAGCTCTCGCGCGCGAATTTCTCATGCAGTTACTGTTGAGCGTATAATCGAAATTGGCGAAATAACTTCGCGTATCGTGCTTCCGCGCAATGTAGTGCGGAGTTTACCGGAACATGCTGATGTTCATTATTCTGTGCATGTGTGGAGCGTATGCTTATTAAGTTATGAAAACTTGCTATCCTCAGTTATTAATGCAGCTGCCCCAACTGTATCTGTTCTTCTTATTGAGCACATAATAGGCAAAAGAACGCGTTCCCGACCCTTTCTCCACTACAAACCCTTAACGTGCCCGTCCTTCTTTTGAGAAGCCCGCGAACGTCTCACTCCTATCTTATTTCCTGCCTGCTTCGAAACCACCAGGAACCCACGGAGCGGCAAATCTTTGCTGAAGCATGAGAGAGGACACGCACACACACAGTCGACGATAACGGTGCGTCGAGGGGAAAACAATAGCACCAGAAAAAATCCACGCGAGCGGCAAAACGGATCAGCCCGCAAATAGAGAGAGCTACGAAAGAAGAGCATGAAAAACGACGTAGTTGAACTGCGTACAACGGAAATGGCCGCCTACTGGAAACAGATTAGGGATAATATATGGACGCCGGCTGCGGAAACGAGATCGAATTTCGACTGAGAACATCTTATATAGGAGGAAGCTGGCGGGGGAGGGTGAGCGAGACGGCTCCACCCGCGATTTAAATCTTTCTCTCTCTTCTTTTTTTTTCCTTCCCGAGATTTCCTGGCCGGATTCTTCGGCCTTATTTAGACTGAAGAACAAACACCGAGAAGGGGGGGAGGAGCGGGGGGGGGGGGGTTGAGCACGGCACAAGGGAAGAGTGCGCACCTCGAAGAAGAAGCCCGCCGCTCGCTCGCAGCCGGCTATCTCCTCTCGCTCAGGTTGTTCTGCCCGGACGGCGAATTTGTATACTGCGAGAACGAGGTTTCTTGTCCGGAACGCCGCTGCCTGTCTCGCGGGGCGGGCGTGACGCCGAGACAAGATGCAAAGACGTTTTCGATTGGGGCCTCCTCGAGTTTCTTTCTTCTTTTTTTTTTTCTTTTGTGTTCCCGTCTTTCGGCGCGTGAACGACGACGAGATGCCGATCCCGACGTCACTGCGTAGTGATTGCGAAATGTGGGAAAGAGAAAACAATGGGGCGAAGGAACAAATGAGGGAAAACGAGACGGCCGGAGGAATGTTCTCGGCGGGGCCCAGAAACGGAGAATGAGATTTCCGTATATAGTTCTCGTGCGTGGGGCATGCATGCGGCAGAGGCACCCGCGAGCTGGCGCTGTATAGGGGAAACGAACGCTGTAGAGACATCGAATGACACACAAGCTGCGGCCTACGCTGTGTACGATAAATCGATTTACACGAAGAAAAAGAAAAAGAAAACGATCGTGAACTTAATCAAAAACAAAATCAATGTAACTGTATCTTCACTAGGCTCACTGGTAGATGCTGTTAAAATATGAGCAGAGTGAAAAAAAACAAACAAAAAAAACTGCAACGTTAAATGTAGATATGGATTCCAGTAGCGAATCCATATCGCTTACTTGTAGTAAACTAACCTCGTTCAGCCTGCTTGTTGCAATAACCAGTGCCCGTAATCGGGACTAACCCTTGTCAGCTTCCTTCGTCATGCATTTTCATATGTAAAACGAGTAACTACTGCATCAACGAAATGACAGTTTTCTGTCAAAATTAAACTAATTTTTGATTTCTCATCTCAGAGAACCTTTACGACGCAGCCATATTCCCTTGCGTGATGTATACCAGCCAGATTTGTCGGAGTCGTATACGGGGTGTTTCGGCTAACTTGCGCCAAGTATTACAAAAACAAACATATGAGCTGTGGGTATTCGAATTGCCCCTGTATTCTCCTGAGCCGTACGCAGCACGTCAGGATACTTTTTCGAGTCCGCCAAGCTGGGTAATTAACAATGATCACTTAATTAAAAATTCAGTTAGTAAATCTAGCGAAAAAATCTTCAATGCAAAGTTGTAGCACTTGTTTTGGAACATCGGAATGTTTCATCAATGCTAAGATAACTGCCAATCCGATAATCTGGGTAATTAACAAAAGTTGCGTAACAAATATTTAAAATAGGAACTCTGTAGCGAAAAATATTCAGTATAAAAGTTGCAACGCTTGTTCAGCAACGTCGGTTTATTTCATCTAACTGTCCTTTTTATTTCTTTTTAAAAACGATAGTCTTTCTTGGGGAACTTAAACGCAGAAATTTTTGTCTGTCTGTCTGTCTGTCACCCGATTCAGCCACCTGGCCAAAGTCGAACCACTTTCCGAACGCCCAGCCATCTTGAAGAGGTGGCTAGATTCATACTTGTGTACATTGTCGATCAAAAAGCAAACATTACGCATATCTGAGTCGCAACATCACTAGGTAAGTATTAGGTGGTGTGTTACTTTAACAGAAGATACATAGATACGTAATTAAAAGACCCTAGTTTCTTAAGCTGCGCTGAAAATCCGACTACGCTGAAAATGCGACGCTATGCACGGCGACGAACGCCCTCTGCCACGGAGGAAAGAAACCCTCTGCACAAGCTCATGTTTCCCGAGATGGCGCCCATATCTCACGCAGCATAGAGTTACTGTATATGCTACCTTTAGGTAGCAGAGTTGCGCATCTGTTTTCCAAACGCCGCTAGCAACCAAGCGTTGCGGAGAAGCTGACGCTCGGGTCATTTCTTGTATTCCTCGATCGCGCCGCTGCAGCGGACTGGATTGACACTAGTCATTCACAGTAAAGTTAATCACCGGTCTTCGACACGCCAGACTTGCCGATCGGTGACCCAGTAGACATGTCGCCTGCAAGAACGGAGCGCGTCTTCGCCGCATAGCTGCGGTTGCTAGCCAGACCTATGCGCAGCTCTGCTACCTAAAGGTAGCATATACAGTAACTCTAACGCGGCGCTCGTCTATCGTCTTTCGACGGAATTTGCAGTGAAGCACGCAGATACGGGGCCAATTTTTTTTCCAGCTTTTCTTTAGAGTGCGCGAAATTAAAAAGGATGCTAGGCGAAAGTTAGCTGAAACGCCCTGCATACAGAATGCATTTCTGCACGGCACCGCGACGTGGCCACAACGTGTAGTGCCGCCGCTGTCAAAACATATGCAAAGCGAAGACGAGAATCCACTATAAACTGAGTTCCACAAGCGAGGCATGACGAGCTTGTGCACTTAGCACAAACCTCTCCGGTAATCACTCGTCTCGACAGCGCGTTTCGGGACAGGTTAACAGTCGGGAAACATTCTTTGTAACACCGTATCAAGCAAGAGGCGCGAATAATCGCACCGTTTCTCAGCTCTTTCGGATGTGACCCTCGCAGTCTCTTGCGAAGTCCTTTCTTTACACGGGCATTGGCCATCGCAGCATCTCTCCCCACCCCTCTTTTGTTTTCCCAAGGATCTGAACATAAAACGAAGCGCGCAACGAGTGATCATGCAGAAAGAGAGACCTTTCCTTTTAGTGTTCGTATCTTGCGCTGTCGTTCGGCTCGCTTCCATCGCGATAAACATAATTCGCTTGCTTTCATTTCTATCAACCTTCCGTAAATTTCGCAATGCTAAGAAGGCATTTTGATAAATATAGGCGTAAGAACAGTGCTTCTACTTTCCTTTAAAAAAAAAATGTTAGCACTGCTCTCTGCCGGATTTCTCGTCCCGTTCCTTTATCGGTCTAGCTGCTTACTTTCTTTGTTATCTGCACTTCTGCCACCCTGTTCTCAAACATTTTTTTTATGTGCTTCGAACCAGCTAGCCTCTCGTCCGAGTGCATTATGGAAGACTTCCGCCACCGGCAGTTCAATTATCTTTTTTTTTTCGTCACCCCTTCGCGAAAGTTCCCTTGTGACATAAGCGCGTGGTTCAAAACAAAATGTCGCTGCGCACGTGCCTGGGTGGGAGAAAGGCTTCCGCGAAAATTCCATAACGCCTCCTTTGAAAATCTGGTTGAAAGGGAAGGAAAGTTCGCAGTACCCGCGGCGGCATGGCGGCTGTGCTTTGGGTGCCTATATATATACTTGCAGTGCGCACCACGGGTCTGTTCTGCTATTCTGCGGAGCGCTAACAATATCCGGAGTGAAAATTGGATTCGGAAACGCCGGAAGAACAACCTCTTTGACACTGCTTTACTTTATTTATTTTTTTTTCACCCTCGCTTCGTTTTCTATATAGTTTACACCCCGCGCGATGCTGCGGCACGTAATAAAAGAGGGCCACAAACGGATCCACGGTAGACGAAACGCGAATAACGACACGCAAGATTACGTTTGCTTTTCGAAGAAATGAAGCGAAAATCAGTACAGAAACGCCGAACGCGACGACGGGCACTTCGTTTGCCGTAGCAGTAATTTTTAACTAATTTCGCCCGTCGTTCGTTGCGAGCTATACGGGAAGGCAGCCGCAGCTATAGCCTTTGAACGGAATGTAAGTAAAGAAAAAATAAATAAATGAAAGAAGCCAGGAGAAAATCCAAACTCGTACGACTTGTCCGTTGTCGCTGCGAGGTCGCTATAGCGTATCGAGGCCAGCGGTATTCCTGTTCACTGCCGCGTCTATAGCTTGATAGACGATCCCGACGCGCTTTCCTGATCGCGTTCGCACTGAAAGGAAGAGCACAGATGCGAGGAGTGTGTGATTGTTTTATTTCAGCCAGCTTTCCCGGCACAAGCACAGGCCATGCATGCCTCGGAAGTGTATCTCGATCGAATGACAAGCAGTGTCCAACTACGGTAGGGTCGCTCAGGTCAAGTTGGGCTGCCGCGTGTGTCCGCTGTCGCGTCACGAAGGGGACGGAGACGACCCAGCAAACCACGTTTGCGCGTATGCTGTATGGAGGCGGCATGCAGACGTCAGACGCACATTGCGGCCACGCCCATACATATCTGCGATATTATGGTGACGCTATTTGCTGGGTCGCGAGCCGCGTACGGGTGATCTCTGAGGACCCTCCAATGCATCAGCGTGCATGCATGAAGGGGGCAGGTGGCCTTCATACGTACTCAAGAAGGTCAATGGCACGGAAGGTTGATGATAATCATCCACTTGTCTACATTGTACGAAGCGAGAGGTTAAAAAAGAATTAGAAGAGACACGGCACTCGGTCTGTTTCGAAATCGCGCGATTGTTAACGAAGTTAGAAACGCAGGTATTTTTTTTTTTATTACTTCGGCCCGTGCACAACCGCCCGTCTCAAACCAAAGAGGGGGGAAAATCACAACCCGTTTACGCTACCGTTTGATGACGCTCCGTCTGTGATTATTATTCTCGAAAAAAAGAAAAATGCGTGTGGCTATTCGTTAGCGTACGTTTTCTGTAATCCCGTGGAGAACAAGCCAAGGGAACTTTTGAGACTGAATCGAATACAAATCGAATGGTGGCATAAGTAAATCTAATCGAATATGGAATTCTTTTCCGTTATATTGAACAGCCCCTTGTACAATTACATAAGATGACGTTCGCTTACTACTGCTAAATTATTGTTCAATATGAACAAATGGAGCATAAGGGAGAACTAAGCATACTATTCGGACGTAGTAAATAACTACACAGATAGTGCGAGCGATGGTTGTATTGCCGGCAAAGTCTAGCAGAGACGTGGCCTGCTGGACTACCTAGGCTCTCTTGTTTACTGCTATGCCCGCGTGTACTAAATTTATCGTATTTTGGCATAAATGTAGCCTAATTTGGCTGTAGCTCATATTTAAAAATATTAGTTAGATATTTGGAATAGTTCGCATCAATTTATTTACTTATAACGGCTATTTTGTTTTGTTCAAACTGGCTTGCTGTGGAGAGGGTGTTGTTTATATCACCTAGGCTGCTCAATTTTAATAAGTTCTGCGGCGCGAAAAAAACAGACAAGTTACCCCAAAACAAAAATGAACAAGTAAAGAAAAAAAACCATATAGCAAACAGAAACAGATAAAAAAAAATAACGTGGCAATGGGCAGTCCGCTTGAAGAAGTTCACTTCGATTCGATTCGGATAGCTAACTTGACGAAACGCTAACCTAATGCGCCGCATACTGCACCGTTATCCACATACCATGGCAAGACCGTGTAACATCTATACTATATATTCCCGCCATGTTCCAGCGTTCCGCGCATGTGTCATTCTCAGTGCTCGTTACGCGCCAGTTCCTGCGAGACGTGCTCGGAAGTTTCTCGTCACCGCCGTGGGGCGTCGAAAGAAACGGGAATAAGCGCGTATACGTATAAATTTGAAGGAAATAACAGCGCAAAGGTGACAAAAGAAACGGAAGGACGACGTACACTTCTCGTGTAAATCGCGACCACATCCTCGTTGAGGCCCCCCCCCCCCCCCCCAACCTCGCGTCTCTGCCAACGTGTGCTCTTGAAACTTTGCCATTGGGTGGCGATATACATTCTGAATGGGACGGAATATTGTCCGCATAGCGCAGTCCACGAGCGTCTCCGAGTCGAGGAAAATGCGCGGCCGGGTATGTGGACGGAGCTAGACGGGCCTGCGTCTATATAGTATACCGCCACTTGCACTAACGGTGACGTCAGCGGCTCAATATTTTATCGCGGCTCGAAGAAATGCGCGGTTCGGGAGCATAAACACGGCTGCGTCTATATAATATATTGGCGAGCTAACTCTGCTCAAAAGGAGCGAGAGGCGGGCAAGCCAATGCTGTCATTAAAAATTCAATCTCGCGGGGTTGTTTCCAGCGGTCGATTTCACCTCCTTGTTTAACGTTATCTAGTTGCTTACTCGTTATTTTTTATTTTCTCTTGTTCTGGCGCATGCTCGTGCCGGGTTTACTGTATTGTTTTAGGCAGCGCGGTGCGTTCGGCTTCTTGCAGCCTGTGAATATTTCACGCTCGCATTGCTTGTCCCTGCTTTCGATGCACAAAACACATTGCCAATAATACTGTCCTGCTTGAAAAAAATTCTACTTTTTTTTCTTATTCCCTGTCGGATATATGTATTTATGATTTCCTGTACTGTTTAATAATAATAATAATAATAATAGTAATAATAATAATAATAATAATAATAATAATAATAATAATAATAATAATAATAATAATAATAATAATAATAATAATAATAATCGTAAATAAAGAACAATAAAGAAGAATGGGCTTTCTGGCAATAGGAGTAATTAGAGTCCGAGACAAGGATTATATCGTCTTACTCAGGCAACGCAGAAAAAACAGGTTCGCAGCTTACATACTTTTCCTTTCGTTTATTTATTTATTTTTCCTCTCGCAAGAATGACGAGACGAGGAATATTCATGTAGAGGCGTTTGTTTGTCAAAAAAAAAAAAAAAAGCCCTTCAAACGGCGCATTTATCACGGGAATGTGCTTGGGCGTCATATTGCGTATATATACACACCACGAAGCGAACCCTCTTTGAATTAACATAACGGCAAGCAGAGAGAGAGAGAGAGAGAGAGAGAGAGAGTCTATCTATATAGATGTCGTCGAGGTGCGTGTTATACGGGGAATGATAGGCACCCAGCACTGGGCGGTGTCGTGTTTCCGCGGCTGCCACGGGGGAAATATCGGGTGCGAGTAATTTGTCTCCAATCGAGACGGAAGATGGATCTTGACAATTCTTCAACTACGCTATATTTCTTTCTTTTTTTTCTTTCTCTCTCTTTTTAAACTTCAGGGCAGCACGATTTGGCTCCACCGAGATAAAAAGAAACAGGTGAAGAAGAGAAAACAAAAGTCGCGCAATCACTGGCGGGATAATGCGTCAGAGAGGAAAGATTAATATAGACTAAGAGCTGGAAAATTGGACCTATATGCTGTGCAAGCGAGGAATTGTATATGTATATATGTATATGTTATATATGTATATATATGTATATGTATAAGCACGGTATATGCGCGTCGAAAAACTCTATATCGGGTTGGGGCCTGGGACTGGAGTGCATATGGGGAAGGAAAGGGGCAGACTGAGGATGGCATCGGTGTGCTGGAAAGCAATGCGTTCGGCGAGACGGGCTCGCTTTCACGGTCCCGAAGCATGTGGATGCAGCGCCGACCTCTCTGAGCCTAAGCAACCATGTGCTTCACGTATACATCTGGGAAGGTTCTTAAACATGCCATTTCCGAAAAATAAAGAAAACAAACGTATTCAGAAGAGAACTGTCAGGCGCGGTGTACGCTCATAAGCGCTAAGATCGCGCTAATTAATCATTAAAAACTAAGACTTCCAATTTTTGTTTTACTGGATTACTGGTATCGTAGCCGGCGAGTTCGCGAGGCGTACCCAATTTGAAAGAATTTTCGGGGTGATGCCAGCTTCGAGATAATTGCCTAACATTGCTACGAGCTATACGTGGGCGTTCCAGTTACTTTTGGGCGTCAATGCACGAAACGGCGTTTTGGTGCGTAAGAGGAAGCTGAAGCCACAGTGGTTTTTTAACGTAGCTTTCATTGCGAATATCTCGAAATCCGCGCCACCCTCAGATTTCACTCCGACTGGATGCGGCTCGCAATTTCGTCAATCGCGATATGTGTCGTATAGTGTAAATGGTTTGAAACGTATATATAGTTAGTCTTCCTTAATCAACTATTAAGATTAGCATGATTTTAGCGTTTACGGAGGGCTGCCGCACCTCACAATTTACTTTTAAAAAAATCGTATTTCTTCCTCGGAAACCTTGCGCTTAAGAATTGTTGGAAGCGTTGTCTGAAATTATATGTATATACTGCGCTGTGGTCGCAGCGTGTCGCGTACGTTACAGGAAAAAGTGCGTAGCCCGATAGTGAGCGAACCTCTTGGCGCTGGTGGCGGATAACGTGGAGAAATCCGGAGAGTATATAGTCAACGCACCCTAATGGAATGCCGGGATATTCACCTAACAAGACCTCTAGAAGACATGCATCTATCAAAGGCTCCGGGTTCCAGAGCGGATGGAAGTGTTAACCGGTAAGCGGTTGATATAAGCGTAAGGTGCTTGGAAAATTGGTGGACAAGAAGCAGGTTCGAGAGTGGGAGAACAGAAGTTGTTAGATGCGTAGGTTACAGTACGCTTTACAAATAGGAGCTTGTATGAAGAAATAAGAAAGAGAAAGAGAGAGAGCCTGGATGTTAGAGTTTAATAGATGAATGTAACGAGCAGGACTATATATGGTCGCCATACCGTCTCACACTGGATGTTAACAAATATCATCACCATCATTATCACCTTCGTGGTGAGTTGCAGCCTGAGAATCGAAAGCATACTCGAGCGACCCTTTCCCTTGGCGCTGTATATACGCGCGGTCCAGAGTTTCTGATTAAAGCTAGGCTCCAATCGGTCACACTGAAAGGGTCGCTCGACAGCCGTCTCTTGCACTCTTCCATGCCCCAAACAGGGCAGCAGAATCCCCGTCTCTACCCAAGGCTCCGTCGCTCCTCTTCTCATCAACCGGGCTTTCGACGACCCTTCGCGAAAGTCGTCGTCGCTGCCGCTTGGGATCCCCTGATTAATGCGATCCGTAAGCAGCTGCACACGCTGCAGCACTCCCATCGTCTCCACAACTTCTCCCGCTGCCGTATACTATAATGTTAGACGCATCTTGCCGCGTTGCCTCGCTTTCTTTATTTCTCTGTTTTTTTTTTTTAAAGTTTAATGGGTGCTTAGCGCTGTAGCATATGCGCGCCGTTCTTCGTCATTGCCAGTTCACTCTCCTTTCCCCTGCATTCTTTTTTTTGTTAACTCTCGCTCTTTCTTTGTTTCTCCTTCTCTTTCTGCTCCTAATATCCTCCTGTCCTTTTTCTTCAACGAAACCAAAAAAAAGAGCAAAAACCCAATTTCGCTTCGCTCCCTTTACATGCTTTCTTACTATGGCGCTACATAATGCGCCGTTGCGCTCAATTTAGTCGCGCGTTTGAACGGACAATCCCATTTTGTGCCTCCGCGAGAGCTGGCTGCGCTAAACAAACACATTGAGCCTTGATTTCTGAGAAAACGAGGTGAGTGGGCAGGAGGCTTTGCTAAAGGGGATTGTGGAACTCGGGGAAAAAAGAAAAGAAAGAGAACAGGAACTCCGGCGACGCCCCTTTCTCTGGCTTATCCTATTGTCGCGCGGCCATCAGGTGAAAAGCAAATTAAACGCGTCAGGCGGGGAGGCATCCGTGTAATGGATTTGTTATTATTGCTACTATCAATTTGCGTGAGGAAGCTGATAAGGCGACGTACATTGTTTTTCTTCCGCGTCTTTTCTCAGTGAGGACTTACGCGATTGTCTCTCCTTCAACATGATTGCCCTTATCTTTTCCGGCATCGCCTTTCCTGGTAGGTCGCCTTGAGCCAAGCGCACACACACTTTAACAATAGCGTCAGCTGATTGAAAGTAAAGAAAACTGCGCACACGTAGTGATTGTAAGTTCACGCACCAATCGACCCGTAACGCTTGGCCGTGTGGCAATCCTGCAAGCGGTGAGCACGAAATCGGATTTTGAGCACTTTTTAAACTATCGGATGCACATAGCTGTCACCCAATAAATGTGGGAAAAAAAGATGCGAATGCCGGCGTGGTATGCATAGCACGCCAAAGAAATTGTTTTTCTTCCATTGCTCGGTTACGCTATTAATACGGCAATCTTAAACAGTAAGCCTAACTGAACCAGGCAAAGCGATATCGCTTCTTGTGCAAATAATCCGCGTTGCGCCATCGTGAAAGGAAATTGTTGTTATCTGGGGAGCTTGCGGCGGTCTTTGAAGCTGTATACTCCTTTAAAAGATCGAGGCAAGTAGTTTGTATACAGGACGGAAACGTTGCGCGGAGTACACAGTCTATGTTGTCATCCGTGCCCGACGTACCGATCAATGAACTAAAGCGCAAGTCTACGTGAGCGTTCTGTATGTCTTCTATTCCTTATCCTTCGTCTTAACCACGACACGCGTTCCGGAGAGGCTTATATATATAGTGCGCCTGTATTTCCTGGGATGACTGCAGTGGGGTCGTTCTCATTGCATACTAACTGTGCCGTCGCGACTTAGTACGTGACGGAAGCAACGACAATCGCTAGTGCTTCCTCGCCAACACACCCAGTTTCTATAGAGAAGAAAGAAGGGGAAAGGAAAGGTAGGGCAGCGACACTGGACCTGCGTCTTTGTATATACAGTGTCCGCGATCAGTGATCTTTAACACAGAGTAGAAAATAAAATGTCGGAAGCGAGGCAAGCTGTAACTCAAGCTCACGCGCATATACGCAGCTAACAAAGAAAGGTCAACACTGGCTAGTGCTTCACCGTCGCCTTCTATACATGCTTACACCGAGCACCGAGCAGAAAGAGGTTTTAGACAGTTTCCTTCCCGGTGGGCGACTCGGGAGAATAAACTTTGTTCTTGGGAGGTTCGAGCCTTTTGTCACTCCCAGAGATCAATACCGGGCCGAATAATGCGGCAACGTTAATCAAATCCGGCCGCTGCCCTGGCGAGCCCCAAGTCTTTTGAGACCCGCGGTCTGCTACCGGCTTCCGCTTTTTTCTTCTCAAAAAAAAAAAAAAAAAGCGAGCCGCTATTTTATTGCGCTGCCGAGACCTTTAAGCCGTGGCAATAAGGAAGGCGCTCGAGAGTGTTATCCATCTGGCCATCTCATCGACCGCGACACGCACACACACACACACACACACCTCTTGCTTCCGGCGTCCCGGAAACCACATGAAACACGCAGCCTTCTCGCCCACCTCTTCGCTGTCCTGCCTTTCCAACAGAATACAAAGGATAAGGAAAACAAAAGGGGGTGAGGGAAGAAAGAAAAGCGAACGAACTCGTTGGACACGGGCTATAAATAATCGGGAGTTTTAGGAACCGGAGAGCAGGGAGAGGCGGTGAGCTTCGACAACAAAATTTGCCTCGACGAAACGCGCCGCCGAAGCAGGCGTCAGCCTCGGTCTTAATTACGGGGTTCACTCTGCGAGACCTCATTAAGAATCGATGCCAGCAGGCCCCAAGTTTGCGCGCAGGGAAAAGGGGGTGGTTGAGTTACACTAAGGATGCGGCGGTCGAGGGAGTTTATTTGGTGGACGGGAGAGAGTGCACGTGCACGGCGAGGGGCAGAGAGAAAGTGCAGGGCACAGGCGGGGACTCGTGAACAACAGCGCCGAGGAACAAACTCGTAACAAAGAGAGGCGCGCTATTCTGGTTACCCCTGGCTGCTGCTGATGCTGCCGAGTGAAAGAGGGAGGTTCATAGCGAAAGGCAAGAAAGCAAAGCCGAGTGGCAAACATCACCACTAATCAGGACGAGCGAAATAGCAAGAGGCGCGCGCTCGTGCGCAGCCAGGCTGGCAAACGGGCGCGTGGAAAGAGGATCACTTCGCTGCTCCACCATCATCGATTCCGCTGCACAAAGTCCGCAGAAGTGCAGGGGAAAAGCTATGCCGGGAGGAGAAGAAGTGGGATGGCTTTTTTTTCTTTTTCGCGCCAGTTTACATCGTCATTAATCGTTACTGCGCTGCCGGCGTCGTCCACGCGCAGCTTTGGAGAAGGCAGCTCCGCGCAAGGCTGCGGGGATACCGCGAGAGGACGACGGAGTGGGGAGGGAGCACGCACGCTATAGCTCCGCACGCGCTACGAAGCATCAATTAGTGCCCTTGTGTAACCTTAAACTGTGCATTAGGAGCTGACCCGACGCGAGAGGACACGGTGCCTAGCCGGTCGAGCGATAGAGGCCGAATCAATTGCGGCGGGAAAGGTTTTCACAATTGACACAGAACGTGAGCCACTCAGTTAGAACGTCAGTTTACGGCGTTGATTAGAAAAAGAAAATTAAGCGTGCTAATACTGGGGGTCATTGAATACGTCTTTTCTTTGCCTTACCCCCCCCCCCCCCCCCCGCCTCTGTTCTTTTTTCTTTACTGCAGAAGTCATTACGCTCCTAAACAATACGCTCCCCAGTGGCCGTGAATACGGCGAGAAAAAAATACTGAGTACACGGCTACGACCAGTTATCTTAAACCGCTAAATAAAACGTGGTGAAATGGTCTTGATCGAATGTTCTCTTAACTGCATTCCTATCGCACGATGTCAATACTAGTTCAGTGTGCTGTACTTCGCTTAAGCTGTGGGGAGACCTACTGCATGCGGTAATATGACCGTTTGGCCGTTATGCACGCGCTGTTGCATGCGAGGAAGGCGTGCCTGCACTTATGGAGGGGGGGGGGGGGGGGGAGTCTGAGGCATATAAAAAATTGGTTCACGTTAAGTTGAGACTAAAACCACGAGAGACAAGGTATCGAACTATACGTGATCCTTCATTGCCACAATAAAAATAACAAGACAAGAGTGAAAGAACTAATTAAACTACTGGAGAGACATAAAGAACGGAATATGAAGCAATATGCGGGACACGCTAAACGGAACAAGCCCGCACAAGTAATCCACTGATCAAATAAGGTTACTTTCAGAACAGAATGCAATTTTTTTTCGTTTCGTTCGTTTAATTAAAGGCCGGGGAAACTTATTTGTTATGTTGATAATCAGTCGTGACGTTATGTAGACAGAGACGTTATATATATTGCGCGCGTTGAAACGTGACACTTACGTTTCAACTCCGATCATTGCTCTGAGTGATATTAAAGAGTATCAAGGAAAGGCCGACCAGGCGGTTGGCTGCTCTTCACTGGCGGAAAGGTAAAAAGTATGAAAGGAGAGATACATTTGAAGAAAGAGAAACGCTAATTGCACGCACACTTGGAGGAGCATATCCATCCATGGCTCCCTTGACGCGGCGTCGTCGTACTCCCTTATCACCCGGTTGCAGAAATGATCCTCGTTCCTATAACCTCAAGGCATCATCTCTTTATGGGTGGTCGCGGATACACGTTGAATTTAAGTACACAAGCAACACCGTCGTTGCGTTCTGCGCCGTCGATAGAGTGGGTCGTAGGCCAAGAACATTGGCTTCTGGCAACGATCTCGAATCCAGTTGGTTTAGTGCATATAGTCATGTTCAAGTTTTCTATTAACTGCGGCGCTGGAAGTAGCAGCCATAGAGAAGCGAGATGTAGGAGAAGGCTCGAAGTGTTGGCGTCTGTACGGAAGGTTTATTTAATCAGAGATAAGCGCTACCCACCAGTTATCCTATATATCCTGTGCCAAATACTTCTGAAGGCTGCGTTCCCCGCTACGGCATCGAGCGACAGTAATAATAAACGCTCGTGTTCACGGCGCGTTAGTGGCCGGCTCGAGCGTAGGTTTGCACGTGTTGCATTTGCGTGCGCCGTCGAGCGACGGGTGTACCGTTACCTGGACCTCCTTTAGCCCGCCGAGTGAACTGCGAGGGCCACGCCTCACGAACAGCTGTAGGTCATTTACTTCTTGTCAGTGCTCGACCTACATTGAGTCGAGCTGCGTTGGCTGTGGCTTCCGGGGCTCCAAGCGGCCGGTTGACATGCTTGCTGGCCGTCGTTGTGCAACGGATACATGGGTTTCTGAGCTGTGCGTTTCTCCGAGAGTATGCGGCGGTTCCCCGCTACCTCGGCTTTGCTGACGACCGCGTGGTGCTTGCGATCGTTGTCCCACTTCCTATGACCGATACTGCGCGTATGGTGGTGTCATAACAAGAGAACGCTGCATGCGCTCATAAGCGCAGGGAACGTGGTAGAATATTACCCCAAGCTAGTATGATGCGAATCATATACTTGGACGATTTTCGCAGGAAATTCTCATGGGCATGGAAGGTGACTTTTCTGATCCTTGTTTGTTTTATTCTTTTTGCCCTCGCTACTGTTCATATAGCCTTTATTTTCAGGTAGCGACGCGTTAAGTACGGCGGAGGCATTACATCTTCGGTTTCGGTAAGCTTCCGTCTCTCGATATTTTTTTTCTCTGTATAAAATACTGGAAGTTTTACCAGCACCACAATCATCCCGAAAGAAAGGCAGTGCTCGTGAATGAGGCCGTATTAGGGCGACAATCTCGGGTGCCCGTCGTGTTGTGTTCGATCGAGAACAGCCGTCACACGCAGGACGCATCCTCTTCACCTGGGCTTGTGCGCCGCTCGCGGATGACCGCTCGCGAAAGCCGACATGCTCTGGACCCCCACGAATAAACACGGCCGCCAGAAGAGGACCGGCGATCTCGTCCCGGTGATCCCGAACGAGCCGCGCGAGATTTTTTTCTTGCAGCGAACCAATTTCGACGGCGGAATGGGAAATTGTGGTCTCGACAAGGAGGCTCAAACACGCACGCACGGATGGCTCGAGCCGCGCGCGACAGGACGGGGGTGGGGGCTCGCTTTCCTCGCAGAGCACGGACGCGTGGGTGCTCTTCTTGGATATGAGCACGGAGAGGGCGCCCAGCCGATCCCTGCACGTCCGCAGGCCAGGATGCCAGGCGCGCGACACGTCTAATCCGAAATGTTAAGGATGTCTGCGCTGTACTGTACCATTCATGGTTCTGGCGATGTCGGAATTGACCATTTGCAATTTAAGGAAAGAAAAACAGAAACGGGATAGTTGGAGCAAGTATACAAGACGAAAAATGCTTTCTCTAATTATTTGTTTGTTTTCTTTTCCACTATATAAGGTTTTACTTAGCTCCTAAGAAGAGCGTGATGGCGGACTAGTTCGTTCCTAAGTTGAGAAAATGCGCTTTTGATACGTTTTACCTGCCACCGCATTATCAGTCTATCGCTCTCGACGATACCGTTTTCGCAGCGCATTATACAACCAGATATGACCACCAAAACAAATGTGAAAAAACAAATGAAGGAATACCGAACCTCGCAGCTTCTACACGCTGTAACAACATCGCACATTCTCTCGGTTGCTTTCAAAGTAAGCTCATCACCTAGATCTGGCGTCGCACACTGGACGTTACGTCACGCAAAAAATGTGAACGTATTGCCGCGAGTTGATCCATAGAGGACTACACGATCCGTGCTGCCGGATTAAAAAAATAAAAAAAGGTGACGTCGCCAGAAAATAGTACATCTATAGCTTGCGCTAATGGGACATGGGACGCAAGAGCAAATTCATTCTTCTGGGGCAACCTCAAACGGCGCCGCGTTCCTTTTGGCAGCAGGGAGAGTTGTTCGGAAGAAGATTTGGTACGATCGAAGTTCTAAAGAAATAATACATGCAGTCACATATGTAGGCGCAGATAAAAGAATTTGGACATCAACGAACTAGTCTGGCGCTCTGCGCTACGCGTCCTCCTTAGTCCATGAGACACGAAATGAAACTATACTCGCGATTATTTATCGTCATACGCAAGCACCTGTTACATTCTGCGCTCTTTATCTCGCAGTCCCCGTAACGCAATGCACATGCTATTTATTTCTAGCTGAGTAGTTGAAGAAACAGTAAAGGGACACTCAAGCAAAAGCGATTTCGTTTGCATTTCGTAAGTTATGCCCCTTCCGAAATACCAAGGACCGCAATCTCCACTGCGCGACGACACTTGGAAAAGCTATAAAAGGATCGAAAAAGTAAAAAAAAAAAAGATCGCCGGCCACGCCAACTTGAAGTTCTCGCACCACGTATAAGCTCGCCGTGACGTCACAAAGTTTTGATGGCGTCTGCTAGGGACTGTATAATTATTTACCGGTAAAAATGAATTGGATTGTGCGCTATGGTAGCCCGAATACTTAGCATGACAAGTGTCAGGCATTTTTGAATGGAACCAACGTACGAAAAGTGCTTCGAAATCCGTGAAATCACACACTGACATACCGGTGTTCGGGTTTTATGTGCGACATGCAAAAAAAAAATAAAAAAAAGAACTGGAGCAGTATCTCTCATTGTTCCTTTAACGATGAAAATGTGATCACTAAATTAAAAACAATACAGTTCTCGGAGAATAATTTGTCAGTATAACGTCTGTTCAAAGGCCCATGTGCTTTTTTTTTTTCATTTTTTTCTTGCCAGTGTCCCTGTGCTTCGAATCGTCGATTATTTCGCTCCCGCGTTACGCTCGGCTAGCCTCCTGGTTAGCTCATATGGTATAAAACGACCAACCATTAAAACAAAAAGAAGAAAGAGTGAAAGTTGGTGCCGGGATCGTTTCGGACCATGTAGAATTTTTCGTCAACCGCGAGGATTTTTCTTTTATCCTTCGTCACTTCTTGCTATACGGTCGGTTGAATGACAATTTTCCTCTTTCATGAGCCGTTCTCTATAGCCGATTTTTCACACTAAAGAACGCGTTTAAACGGCGCGTAGATGTTTGGTGTTTACTTTGTTCGAACCGACCAGAACTTACAATATGATTACTAACGCTCGACATTCATTTTCACAAGGTAAGCTCCAATGTCGTTCTCTGCATGCCCACGACCCTCGATCGGGCTTGAACCTTCAAGGAAGAAGAGCGCCCGCCTGCGGCTTGGTACAGCATTTACGCGACACATCCTACACAAGTTAAAACGTGCCCCTACATTCGGCAGTGTTCTCGTGACCACCCAGACAAAATTGTGCGCTATCTATATTCCTCGAGTGCGCAAAATATGATTAAGCACCAAGCGTAATGCGAGCGAATTTGATGCTTTAGACAGATCATTCCCACTCAATAAATTACTCTGCGTTCAACTGCGGACCTTCAGGAAAGAGCGTTTGTCACTCTGAAAAAGAAAAAAAAAGATTTCGAAGATGCGAATATTTCATGCAAATATTAAATGTTACTGTATCTTGAAATCTAAACGAGTGATATAAATTCCATTATGTTTTCAAAACCGTTATCTCTCATGTTAAAACCACGCGTTTTACGTTTTATACGCTTACCTGTGTTCTGTGCTTTTATGCTTTATATGACATGCAAAATATTTGACTCTATAGGGACACATGCGTACGTGCTTATATCATACCTGAACTCATGCCACGCAACTGTGATTCATGTGTTGCTAGAGTGCATCGCGCGTCTGGCGTCATTCTGTGCGCCATATTTCGTGACATTTTTCTCTCTTTCGTATTTTCTGTTTCGTTTTCCTAAGCGACAAGTAGTAGCCACGCTCTCCTATATTCCGTCATTTCAGCAATATAAATTAAAAAAAAAAGCCGCGCGGGACGGTGCCGCGGAAAGCGACATCTCTCATTCTCGGGCTCACCATTTCGGCAGAGGCGAGAACACCGAGCTATACCGCCAGACGACGGAGTGCATTAGCGCGGCCATGCGCATACGGAGAGGCACACGTGTGCCGTTCGCTCCAGGGCGGCAAGCTCTCGGACGCGCCCGAGTGGCAGCAGCAGCAGTCAGCGCGATTCCAACGGTCTCTCGAGAGCATTTCCCCGCCTTTATACGAAGAACGTGCGGCGCAAAGGGCGATGGGGCGTCCGGGAGATGGTGTCCGGAATGGAATAATCCGAGAGGTTGACAGCCGCTGTACTGGGGAGGACGGGTGTGTCGCCCGCTTCCACCGTCGGCGGCGGCGGCGACGTGACGCTAAGGAAAATGGGCAGCCGACTAAAACGAAGACGGGGCAGCCATTGGAAAGCTATTTCGCCTGCAGGGGCCGCACGCGCGCGCTCCTCTATCAACCGCTTCTCACACTGTGTATAGTATGTGGGCTCTTTTCTCAAAAGAGCCTATTTGCGGCGGCTGTTGTGGCCATTTTCATTTTTGTTGTTTATTGTACTTACTCTTTTTTTCGCTATACTTTTGTTTTTCTCGTGCCGAGCTCGTGAGACTGCGTGTAGAGGACACGACCCGAGAGCACAAATCGAACGCTCGCGCATCTCCGCCCGTTTGTCCTTTGGTCGCTCGCTAATATACTGCGTGTTTTTCCGCACGGCTGCTCCGTAAATCCGACGGCAGACGGCGCTGTGTCGAGCCGAACTTTTTTTGTACGCATTTTCCCGCCCACTTTCTCGCTCTATAGATCAATCTGACTGCGCCGAGGGTCGTTCTTACAAGGCAAGCCCTTCGTAGGTATTACATTTCTTCAACAGGCGCTCAGGGGGAATAAGGAGATTCGAAGCGAGCGAGATCAAACCTCGAGATCCCCTCCTTATTTTCCAGCAGTAACACGCCAGGCAACTCCGGACCAACTAAAGTCGAATTGAACGACATATGGTGCGTGAATCTCTGCCCGCATACGTGTCTCTATGAGGATGAAGATGCAGCACTGACCAAGTCAAGGTGAAAACACAGAGACCTTTCGGGGACCCGTACGGTGATCATGTGATCAAGGAACCCGTACGGGTCCCGAAACGTCTCTGTGTTTTCTGATCGTCTCTGTGATCAGGGTTCCTTGATCACACTGTTCACCGTGCGGGTCCCGAAACGTCTCTGTGTTTTCCACCTTGACTTGGTCAGTGACTGCATGCGTGGTTCATCCTCATCATGATGCCTGACCAGGCGAACTTTCGTCAAACTCTTGACTACATGTGTCGTATGTTATGTGAATGCAGGTCTCAATATACTAGATCAACCAAGATGCGATTCCTCTTCTAAAGGTTGGAGTGCTCATCGTCGAACTATTCTTTTTTTTTTTTTTTTTTTTTTGCAGACGCTTCTTGAAACCTTCTGCCGGAGTGACAACATAGTAATACACGCGCGTGTGACGAAACAAACAAAGTGCAAGGAAAACGAAAAAGAGCCCCCGGAATTGAAGACGCGCATGTCCTAAACGGTGGCCCGAATACGCCCGTTCACGTGAACGCGTTTTTGCTGACAAGCGCGCACGGAGCCGTGCTCTCTTTCGCTGCTACATAACTGCGCGGGCGCCCTCACGCGCCTCGACGTAAATACGGATGCGGGGCTAACCCATTGTTTCGTAGGGCTGGTAAAAGCTCGCGTCCTCCCCTCCCGCTTCTCTGCCTGCTCTGTCTTCGTGGCCGTCATTTCAGCTATAAGGGCGAGCTTATAATGGACGGGGCTCGCGCCAAGTAGCCGTGGTGGCACGCGCGCGCCGACATGTGGGCAGCGCGTGCTGTTGCTGCAGCGTCGCGTGTGGCCGCTTCTTCTTCGGGGGCAGCGAGGAAAGGCGTCTCGAGAGAAGTGGGACAGACCCGAGCGCTGCTCGGCCGGTTCAATCGCCACGGACGAGCGCCTCCGAATGGGTCGGCGGCGGCAGTGAGCGCGCGCGTGCGCGCGCGAGCCAGCAGGCCTCGTCGTCGCTCTGCCCTCCGCAAACACTGCCTCGGCGCCCACGCGTTCACCGGCACTGTCCGTGCGGTTTGCAGTTCTGCGCGTGATTCCTGATCGACGAATGGCCCGTTTATCAGCGCGCAGCAGTGGTTGGCCACAAAAGCGCGGTAACGCGCTTAAAAAAAAAAAAAAATTCCGCGTGTCGCCGTGTTCTTTTGTTTTTGTTTTCGTGCGCTGTTATCGCGACACCCTCCATTCTGTATAGTGCTACAACTGCTACAACCGCATCAGTTTATCGAACAGCGAGTGTTCATTTTGTTAACAGCGTTGCAATCGGAGAGACGTTGTAATAGTTACCAGGTAATACACGTATACATCTGCATGTTTGCTCACTGTTTGCAAGCCTCGAGCTGTAAAAATCGAACTTGTGTAAAAAGAAGGATTGGATGACAACCATATATATATATATATATATATATATATATATATATATATATATATATATATATATATATATATATATATATATATATATATATGGTGTTTCAAGAAATGTGTCCAACCTTCTCAAAAAGTTAGGAAGATGCAATATTTGATTGCTGCCTTCAGAATTGGCTTTTCTGTAGTGGCAGGGATTTTAAGATGGTTAAAGAAATTATTTGGGACTGTAATTAAAAAGTTAAGTTAATTAACTTTTTAATTATTGCAGTTCGGTGGTTGTGTCAAATGGGAGAATTGAAGTTCTTCATGCCAGAAACCCAACTCAACTTTGAGATTTCGAAAAAGTGGCATCTAGTAATAATTACGAAGTAATGAATTTCAACCAAATTCAATAGCGAAACCTAAGCAGAAACATGGAAGAACGCAACTGCCATATTCTTCTGAGACGTCCAAAATGAGTGAATGACTTTTTCTGTAGCGCTAGGCATCTTGATGGTCAGATACATGACTTGAGACAGTAATTAAGAAAGTTAATTAATTAACTTTTTAATTAGTGGAGTTAGGTGACTGTGTCAAATTGGGAAATTGAAGTTCTTCGTGCCAGAAACCCATCCCAACATTGAGATTTCGAAAAGCAACAATTACTAGGACGCTTTTTCGAAATCTCAAAGCTGGAGAACTTCAATTCTCCCATTTGACACAATCACCTAACTCCACTAATTCAAAAGTTAATTAATGTAACTTTCTTAATTACTGTCCTAAATGATGTCCTTAACTACCTTAAGATTCCTGCCACTACAGAAAAAGCAATTCTGAAAGCCCCGAGAAAATATCGGATTTTCCTGATTTTTTTAGAAGGTTGGACACATTTCTTGAAACACCCTGTATATTGCGGGAAGTCGCTTGATGAAACTGGAACTTCAATTTTGTGAAAGTAGATTAAGAAATTAAAAAAAAAGCGATAGGAAGCCGGTCCTAAACGATCGCGTGAGCAGTACAAAACAACACACAGCGCGAGACTAGCCCGCAGCTTCAAATTATTTTAATCGCCGATTGACCGGCGCGGTACGTGCCCGGAGAGCGTGTACCCTCCGCTTTATTTTAGTAGCTTGGGGCTGTATTCTGTTGAGGTAATTACGTGAGATGAAGACTGATTGGAATGCTTCAGGTAAGCAATAAGCGCTTCAGCGACTGAATGATTGAAGCCGAAGAGGAACAGGTGCCGTGTCCGCACGTAGGTTCTGTTTAGTGACAACCACGTGACTGTTGTTGACATGTGTGTCGATCTTCGTATGGCGTACCGATATCGACATTTTTAAAGATTTTTTTAATGACAGGCTCTTCGTCAAAAATATACTTTCTCGCTTGTTCTAGCGCTCGTATCTTGCCTCTCTCAGTGTATAGGGTAGCAAAAACCGGGCTTTATATTTTTAACCTGCATCGTTGTCACCGCTGTATCCGTGTGTTCCGAGCATACAGGTCATACTTTGTGTCTGTATGCTAGGAACGGATTGTCAGCGGGAAGATCTACTCGCCCGTTCACCGGGGAAGCTTTGTCGCGCGCTTGCAGTTTGCATTTCATTCTTCGCTTTTTTTTTTTTTACTCGAGAAAGCCCTAGCAACTTTGCACATGATTATTTCTACATTTCCATTCCTTTGTCGTAGACGGCGCGTTTTGCGCCGAGAGCAGCGACGTCTAGGGTCATTTATCAAGGTGGTCGCACGGTATTGAACTATGTAGGGAGTTGTCCCTATAGGCTAGGGGAGTCGCGTAGGTAAGCGAAGGAACGACTACTCACACTGAGAATGGACCCCTGGCGCGAAGGAGAGCGCAAGGGTGAAGGAGGTGAGTAGCCACCTCCAGAGTGTCCTCTGGTGACGCATGCGCACACAGCGCGGTACTTGTGGCGACGCTGCCGCCATCGCGGCGGGCTCGATGCTGGTAGCGGTTGGAGCTTATTGCCGACGCCACTCAGGTGGCCATCGTGGGCTCTGCACGTCGTTCTGCGAGGAAAAAACAGGCACGAATGTCAGCCCCACTATTCTTGTTTTCATTTATCTTTCTGATAAGGAAATTTCACTTTTTCTCTTAGCGAGGGAGCATTGCTTTTGCTTAAGGGCAGACTTCATATGATACTTACAAGATGGAAACATGATGATGATGATGACATAAGATGTTTATTGGCGCAAGGGCCATTTGATGGCCAAAGAGCACCAGGACATAATAGCTAATGTGAACAATGGTTATGTTAAGTGGCTGTATATGGGCCTAGAATTCGTCGCGCTAAGGGCGGGTAAAACATATACGTAATAAAATCATGAGAGTGCCATGAAACTGCGCATAGAGAATGAATGGCAAGTGGTCGCGATGACAAAACAATGGGGATATGGTGTGAGCACGACTGCCTCTTCAAGACCTTTGAGGCCAAAGGTAGGGAGGCAGGTGCTTTCTCTAATGCAGCTCCCGTAGCAACAACCTCTTTTCAGAGGTCGCGCTACGGACTGCCTGGGTATATGACGTGAAAGTGAAAGCTATGGACTTCTTTCAAAAACGCGAACAGTGACTGATGTTTAAAACCCGATTCCCTACCTATGAACATTGATGGGTGAAATGGTAATTGTTGTCGGTGTGGTAATAGAAAGTGTTGTTTTCTAAGCGTGTCTAGTTACATACACTGGATTAAAATGGGAAGCACGGTTAGTGTTTCACCACATCTCTCACACAAACGTGGATCGCCGCCGGACAAAAGGTATGTGTGTACTGTGTGTATGTCCTATCCTTAGCCTGTAACTTCTGTGCGGCGTGACTTTGATGCTGGCGGCCAATTACCAAGTTGCGGCAATTACCAAGATGGAAACAACAAAAACTGGTTTTTAAATGCGGGATGAACGAAGTGTTTTTAGACAAGAAGGAAACATAATCAGTACGATGTTTTTTTTTGTTTTTTTTAAGCGAGAGCCAGCCTTCCAGCTGCAGAATATGCACATATGTGCCCACCTTAGCACATTTTCTGCACGGAACACAACAAAAATAACAAAGTATATATCCAGTGGACATACTGCAATAGGAGAGCATTACTGTGCAGCATGTGTAGCCGTCAAAGGCAAAGTGAATCAAAGTGACAAGAACATACGGAAAGTTTCTTGGTCGCAAGGTACATTATATAGTGACCAACTTTATCATCGTTCTGAAAAGTTTATTTAAAAAACAGAAAATATGTCTCAGCGACTATCGGGCGTCGAATAATTATTAGGTCGTTACCGGAAAGCGCTCAATCGTATATAGTAACCTATAGTAAATTTGGCCCTATTAATAATCGAGTCAGGTTTTACTGATATAATTTTAATTTAAACGAGGCACGGCATCGGACTCAAGTAGAAAAGCGTCGTGGCTTTCTCCTCGAGAGTACACACCTCAGGCTTTTATCTAGGACTGGAGTCGGCGCTGGTGTGTCTTCCTGCGGCATTGCTATAAACTTCGGCGTTACCACATGACGACGCTTGGTTGAAGCATTCTGGTTCACTGCTGGTTGCGAAACTGTGGAGAATTAAATGGCGAAGCTGAGCGCGAACAGAATGGTTAAAAAATACAGAAGCTCGCGCAAGTTTTATAATATGTTTCAAGTTTATGTATTAGAGCTCTGAAAACGACTGGAAGGCGGTAGACTAGTAAACATTGTAGTCATGCAAGCGGCAATTATGGGTCATTAGAATGCTGCGTGTTATACCGCAGTCAATTAGGGAATGGTAAGCCCTTTTCTCTTTGTTCATACCCCCGCCCACCTTTTTATCTCAATCTACTTTTGCTATGCACAGTACATTGTCTCATGCATGCGCATATTTAGCAGCCAAAACAGATGTCGTAATTTGTTGCTGTAGAATTTTTACCAAGATAATTAAGGCATTCAGAACGTACGCGACCGGTCGTATTGGAAACAAGGGAGTAAAGAGAGAAGGCCAAAATAGAAAAATCCAGACAAGAACCGAGCGAGAATGGTGCCTGCTTCAATGAAGTCTTCTTAGCGCTCCGTAAAAAGCAATAGCGTTAAATGCGCAATAGGAATCCCCCCCCCCCCCCCCCAATATTGCGAGAAAGAGCGCAAACGACCGAGTAGAAAGAAAGAAAAAACACAGATGAAAGAGGCGAGAAAGGCTGCGCTGTTATGCCACATTAGCACTTCCAGTGAAAGAGAGAGAATGAATATACGCCGTTGCGTCGGGAATGACGACGGTGACCCACCGCGATGCCCATGGGAAACGTGCAGTACGTCGGCCGCAGTTTCGCTTCTCGGTTGGATTCACAGCCTCCCGGCTGGGCCTGTGAAGCTTTGCCATTATACCGCCGTGCCCTGAAAGAAGCACCTCGTAACGAGGCCTTGTCTACCTCGTGGTGTCAAGGCGCGCGCGAGGGGAAGGACGAGTATAGGAGAGGGAGGGAATGGACTCACTACATATGCGAAGAAGAAGAAAAATCTTGAGTAAAAATACATTTCAAAAAGAAAGAGAGAGAGATAGAGAGAAAATAATGGGACGCAGACAAAAACTAGACCGCCAAGATGGGTCGACCTTGCTCCACTCGCTGCTAGCTTTTACATAACGCAGGCTGGCGGACGAGATGTCACTGCTTCAACAAAAGAAGAAGAGAGATAGACCGAAGAAGAAAAAAAAATGAATAAGGGGGTATGATGAAGACAATAGGAGACGCCGCGCCACTGTCCGAGAGTGGAAATTAATGCGCGCCCTCAAGTGAAGGGGGGAGGCCCTACTTTCTACGTCGTCGAGCGTCGTAATGGGTTCCCAAGAATAGAGGTGGCGCGTTTCGTAAGAAAGTCTTTCGGGGCGAGAAACGCGGCTTCCCAGCTCGAATGGCGGCGGGACGCGCGCGCGAAGGCAGCACGTACGCGATCGCGAGACAGCGGCCGAAGCGGCCGCGCGCTGGGTGAAAGGGGCTGCCGGCGAGAAGTGCCTCTAGAGCGACCCGATTCCGTGGAACGCGGCCCCTAACCTCCGCGAGTAGAACGAACGGAGAAAGCGTCTCGCGTTTTGACGAGTGTCGCTACGGGACGGCGCTTTTGCCGCATATCTGCTGCCTACCTGCTGACACGTGGGCACGTGCTCCTTATTATTTATTGAGTGTTACAGTTCCCTCGTGCTTATGCGACAACGACCCACATGCCCTTTGGGTGTCAAAGGTTGCCCGGAGAGCCATTGTATTCTTTATAGATAGGCGAGGCGCTGCTGCAGTCGGTAATGGCTCGAAGTTTTTCGAATCTCGCGTGTTACATCTCCTTGTATACAAGCGCCTGTTCGGAATGCGGCTCTCTATTTCCGGCCGGTACTGCTCTATAGTTCTTAACCTTGCTTCACTTCTTTTGAGAAAGCCTTGCGAGCGCTCTCCTTGGAGAGCATGCGTGATAATAGAGGCATTACCGCCACGTTGATGCATGGCTCTAGCGCTGAACGTCTGTCTGCGCTTTGTGGCAACCTGCGTGACTTTCTGTATACTTCAACCTCTCCGCAGCCTAACACGGCTCCAAGATTCTCGGTCGGTATATTTAACCTCTTTTTGTAACGAAAACGTGGACACAACATAAGCAGCGCTGAATATGCTAACGTATTGTAACGTCTGTACTACCACAAACAAAACAGACGTCAGCTACAATAGGCGGCATATATTACGCCAACAACGGCAACTGTGAGAAATGAAGACCATATATGGTATATATAGTAAAATACCCGTATGCTGACTATCCTGGCTTTCCTGTTCCACGCCATTGCCACCACCAGGAAGAGCATATAGAGCGTATATTTCTTTTTTTTTTTTACATTTAAAGCGAAGAATCGCAAGATAAAATAATAGTAGTCATCGTACAACGAAACGCAAGAGGAGAAAAAAAAAACGGGCTTCATTAACTTTTGTTTCTGGGGATTCGCAGAGGAAACCGCAGTAAGTGTAATTAATTTTCTGAAACAAAGCCATGCGGTTTCGTTAGCTCATGCGTTAGGCCTGCCTCGTGCATGTTCGTGGCACCATTTGCGAGCCATTTTGCCCATTTAAAAGTCGGACACGCCGGCGGCGCGAGGTAATACCTCTTCGCGCTTATTTAATTTGCGCGCAGTCCGCTTTATTCGCCTAATGACCACCGGGCCGCAGTTCCGTCCGGTCCGCTTCGATAAAAGTTTTGCGCTGCATGCGGGACGCGAGTGATTTCGTTGAAGCCGTCTGGACCGCCGCTTCGGCTTTTCTCTTACATCGTGCGCCAGCCACAAAAGCGCCTGCATCAATGGCTATCTAAAACTGCGGCACGGCCCAGCCTCGGCACGGGATAAAGATGCAAATCACCGCGTTCTTTTGCGCCGAACACGCGTGCAATACGGAGGCACGCGCAGCAGAGTGGAAAGGGGGAAAGCACGGTACATACACGGTGTACAGCGGGTCATTGCTTTTATAACGTAGGTGGGCGCGCGCTCAAAGAAAGCACTGACGTCAAACGCGGTGAATAATCAGCCACTGCAGCGTGCAGCTATAGAGAAAGAAAGAAGCGACGCCATAGATGTATATGCGGCAGAGCGACGGCGCCACAAAAGTGTAACGACACGCAGGCCTGGCGCAAGACAATTCAGGCTGCTTCCACAAAGGGCGAAGAGCGATGAAGCGAGCGCTGTATGGCCGCTGTGGTATCCTTGTTTCTTTTTAATAACGGCCTCATATCTTGTACATTTTGTCGCTGCCGGGCGTATTCAATGAAAGTGATATAAGCGCCGAGAACGCGTGCTAACGCTAATGGCATATTGTCCCTATGGTCGCGCGCGCACACAGGTCCATATATAATATATATATATATATATATATATATATATATATATATATATATATATATATATATATATACCGTCATACCATCCGCTGTGGGCCTGCTGTGTAGGCCGTTACATGAGCTTTGTGCGTGCATACGCAGGAAGCCTGCGTCCTTTGTGCAGTCCAAAGCATTTTATTCGTGTAATCCGAAAGCATACACAGCAACGGCAAGAGTACCTTCTCAATTTATTTTTTTTAATTGGTTTAGCGAACAGAAAGTGTTCAGCAGTCCGCAACGTTTTAGAGAGGCTGCAAAAGATCTACATGAGTTTCCTTTTTTTTTTTAAATCTTCACTCTCTACTCATTCCGTATACAGTCCACGCCAGACACTCGACGGTAAGCGAGTACGCAAAATGTGTATATTATTACATGCTTCGGATGCGGCGGTGAGTCTTTTGTGCTGCAAACAGATCAAAAGCTTGGACGGAACAGAGGCTGCGGATTCCTTTTGAAAGAAAGGTTGTTCTCTCCCTCGCTCTTTGTGATTCTTCTTTGGCGCTTAGTTATCTCGTCATATTCGCGAACGCGCTGGGCACTGCTACAAGCACATGCTCGGGGCTGCTTTTAAAATTGATTAAAAATAATAACTCGTTCTCGTTAATATTACCGCCGCTGCGTTTCGGAATGGTATCGCTGTTACAACTTCAAAGCAACGCTGCTTAATGGGACACTAAAGTGAAACAATGAATCAGTCTAGACTGATAATTATACTTTGAAAACTGTACTGTCGTTAATTTCACCATCATAGATTATTAATGAAGAAAAATCTAGGTTAGAGTATCATTTTTAAATTCCGCACGTGGCGTCGTGGATTTCAAGCTCTCTTTTTTTTTCGTATTTTGGCAACATTGGCTCTAGGAAATTTCCTGAAACTTGGTATGTTGTCTCCGGCCCCCTCACTGAACAACATACTTCATTTTTGCCGATTAAGAGCTACGTAAGCCCTAGTAGAGGCCGCCAAGATCGGCGATTCTTCGATCGGCTGCGATCTAAGATCGCCAAGATCGGCGATCGGCGAAGTCTCGGCGATTGGTGCAGGAACTTGAAGATGGCGTCGGCACCTACATTTTTGTTTCTGCGCGTTTTGTCGCGGCAAGCCTGGTGACTTGTTATTGTGACAGAGTAATTTACTAATACGAGAATATACCTTTTTCCCTTTAGTGTTGCTGTAAGGCCTGGAAATCAAATTTAGATATTGTCGTATACGTAGTAGACAAATGTATAGTCATGGGCATAAAAAGGGAGGTAATGTAGGGTTAGAACTGTGTAAGTCGTGAAGCCCGAATTTCACATGACACGCGCAGCTTGCGTGTATGGATTATTTGTTCTTACAGTGGCGAATATCTGCTCCGAATACCGACTGGAGAGTGCGCTGGTTATATCAGAGGTGATGCGTAGGCAAAGTGAGCGTAGGTGGGACATTTAGGTTTGTTGTGATAAATTACGCAACTTCTGTTAATTACGCATTTTTTGCAACTTCTGTGAGTATTCAACGCTTCGTCGTTAAGGAGCTGTTTGGCTTATACAGGAACATAAAGGGGGCATTGGTGGGTATCGAAAGTTGTAAACAATTGTCGGTATCAACCGATAATCTACTTGTTGCTGGTTTTTCTGGGACGAAGAAAATTATATAACTTTGAGTTAACTGGAGTTTTAGCTGGAGCGCTAACTCAGTGCAGCAGGTTTAAAACCTGTTCGCGAAGTATCAGCATGCCGAAGTGATAATATAATTGTAGGGGTTTAACGTCCCAAAACCAGGATATGGATATGAGGGACGCCGTAGTGTGTTAACTGGGAAGCGTTAATTGTAAGTGGCCGCACGTTTAACGCCTCATGCATCGAACTAACGCCGCGGCTGGGCGCTGCACGCCGAGGGCAAGGAGGATGCACGGTAGCTGTGTAAAAAATATAGATATATATATAACGAAGAAACAGGAAGCACACAACCTTTCTTTTTTATTTGTATTTCCGGTATAGCACTTTATGAGAAGCAGCGCCATACGCCTCCTCCACCCGAACTTTGCTACGCTATTGACGTTAGGTTCTTTCTGCAAGGCCGCACTAGCTTTCCAGGCTTTAAAAATATATTCTTGGCCGTATGTTTGAAGATGCAAAAAAAGTGCTTAAATAAACGAGTTTGACGGTGTGTATCCTCGTGTAATAGGAGGCAGCGAGCGGTTTTACGAAAAGCAGATGTATGATATATAGTGTGCACGTTCTGAAATACCTAAAACACGTCATGTTAGCCCTGTATACCACTCACAGCGACAGGTTGTGAAGGCAGCACTGCATTCGCAACGTGGCTGGAGCTTGAATTTGCGGCAGCTCGGCACGTGGCAAAGTAGTATACCGCCTGTGCTCTACGCAACACGAAAGCGCTGCTCGTGTTCTTAAGGACAACACGCCTTCGCAAAACGCTGAAGTACTCCTTAGAATACTTAACTGTATATGTGTGTGTGTGTGACTGTGCACGCTATTTGTGTGTATATGGGGTCATTGTGTATCTACCATAGTCATCACCCGAAACTTATAGCAAGCCGGTGACAGCCAAGCTAGCATCTCCGGGATTATCATTAAAGATTTCTATCTCTCCATCAAGAACAGTTCGTACAGCCTGGCGGAAGCCTGAACGGTGGCAGTGAAAATGGCATAGTTAATCGGATATACAGCCTCGCTTAGCTTCTATCGCTCACTTCTTCACCACCCCCCCCCCCTTTCACGTCAATCTATACCAGCGAAGACACGTTCAGTCATGTTATTCCTTTGTAGAGAATGAGAGCGCGACGTCACGCTCGTGAATGGATACATTTGGAACGGACGGGTTTGCGAACCGTTTCTCTTTTTTCTTTTTGCTTCTACGTGGTTAGCTGTTTCTTCCTATGGAACGGGATAACACCCGTTATGCAGCAGTGCCCTTGCTGGATGGCACAATTCATGGGCGTTACATTGCCTTACGTGCTTTTTTTTTCTCTTTCTTGTATGCAGCCCTGACTTCATGCGCGGAAATAACTGACCGCTGCGGTGCCGCCCGCCGCGTCGTCCTTGAGCGGGTGCGCTGGGTCGAGCTTCCCACGATAAGGAGGAGCTTCCGAGAAGGCGCCTAGTTTTTTGGAACCGTTAACCTACTAGCCTCTCGGGGGACCCAACGTTCGCCGTGCGACAAAAATAAAGAAAGGAAAAAAAGGAAAAGAAGGATAAAAAAAAAAAAAGAGGAGCAGTCACGGAATGCGCGGACGCACAATGAAATATACGGCGCGTCCCGGGGCAGTTCCTCCATTGGCAGCCGCCGTTGTTGCCAACCGCTACTGTTACTATATACTGCGCGTGCGTCTCGATGAAAAGAAGGAAGAACGGCGCGCGACCTTCTCCCAACAAGTTCGTGAGCCCGCACTCAGCCTTATTTTGTTTCGACTCGTATCCTCCCGATGCTGCACTTCCATCGTCTTTTTATCATCCTTTTCTCATATTTTTCTACTTGCGTTTTCTTTCTCGCACGAAGTTCAGCGCAAGGTGAACAGAAGGACAGGAGAGAGAGAGAGAGAGAGGGGGGGGCAGTGGCGAGTGAACGAGGGAATAAAGATAGAAAGGAATAACAGAATGAGATCGGCCAAGCTCCCGAAGAAGTAGCAGTCAACAAGCGCGGAATCACGTCTGCCGGAGAAAAAAAAAAATCTTTGGAAGACGCGGCGACGCGCAGGCGTGCGCGCCGGCGGCGCCGTGCACGCAACATTAGACACAAAGGGACGCGCGCGGCGATTTCTTCGAGGACACACCTCAGGGCCGCGATAAAAAGTGAAGCTTCTGCTGGCCGGCCAGCCCGAGCATACTGGACCATGCATGCAGCGCCGCCGCTGCTGCTCGTCTTCTTCTGAATGGCGCAATGCTGCGTTGCCGATCTTTTCTCGGGCTGCCAGGAGCGAGGGGAATAATAATGCGCCGCCGAATGGGAGAGCGCATAACCGTACGCACGTGCGCGTGGCGCGGCGCTCTGGGCTAGATTGCTTGGCATGTAGGAGTTGGGCAACACCAACAGACCGCGCGAGCGACGCAAGCGCCAACGCAGCCGCGGGCGTCCTGCGACTTCCGGCCGGGGAGGCACTGATCGGCTTGTCCTCGAAAGCGCGTGGTAACTGTTCGAATGTTATAACAAAAGGCAGGGACGGCAAATAGGGCGTCAGAGTAGCAGACAAATAATGGGGGAGACAAGACAGTAAATATAATCCAACCACGCATTTCTCTTTTTCATAACTTGCAGTAGGTTTTGAGCCTGCAGTATCGCATTTGCAGATCATCCGTTTACTCCATCAGGTATCACTGACTGCCTGACTGCGGGCTACTGTGGTAATAACGAATAGCTACGCACGTTTTTGGCGAGCCGATAACATTTGTAGGTTTACGGCTGGTTTTGGATGGCAGGCACACGACTTCAGACTACACAGTAGTGCCTCTCAAGTTCAACAGTCAACGGACGATCCACTTTTGTCGCGTCTACGCAGCACGACACTAGTGTATAAGTCGCGTTTGCATGTCGTGTGCTGTTCGTTTCCTGCTAAGCGACGAAGACTTGCGTCATCCACTTCAGTTGTCTCGTGATGTTTCGATTCCGAGTTAGCACCACGATGGGGTATACACATAAGAAATGCAGGATGGGACCTTGTCTGGTGAGAACGGATTCAATGGAGGAATAAATAAGCAAGCTGCTCGTTACTCCGTCAACACTGTAGCCTAAAGCTTTATTAGCTGCCATCAAAATAACTTTCTCGCATGAAGATGCCAAATATGCAAGGGTGCAATGTTTTCCTCTAGTACGGTAGTAAGAATTGCCAGGCGTGCGCATATCCAGGTCGAGAGACGCGTACGTTGTGCGAACATTAGCAGCATACCACGTTGGAGAAGTTCTTTGGGAAATATTGAGTCGGTGAGTCACTTCATCTTCTCGCATTCCGTCATGCCGCGCAGTGTTTGCCGCGACCATGAAGTTCTTACGAAATTCGTCCTCCGGAGTCGCCGCTGCCGCAGCAGGCTATAGTATCATAAAAAAAAATAAAATAACGTAAGATGTCAGTGGTCGCGAGGACACACGGCACGCGCGGTCTAGTTAGACCACAGGGGAAAAAAGGGGGAAAGAAAGAGAAAATACTGCAGTGGGAATCCGCTTGGTACATCATGTTGATTTCGAAAGTTCTCGGCGTTTAACTTAGCTCAGTGCACCTACGAGGCAAGACACTACTGCACGTGGTGACTGACGCGCGTGTTTGTTATACGCACAGCACTCTAACGCACAAACCACTTCTTTACATTTTCCCCACCCTCGTTCCTGAAGCGAGATCAACCGCTAGGGCTTCGGTGCTGCTGTTGCATGCCACAGCCGCCTTCAGGGGCATCCAGCCAACGAGCGAGCAAGTCGCGCACTTCGACGTACGCGCTCGCGCGCTGGGCGGCCTCGATTTTTACGCCGCGAGCTGTTCCTTGGCGACGTTCGGCGCCACCGCGCGCTCGCGCACAGGCGGCGCGGTGCTTCGGTGGGACGATGCGGATGCGACTGGAATGCCGATCTCTTCATTCCGTCCAAGTGCCGCTGCAGCAGACTCCCGGGAGAGGAAAAGACAGAGAAGCGTTACGGCAACGCCGCCCTGCAACAAGGAGGCGCTGCGCGACGCCTCGCCGCGTTGTCGCCGGCGCAGCGTGGGAAGAGCTGTTCCTAGAAAATCCGGCTCCGAGAGGAGGAGCTCCCGTGCGCCAGTGGACGCACGCTACCGTTTGACCACACCGCGTAGTGACCGCCGGCGGTCGACGAAGGCCATCCGGAGCTCCTTCAAGGTTTCGGTGGCTTCGGCATGTACTATAAAAGCGAAACACTTGCACTGGCGGCGCTTTTTGTGACGGCTGCCTGCTTAAGGAATCCTGCTGCTCGTTCACAGGAGCGGGTCTAGACCTCGCGTTGGGAGCTTGTGGGTCAGTGGGGTTTTATGGCTCGCGTTGAGGAGCGCCTTGCCAACTCTTCTGTATGTCGTATATAGTACAGCTCTCACAACTAGGTATAGGTATCGGCTAAATGCGTGATTGTGATAAGCATGTGACACAGCGAAGTAATATTAACGAGAAAAAGCAATAAAGCCAAAGAAGCGCGCCGCGCCACGGAGTTGATACGACGAGGGCTTCAGCACAGCAGTTTCATGTTACACGGCTCACCTGAGAAGATATGTGTGCTGGATCAGACGTGCCCAAATACAGTAGGAGCGCCAGCCGGGGTATAAATGACGCTTTGTATGCGGGACAGTGCACAGAAGTGCGCGTCGTTAAAGCGACTATATTTCTGTGGAGTTTATTCGCACATGTTGCTGTGGAGTCTGCCGCCCTAAGATTAAGATAGCGACCGCGAAATGGTAATTGCACTGGAGCGTTCCAAGATGTCCCATCATTGTACCGAGGCTACTCTTCGGAAGATTAACGAATGCTGTCCCAGAAAAGAGGAAGACAGGATGAAGAAGGGAAAGAATGTGACACTGGGTCTTCCTAATCGCATTGCCGAGGTGATAAGACAGGCTTGCAGCCTCTTCAAAGGAATGCTTCTTCCAAGCGAGCGAGTGCCGCTTCCTCTGACATCTCCCGTCACCAGAGCGGCATTTTATATCGCTTCGCCTCATTTACACCCATGTTCTCCGCTTCTCATATATTGCCCAAATGCCTCCGCCAGTGCCACCTTTGAAACCTGAAATTCTGAGATTTTTTAAGGCCGTCCTTCTAATTTAAATGTGGGCTCTCATTTCACGCTCCGGATAAGTGCTTTCTATTTCTCCGTGAAAGACCACCAATTTTCGAGGCTGTTCGTTTCCGGATTTGCTTGTTCAGTTTTATTTTATTTTTTTTTCGCCGCTTCTCCCGTTTACTGCACTGCGCGAAGGCTCGGTTTTCTCCTCTGATTTGCACGTTCGCTACCCGGGCTCCGACTATCCTCCGACCGCAATTTAAGCGATTCATTTGTCTGCCCGGGGAACATTAAGAACAGAGCAGGCGCCATTCATCGTCGCTGCCATTTGCTCGCGCTCCACAGAGAGACCGCTTTGGGGCTGTCGTGTTGGCGCGGAATTATACCCTCGCCTGTCACTCCGGGAGAGGAAGGTGCCGCAAAAGAGAAAAAGGCCTGACGCGACCCAGTGAATTTGCAGATTTCTTCGAGTGAGAGCTACACTGAGAGTCCTATAGTTTTATTACGCTTTTTCTCACCCGCCATGTACTTCTCACCGCACAGTTGTCTCGAGACGTTCGCGAGTATATTGGAGAGACTGTCTCCGGCACTGTGTATGCTCGCCTTAGTTTATACTGGAACGTGTCCTTTCTCTGGTAATGAAAGCGACGCGTTGATACGCAAAAGAAGAGGATGGAATAAGGTGAAAACAAATGCGCATTTTCGCAGTCATGCAGTAGCAGCGTTAAACTACGTGTGTAAGTCGCGCGCGTCTCCTGTGAACCCTTTTCTTAAGTAAATTGTCCGCAAGTAAATCTTACGCGCAAAGTCCAGCTTTCACGCATTGGTGCTCGATATACTATGGGTCGAGGTGTATCTATAGGTACACAGCGCGCGATTAGCGTTGACCTTGGGGTTGACCCGTGTCTGGTCCCGGGCGTCGAGTGCCAGATATAGCCAGGAAACTAGGCCTTTTTCGTCGATAGTTTCCTCGCTTTAGCTAGCCCTTTACCCGGGACGTGATTAAGAGTGCGCGTAAGTGTGATTAAGAGCTTGCACGCTTGGTCCCCGAAGCCCCGAACGTTGAAGGTGCTCGCTTGCAAACACCAGCATGCATGCGCTTGATATAAGCAGCAGGCACGTAGGCAAGGGGGGGGGGGGGTCCGCCCCCCCCCCCCCCGAAATTTTTCCAGCCCTCTATATTTCCAGGCAACTTTTTTTTTTTTGCCATGGAAAGACTGTCTTTCGAACAATTAGGCCTGGAGCCCCCCCCCCCCCCCCCGAAAAAAAAATCCTGGCTACGTGCCTGTAAGGCAGCGTAAGTACTTAAGCAAAGGAACAGGAACGAAACGAAACATCGCCTGGAAAGTACGGAGAATCACGTGGTTTCGTTCTTGCTGAAGACGCCTCTTCTTCTTCTTCTTACTTTTTTTTTTTTTTTTGCGGCGAGGCTTTCACACGATGCCAACTTACACGCGTACTGAAATAATTATAATAAAAGCGCTAAAAGTAATCTTGGTGCTTCCCTGGGCAAGCCTAAACTTTTCTTTTTCTTCTTCTTGTGGTGGCGTCCACAGGCGTCGAAAATGCTATTCGCATTTGTACTATCAAATCACCGTCTCGCCGGTGGAGATCGGATATATGAGGGCGCAGAATAAAGCGTTAAGTATCTCAGCTTTTCTTATAAATAAAAAATAAATAATAAATAAATAAATAAAAATAATAAATAAATAAATAATAAATAAATAAATAAATAAATAATAAATAAATAAATACACCATAGACGCGTGTACTGTAGTACTGGTTACATAGTCCATTTTTTCTGTGTCGCGTTCGTCTTTTATTGCGAAGTTCTTAAGCACTCTGCCACAAAATTCTTGCAAACATAAAGCTCCGTGAATTCCGTCTACAGCCTCTTGAAAAACGATGCAATTGAGCTGTGCGTGCCCTATACGTGCTTGCACCTCTGAGTTCTCTGCTTTAATGCACTGCCTCCGGGCAGTTTCACATCTTTTTCCCTATCCGTCTAAATGAGAGGCATCAATGACAGTTAAAATAACCTCAACCGACGACTCACATCAGACGAGCTACTTCGACCCACAAAACCACAAAACTTTTGAGGACCGCCACTGCACGTGTAACTCCGTACACGGACGAATACGTCGTGAGACGACTGCTTCATTATTGACAAGACCCGCACGCTCGCGACAAGGGAAGATAAGGGAGGGGGGGGGGACGTGACAACCACGTTGCTGCAAAGATTTCCAAGTCTGCGACGCCCAGCGACAAGTTTTTGAACAAGAGCGGGACGCCCTCTCTCGTAAGCCTCTATTTGTCAACGGTCCTCGTGTATGAAACGAAGAAACTTACCTCTTCGCTGCCTTTATTTCAATGTCGTCGCCCGAGAGCTGGCTGCAACGGAGTGGAACAAATCCGCCAAGTCAACAAGCTCGGAGCACTGCTGCACGTCTCCACTCCCACCCTTGTGGCGCAGTTCTGTTCTTTTTTTCTTCCGTTAACTCCCTCTCCTTTCATTGGCCCTGCTGCAGCGATTTCTTACTCATTTTAAGTTTTCCCGGTGCAGCATTCTTTCGAGCATGCGAGAAGTTGCGAGTGCGGGACCTGCATATGCTTCGTTGCAGTAATAAGGAAAATCGCGTAGTGTTTGCACGTTCCTCTTCGTCTTTTGAGGACCGTCACTGTTCGTCCTTTCCGTACGACGATGACGACATGATGCGCGGCTCGGGCCGCATTTATTTCATTGTTTTTTTTTCGCGATGCTCTCGCAGAAGCGCAGTTGTCGTGACAAATTTACTACTAACTCGGAGTTCAAGAGACGTCACCGCGAAAGGCGTACCCGCGCGTGGCGGAGCGCTTCGCTGGCGCAGAAAGCGTACGCGAGCGTTGATGTAGTTTTTCCAACTCGACAGGTCGGCGGCGACCGTTCATCTAATATATGTGCGCGCTTTACACCTCCATGTATGCGCACCGCACACACGGTGCTCTCGCTACTATTCGTCCCTTTGTTCTTTAAACCCTTTTATTCTCTTCCACGCAACGTGTATATCATAGGGTAAGAGACAGGGCGAGCGCATGGCTAATCTACGCCTTGTTTTTCATTCATTCATTCATTCTCATTCATTCATTCATTCATTCATTCATTCATTCATTCATTCATTCATTCATTCATTCTCTAAAATGACACAAGCACTGCTCTCAACGGCTTCCTGTAATTTTTGCGCAAGTAACAATGGTGATGTCGAGTTCGAAGTGGCGGTTGAACATGTGCCGAATGTCGGTTATGCAACTGTCAATAGCCCACTATATTACCAAAACTGTTTAATGAGCAGATACGCTTACGCGCACGCCTACTTTGCATGGTGCTTTCGCGGCCTCCGCGAGAACTGATCGAGTATTTCTGGCTCAGTGTCTGGACGCTCAGCCGACTTTAGTTTCCGCCTGGTTCGCTCACCTTTTAGCTCCCGTATGGATGTTCTAATCTGACTTTGTTTCCTCGCCACTGCTTTATACTTATAGAAAAGTCGGCAGCGCCACATAAATTCGGGTGCTACAACCTGCACGCCATGATATCGCAAAATGGTCGTCGCGAAGAAAAAAAAAGTGAGCCTAAATGCAGCAGAAAAAGAAGACGGATGTAAATACGTAAGACGAACCGGGCGGCGTTATCGGTGGGACGCTTTCAGTATTTTATGGTTTCCTTGAAACCTATCAAAAGTGAAAGTCCGGAGAGAGATCACCTTGACTACAATGCGAAGGAGTATTCGAAGCATCCTTTCTGTAAACGACTTTCCTCGTCTTGAGTTCCAGGTATATTTGGGCCCGTGAGATGCTTGTTCGAAAAAGTAGTGGTTGTCCACCTTAAAAAAAGAACAACTGAGGGGGTATAAGTAACGCAGGCTGAAGGTACAGTAACGGGGATTAAAAGCTTATATATATATATATATATATATATATATATATATATATATATATATATATATATATATATATATATGGGGTGGGCGGGGCAGTGCATAAAGTGTGTTCGCCATACATTCAATGCCCGATACACGTTATGAAGAAGTCAACACCTCCATGCACCGATACACCTGCTTGTACCCATACCTAACGTTTCTTTGTGCAATCGGTAACAACCGGAGGCCACATTTTGTTCAACCCCAGTAATTGCCGTCGCATATCATATTCACTACGCTATAACTAACTAACTAACTAACTAACTAACTACTAACTAACTAACTACTACTACTAACTAACTAACTAACTAACTACTAACTAACTAACTAACTAACTAACTAATAACTACTACTAACTAACTAACTAACTAACTAACTAACTAACTAACTAAGCAGTCAACCTATTTGATGCATTGCTTTATTATCATATATATGTACGGATCTTATCCCTCCAATCATTATACCGTCATTACACGCACGGCTCAAATTGGCACACACTCGTCCCACATGAAGTCGCGCAGCGAATAAATCGCGCAGTTGGCTGATTAAGGCCGAACTGCAGTTTTCTTTCCCCCCTCTTATTTCGCCCGAAGACCATTACCCGAAAGCACTTACTCAACAGCACGCGCCAAATGCGACGGAGTGTTCGAAAGGGGAGCCGCCTTGCAGCGTAAGGGGCTTATGAGTTATGTCGACTACTGCGTGTATACAAAACAAACGAGCAGCTTGCGCATCACCGAAGGTGCGCAGGTCGAAGCAGTTCCGCTCTAGGCTCACCCTATGCGGCCGTCGCGAAAAAGAAGAAAAAAAAAGAGAACCCTTTCTTGCAGGCACGATACGTATATATTCGCAACTCCCTGCGGCAAACTCCCGTAATTGCACGCCTCGACTTGCCAGCGTCGCCGTAACAGCGACAACAGAGAGTGCAGTTCGCGCTTCTTTCGATTCCTCTCATGTTTTTCTTTTCTTCTTTCCCGCGATTATTATTATTATTATTATTGTTATTATTATTACGGCTTTACTCGAAGCGTTGGCTGCCGGCGAAAGTCACCCGGAAGAGACGTGTCCTGAAAGTGCGCTCTCGAACTGCGGCCGTTCGATTCGGGCTTAACTAGGAGGGCGCTCCTCTTGGTTGCCCCGAAGCGAGATTTAAGGCGCGCGTTTTATTTGGTTGGACGCGTCTCTGTTAACTGTATTATTATTTCTTATTCACGTTCTATTTGGTTGCAGTGGCTTTATTGCGCTAGCTTACTTGCACGCCTTCGTAGCCCCCCCCCCCCTCGTGGAGCGCCGACGAATGTGCGGGAAAAGTCGAAGGCGAATAGAAGGGTTGCGAAAAAACGGAAACGCCGTAATGAAGCGAAATGTGCCGCGTCACTTTTGGCAGCTGCGCCTGGAGGCAGAAGCGTCGTGTCCGCTGGTGTACTGCCGAGCGGTCACTTCGTCCTTGTGCACGGAGAAAGTAATCGTGGTCCTTCATCCTGTTTTTCTTGCTAGGCGTCCAGAAAGAAGAAGAAGAAGAAAAACAAAAGCCTTGAGCGTAAGCCAATGCAATGCGCGCGTGCCTTCCCTGACGAACCATATACTGCCGCTGGTCATTCATGACTGACCCCCCTCTTCATCGGATGCTGCGAGAGAAACGAATTTTGGCACGCTTGTTTATCTTGCTGCCCAAGTATGGGACGAAGCGTGGGACATATCGAATAGATCAGTTCTTTTGATTACATTATTTTGAAACGATACGTGGGGGTAGAGGGGAGCGGGAGAGTGTCGATGTGCCGTGATACGATCGGAATTTGTCCTGTTTGCCAAGGAACTGTTTCAAGTGCTGCTTGCGCTGCGCTTACCAGCTCTGTAGTGCGTGCTGCCAACAGCTGCGACATTTCTGCTTAGATATACGACGCAGGGGGCTTCCGCTCATTGCACGCGGGCCTTGGTACTTGGAAAGACACATAAGTGTTTCCGCAGAGCTGCTTCGCATAACCCCAAACAGCCGCAGGGCGTGAGTTGCAGCAATTTTTGCTAGTCATATTTTCTCATACTATGATGCGCTCCAGGCGCCGTAATAAAACAGACGCCGATATCGACGCAGACCGCTTGTGCGCAATAGGATGTGGCCTGGGGACATGGTCTCGTTTTCACCACTGCTTACTGGAAGCAATGAAGTTCATTGAAAGTTAAATATAAGGAGAAAGAAATTTACGGAAAGAGGAGACATTTTCCCGACGTTCAGTACATGCACACTCAGCAGCTTTCAACGCATCAGTTGTCTCAGAAGCTTGGAACCTTGCTACTTATTCTCCTTGGTGTTTCTTTTTTTTCAAGCTAGCGAACTTTAACACGCACTTCGTCTAATTAGTCGAGCACATGCCTTGAGTCGCATCGGTGCAACTCACGGAGTTTATGCTGCAGCCCTCTTCCGTAAATTTATATGCTAACAAAACTACAAGTAACAATAACAGCCCCACAGTGTCCCTAAGCTATAGGCTTATAAACATGTGCACCCCGAATTGTATTCCCGCAGTGTGTGCTTGGGCTGGAGTGCTACTTATGCTATGTGCAGTCTGTATTGTTTGAACTAGCGACTCTAATCTAGCAATGTTTCCTTTACTTGACCTTTCAGAAAACAAAGTGTACTGCGAGAAGACGCTGAAAAATGGAATGAGGGCCACCTGCACGAAGCTCTGCATACAAGGGGACAACGTTTATCACCGTTTGGAAGCTTCGCGCATGCAAATGACAACGCACTTACACCGTAGTTACGAAATAGTTGCATTTTCACTAGTTCCCTGAATGTATTTCATCCTTCGTTTTTTGTTTTCGTTTTATTATCAATGAAATATATATTGTGCCTTAGTCAGCCATATCGCGACTGTATATGCCAGCGAGACTTACGGTAATGAAAAGCTATCGCATCTCTGCTTATCTCACTGTCTAAATAGACTAGTGCGAACATATCGATTAAGAATAAATTTAGGGACAGCATTCTCACTCTGTCTAATACGCGCCCCCGAGCGTCGATGGTTCGACCTTTGCACGCGACGTCTTTGTTTTTAAAGCTATACGTGCAGAGAGAGAGAGAGAGATACTGGCCGCTCCAGTCAGAAGACGGCAGAAAGAGCGAATGGTCTTCTCTCGTCGTGTACGAGGGAGCTTCCGCATCGCCCTCTCCTGGAATGGAGGTGCAATGTACGCATGCGCGCGAGTCGTAAGCCCCCTGGGCAAGAATAGGTGGCTGCTCATCTTATCTCTCGCGCGCTTGCGGGCTCCTTTATCACTACGCGGCGTTTACGGGTCATAAGGACGTTTCACGTAACTTTCAATGGTGCTCCAGATTTGCTCGTCGTCACCGCGAGTAACACAAGCTATATCGGTGCCGTCTCTTTTCTTTTGATAGTTGTTTTTTCCCCGGAGGGGAATGAAGAGACATTTGTGAGAAGAGCAAAGAAGCGGCGGCAGGAAGGACCAAACGGGTGAATCGCGTATACGCTTCACGTTACGCGGAAGTGTTACACGTCGAAAGTGCGAGAGTATATTAACGACCGCCGCCCGTAAACACATGCTGCGGGCCGGGCGTGAGCACGTTACGGTAAAAGAGCGCAACAACCACGATACAGCTCTCCAGCGAAGCCTGTTCCGCTGTCCGTCGGGGCTTCGAGCGGAGCAGAAGTACGTAAGGAGTGATAATGGTGAATAAAAAAATACATAAGGAAGGAAGCATCGCGCATCGATGGGCCTCGCGGCCACAAATCAACTCACGCCGCTCCCGGCCCAACGCCATTGACGCCGACGAAAATGACCGGGCATGCGCGCGAAGCCGGCTCTTTTCTGCGGGGCACTGTTGCTGGACGCGCGACGCAGAGCCATCGGTCGCGCCTGATTTCTCGCCGCCTCGGCCAACACGATGCCGGCAGCTGATGCACAGGGTCCGAGCTCGCCCCGGTCCTCCCGCTCGCGCTCTCTTCTGGCCGGAACCGATTGCAGGGCCATTCAAAGCCTCCGGGCCCGAACAGGGCGATGAACGCGATTATGGTGCACGCCTACTCTGGCACGCTCTCTGCGCCGCCGAGGGAGAAAGGACCAAAACGGGCGGCCCCTGTCCCGGTCCTGTCGGAAGAAGGGGCGACTGACCCACATCGACGCTCGGCCGCCGGTGGAACGAGACGGCAGAGAAGGCCGCGCACCCCTTGTTCCAAGGAGGACAAAATGGACCGTCTGCTGTTGGGACTGTCTTGCTCCGACTGTTACGCGAGCGTCGAGTGAACTTCCGAATGGAAGCCCGGCTTCGCTGACCGCGACAAATTACACCCGGCTGTCTGCTGGTGGTTATACCGTCGCGCTAGGAGGGCCACTCCGAGCAGTATCTCATCAGTCGTTGAAGCTGGAGGTCGTGCGGAAGGTCAAAGCCGTTCTATGTATCCGACTCAGCGACACGCTTTATAAAGCTGCGCTGAATGGCGTCTAGTGAATGTTCAGAGGCGCTACGGAACGCGCTTTTTTTCCCACGTATCTACATATGGTACAAATTCATGCTTTGCGTAAATGTAATAATTTCCAGAATTTTAAGTTTTTATGCAGTGAGTGAGTGGCGCATTTACTCCTTGCTCTTCTGCTGCACCTACATGTCTCGACCACCACGCCAAGCATAGCCAACCTGTCCGTCTTGCGAGAGCGCTTATATGTACGCCCAGTACCCATTGCATGTTTTTACCCTGTACAATAGCTACAACTGCCGGCAGTTCAGAGGATTCCACTTGCTTCACAACCCCGACAGACCAACCAGTGCACTTTCCCCATTTATCTTTCCATTTCCGGAATACATAAAAAGTCTGACCAGCCTGTTTCGGGACTATTTCAGTTGGCCCAGTCGTATCTATTTGAAAATTTTACGATTATCTTCATGTATTTGCAGACGCATCTGTACGCAGCGACGGCAAAGGTGGATCTGCATGCAGCTTTCTATTGCCCTTCGACTAACATCGGACGGGTGTTTCGTATACACCGCATCCATCTTCACCAACAAATGCGGAACTATCAGCGATGGATGTTGCTCTGAAATACGTTCAAAAAGAATTAGGAGCACCAAAGGTTGTCATACTTGCAGACTCTCGTGCTACCCTTAGCACTGTTGAGAAAAGACTCCGACGGTCCAATTACACGCGGTATTGTAAAATCTGCCACAAAAATTATTTCTCGTGGAGTGTCCCTCATTTGCCAGTGGATACCTTGGCATGTGGGCATTGATAAAGATGCCGATCACTTAGCTTCAAGTCTGCCAAGAAATTTCATGCCTGCTTGACAACGCTCGTCTGTTGATCCGCCGACATCTTCTAAAGCAGCACGCTGACCAACGTGTAGCAAGCAGATTGTTCCCTCCACGTATGCGTGGTCGTGGATTGCCTCGTCGTGACAGAGCCCTCTTATATAAGCTAAGATTTGGCTCTGTATTAGTGCGTGAGCGATAATACCGTCAAGGACGTGTAGGCAGTCCGTCATGTACGTCGTGTGGCTCCTGCGAGACACTGGAACACATAATTTTTGAGTGTCCCGCATTCGTTATGCAGCGAGCTCTACTCATCAAGAAATATGGACTTATTGGTCTTAAGTGTACGAACCTTGATGATTGTCTCTTCCCGGGAGGTTGTGCTGCTCGGCGTGACCAGGCGGCCCATCGAGCCCTACTAACTTTTTTTAAACAATACCGATTTGGCATCGCGTGTATAGACATTTTCCCATGTGACTACTTATTTGTGTTTACGTCTGTGTTATTTGTTTTTTTTTTCCTGTTTTCTTTCCTCTTTCTTTCCCGCCTATCTTCATTTCATCTGTATCCTCCTTCCCGAAGGAGCAGGCAGGCGTTGTGCCCCTTTAGGTGGCATTTGTCAGCCTGTTCCCTCCCTATTTCTTCTGTGTCTTCGTGTTTTTTATGTATTCAAACCAAATAATAATAATAATCCCCGCTTCCACGAGCTTGGTCTTTTAATGCCCTGTGTGCCTGCAGTAAGCACATTGTTTTACATACTAACACATGTCGTTTGCCCCTCAAGAAGAGTCATGGCCGTCCCCGTTGGGCTCGAATGTATCAGTTTCTCTATAGCGCCAGACGCATGTTTTTCGGCCACAAAGCGAGAACTGTGGAACATGCATGCGTTCCTCGCTGTCTCACTCTGCATTCCAGAGTTGGCCCGCGGATGGCAACGCGTCGTTTTTATGTCAGGCAGCTTTCGTGCAGGCTCATTCGTAGCAACTGACAGATGAATGTAAGAAAAAAATGAGGCCGGCCTACTTCAGCGAGTGTTGAAGGAGAAACGGAACATTCGCCAGACGAGTGGAAAAAAATATATCGCAATAAAGACTTGGTAAGTAGCGGGGAAATGGTGCACGTAGCAATATCTCGGAGCTATAGCTGGCGTTTACGAGCGCTACTGAAGGACAACCGCAGGCTGTCGCAGCGACATTTGCAGCCATCTCATGCAATACTTAATGTCACCAGTGGCTGGGCGCGTATCATCCCCCAGGCGGACATTGTGGACAACAAACCCTTTCTCTCGCTTCGTTCCATTTCGCTTCGCTCTATACTAAGCCGCTCCCGCCTCCCTTCATCCCAGGGGTGGGAGCCCTGCCGCAGTGATGCTGCGCGCTTTCTTCTGTGATAGCTGCGAGTGCATGTGGCACGGCGCCTAAAACGTCAACGCGACAAAGGGAATAGCATAGTGGAATGTTGCGCACGTACAGCGCTATGCGGCGAGAATTTGTCTACGTCCGGTGGCATTTTGAAACAGGGATCGCGAAAGCTGGAGGGCGCAAGGGGCAACAGCTCAAGCTTTGAACTGCCTCCGCCTGCTTCGAGGCAAGGGGGTGGCGACAGTGTTCGGGCGACGACCGAGAAAAATACATTGGCCCCTTCGTTTCGGAAAACTATTTTCCGGCGGAATGCGCCCGCACCTTTCCTCGAGTCCCGCTTGGCAGTTCCGCGCTTCGGGAAAACTAACATTCGCTTCAGCGGGCGTCTGACGACAAGTGCAGTGCATGCCTGAAAGTGTAGTCCCGTTACTGCACGCTTCGTGGCCGGGCCCCCAGAAACTACGAGTAGGTACTCGACGTTCCATGTACTTCGCACCTGCTGTTTCTCACGGAACTCCATAAGACGTGTCAGTGTCGGAGCACTGCCGCTCCGTGTGTGTCAGTGTCGGAGCACCGCCGCTCCGTGTGTGTGTACCTCCTTTCGTTTTTGTGCCCTGCGTGGGGCAGTGTTTGTTTCCTGTGCGACGCGCCACCGAAACTTGAGACGTTCGAACTCACGGCTTTTTACGAGCGTATTCCGCGAATTCTGTGTACGCGCTGGCTGCAGGGGGGTGTGGTCCCCGTGGGGACAAAAAGGCCCATCTCGACGGAGGAGCCAGGCCGGAGCCTCCTGGCAAGGCAGTGAGCTTCGAGGCACGAACTGGGACGGACCGCGGGGCAGCCAGAAGAACGACATGTAACCTTTGTTTTAATACAGTTTGCTTTAAATCTTAAATTTGTATTCTTTCCTTCATTATTTCTCTGACAGACGGAAGATGACGGCATGCCTGACTTCGCAAGTGTAGAATGTTGCGCAGCATTTACATTCAATGATTGTGTGCCTCCAGCGTTGTTATGTGACGCTGCCATGTCATCGACAGTCTTCTGTCGTGCCTTTGTAATATCGGGTCACGGTGAATCGTGGTTATAATTACATTTGAACGGTCGTTGAGGCGTTTATTTTGGAGCGCAGTTCTTAGGCGCCCGTTCTTGTGATGAACGTCGGCGTGCCTCATTGCCCTCGCCGTAACAGAGGGAACGGAAACAGCAAAAGATGAAAGAGTGAGGAGGAAAGAAAACTGCCGCACGAGACTACAAGATGGCGCTAAGATATGGCGCCATAGTATCTGCAGTCGGATTCTATGCACGACGCGAATCGCACACTACTTTCTGGAATCCACGTGATTACCCTGGAACCTTCGATGAGTAATGTAGAAAAACAGATGCGCTCGACCCGCCGATCATATTTTCACCGGGTCTTTCTGAACGATGAGCAATGCAACCGGTTCGTCTGTGACTGTATGTACAGGAAAGGGGGGGGGGGGTCAGAAATTCGCGGGCCGCTATCCATGTAATCCTATGGAAGCGCGGCCTGGGAACTTTTGAACACTTCTGTACGTACGTCACTCTCAAGTATATTGCGAATCAAAGCACACGCAGAGCTGCACTCAAATTTCACATTAGGGAGTATCGCAATCGTCGGTAATTTTTTACAATGACAATGCGCGATGAGACAGGCGTACTTCATTGTAACTGTCAAGCAAATGATGCGACTCTCCGGCGGCTGATGAAGTTGTTGTGGCAAGCTTGTCTGACACTTTTTGAATGGTTCATGACAGTAGACAGCTCGTAAGCATACACCGATCCTTCGTCATCCCATTCACGCATGGGAAAATGAAGAACCTTTACGGAGGGTCATCACTAGGCTGCTTAACATGAGGTAACGCTAGAGATGTATGTATGGAAGGCGACCGGTGAGCGTCTTGATGGAGAGTGCATATTGCCGTACCCTTTTGGACCAACAGAATTGGCGCAGTTGAGCTGGACTGTTCACTAATCTCGCGGCTTCTACGAGCGATCGATGCCCCCCCCCCCCCCTCCCTTCTCTCTTTCTATAATTGCAGGTAATAACACCGGTAATAGCGTGAACGCGTCCGACCCGTCGTCCGAACGGATGCTTTCATCGATCTGTAGACTGGGGCAACCGGCGCCAGTCCCCAACGCACTGATGAGCGTTTCATACCGAGCCGCCAAACCACGTCCACACGACTCGCGTAGCGTGTGGCATGTAGCTCCCCGAGAAGATGAAGACCGTATCATCGGGCGCGTCAGTGCAACGGATGGACTACAGGCGAAGTTGGCTGGCTCCGCCACGCCACCGCACACCAGCGGCAGCCGCCCGTCCGCCACGATAGCGCAAGAGGGCTCTCTCTGTAGAAACGGCCCGGCGGCCGCAACAATTACGAGGCGTCTGGCATTATCTAAGAGCGCCGGTTCGGCCGAACACGAAAGCGAGGTCGCAGGCGGAGGCATTCGGCGGTCGCCGCCGCATGCAGCGCGGATCGAAAATCGAACCGGCACGCGCTCTCAGCATCGGCGGGAAACGTAGAGGGCTGGGATAGGCTGTGACACGCACGCACGCACACACGCACGCGTAGCGCCCACCGCGCGGGCAGTGGGGCAAGAAGTGCGAAAGTTGCGAGGCCAATACCGACCGGTTGAGGACACGCTCAACCGCTTCGAGCGAAGTATTCAGAACGGGTTTGGCGATAGACATCGCGCGGCCATTACTCACCGGTGCACTGGGTTCGGGGCGAGTGTTGCCCACTCGGACATTAAATGCCTCGCGCCCTGGAGGGAACAGCTGTTCTCATTTTTATGCCCCGGGTGAAATAAAGGTGTACTTGCTGAGTGCAGGCACGCCACAGTGCTGATGTGCCCAGAGGGGAAGGCCGCCCATACGCCACGCGTCGAGTCTCAGTTGAACTCGATCGAATGAATTTAGGCGCGAGGACCGGCAATCGCTCGCAGCAATCGACAGGGATGGCGTATAGCGCCAGCGCACATATTATCGCCGAAAAGTCAGGTGACAAGAAAGCATCGATTGCGCGAAAATGGGTAGCATGAACTTGATTTCAGTTTTTTCCGCATTCTGTAATGGCGCTAGCTTCGTCGACCATGCACTATTAATATTAACCAAGGTAAATTCCCGTGCGATTAGGATGGAGGATAGCAATTAAATATAAAGCGATTTTAATTCCCGTACCTTCGATTTGCTCGCTTTGCTAGGCGGGGCTTGGCCTTGTTGGGTGTCGACCAGGTTGTGAGAAGTTGTAACGCAGGCAGAATAGTAGGAAAAATGTTCAAATAGAATGTCTCGCGTGTGGCTGGTAATTAGTTTCTCATTGAAATAAAGCGGATAAGTTTATGTTACAGTATACATTAAACTTTATATTCAACGTAACTAAGCGTAACACACGCGCACGCAGAAAATGACGCCGCGTTACTGCGGTGTGCACTGCCTATACTTATTGTGGCATGCCGAGTATGGCCCCGACATGCCAGCAGCGTTCTATTATGCGGCTTATGTCGTAATTTTGTGCTGCGGTACTTAAACGCTGGCTGCTACAAATGCACGTAATTACACACCGGTCGGAATTCACTGCAGTTTATTCCATTCGCCCTTCGGCTCGATGGACTGAACTATATTCAAGCAGTCGTTTGAAAACCACAAATAAAAAATAAATAAATAAGACGCCGAGGGGGAACGGGAGCGCTCGAAGTGGTCCCCGAGTGTCTTTTGAGATTTCACCGTCTCTAATGCGGCAGCAAAACTAGTTTCTCCAAGTTTACAGAATCCTGTTGGCTCGGCTCCAAGTCGCCGGCCGGGAAAGTGTGCAGCTTCGTACACACCGCCTCCGCCATCTCAATTCTTTTCACAATCGGTATCACGACTCGAAAAATAAGCACTTCCCCGGCGCCGCAGTCTTTATTAGAATTGCTTACAAAGTCAGACGCACCGAGGAGTCATGAAAAGAAGTAGAATGACGTCGATAGCGTTTCGCTCGGAGGCCAGCATGCGCCGCTGAACCCTTATTGACACAAAGCTGGATTGAGTAAGCGCGGGCGATTTCAGTAACGCCCGCGGGCGTTTCATCATTTTTTCCCTTTCCAGGAGGATACATTGATGCAATTCTAATCGCGAAAGGGGCAAAGACAAATAATAATGACTGTAGCGGAGGGGGGTGGGTAGGCGGAGACAAGAAAAGGGGAACACCAGAGTGAACGACAAAAGCCATCGGCGCAACGATTCCCGGCACCGCTCGATACCCATGGAATCGTACATGTTCTTGACCGTATGTGTAAGAGACGCAGGTTACTTAACCCTCAAAAATATGGTTGGACGCTTTGTTCTCTTACAGTTCTATGGGCTTTTCACAATAAAAAAATGACAAAGGCGAGTCGACTGTTTCAGCTGTGTTTTGCATTTTCATGACTGAATGCGCGAGCGATATTTCCCTCAGTGTACACTTTCCTTCCCTCGAGCCATGTCGGCCTTTTCTTTATTTCAATGCTGTAGCTTCTTTTTTTTTTTTTTGAGAGCGAGAGCCTGACGTACACGGCTAAGTCTAATATGCAGATGTGTCTTTATACTCCTGCAAGGGGGATGAATTGACGGTGAAATGCCTTACCTGGTGTGTTTCGATGTATATCGTTCCTGCTGAGAAATCGCTATCGTACGACTGCTTTTTCCATAGTAGTGTTCAAGTGCAAAGAACTCACCATATCTAAAAAAAAAAAAAAACAGTAAGGAAGCGCCTCGCTTAGGAATCTGCATCTAATGATAGCGCAAAGACAATGAAGAGGTGGGTGAGGCTTGAGCAACGCAGTTTCTCCACGGATCCTGCACACACGAAAAGCAACGCCTCTGCTCGAGCTGGCTCGTGCGAAGGGGCCCCGATTCTGTTCGGGGACAACGCCGCGTAAATCCACAGCACGTTGCCGTTGCGTAGAGATTCAAGCCCCACGCAAGGGCGACGAAGCTTTGTGCAGGATAATGGCGGTAGAAAGGGAAAGGCAAGATGCGTCTATTGTCCGTCCCACTAGTAGCGTTCAACGCAGTGGAGTCATCTGTGACCGATTGATCCATCGTGCTAGCGATACACGTCGACCGTTATAACTTGCTACCGACAGGCGAACTTGACCAGTTATGTTGCGAGTTATTTTTTCAATGCGCGCAAGCAGCCTATATATGTATGCAGGCAAGCATGGAAGAACAAAGTAGATAGCATGGTATCTCTGATCACTTTGGTTACAGTTTACCTCCCTTGCATTCAGGTGATTTAGCGAAGCACGCCTTTCCTCCGCCAGAATTCTTCTGCGGAATAGTTCGGCGCTTTGTACGATGTCAGGCCCCGCTGCACCGTACTATCCGCAGCGCGTAGCTGTGGGCGTGTAAATACGGGGTCACCTTCCTCGTCTTTCCGCTCCCCAGTCAACGATGCCATCCCGTCGCAACTCAAGTGCACCTAACATAGAATAGGCGGGAGAGGGAGGGTGGCGCAGAATGAATTGCGCAGGGCGTTCAGTTCGAGGAGGAGAGCAGTGAGGGGGGCATTGCAAAGGTTCAGACCACGGCTCCGTTTGCAACGTCGCGCAGGATTACACACCGCTCGGAGCACCCCGCGGGAGAAAAGAAAAAACAAGGAGCATAGGTGCGGAGGAGCATTCAGACTCTTTATCTGCCACCTAACTCCGCTCGTTGCCACTGCTCGATCATGGTTCCCACTGAGTAGGGAGACTCTCACAAAGAGGCACCGAGAGCGTCAGCGCGCCTCCGAGTGTCCGTCGCATTCTGTGAGACGGGTCCACGGCCTCCCCAACCCGTGCTCCGCCCTCCGTCTTCGGTATCTTCTAGGTAACGGACCAGCATCCGCTATCACTTCGGTGAATGAGAGATACCTACTATAGAGCAGAGGACGCCAACCACTTCTACTGAGGCCCCGCCTCGATATAGAGAGGTGCGGCGCAAGGCTTCAGCGTACACGAATCGGGAGAATAAGCAGGAGCAGCAGCTGGGCGCCCGCTCGCCGTTTCGCTAACACAAAGACGTGCTAGATACTATCCGAAACTTTCCGGGGCCCGCGTGCCGCATTCATTCTCGCCTCGCGCGAGATGCGCTCATTGAAACGACGCGCTTCACGCGGTGCCGGTGGCGGGGATGTCAGCGCGCACTTTGCAGCGGCGAAATAAATAGGGAAAGCCCCGCGCTAAAGACATCGGAGCCCCTACAAAATCTTAATCGCTCAAGGGCGCATCGAGTTGGCTTGTTAAAGTACACAGCTGGTTGGAGTTCCGCCAAAGCTCGAGGAGATAATGGCTCTGTCGGCCTCCTGGCTCGAGCTATATGTTTTAGGCGCCGTGGGCTATTACAAACAGCGGCCCGTATTTAAGAATATCGCAGTTTGGTTTTCTGCGCTTCCGATGCAATGAGCGCGCGATGTTCGTGATACGAAATACGTAGTTTAGTTAAGGGTGATTGCATACCTGGATAACGCTGGAGATTGTTACTTGTTTTTTGATTGCCCTTTGCGTTGTTCTGTTTTTATTATTTTCATTTGCAGTTTGGTGATGGAACGCAATAGCAAATAATATTCGGGTCGTTTTATTCTTTAAGTGAACAATGGTCGTTAATAATCTCAGTAAAGTTATTCACACGCATGCAGTGCCTCCCTTTATGTAGTGATTGTCACGTTTTTCTTCTCGTAGTTAACGTAGAATTACCGTGATGCAAAGCGTTTTTTATTTTCTTTGGTATGGATCTAACGCACAAAAACGACATAAATAAGTACAGACTAGAATAATATAATAATTGTAGGGGTTTAGCGTCTCAAAACCACAATATGATTATGAGAGACGCCGTAGCGGAGGGCTCCGGAAATTTCGACCACCTGTGGTTCTTTTACGTGCACCTAAATCTAAGTACACGGGCCTCAAGCATTTCCGCCTTCATCGAAATGCGGCCGCCGCGGCCGGGATTCGATCCCGCGTCCTGCGGGTCAGCAGTCTAGCACCATAGCCACTAGACCACCGTGGCGGGCCGTACAGACATAGAGAAGGATGCACAAAAAAAATCTGAGACGCTCTCATTTTTTTCGAAAAAAAAAAAAAAAAACACCGCTCTTCTTGACGACAATTCCCTCGCCTAAAGAGTGTCGGAGTGCGGGAAGGGCGGCTGCGTTGAACACAATATGTGGTCGCCGTTTGCATAAATGATGAAAACATCACGCGCGCTAATTGGCGTTACCGTTAAACGAAGGAAAAGGATGGGGCAAAAAAATTCATCCCGACACTCGGTATCGAAAGTCGTGATAATGAAGACGGAGAATAGTGGGGAGGCAACTGCACGAGCAGACAACAACAACAACAACAACAAAAAAAAAAAAAACAATGAGGCGCGCTAATTATTCTCAGTGGCCCCACTTAACCGCGAACGCTTGTTTCTGTATTAGCAGAGCAAAGAGACGCCGCAGGACACGCAGCAAAGTTTAATAAACAGCTAGTATGATCGCGCGTGGACGAAAACAATCAGTCTGTCCACTCGTGTCTTCATATTCAACGCGTTACACATAAACCCCGGAGCATGCTCCACGGCCGAGCGCTTATAACGATATACACTGGTACGGCGGTATATGGAAATGGAATAGGTGGGATTCGGCTTAGGCGAGTCGATTCGGAGTACGAAAAATTAAGGGAAAAAAATAAATGCAACACATTCGTATTGTATGAAACCTAAGTGTAAGAGGGATTTCATACCATTCGAGGCTTTCTGTGGACCACTCCTGAGACAAATCGGTCAGCCGCTTGCATAATGATGAACAATCTTCGGAGCTTATATACCTAACTGAAGGAGCGGAAAAGAGATAAATTTGTTGAGTGGAGATGACTTACTCCCCACTTACGCGGTTATGGCTTTGTTTATTGCTCCCTGTTTTTATTTTATTTCACTTTCTTTTTCTGAAAGGTCGTTCGCGGCGATTTTTCAGGCGAGCACAGAGCGTGGTCGTATAAGGGCTTAAGGCGAGCGGCAGGCTCGAGTCCGGGTCGCTGTAACCTCGTTCACTGTATAGCGGTCTAGCACACGATCCAATATGATCGACTGGCTGGGGGATTCGGCGCTTTGTTGGCTGCTTTAATGGCAGAGGCACGAATCCGTATACGTAGAGCTTCGCACTGGGAGTACATACGGACGGGAGCTGGCTGTTATCAACGCAGATTCTTAGAACTCCGATTTTGTATTCAAGTGCAGCAACAGCGGCGCGTTAACGGCTATATCGGAGAAATGAAGAAGTACATTCGATGCACAAATTAGGCCTACGCATTTCTTTCTTACCCATTCACGGTGGGGTGCAATGTCGCTAAGTAAAGAAAAAAGTTGAACGTAGATTTGGTTTGTACTAACCCAAAAAGAAGCATTCTCACTGCGTAATTGAAGAACAAAACAGTTTGGAAGAATATATCAGTGTCATCCAATTCAGTGTTTCTATTTAGTGACCTTTTGTGTTATACTTATTGGCCGGATCAGAATTCACTTTCGCTGCGCCGCTAGCAGTTTTAACCGCATGCGAGCGTGAAAGCAGACAAAACATTATATATAGTGCCTCGACGTGCGCTCAACTGTCGTTTAATGTACTCTTCTTTTTTTCTTTTATTGCGGCAAATGTAGGGATCGTAAATAAGCGAAAGTAAGTTTACATTTAGCTAACGGCGGTGTGATATCCCTTCTTCAGTTAGGCTAAGACTACTACAACAATAACAAGAAGACACAAATAAAAAAAAAAAGAAACATGTTGCCACTCGCTGCGCAAAGCGACGATGGCAACCGTTTAGCGAAATCACGTATACGTACACTTGCAAATGTGCCTCGCTCCTCGCTAAAAGGATAAACTGCGCGTGGTGAGCTCGAGCACGTTGAAAAATTGCATCCCCCCCCCTCCCGTTAGCGCGGGGATGTGTGAACAAGACCTAAAATAAAGCACCGAACCTCGTTCATAAATCAGCGAAGTTTCCTTTATCCGAAGAAAGCCTGGAAAGAATTCACTAAGCCAAGAAAAACATGAGCTCGCGCACCGTTTTCTTTTTTTTCCTTTTTACTCACGCTCACTCCATCATCGCAATTCCAGGCGCCTTAACGAATTTGACTGTTGTTGGGCAGCGGGGTTCACATGGCTCGAGCAAAAGGATTAAAGATGGAAACGAAACGAAGCAGTAAGAGCTGGTGCGTTTGTTCTTTCGTTAGGGGCGCGAACTAAAAACGAAAAGCAGGCAGTGCTTATCTCTTGTACGTTATATATATATATATTCTCTTAAGCTTTCGTTCCAAGGTGTCATACGAGAACGGCGGAGATCGTTCTTTCTTTTTTTCTTTCTTTGTAACGAAAGAATGGAAGGAACGAAGGAACAACCGAAAGAAAGACAAGCTTTGTCGATGCGCAAGAAACAGCTACGAACGATCTTCCCCCGTGTCCCACACGACAGAAACCTCTCACGACGATTTCGTGGGTCCGAAAGCGGAGTATGTGGGAGTGACTCAAGACGGGACGCTTTCATGCCGAGATATATTTGCTCATCAAGAACAAAAGGGAATCATTTTCTTCGGCCGTGCGAGCGAGGAAAGAGAAACGAAGGAAGGGAGAGAGAGAGAGAGAGAGAGAGTTCTGTCTTTACACTCTTAACTTACTTTTTTTCCCGAAGGAAATTTCATCCCTGCAGATATCTTTGTCCACTGCGTGGGAAGACGAATGTATAGACAAATTCATCTGGACGTGGCCTTAATTCCTCGTTAGCGCATTTCTTTTTTTTTTTCCGCGTCCGCGAAAGTGCAAATGGCTGGCGCAATCCTTCTTCTGGTCTGCTCCCGTATACCGCGGCCGTTCGTTGTCTGTCGTCGTCTTCGTCGTCCCGTCCCTCTGTACGCTATACTATAGCGCTTCCTCCTCTATGCTCCCTGATCACCCGCGTTCCACGCTTCCCCACATCCTATTTTTTCGCTTGATGTCTCTCAAACATTTCCACCACGCTACTGCACCTGGAACACTCGGGATAACCGCTACCCGCCCGCCCGTCGCGGTTCTATGTATTTTATTATTATTATTATTATTATTATTATATTATTATTATATTATTATTATATTATTATTATTATTATTATATTATTATTAAAGATGCAGCTAGATCGCGTTCTTGTTTGTGCATTGAAGCTTTGGCGTATGCGCGAACATTGTTGTCTGAATGATGCAGCTGCGAACCATATCGAGTGAGTAATCGATGGATTTGATACTTTTCGGTTGCGTCAACTGCCACCTCCCGCTGCGCTCTTCATTTACGGCGCTAAGAGAACACGAATGAATGCCCAACGCATGCGCGCATATATAGTTAAAATCCACGATATATAGTACACATGTAAACGTGCGTGAGTGTATACAGCCGTTTTGTTCGCGCGTGCATTCAGCAGGCGTTCGCGTTTTCCTCTATTATTAGCTATACGAAAGGACTGATAATACAAACCTTCAGATTCAGATAGACAACAGAGAGAGAGATAGAGAGAGAGGGGGGAGGGGGAGGGAGGTACAAGCTACTTAAAAATACAACATCCTCGTACCCCAAAGTACATGCCGACAGACACTTAAAATGACTCTAAAGAGGAAAATACCTGCCCTGAGCTCAATTAGAAAACATTTTTCCGGAATATCAAAACTTATTCCGCGAGAAGGCTTCCTGCGCCAGCACGCCATGACGACATAGATCTTGAGCCTCTGCTTATGCTAGTTGCTAGAGCGCACTACACATTGTATACATACGCGGTCTAAGATTGGAATCAGCATGGTTTGGGAAGGGAGCCATAAGTGCGGAAATGCGAAAAGTGCTGTTGTAATTCTTCACGTGACACCGACATTCTGGCGCTGTGGTTTACTAGCCGACCTGTTACCATGGGATGATAAATATTGAGTTTCGAAAGGATACTCGTTGTCTTAAGGGCAAATTCTTGCTTCGTTTTGTGTAATCAGTAAGTTAACTCAATTAAATTTTCAGCATGGCAAACTTGTTTTTCTTGGGTCTGATATGAAGTAGAGTTTCTAAAGTGATCGTAGCGTTTATTTTGAGCGTTATTGTATTTAACGAACTTTAAGTTCGTTAGCTCGCATATATTGAACGACTGAGCCAAATCGGCATCAGTATGTGTGCATCGCGGTTAACCAGAAAACGATTGTTCGCGCTATACACGGACAGTGTCTAGGACGAATTAAGATCGATGAGACCTAAGAAAAAAACAATGGGTTCAGCTTTTCCTGTAGTGCAGCTCAGTTCATATTCAAGCTTTGGTTGCAAGGCACCACGCAAACCATCTCCACGCAGCGCCACAGATATCGCGCCTCGTGTTGTGTCTGCAGTCACCGACGTTTCTGTCAGCACTTCACGCTCATCCAGCCCGCCAAGGGACGCCGATGTTAGAGAAATTGCCTGAGCAATGGACGCTTGCATTCCTCACCGACGGCACCTATCCAGCCTTTGGTAAAACTTACCGTAGAATACTTTCAGGATAGTCCGCCGCTTTTGTCGATGTTCTACAAAATAAAAAAAAAACTCCAGTTTCAAGTAGGCTATACTTGCAGGGTTTGAAGGATACGACGTGCGAGCACTCAACGTATAGTACGCCTGCGCGCACCGCAAAAGGGGTCGCTACACTGACATCGAGTTTGCCGGGAACGCAGCCCGCAGCGCCTGTTAAATTTATGTTTCTTTGCGCTCCGATGAAGCTTTCTGTTCGTATACAGTCGTCTTGTCGAACTTTGCAGAAGATGACTCAAGCGCTGGGGGCACCTATTCTGCGCGACTTCCATCCTTAGTCAGAGCGGCTTACGATGCTGCAATCCGTTCACCACGAGGAAAAGAAAGGGAGACGCAGCCAATGCACGAAGAAAAGCAGTCAGACGCCATAAATTTCAAGACAGGTCTTCCTTTCTCTCCCCCCCCCTCTCTCTCTCTCTACTAGTTTCCTTCTGAAGCGCAGATATCAATTGTTCAACCCTATAGACGACATCGACGGGAAATATATGACTTTTCTACCTCGGATCGACAAAAGAAACAAAGCGTACCATCAAAAGCGGAAAAAGAAAAAAAAAAAAGAGATGGCCGCTAGATTCCGAGGGCATAGCCGAGCAGAAAGACGCTCGAATCCCTTCAGCTGTGCTTCCTCTTCAGCTGCCCTTCCACTCTACTTTTTTATTGTTCCCAAACGCTGTGTTCCTAACACCGATTTTGGGTATGCCTTCTTTATTATACTCTCTTTCCGCGGCTTTCTACGTTTCACTTATTTTTCTTTTTCTTATTTCCCTCCCTTTCTGTTGCCTGCGGCCAGTGGACGGCTCCTTTATCGGAGCTCCGCAGGTAGCAATTCATTCACAACCGGAGAAATCGCGCGTTTAGGCCCGACAATAGGGCGAAATGTATGTCATCACCCTTTCCCGTCCTTGCCTTTACGTCCCCCCCCCCCCCCCCCACCCGAAATCGAAGCTCGCGCCTTGGTCAGGAGCTGTCGCGCCGACCGGCAGCTCAATAAAGACAGCCAAGACGAAGGCGACAGCACCGAGGGCATATAGATGGATAGGTTAAATTATGCATATTGAGTGTAGGACGTGACGGCGGCCCAAAGCCGGTTCTCGGTGAAGGCGGCGAAGGGGCGCTCTTTGTCACGGCTTAATGACAGTCGAACAATGTTTCGCGCCAGAATTCCGCAATCGCGATCGTATTATGTCTTCCACGGCCATATCCCGAGAACGGCGCCCGGCTGCGCGCCCTTTGCGAATGAGCCCTCAGCACAAGTGTGGCTTCATCAATCACTGCGCCGAATGCGCAGTCTAGGTAACCTGCCAAGGATCCACATTTCTCTTCACCCGTTCGCCGATTCTCTTCCCCCCCCCCCCCCCCCTTTTTTTTATTTGCACGTGTTCTGTTCTTGTCTATCTGTTAAAAAAATCTTTTCTCGTCGTAAAGAAAAACGTGAAGACGTGGAATAAGAGACCGAAAATTTTTGTTCCCTTCTCGCAGGAAACGCTCGAGCAAATTGGGCGGACGTAGACAACGAAAATGCTTTATTTATAGGTTGTCGTATTCTGGTTCTATGAAGGACCTTTCGTTTTGGCTTGCGAATCAGTATGAAACGAATTAGAAAAAAAAAAAAAAAACTTAAAGCTCAAGGTAAGTAGTCGTTTCTCTTCTTTCTTTTTCTTCTGCGTTTTGCATTCTGAAACGGGAGTGTCTACGCTGAAAAAAAAAAAAAGAAGAAGAGGAAGAAAACGCCTTTCAAGGATGTGCCGGGAAAGAAAGTGTACTTAACGTTTTAAGGGCGTTCAAAAGGCGTGTGTAATTTTACACACGGAAAACAAAAGTTTCCGAATTCAACAAAATAGTGATTTTGTGATATTATATTGTCGGTGTGTCAAAGTTAAAAAGCCCCTTGCAATAGTAATAATAAAAAACCCCTTCGTTATATAATGCTGTAGCTCGTAACTAATTTGCAACCTAAGTGACCTTGTAATGTCAAAACGTATGATTTGTTTTACTGACTGGAACTGTGAAAACCTGGCTGTTGGGACTATAACGGTGGTATTTTCGTTAACATTACGCATGTGGACAAACTTGGTCCACTGCGCCACGCCTGCCTTTGATGCACGGGAACCATAGCAATCAAATTGATAATGAAGTCGAACGAGTTTAGCTTGCTAGATTCAGTCAAATGATCAAATGAAAAAAAGAAGAAATTATAAAATTAACATTCGAGACGTCAACAAAACATGAGACTTTAGAACATTTATGTATAACGCAAAACGACTAAACTACTTACGTTGCTTACGGTACTATACAGTAAGGTAACGGTCACTTGCGTCAGGTTACGTTTACTAGATTTTTTTTTTTCAGCTTGTAAGCATGAAGTGCTCGTAGACGACGTTTAAGGATGGACACTGAGATAACGAGGCACATAATGACCAATACAGTGCATGAAAATCGTGTGCTGGAGCCGAACGTATCGACAGGCGGACTGGTCTTCTTCGAGGCTGCAACTGCTTTCCTTGGCGCTTGGCATGAAGGGTTGACAATAGCGAAAGATGCACGCCTGATGTAAGCTATGAACTGGTGCGGGCAATACGCAGCGATGTTGTATCTTCGCAGCGTGTCTGCCAACTCTCTCTTCTTCTTCTTCCTCTCTTCTGTCTCCCCCTTTCCCACCCTCAAAGCGCCGCGCCGTGCTCCTATTGGGTGGCAGAAATGAGCGCCTTTTTCTTCCTTCTCATAAGCGCTACAACCACGTTGTCACGATATCCATACGTGTCTGAGAATTTAACGTTGAGTACTAGTTACCGCCTGCTAAACGATATTTAATACCAGCGACGCATTTAATCACAGTACTAACCACCGCAGGAAAGCAATCAAGAAAGTAATCTTCTGTTTGTCACTTTCATGGCCGAAAACAAACGAAGAACGCTTTAAGCGTCCACAGTGTCTGCACGGCGGAGAGAGTATAAATGCAAAAGCCTCTGCGGTAAAGTACTGGAGAGGAGAGAGTAGAGAGAGAGATGTGTGTGTGTGGTTGTGTGTGTGTGGTGTGTGTGTGTGTGTGTGTGTGTGTGTGTGTGTGTGTGGTGTGTGTGTGTGTGTGTGTTGTGTGTGTGTGTGTGTGTGTGTGTGTGTGTGTGTGTGTGCATTACTTTGTTCACAGTTTGGACATTACTTGCCGCCGGATTGCTTCATACGAGAGAGACTTCAGCCGCGTCGTGCGTCCGTTCTAGCACCCCCCACAAGTTCCCTTGTAAGCAATAAGCTTCGCACCTCGAAATAAAGGTATGCTATTAAAAGAAAGCTTCTTTTTTCAGGTAGAGCAACGTTAATCTGGCCTGTATACAGTCTATAGACGCACACATGCAACCAAGTTCGCTTTAAGCTCACATCTTTATGTGCCCGTTGAACTCACTGACCAATCCGATTTGCGAGTTTCCATAAGTGAGAAAGGACGACGATACCTCGAGGTAGAAGGGGACATTCCGTGGTGCGATTAGAGACGCATCTGTTTTTAACAAACTACGAGAGCGGTCTCCCGCCTTTCGAGATTTCTGTGGCGTCGCCATTTCGAAGGGTAATGTAAATATGAACGGTAAAGGACGCTGAGGATAGGGAAAAGAAAAGGCTGCAAAATCGGATAGAAGGAGAAAAAAAGCTCTGGAGATATGTAAAACTTTGAGGTCATTACCTGTACGTGCAGTTCGTGCCGAAGTGATGTGTCTACCTCGCCCGGAGTCATAGAGCCTGCGGCGGATTCGAAATCATCGTCGCCGATTATAGAAATCGAATTTGAATACGGAGTAGGATTACGCCGGGGGTTCCGCACCAAAGGCCCAATTTCGAACGGCACTTAGGTATGTGACCTCTCTCCCACGAGAATATAGCGCGGAAGTGCTGAGTAATATTTAGGCGCTTTGGGAGAATCGGCGTTTCACAGCACGATGGAAGTGCCTCTAATGTTTTCGATAGTCATTAAATTATGTTAAGTCCTTCGGTGGCGCAGGATTCTTCTTCGAAAGGTTGCGGTCTCGAATTTATCAAGCGCGTTGCAAGCGACTGTCTCGCGACAGTACTGTGGACAGTCACACTGGTCACAAGCTGCATGTCGGCCATTCCTTGCGGAACGCGTACGCATAGGTAAATGCGACACCCAACTATAGCCTGCACGAGGGGCGTCACCTCGCGAGTGCTGGGAATTCGAGGCTGAGAGTTTGGATCCAAGAATATAGTCGTGCGTGTGGCTCGTTCCACTGCGCGTGGTGCGTTGGCGAGCAGAACGAGCTTCCGTGCAGCGTCAGTTCTGGAGAGCGGTATTAATATTTGATTGTTTTCCAGTATCTTACAAAGAAGGCTGTGCATGGGCTACTGCGCTTTCTGCTTCAACCACTCTATCAGAACGGCTCTGATGGAAGTCCTGTATATGTGTGCATATGCGTGTGCATATATATAATATTCTATATATCTGTCCTCTTGCGACCCCTATTCCCCACCCTGTGCAGGGTAGCAAATCGTTATTGCTACCAGTTAACCTCCCTGCCTCTTCCTTTTCATCTATTGTCTTTTTCTAGAATTATCTTTCATAATTATAAAACTTCGCTCAGTGGTTAATGCATTGCTATGGATGTGGAAGCTTTGCGCCAAAAAACTGTTGGGGTTAGAGTGCTACTCATCTGTCTAGGCATTTTACCTAATTTATAAGATAACCTTTTTTTTATAAAATATGATTCCTGTTTGTTGCTTTGCAAGACTTACAGAAAAGCTGTTCATGATTTAAAATAAAGAGTAGAGAGAACTTGGGGGGGGGGGGAGGATCCTTCGCAACCTCTAGCGTAGCAGCTACATGTCATCATAGCTACCACGCTCTGTCCCCCCTTATTTTCTATAATATTCAGTTATGTCCGTCATCAAAACTTTCTTGCAGATGCGCTCATAGTAGTACTTGATCAGATATCTGGAATATAATTTATACATTATATCTGATGATAATAAAAGCTAGTTTACACATTAAATGCCTCGGTGTGCGTCATGATCATCACTGCTGGCGAGCATGAAGGGGCGTTTCGATTTCTGGGCTTCACGGCGCTCGCATTTCGGACAGCGAAAAAAAAAGCACAAATCGCAACAACGCTCCAGTAGTTAGATTCTGAGGCACTTTAGACAACCCTTGCGGTCAAATTAATCCGGTGGCCCTCCACACGTCGCCTCCCACATGTAGTTGAGCGTTGTTTGTCTATAGTTTTACGGTCAAGCAGATGATAAGGCAGTCGTTACAAGGCAGACATTTCCCCGATTGACGATATAATATGAAACCCTCAGCATCGTAGATTCTTTTCACCCGAAAATTTTGCGCGCACTGTCTATTCCTAGGCTTTGCAAAAAGAAATTTCACCCCCCCCTCTCTCTTTCTTCTGCGGGGCCGTAATTACGCTGCTCCCTTTTAGCCATTGAGCTGGCGACGATAAACGCCATTTTCAACGCAATCTCTTTGATGCTTCGAAAATCATCGTCCAAATTCTCGTTTACGGTGTCGAAAGTATATAGTATGTAGTGATAATCCACAGCATTCTCGAAAGCTTTCGCGGCGGAAAGGGCAACTGCTGGATACACAAAGCGCAGTTTCGCAACAATGCCTAATGAGTTTCGAATGATCGCGGATGACCTCTCAATAAGCGTTATCAAGACATACACGCTCCGCACGTATATAGCAAGGAGCGCAGTGTATAGTGCACCCGAATCGCACTTGCTAATGACAGTTCTCACTCGCTACAGCGGAATCTGCGGTCACGGAAGATGGTTGGTGATGATTTTCCGCCTCGATGCTATGGAATGAGACGACCGGTAGCCGCCTGCGCGTTTTCTTTCGACTGTCAGTAGTATAAAAAAGCGCCAAGGCTTCATTGCTCTCGATTCACAACTGCAACCCCTTAACCTGACGTCCGTGTCATCTCTGCACCATTGTTCAAAGTTCTGCTGTGGAGCGGCCGGCGACGAGGGGCGTCAAGATTATTAACCTCATCAACGATAGATAGATAGATAGATAGATAGATAGATAGATAGATATAGATAGATAGATAGACAGACAGAAGACAGACAGACAGACAGACAGACAGACAGACAGACAGACAGATAGATAGATAGATAGATAGATAGATAGATAGATAGATAGATAGATAGATAGATAGATAGATAGATAGATAGATAGATAGACAGACAGACAGACAGACAGACAGACAGACAGACAGACAGACAGATAGATAGATAGATAGATAGATAGATAGATAGATAGATAGATAGATAGATAGATAGATAGATAGATAGATAGATAGATAGATAGATAGATAGATAGATAGATAGATAGATAGATAGATAGATAGATAGATAGATAGCATTTTTTTTAACGCTATCCCCGGAAGGAAGGAAGGAAGGAAGGAGAAGGAGAGAAAGGAAAGGCAGGGATGTTAACCAGTCTAGAAGGACCGGTATGCTACCCTACACTGGGGGAAGGGATGGGGGAGATATAAAGATAGAGAGAGAGAGAAGGAGAGCCGGAGATTCTAGCCTGGTTTATCACCTGGCTTGCTACTCCAGGTGTCGGGTTTATACAATGGTTTATACAATAACAATATATACATGAAACGTAAATGTATCAATCCATGATGTATAGGAAGACGCTCCGTAAGAAAAGTGCCACAAATTGTCTCATTTTTGTTATTATTGCAGCGCTGTATTCAGATGTACTGCTCATGTTTTCCCGGTAAACACTCACGCTATACCAGAAACCCATAAATACGCAAATTCGGCGTGTTGCACTACGATCCAATCGCAATTCGATTTCCTATTCGTCATTTCCCTTTTGTGACCGGTAACACGCTTGCTACTTTTCTACAGCTGTGGAATATTGACTGGAATTTCACTTGTATATATTACTTTTATTTATTCCCTTTTTTTTTTTTGGTACGGGAAAACGGTTTCGATAACCGTTGAGCACGAAGGGAGGACATAACGTAAACATAATGCGCTGAGCTTTATAGAAAACATTTGTTTTGAGGCTGTCGCAATAGCACGTGCCAGTCGGAATAGTGTCAGCTGCACATCTGCAGCCTTGCCCCCCCCTCCCCCCCCTAAAAAAAAGAAGCTGACATTTCTAAAAACCACTACCAAATCACGTGGTGACGTGAGCAGAATCTGTGCTTACGTGTATCTTTCCTATTCGTTTATTTTGCGCTGTTCAGCACATAAAAGAAAGGTATCTATGAATATAAACCTTTTGTTGAAAGTACAGCGCGGCGTGTGTGAACTTTGCGTGTTCTCTTCCTCTTCATCGGTTTTCTGCGCAAGTTTCCCTGTACGCCGAGTAACCAACAATTCCGAGTGGATTCGCTTTGAAGTCTTTCTTTTCTCAATTGTTCACCGTTTGTTAAAGCCAAAGCGTTTGCGAACGCGTCTGCACGTAAGCACCGTTTCCCTTTCGTAGTTGGCTTCACCGCAATAAGAGACCTTCTGGGGAAAAGCCCGCTCTTGCTATTTCCTCTTCGACGAGAATGATGACCTATATTTGTGTGTATGAGAAACGTTACGCTTTAACATGTGGCCGCTAAACGCGATTATCAAAAAATAATAAGCAAGAGCGTGGTCCCGCATAATAGAACATAAATTTAAGACTGTGTTAACCTACTTCATGCATCAAAGAATGGCACGTAGGCATGTCCGCTAAAGCAAAACAAACAGAATATTAACGCAATGCGCAGCGCGCACAGAGTGCGGAACGCATGTCAAATACTGAATGTTCAACTATTGCGGAATCGTGTAACACTTTAGTGCGGATCGAAACGTGTCGGTGACTTGGCTTTCGGCACACAAGCACGCGAGAGACATGAGGTGGTTGCGGGTTGTAACAGCACGCGGGTTTATTGTGACGAGTGAGTGTCTCCGTGTCACCTGAAAGGTAGCGCGGAAGCCGCTGTAATGTGTGCAAGGTCATCGATAGTATGAAATCCGGAACTCTTGGGAAGTCTCATTGTCCATCACAACGTCTGTCCCTCATACTATGACGTCTGTACGGAAAGCACCCAGGTCTATTTTTCGTTGATTGAAAAGAGTGTTAAGCATGGATGACCTAACGAGAGAGAGAGAGAGAGAGAGAGAGAGATAGAGCAGAGGTAGAGGGGTTCTTTAATAAATTCTGAACGGGATCACCTGGACTTCAGATGGGTTTCATGAAAAATGGAATCGTTAGTCAAAAGGCACGTCACAACATACAACCAATGAAATCGATCATACCGAGACCAGTATTTAACGTTTAAAGTGACATATTAGCGTAGGCGTACATCATTTTACCGGTATATGTAGGAGGAAATTGGAGGCTGTTTGTGAGATATTGTCGTAGTTTGTTGGCTCAAGATATGCCGAACTTCTACGTACTTAGTTACAGGGTCCACGCATACCTTCCTGAAGTAAACCCCTTGAGAAAAGCTTAATCAGGGAGTCATTTGATTGTTCGTATGTGTCTTGTAGCGCAAGACACATATAGACCTTGCACGCGGTCTGGAGCGACTTAATCTCGTCTCGCCTTTCCGCAACAAATGACAGCATCAACCAATTCGCTTTCGTCTTCTGTACTGGCACATTGTAGCCTCTACGACAACGGTAGTTTCTACGAATAAACTTGGCGAGGACGACATTCTACAAGTTCAATTCGCGTCGTTTAAATAAAATACAAGCGTGAAGCTAGAAATGAAGCCAGAAGGGTGAGAGAGCTGAGTTCATTTTGACGGGGACGTGTGCATGAAATCTTCGTCTAGCGCCTCCTATTCGATATACGGGAACAGCAAACAGCCCGTCAGTCCGCCTGTCAGCCCGCGGCTACGGATCAAGATTAAAGCGTGTTCTCAAACCACATTAGTTCGCTCGTGCTTTCGTACCTTTGAAGGTGCCGACTAGCGCAGTGACATACATTATGCGCTGTAAAAGCGGTCACTCTCTTTCTAGAAAAAAAAAAAAACGACCGAAAGAAAGAAGAAAGCTATAACTGCAGGGCAAAAAAAAAAAATAAATCCGATCGACGGCACATAGGTATAAGCGCGTAGCGGATTCCCAAAGGCGCGCATGAGTGTATGCATGAGCGATGGTCTTCTTTTTACGTGGTCCCCACGGCAGAGAGGTGAGCCGACGCTCGACGTACGTCTCTGTCGACTTCTCAGCTGCTGACACTATAGCGGAGAGTGACGGCTCGATGTGGTCGACGGGCGCAACGTTTGCTTTCCTTCAGCGAGTCCGTTGGTCGCCTTTTCGCGAGGCGCACTCTCTCTTTGACAGCGTTGCATTCGCCAGTCACACAGGTGCAAAAAAGGTTCCTCCGAGAAGAACGCGGCTGTTTGGTTTGCCATGCGCAGTGCAACGCGTGCTCGAAGAGGCATCGCCGCTGCCGCCGAGTGGGACACACGCGCGCCCCACTTTTGCGACGGCTTTCTTCTTTCCCGTTGCGCGTCTCTGCGATGGCGGGCCGCGGAAAAACGCGACAGCCGGTGTATATATACATACGCGGTGAAATATTCAAGACGATGGTCCCCGCGCGCTTTCGCCCCTGCAGGCCAACGGCGCAGCGCGGCGCAGCTCATGGGGTCAGTAGGCGCCCCCCGCGGGGTTACGAGTGTACAGTGCGGTTGATTTGTTTGAAGGGACGGGACGAACAAATATCCCCGCTTCACGGACCGCCTCCTTTGGCTTGACCCTCGTGGCCCCTTTCCTGCGAGAAAGGTCGCGAAACCCTCGGCCGCTCTCGCCGTACGACGTGCGCGCGGACAATATTTTTGTTGACCAGCGCGTCAGACAACCTTCGCATTTATATACGTAGGGATGCGTACGCGTTCTCTCTTTGCCTTCGACGAATGCGAAATGGGCCAGCGACAAATACGTTATAGCGGTAAAAAAAAAAATCATTATTTCGATCATTCGATTTTATTCTGTATGTGACGGGCCGCTATGCCGCTTCTATACTTGCACTGGATTGAGGTTATTCATGTTCGGGTGCTTTTACCATCGCCCAGTAAAGAAATCTGAGGAGAAACGAGTGGAGAAACCATGCATATTCGTGTGATAGATGCACGAGTCAAAGAAAGAATGGTACTGGCGCTTTAGGAATAGTGTCGTACAAATCCCGAGGACGAATATCGAAGCCCCACGAATGAGAATTCGTGCTTCGCGGGAAGACATTTCATAACTTGAGCTGAGCCGTGCGCAGGCATATTGCTCTGCGCTACTATATGAGGGTGTGCTGTTCGTTGAGAACAAATCCGGCGCCGACGGTGCGGAGATTATTTCTAAAAGCGCAAGCCGGGAAGAGCGCGAAGTTGAATTCTCTTGCGAATATAGCTCCAGCTCCGAAAAAAAAAAAAAAAAAAACCAGAGTGATACGACACATTAAGATAGCACTGGCTTTCGAAAGTTTTTAGAACCTCTTTAAGTTGTCCGCGAGAAAAAGCGTCTTAACACGCTGCCACGCATGACCAAACCCGCGTAAGACTGTGTGCTCGGTGCAACAAATTTCGTTTGTTGTTGCGTGATTTTCGTTGTTGTGTACGTATGTCCCTTTTGGCGCAAATCCTCCTCCCCTCCCTCAATTTCTTCACATCGCACATCCAACAGTATATGAGGTATAGCAAGATCAGATGAACCAGAAACCACTTTACTGAATTTCGTTAAAATTAAAAAAAAAATACCGCTGGTGTCTTAATGCGGCCAGTGATACGATCACTTTGAGGAGCCGATTTTGCTCTTTAGTGACTGACCATTTTCTGTCGAGCTTCACTGTCGCAAAGCGCAACAAGCTTCTTCTCTTCTTCTTCTTTTTACGCACTTGCGCTTGCTTAATTTGGTGTCCGGGTTTTAGTGCGAATAACGTTTCATTTTCTCTTTCTTACGCAGCGTTCAACCAGTCATTATCCAAGCTTTGTACTGAGCTACCTTTGTTTTCACGTGAACACGGGACAGGAACAACAACAATTACTGCAAAAATAGATTCGTAATCTGTTATCTGAGTAAACACCTTTTGTTTAGTTTTGCCGCAATAGATGCACTATTGCCCGCAAAAATTGCGACTTTACAGTCTAAAAGTGTCGCGCCACCATTTGTGCCTCGATTGACTGCGTTTTGTTTGCATGCACATTACGCGTTAAACGCGCGCTTATCAAGCCTTACAAAACAGTGCCGGAGAGCATTCGGGACAAGCAGGAAGAGAGCAAAAATATCACACTGTGCCGGAGCCTCCTCGTTTTTCGTGCGTGTCCTCTTACGCTGTTTCTATCGGCAATGGTAAACCACACAAGCTAGCTCCAGAATGCGCTTTGCACTGATTATTGCCAGTTTCAATCACCGCAGTCAGGGACAGAAGGAGTGAACTACAGCTGAGGTCATCAAGCTGGAGTCCAGCAACTCCTGCAGCCTTGCATTAAGTTCAAGACGAGCTAACAAGCCCGGAATGCAATAGTACGCTTACGTAGCGAAGGTGTAACGTGTTCGACATTCCTTCGTTCTTCTACGGAACGGTGGATGACATCGCGGGAACTTCAAAAGCAATGAATATGGCAGTTATTCTTGGCCGAACCACATGCTTCGGTGATACGTTCGTCAGTATAAGCATAACAGAGGTCCCATGCCCGCCGTCAGTTGTAAAGCGAGCTGCTCAAAGTCTCCGTGTATAGCACCTAATGCACAAAAGCGTGCAGCCTTCCTGAACAGCAACACACGCTGTAAATTGCTTCAAAGTGCTTAGCATTTATTTCCTGGTGTTAAGTACAGCGAATCTGTATATGCCGAGAGGAGCGAAACGGATGCCCTTAAGCAGCGAAGGTATGTGCCACAGCCATTGCACAAGCCCAACTAAACGCACCACTTTTCAGTAAAAATGAAGAAGTGTTCGCGGGAAGAACGTGTGTACCACAGGAATGGGGCAAACCACCACCACTCACCACTGGTCCACTAAAGTGTCGCGAAACGGAGAATGCGGCAGAAGTACGCATGCATGCTCAAATGGCTCCTCAAGATCGTGCACGAAACGCCAAGCGCACGCGGCGCAAGCCCAGACGCATGTCGCGGAAAAAAAAAAAAAAAAAAACGCATGTTGATCAAGTGGAAAACCGTCTACATTCAAAATGGAATTTCAGGAGCTTTCAGCCCCTTTTCAAAAAAATTCCGTGCCTTTCAACGAAATTCAATGTCACCTGTGCTACACAGCTTCGCTGGTCATCCGCCTTCAAGAGTGGATGGCTCCGTGATAAACTGATAAACACCGGGGCCGCCCCTTTCAGCTTCGCTGCATGGTCAGTCATCTCCACAGGGTGCAAGGGCGGCGCTCCTCGCAAAGGTCGTCATAGAATACCTGCGCGTCCCTGTTAATCTCCTTACACTATACAATGAATCTTTTGTTGAAATGCAAATGAATGGTATACGTGACTTTTGAAAGGGCTTGATTAGCGTAATAATGCGTCGACGCGCTTCCATGCTTGCAGTGCCGCAATATGTGATTATGTGCCTGGTGAACTGAAAGCTTTATTCGGTGCTTTTGGACAATGACACTACATTACGCATTTGTGATGTCGCGATATTTTTCGCAGGATCCGCACATGCGCACCGCTGCGCACAAGCGAAACGCAGTAGCTGTATCGCCCAGGCAGCACAGCCTGAACATGACTGACGAATCGCCGGCACAAAGTGCATGGTCAGACAAATACGCGAGCGATCGTCGGTAACGTCAGTCTGCTTCTCCTGGTAGTCGGAAGGCACACCTGACATTATGGCAGGCACAGGACTGAGGAACCGCGTGTAGCTAAGAATGAAACCTACCAGTGGGTACTTGTGCGCACGCAGTTCACACTTGCGGTTACTTCTGTGAATGCTACAAGTCCAATATCTGTCCAGACTTTCGGTCAGACGGAGGAGCTATACACTGAAATCTGGGCAGACTAAGGCACCTTGGAATTCCAGCAATCGACTGCGCACGCCAAAGTCTTACATTTACAGTTTGACGGAATAAATAACTTTTCGCTTAAAGCTGCGTTATCGCATTTAAGCAGAAGTTGAAATTAAACTAAGCATATATGTTAGCTGAGCAGCGATGGAGTCCTATAGTGGGGCCTTACTCTTCTTTGCCAAGCGTTCGTACAAGTTGTCTTAACCGACGCGAGATGGGGGCAGAAATATTTCGAAATTTTCGGGGGGACGTTGCGGGTCGCACAGCTACTATATGCGCATTGGATTTAGTACTACGCTCCATTTTACTTGAGTGCCACGAGAAGGCGGAGTCGAGGTTCTAAAATGCCGCAATGAAAAAGCACGTAAATATTTGCTTTGCAAATTTGTGCATGGGCAGAGCACGCGTCACGTCATGCTCTGTTCCAGCAATTCGCGCATTGTGTGAGTGTGTACTTTAGTGAGCGGGAATTATTGTGCGCGCCACTCGCTGCCAGGAAATGTGTGACGAATGCGCCTCTCTAGCATACTTGAGCCGCCTTCTCCCGATCTCGTCATGTGTTTCGAGCTCGCTACTAAACCGGGTGTAGTCATTCTTTCCCTCTCGTGCCGGTTATAGCGGGGCTGTCAGCTCTGGCACCTCGCTGTGTGCTCTGGGAACTCGCACCTTTTGGCGAACCTGCTGTTCGTTCTCGATGCAGCGGGTGCGAGGGACGGCCGGCGCTATCGTGAGGCCCTGAGAGATCCGAAGCGTGTCAAATCATAACGCGCGCACACGCGGGTGCAGTTTCGCGCCGCCGATGGTCTGGCAAGTCCCACGCCGCCCCTAAAACCGCGGACGTGGTAACTGCTTAGTGCCTGCTCGCCGTGATTTCTGAGAGAACATGAAATCGAGCAGCGTATCTGTCGGGCGTCTGTCGAAACTTCAGTCTGAATGGTGGTGCGCAGGCGCTCGCTGCCTTCCTAGACAGCTCCAGCATTCTATCTGCACCGTTTACGTTCGTCTCAAGGCGAGAGAAAACTTTATCGCACGTATTTCTTTCGCTTGCTTTGGAGATAAATATAGCTGAGTGAACCTCCCTATCTCTCTCTTCCTTGTTCTTTTGTTTTTGCAGGCAGTACTAGGGAGCATAAAGAGAAGTCGGGAATCCCGCACTTGGGTTGGAAATCTTCGAACGGCAGGCTCTCGCAAAACATCTCCGAACAATCATGTATACTTTGCAAAAAAAGCATTTTTCGAAACCGCGCCAGCGTTAAACTAAAAAAGGAAGTGGTACTTCAGAGCTTTGAGACAATTAACCCGTCGATGGTCCCCAAGAAGTGTTTTCTCTTTACGCCAGCGTCCACTCTCAGCCTCAAGCAAACACTGAATGACAACGAACGCTGTCAATGACAGCGACGTCCGCAGTCCTCTGATCCCTAACCAGTTTTGTCAGTTGTGTACTATAGACACTCAGTATACAGCGGTAATTGAGAGAAACGCATCTTGCTTCGCCTTGGCGTACACGAGACATATTAGAGCGTTTTAAGTGTTTCCTTTTCGTACAGTTGTGGCCAGGCATCTCTCTTACGATTCACATAGCATCTCTCTTGGTGTTCACTGTGTCGTTGCTGTTAAGCTACTTGTATCTAATTCACTTTCCTTCGTGCTGAGACTCACTCGAACAAATGACCCCGTTCCCTAAACCACCAAGTTATGTCTTTTTTTCCCGTTAATTAAATCCCTATTTTTTTTTTCTTACGACAGATTAAAGAGGTGTCATGATCTTACTAAAAAGAACTAAAATAAGAATTCCTGTACAAAAAGTAAAAGCGAACTCAACGATATTGGCACCAAGCTGGAGGCAGGACCGCGCGTGTGCACGGAGAAATTTGAGGCATTAAATAGTGAAACATGGAAGAAATGTTTCTAGCACTACTAGAAAAATATGAAAGGAAAGGCAAGAAAAAAAAATCCAGATGTCTCGAGATGAAATTATCTTCTTTCATAATTATCTACATTCTCAAACTTGCACTTCACGCTTAGGTTCAGTCTTCTCCAGGAAAATTAAGAGGGCTTTTTCTTGAGCCGTTGCCGACGGGAAATTAACGCAACGGAGGAATAACGCCCTTATAACAGGTACAGCACACATTCCTCGGGAGAACGAAGAAAACTACTTATTACAGAATGTAAAAAACAAAAGTATCGCACGCAGTTCTTGCGTAGCTTCGCCTGTCGACAGTTGCGTGAGCTTTTTTTCTTTTCTTCATTTAGAAAATTGCTCTGCGAAGAAAGAAGTACGGAGACAAAAAAAAAAAAACAACAAAATTTGAAAATGTGTTAACTGTGTGTAACTAACGCTATCTTTCTTTTTTTGCAGCAGTGCAAATCAGTAATTTGCTCAAGAAGAGCGGGGGGGGGGGGGGGGGGGGGTAATGGAAAGGGTGTTTATGAGTGATGCGCACGGTGGTGTTACGAATCATCGTCGACTCGTAGGCTATGTTTCAAAATTAGAATCAAAGCTGAGCGGAGCAAAAAACCGAGATGTACAGACTCGAAATTTGATGAAGATAAATAAAAAAGAAATAACAAGCGGCTTCTGACTGGCTCGAGTCGATCATCAAACGACGCAAAACGCATTCAAACACGATCAAGTTATGCCGAAAGGTGTCCATAGGCAGGTAACGATGATATTCGTTACGTGCTCACGAACACCATTCTGCAGTCCCAGCGCTTCGCGTTAAGACACGACGAGACAAACAACGACAAAGGGAAGAGGGTTGTAACGAAGGTTGTAAGGTGGCACGCGGACAACACACAGGTTGCAAGGACGCTCACAGGGAATGAGACGAAAAGTTTCACTCACCTTAAACAGCTAATCCGTGCGGTTGGTTCGAAGCGGCGGCACACAAAGCTAGCGCCCCAATGTGCGCGTGAATCCGAAAAACTGTGCCGCTCAGTCACAAGCTCGGCCCCCCGTCCCGAGCAAAGCCTGTTTATGAAATCCGAACAGTGGCTCTCTCGGTTTGAAGGCTCCCGGACGAGTATTGGAATATATTCACAATTCGCCGAAATAATCACTCGGTCGTCTCCTTAAAGTCGCGTCGACGGTCCGTAGAGTTCGGTCGGTGACACTGTCTCCTTACTTGTCCAGTCTCGTGTCGACGGAAGAGACGGAACCCGTGACCGCTGCTCTTGCGTCACCGAATGCCACTGAAGAAGCCGAAGGTCGTCTTGCGGCGAACAGTCTGTAGACCAAGTTTTTTTTTTGCTTGCAGAAGTCGCGTGGCTTTGCGTCCAACAAACAGGGGCGACAGTCGCTTCTCCGATGTCTCCTGCTGGGATGAAGCGGCACTGCCGCGGCGGTTGGTTGCGTTGAAGCGACACGCGCTTGCACACACGAGCGCGTGTGGTCAGCCGCAGCGCTTTGGCGAAAGGCTCACGGCCGGTCCGCTAGGCCCGTCCACCTGAGCGAGTTCACCGCGAGCGTGCGAGCGACGCCGAGTGCCGAGCGAAACTGGCCCCGTTTGCCTCTTGCCTCCGAGGGATGCAAGAGAAACCGGAGGATGGGGAGAGTGCAGGGAGCGGGAGAGAAGGCGTGGGCGTCCTCCTCCTAACGGGACTTCAGCGCTTCTCCTCCCCAGGCACCGTTATACAGGCTCCGAAGGAAGAGAGCGGAGGAGCGCGCGCTCTCGCCGGCCGACGTTTTCTCGGGACCGGTCTCCCCCCCTCCTCGGTTCACTGTCCAACTCTTTCTGCTCCCCTCCTCGCCGCGCGTTCACTTGCACCGCAACCTGCGTGGCGGTGGTGCACGCCGAATGTGGCATGCCCGGTTGCAGCGGCACGGCTTCTTCCTTGTCTGCCTGCCTTCTTTCTTTTGTCTTTGTCGCGTCCCGAATGCGGCACGCAGAGTTTTCTTTCTGAGCACCCGAAGACAGTGCCATGCCCTCCTCGCCTTTAACAATGTTGTCGAGGCAGCGGCGGACTTTGTTGCGACGAGAGCGCGCGGGGTGACAACTTCAAGGATAGGGAGGGCGGTGCACGACTTTGACGACCGAAAATAATTATTCGAGCTCGGCGCAATACGAGCTTTGCGCACGCCGCTTGCGGAAAGCGGCTCGTTACGGCACGAGGGTGTTGGGTGAGAGGCGACTCGCAGAATTGGGTGCAAAGACAGCAGCACGCCGTTGTATGGAAAAGCCTCATCGCTTACATGAGTTCATTGCGTCATGTTACTGCCACAGACCTGGACGCAAGACCACCATAGCAGTTGTGTGTTAATGCGATCAGTGATACGATCACATTGAGGAGCTGATTTTGCTCTTTGTCGGACCTTTATCGGACGACAAGCACGATATCCACTTCATATCATATGATAATTTATAATGAATAAGCAGATATCGATTTCAGCTACGCATACACGAGCCAAGATCGTAAAGACCTTCACACCGCGAATGATTTCGGTCAAGCATGCAGCATACGCAGAATTTTCCTTTTATCGCGGTGCGATGCTTGTTAAATCACTCTTTGAACGGCTAAGCAGGGCAGCGGCATATGCAACGGTTGCATATGCCGCTTCCCATGCTCTGTAACTTGGCGACCTTTTCTATTTTTCCTTTTTGTGAACAAAAGTGACTTAATCATGGACGCCATTCGTTTTTATTCGTATGATGTAAGCCTACCTTACATTGTTGCGCATATTGAGCTATATCATTTGGGTTCTGTTTTGAGCCCTGTAATCGGTACCTACAGTCAGTAACCTAAACCGTTACATGAGCCTTAAAAATATTGCCACGCTCGCTTCTTCTTTTATTTTGATGTGTTCGAGTTTGACCAGCAAGGACGGTTATCAACGCTCGACGCTGGCCGTGAAGCAGTTTTCGAGAAGCTTCACGATTTTAGTAGATCGCTTTGTTAAGATTGCGTGCCGCACGCGAATGTTCCAGCTTTGTCGAGAGATAACGCCGCCACCAGCGATATTGCTGGAAAGTTCCATAGCGCCTGTATAAAAGCCGACGCGCTTGACCGCTTGTCAGTTGATCGACGGACGACGCCCTGTTCGCCGCTATATTTGTACAGCGTGTATTGCTGTAGTTATAGTTCTCATTTTTCGGCCACAAGTTCGGCCAAATAAACAGTTTCATCCTGCAAACGCCGACTGCTGTCTTCATCGACGTCACGACCACGTGACATCTGGTGGAGGTGCTGGGTAAGAGCTTGCGTAGTTCTTCCCGCACGATCGCTCGGATCGTTTCGCGCAGGTCGTCGGAGCCGACAGCATGAACAACTGGGTTGTCTTGAATCGATCGGCGATTATACTGCCGGTTGCGCATTTCCAACGTCTTCTCAGTCGTCGTCGCCTCTGAGACGAACTCTTGGACTTCGACGGTTGGTTCCGCATTAGCCAAGCGAAGAGCTCTTGCTTTACCCCTCGCATGAGCAAGCGGACTTTCTTGTCCTCGGGCATGGCTGGGTCGGCGTGTCGGAACAGTCTGCTCATCTCTTCCGCGTACAGCACCACGTTCTCGTTTGGAAGCTGCACACGGGTTTCCAGCAGAGCTTCGGCCCTCTCCTTGCCCTCGACACTGCGACCAGAGGTCCTCCAGGCTCTGCATGACGACCCGACGTCTGGACACCTGGGTGTTTCTCGCACGCTCGCAAGAATACAGGAAAAGTACTACTGGCCGCGCCTTGTCGCCGACGTAACTCGCTACGTCAAGACCTGCCGGGACTGTCAGCGACTCAAGACACCGCCGACTAGGCCAGCCGGACTTCTGCAGCCTATCGAGCCACCTCAACGGCCGTTCCAGCAAATTGGGATGGACTTACTGGGGCCGTTCCCGACGTCCAATACCGGAAACACTATGGATCGTCGTAGCTACCGACTACCTCACCCGCTACGCCGAGACAAGGGCCCTACCCAGAGGCAGTGCCGCCGAGGTAGCAAAGTTCTTCGTTGAGAACATCCTCCTGCGTCATGGCGCCCCAGAGGTCCTCATCACCGACAGAGGTACGGCGTTTACCTGCTGACCTAACTCGGGCAATACTGAGATACAGCCAAACAAGCCACCCGCCGGACCACAGCGTACCACCCACAGACCATGGCCGCACCGAGCGGCTAAACAAGACCATCGCCGACATGCTGGCCATGTATGTCGACGTCGAACACAAGACGTGGGATGCCATCCTTCCGTATGTGACCTTCGCATACAACACGGCCATGCAAGAAACGACGCAAATGACGCCGTACAAGCTGGTCTACGGAAGGAGCCCGGCAACGACGCTCGACGCAATGCTACCAACCGCCACCGACGAAGACGATCTCGACGTTGCCGCCTATTTGCAACGCGCCGAAGAAACTCGACAGCTCGCCCGCCTGCGCATCAAGAACCAGCAGAGGGTCGACAGCCGTCACTATAATCTTCGACGACGCCACATGGAGTACCAACCCGGTGACCGTGTGTGGGTCTGGACGCCGATACGCCGACGTGGGCTCAGTGAAAAACTTCTTCGGCGATACTTCGGCCCATACAAGGTGCTTCGACGTCACGGCGCTCTTGACTACGAGGTCGTCCCGGACGGCATTACGAACTCCCAGCGACGCCGCGCACGACCTGAAGTCGTCCATGTCGTGCGCCTTAAGCCGTTTTTTGCGCGTTAGCGAACCTGAGATCTCTACTTTTTCCTTTTTTATTGTAATTTATTTGTGTATGCACTTGTTTTTTTCCTTTGCATGTTCTGTTGCAATTCGGGACGATGCTTTTTCAGAGGGGGGCAATGCCACGCTCGCTTCTTCTTTTATTTTGATGTGTTCGAGTTTGACCAGCAAGGACGGTTATCAACGCTCGACGCTGGCCGTGAAGCAGTTTTCGAGAAGCTTCACGATTTTAGTAGATCGCTTTGTTAAGATTGCGTGCCGCACGCGAATGTTCCAGCTTTGTCGAGAGATAACGCCGCCACCAGCGATATTGCTGGAAAGTTCCATAGCGCCTGTATAAAAGCCGACGCGCTTGACCGCTTGTCAGTTGATCGACGGACGACGCCCTGTTCGCCGCTATATTTGTACAGCGTGTATTGCTGTAGTTATAGTTCTCATTTTTCGGCCACAAGTTCGGCCAAATAAACAGTTTCATCCTGCAAACGCCGACTGCTGTCTTCATCGACGTCACGACCACGTGACAATATCTTCTCTAGGCAGCGTCCCACTTCAGTTCTAAATCGTTAATTTTATTTGTCATACCCTATCGCCATGTGTGCTCTTAAAATACGCACCGCATTTCGTTCGTCGGTCGCCGCTGAGTAACAACCCGTTCGAATGCTTTGATAAAACTCCGCTCTCGTGCAGACATCTTCCTTTTTTCTACTTATTTATTTCTACCTATATTTATTGGCGTGTTTTCGAAACCCGGGAGGCTTATCTGAGCTGTCGCTGAATCATAAGATTCTGACGTGACACACAAACTAATCACAAATCATTAAGAGAAGAGTAAATTACCCATGAGCAGGCAAATACCTCAGTTTCCCGAAGTTTCCGGGAGGAAGAGTAGTTCTTAACGTCTGACGACAACTTTCTAACGGTCAGAAGATCGCCGCCCCAAACACATCCTTGCAGCCACTTCCCGGCGCAAAACCCTGCTCCCATTTCTTCGTGTGTTGCTTCCATGGAAACGCCGCAGTAACGAATAACGCCTCGGCGAAAAAAAAAAGCAACAACTGCAAAGAAAACGCAAAGGGGACACCGATACAAATGGAGGCGTCGTGCAAGCAAACACTCCAGACAGGAAAAGAAGTGGTCGCGTGATGATCGCCGCCACGACCGCTCTGCTTCGGGGCCACGTGCCGCTGCAACTCTCGCACTTCTCTCCCGCGAGCGGAGAGATGGAAACGTTCTCCGCAAAGTCCTGCGAGAGGAAAACGTCGATCGCCCCCCGAGTAGCCTCTCCTCGAGCTCGGCTCGGACGGCTCGAGAGCCTCTTCCGGTCAGCGGGACCACTGCTCCGCCGGCCTATACGCCCACACCAATCCGCGCACGATGGTCGCGCCGTCCGCAGGACTTTGCCGGCTCTTATCGACGGTCGCTCCAGGGACGAGCTCGGAAAGCAGCAGGCAGGACAAAAACTTCGCCCGAATCAATGAAAGCCGCATAAAATGCTCGATAGCGAAGCGAGGGCAGCCGCCGTGAGCTTCTTTCGCATTTGCTTGCGAGACGACTGTTTGCACTCTCTCGAAAAGGCTTGCATCTTTGCTCATCGCACCTGCGATGATCGAACTCGTTGGAGATGGATCGCTATTGCGCCTCTTTGCCTTTGCGCTCGAACACGTAGGGAGTGTTGACGTAAAACCGAGACCAGCCATCGCAGTGCTTCGATACCCTGTACACGCCCACTTGAGATGCCCGATCGTCCAACCTTTAGTGGGAGGCGAGAAATTCAGGAAGGTCGAACGTGGGATTTCATCCGGCGCACTTCGGGCTCGCCGTTTGCTGGGACACCTTGCCAGAGACCGATGTCGTTTAACCGCGTTCTGCGACTTGCCAAGTACTTGTGTGCGAGCGGTTCGAAGGACAACGCTCTCGCGAAAACGTTAATTCAAGTAGTCCCGGCTGCGCAATTGGCTGAACGCGCGCATCCACCGGCGCAGCGGATAAGAACACAGGCCGCGCGACAGCGTTATGTATACAATGAAGTGGGCTTTGTTCTTACAGTATACCGCTTATATCACGATCTACAAGCTTGACAACATCGACTTTCGAAACTGCTATCTTCGTTCTAAATAAAGCGCACTTATCACATACAATACAACACAAAAATTCTGGTTTCGAAAAAAAAAAGATATTTTTTAGTACCCTGTCTAAGATTCTGCTAAACGAGTGATGGTAATGAGTGCTGTAGTATTCGTATATTGCTGGATGAATTCTTGTTGTCCAAATTACCACCATCTTCTTATGTGAAACATTGACGGTCATTAAGCTTCACATACTGAACGAAGAATTGATTAGAGAGAGAGAGAGAGAGAGAGCTACGAGTGAGGGAATGACAGGAAAGGTTCGTTGGGCTATAGCCCAACGAACCTTTCTTGTCTTTTGTGAGCAACTATAGTTGGTCACGAATTTGTCCTTTTGCGTTGTTTTTCCCATTTACAGGAAAGGTTAACAGGAATTGAAACTTTTCTTTCGTCTTTCTTCTAACGCGGTGCGTTGCGTTAGTGCGTGTGTTTTCTTATATGTATTTTAACACCTTCCTCTATAATATTTCACTTCCTTTTTCCTATGCGGGTGATGCTGGGTTCGATTCCGAGTGCTGCCGGGCACCCACCGTTTTTCTTCTGATGGGGAGGGAGGCATAGTCCGACCGGGCGCTCGGTTGTGTACAGGTACTATAGAAAGGCAGCCCATCCAGTTTCTCTCTTCTATCTTTCACCCCCCTCTTCCCCACCCCCTGACGCTGCGTCGTGTTCCCTTATATCGGTTACAGAAATTGGCGTCTTTGCTAACATCAACCCATCCCTTCCCAGAGATCATATTAGCTAGCTGGTACATACACTGGCTAACATCAGCGCCTTTCGCATTATTTTCCCTCCTTCCGCTACACATTGTGACGCTTTTCCAGAGGTGAGGCCTGACGTTAAGACATACTGCTCTAAAGAGCACGAAAAGTGGGCCCACAATTAGGAAGAACACGACAAAGGCGCTGACTTGCCAAAGGTGGTGACTATAGTAAGAGACGGCACAGAAAAACAATTAATAAAAAAAAACGTGACAGAATAAGAAAGGCTAATGACTTGGTTTAAGGCGAGCGGAGGTGGGAGGGTGTTAATATTGCAGATATGCGAATTTCCTCGACAGCCCATTATATGGATGTTGAACTGGCGCATTCAGGGCCATGCCTGGCAACGACAAACGCGTGCCTGGAACACCTAGTCATTAACTTTTAGTTGTTCAGTGCGTGTTTTTTCAGTTGTTTTTTTCCCGTGCCATCTCTGGCTATATCCTCCGTGTTCGGGATAAAAGCCTTTGTTGGAATTCAGCGCCTGTGTGGTAATAATTAATGATTGTTGGGGTTTAACGTCCCACAACCACATCATGAGGGACGCCGCAGTGAAGGGCTCCGGAAATTTCGACCACCTGGGGTTCTTTTACGTGCACCAAAATATGGCTACACGGGTCCCAAGAATCTCAGCCTCCATCGAAAATGTGGCCGCCGCGGCCGGGATTCGATCCCGCGCCCTTCGGGTCAGTAGTCGAGCACCATAACCACTAGACCATGCATCGTGACGGGTAGCGCCTGTGCGGTGTGTTCCGTTATTCTGTGTTCCGTTTTCCGCGCGTGTGGTGTGTTTTCCCTATTCTGGGTTCCGTTACGCACTGTATATCATCGTGTGTTAACAAGCACCGCTAATCAGCATTGTGAAGTTCTGATATCAAGGGTTTTTAATAGCCAGTTATGGTTTGAAGCACATGGTATTTTTAACACTGAGATTCGTAGGCACATGTTCCCACATTTATGACTCAACCGAACTGAAATTCCCTACGGTGCACCATATTAAAGGACTGCATGACGGGCAGGTCGTTACGCCTACTGGAGAAAGTGAATAAATATTCCTTCTTGCACATTTGTGGTAGAACAATGACATTGATGACGGCATTGATTGGTCCTCCCGGTTTACGAGCAATGCTGTAAAGTGTATTCCACCTCATTATACTATACTACCGGCATACCAAGTACAGGAATGCTTCTGCGTTACGTTGGTCCAAGCTGTGTTGTGACAAGCGCTTTCAGCTTGCCAATCATGCTCAACGACAATGGCGATCACGCTTCCAGCATAGAAGATTGCAGAAAATGCAAGCAGAAGACTCGAAACGGTATGCCCGATTGAAGAAAATTACATCTGCATTTTCTCGCATATTATCGCCACTACACAACTCGCCATCGTATTTATAGCGGCGCTTACGCCTACATAATCTGCCGCTGGCCTGTGGATTCCGTCAGCAAGTGTTACCTTCTTTTCCACTCGCTGTCACCACGCTTCAGGTACAGCCACCGAGCTAACTGCACTGCGGGCAGCTTTTGTTTACATTTTAGATGAGAGTCTTGGGTCACCTGCGTCACACGAGCAGCACCCTTGGGTAGCCACGCACACAGGAATAACTCGTCATGGGCACAGGCGCCCGCTGCGTGACAACGTTGTACTACAATGGTAACCCTCCTACTGCGGCATCCAATACAACGTTCATGCTGACAGCATACTGCCAGAGCAGCACACGACACTTCAACAGAGGTGGTCCGTACACCATTTTTCGGGAGGATACGCGCGACTCAAGTGTTCGCATTCGCGCGTCTGATGCGATCATCACTGGACGCAAGCCATCAGTGTGGACCCCCTATAAAGTAAACCTTGCATGCAACTTTAATATGCCTCGAGGCTAAAGAAATCAAGACAAAGCAACCATCCACCATATCAGGATTTATGTCGTCTGCACGAACTATTTAAATTGCAAAATTTTACGGGCCCAGTCGTCATTGTGCTCTGCATGCAACTTTCCAGAAGTCTTCGCACAGAACACATTCTGAGTGACAGCTGCCGCTTGTCAGAGAGACAGTCTGAAGTTTGCACTTGCAAATGGGCTCGAACTTGGAGTGGCGGGACATTCCGGGAACGGCATAGTGCCAAATGCGTGTTACGCGCAGTGAAAGCGATGCTGGTTTTTATGGAGGCGACAGGCCTCAAAGGAACCGTGTAAACAACTACATCTTCTCTGTGTGAGTCTGTGACTGCATGTGCTATTCGTGTGTCTATGTGATCACTGTATATATACCAGAGCCGTCACACGGCATCTGGAGCAGCAAGCCTGGCAATAAAACTGGCTAACCCATCCAGCATATCATAAAGAGTGGTCTCTCTGCCTCCCTCTGTCTCTCTCTCCCCACTGGTGTTGCTTCACGTGATTGGATTTCTATCAACCTCTGAAGGAGTTCTTACCATTGCAGCCCTAAATATCAGGAGTAGAGCTGGCATATACAAACAGTTTGAAGCAGGATAACTTGGATTTGACGGAATATCGCGAAACAGCTGAGTGTATATCAATAATTCTACACATGTGTTGACGAACCGTGTTGGTGCAAGTATGTACATGTAGTCTGCGTCATCCTTCGGCAGAAGTAACGAGATCGCGAAAGACATTAATCGCATCAAGGACCCGCAAACCGTCTACTTTCGATCGTGGGGGCAGTAAGCGGCGTGAGCACGCTCCCGTCAACTCTACTCAGCCTGAGCGCAAGGTAACCTTCGTTACGGTATAGTAGAAGGCGCGGAGACGCGTGCGGCACGCGATTGCGCGATCACCGGACCCTGAAGATAGCTTTGGATGCATCGCTGTGCGCACGCTATACACACCCGTACTAAGTGGCTTGCCGCAATCCGATGAAAGCCTTGTAAAAGCTTCCTGAGCTGACGAAACGTTAGGTAATACCATGGTTACCACCATTAGCAGCTCACCGCAGGAGAGCACCTACTCTGCAACGGCGAGACGCGCTATTTGCGCGAAAATAGTTAGTTTTTTTTTTCCAATAAACACGTCCCAACCAACTCAGTGCGCATGCCACAAGTAAATTAATACTACTTCAAAAATGCTTCGATGCTATCAATAACCAGTCACGTACGCTTGTTGACTTTCTCGATTATAACGTAGATGACAGCTCTGTTAAAGTTAATCGGGGCATGTTACTGAAAGAATACATAAACTATAGTGAATATATTCCGTGCAATGTACCATAACTTACCAAGAGCGTCCTCGTGTAACCTTCTAATCGTTAAAAGAAAATCCCAGCCGTAGTAGCTTCGCTTAAGGGTGTTGCGCTGCTGAACTGGAAGACGTGCGTTCAATTCCCGGCAACCGCGACCATAGTTTAACGGTGGCAAAATGCAGGAACACCCGTGTACGTAAATATATATGCACACAATAAAAACCGCAGGTGATCATCAGTAACGGGAGTCCCCCACCCCCACATCGCCTATTCCCTGCCTGCTTCATGTGGTTGTTTTTGTACGAAAAACCACAAAACAAAATTTTCTTGCAATTAAAAAAAGCGCACTTTCCGCTCATCCAACTTCTCCCTGAGTGCGTCTCGTTGGACGTCATACAAGGCAAACTTTTAATGGATATATTTAAGCGCCAAAATATTCCGATCAGTATTTTATTAATACTACTGTTGCATCCATCCTTCAATCTAGCAAGAAAGATTTTGACAGTTAGACCACTTGCTGATAGCTCATTCCATTTAGGTCATTATGTTCCTAAAAGCGATTCTGCCGCTCAGTGAAGGCCTTGCCAAAATTTATCGGGAGTTCTTAATCAGTGACATCTTTAACTTTCTTGATTGTGGTTATAAAAAACGCTCCCAGTGAGAGTCAATGTATCTGGGGTTACTAAACTTCATCGCAAGAGAAAATTTAGACCATGGAAAAAAAAAAAAAACAAAAACGAATGGACGAATAGAGACGGCACAGACAAGCCTCTCTTCGTCCGTTCTTTTTTTTTCCGCGCCGTAAATTGTTCTTGTGGAGTGAAGTACCAACTCGCCCAAACGTTCAGTTAATAAGTTACTAAACTTATTCATGAGACCATGGGATTACATGAGGTCATGGGACTTTCGGTATACGCCGTCTGCCTACATAGATGCACTTTGAGTATCACGTCACTTTTGACCAAATTTTATTCGTTTTTTTTATCATTCGTGTTGACGCCGCCATCTCACGATATCTCGTCAAATCTCGAAATTTCTTGACTCGTTGAGACGTATAGAGCTTTCGTCTTAATAATTCGTAATATCCGGGTGTGCAGTATTTACTCTTTGTAGTTTCTGAAAGGCGGGCGAGTTGGAACCTATATATCCATTCTTGGGTAGCGCACAAACGGACGAACCACGAAGGAAGAAGACGCTACAAGTGCTAACAACTGAAAGATTTATTTGAAAACACCAGCTATATATACAGCAAACGTAAGCCACACACGTGCTTGCGAGTGATCAATGAACAGGATTTCTTCTTCTGATAGCAACACCGACGGCTAACTATCAGAAGAGATTCTGTTCATGGATAACTCGTAAGCGCGTGTGTGGTTTACGTTTCCTGTATATAGCTGACATTTTCAAATAAATCTTTCAGTTGTTAGCACTTGTAGCGTCTTCTTCCTTCGTGGTTCATCCGTTTTTACCCTTTGATTGGGCTCTCCATGGAATGTCTAAACAGCGGCGCAAGACCGGAGCTTAAGTCATGCATTTGCGTGGTCCTTACTCCGTTTCGTATCTATTTGTTTTGCTTTCATTCCCAGTAACTCCAGCCACACTCGCGTGTGAGCTGAATGGAAAAAAATATCCGGGTGAATATATCTATAGGCGGGCGTTAAGGAATCTCAGGTGGTCAAAATTAATCCGGAGTGGCCCACGACAGCGTGGTTCATAATCAAAACCCCATAATTTTACCCAGAATATGATCTACACTACAGCGTCTGTCAGCGACCAGTGAAGCGTTAGGAATCTTAATATCGCATCAATTATGAAAGTTATTTCAGCTACGCAAAGCAACACGAAAGCGGTTTGACGCTGCTCAAGCAGAAGACTGTGTTTAATTATATAGCAGGCGAAAGTTTTAATGCAATCTTTTATTACACCCTGCCATGCATTGTTTAGGGCATTTGTTTTGCAACAAACAAACAAACAAACAAACAAACAAACAAACAAACAAACAAAGAAACAAACAAACGAGAAAGCGTGCGTAAGGTTCACGTTAAAGAACCTTTGGCGCCGCGGTAAAGTTTCGGCGGTAGCGATGGCTCACGATGGCTCATCATCTGCCTTTCAAGACCGTGTTATTGATCACTTCAATACTAAACCAATCTTCACTGCTTTTTGTTAACCTAAATAAAGCCCCACCCCTTATGTAATGCCCTCCCAAAGAAAGGGTGGCCTTTAAGGTAATAAACTGAACTGAACTGAACTCACGTGTCGCAGTGAAAAACAACATGTAAAAAGTTTTAGCCGAATCTCTGGCTGCCGTTATCAGCACCGGTAAGTCGGCATGTGCGCAATGCGTATGCCTCGACTCGTGCGCGCGCAGCACCCCGACACGGCGCCTTGAGGGGATCGCTCGTGGTGTTAGGCAATGTAAGGACGGAGCCCAAAAGTAAAATACAGAAATGAATAGAGAGAGAGAAAGAGGCTGATGGAGGATGTGTTTCGTTCCACAGTTTCTTGCAGCTGATGGCGTTTATGCGGGCTGAGCTATAATTGCGCGCTCGCTCCGAAAAGAGAGAAATTGAGAGGTATATCGTGCGCCTCTTTATTTTTTTTACGTAGCAGCCCACATGTAGAAAGAGGAACAACAAGCATCAGCGTTTACGGAATGAAAACTACATCCGAGCGTCGTTCTGCAACATCGCGGACGCCCGGCGTAATACTTCGTGCACGCGTCTGAAAATCGAGTTCGTCTAAATGCAGATGCTATACAGCCAAGCGCCAGGTGCGCAGAAAAGAACACAATTTCGCCATCGAATCCTAAACACGGCCCGCGCATACCGCGGCAGCCGAAGCGTCGTGTAAATTGTCTGGCAGTCATTGCAGCTCTTCCTCGCTCTACGGATTATTGAGATTCTTACAGCAGCTACCTGCGCCGTGCGCCTGTACACTCCGAACTGGTAACGGAAGGTGAATGGTAGAGTAGTGGCCGAAAACGGCAGGCGAACTTATAGCGACAGCCCCCACTTCTAACACACTGCGCAGCAGGACAGGACAGAAAGAGAGACAGACGAGTGCAGTCTGTCTGTTCTTTCTTTCTCCGTGTCCTGTCCTGCTGCGCAGTTTCTTGGAAGGTGATCTCGTACCAACTCGCCCAACTTCCAACGATAGCCCCCCTCGTTTTTTTTTCTTTTCCCGTGGCCGCAAGAGCTTGGAATTTACTTGTTATTACTTTGAGTATAGCGTAAAATGCTTGCGTTAGCGTTGGCGTGCTCCACACGTAAGGTATTTGCTGAACGCCATTCCGAAGAGCTTTAGTATAGCGTAAACATGAATGCGCCGTAAAACGCTGAACTTCGTAGGCGTAGGAATGTGCCGAACCGAAATCGATATCGAAAACAACGCCGTGTTATCGTCCGTATAGCCTATTTCCGAAGCAAGATGACCCGAAGCGAGAACCAATGGCACCCATTTACTGCGGATCAGATAGTTGTGGAAGGCAGCAGGACCAGACGACGGGTGCGATGTGGGCGGCCGTCAGTTCGGGGGCACCACGATGTTTCCTATACGCTAAACGGTCTTTGCGAGCCTAAGCGTGTCCCGCTAAATTCCAAAAATAACGCATGCACCCGACACCCAAAACGGCCATTGCGTTCTGCGCGTGCGCCGTCTCATACCGCTATATTTTAGCGTGAAGCGTGGGCCCACTTAGGCTACACGAAATATCTCTATCGGTGAGGTTAATATAGCGCGAACCGTACGTGCCATGAAAAAAAAAAGAAAAAAAAGAAAAGAAAGAAACGGTCCTGTCTTTGGCCATGGCCGTTCTTGCCCCTATCAGCACTGTCTCGTTCATTTTTCGAATTGACGTTTTAACTGCAATACTGTGAAATAAGAAACAGAACAGAAGTTAAATAAAACGATGCACCGAAAAGATAAAAATCCAAAAATTCAAATTCGAAAGTATAGGATCGCGTGGATTTTACAGCTCTAAAGATAAATTATGAACTGCCCAACTATATATCTAGGTTACGTTTCGCTTCCTGGCGTGAGCGATAGCAGTTAGAGAAAGGTTGCCGTTTTCACAGCACCGTAACGCCACTTTCACATGCACAGCAATGGACGTCGGGGACCGTACTAAGGATTTTTCATTTATCGATAGATTTTCGAAAATTTCGAAAGTAAATGCAGTATATAGGTTAAGAAAGAACAATGCACCTTCGAATTGATGCAAAACAACAACAACAACAAGAAATGGTACATGCTTGACCCCTTACCGTCCTCTCTCTCTCTGAGTGATCCAAGGATACAGAAAGTGTAGAGATCGCGAGGGATCACGCTCTATCGAATGGCTCAAGAGGTGACGGACCAATTAGAGTGGTTATGAAATTGAACGAAGGACAGTCGAAAATGACCCAAAGATCGCGAAGCACATAAAACCGAGGCAAACAGGCGTGGTTCTGAGATTACGGGGGTTGTGAATGCATTTTAAACACCGGCCCCGACATCCCCTCTCGGTATATTTGCCAACTAGAGAGGAAGGGATGGGGTTTTTGAGAAGGGTCATGCAGCGAAATATATTCAAAGATGCGCTTCTCGCAACAAGACGGACGTCACTCTAGATATGGAACCGCAACGCAGAAGAGGTCCTCTTGGTCTTTTTGGACTCAAAGAAATCGCAGAGATGTCGAAAGAGAGACAAAAGTCATCTAAGGCATATCGAAAAGCAAAGGAGGCGGAAATTATGACGTTTACAAATATCGACGTGGTTGGAATGGGAAAGCACGCCCATGAATCGCGGGGACGTATAAGGTTACGTGAAGCCGCTGGCATTTATTTATTTATTTATTTATTTATTTATTTATTTATTTATTGGTTTTTCTAGAACTTTCGCAATTGGCCTTTTCCTTCTTTCTCTCTTTTAATTCAACACAGTGGCCCCAAGACTTTTACCCCACTACCCGCAAAACGACGAATGCAGTAAACTGTCATACGATATACAGTGCAACGTAATTAAGTTGTATCCATGTTTACCATATATTTCAATAGCATTTAAAAATTATCTTGTTGAGTACAATGATATTGAAAATTGCGAATATGTTCTTGTGTTTTAGGGCTCTTGAGGTGGCGCTAAGCTACATGCGGCGACGGTAGCTGTTAGGAGTGCGAATACATTTCTTTTTCATTATGGTACTTGTCTTTTTCCTCAAAAGCAGCCAGTTGAAAATAATGGTTAGCGAAGGCTCAATACGTTCACTCAACACAAGTAGTCATGGTTCGCCAATAATGCTCCGGGGATTTGTCTTAAGTGTCGCTATTTCATTTTTAGATAGTTGTGTGCGTGTGTGTGTGCGTGCGTGTGTGTTGGTCTGTGCGCTATAGGCACTGTCTATAATGGCCGCGTAAAATGACACGCGTTACTATACGTTTAGAGAAATTTTTGGGTGAGGGTACATTATTCGTACGAAAGCGAGCAAAATCTCGAATACGCTTCACAAATTCAGTTAATTGGGTTGCGCAAGTGTCAGCGTGCACTGGTCAATGCGCTTTCATGTTGCTGCTGCGGGACATCATATTAACATTCGGCCAAGGTATTCTCGAAAAAAAAAAACTGAATCTACTCAAAAATATAAAATGAGTCGTTTAACAATTATTAGTAAATTATGGGATTTTTCACGCCGAAACCTAGTATAGTTATGAGGCATGCCGTAGTAAGGGACTCCGGATTCAATTGGACCACCCGAAGTTCTTTAACATGGGCCTCTATAAGTACGCGGGCTTTCTTGAAATTTGCCACCACTGAAATGCAGCCGCCGTGGCAGGAAATCGAACCCGCGTCCTCGTACTTAACAGCGTAACGCCACAGCCTTGAGGCTACCACGGCAGGTTCCAGAGGAGGGAATGGTGTGAAAGAACGGGCGTTATAGGAGAGGAGGTGAAACGAAGCGGCGGCGTTAGGCGCGCAGTAAGACGTGCCGAAGGTGAATGCAGGATAGCACGAGTTGGAACGGACGAATGTTATTTTATAGTGGTGAGTCAATATTTATCGTAGAACACTTCAGGCTAGTTCGCGAATAACTGGAACAACATCGCCCGTTTTGAGCTATATACACTGCAAACGCAAACTAGCCGAATTGGGCGTTTTAAGGGCTACAATCCTCCTTAATACTACCTTCATCTGGACAGTACTACCTTAGGGTGTAATGAGGTGGGTGTAATAAAGTTCTGCGTCCTCAATTTTACTTCGTTAAGAAATTATGTGGAAGAAAGGAGGTAAATTCACCATCTGACGCCATTCGTCGAATGGAGTTCCAAGAACAAAAAACTCCCATCTCATTTCCTCTGGCATGTTTTCTCTTTTTTTTCCGAAGCTTTCCATAATGCCTTCAGTGCTGGCGGGCATGCATGCAGCTGTGCGGGGGAAAGAAGTAAAAGAAGGAGGCGGCATGCTTCAGCGCACTAAAAATCCCTTGCACAGATAGCCCAGAGAAAGATATACGAGACCCTCCGAACGGCTGGAGAGGAAGCTAGGAAGCCCTTTGGCCTCTGCAGCCTACTGCGGCCCGCCCCCGCCAGGTCAAAAGCAAGCCAGACGAGGCGCTACCGAAGTGAAATGGGACAAAGCTTCGCTATGCTTCGCGCCGCATGCGCACGCGAACAAAAAAAAAAAACAGAAAAAAAGAAAGAAACGTGAGGAGGGAGTCGTTCCCGCGGCGGCGCGATCGTCGTAGCTACGCGGCTACGCCGGCTAGGCCTTGTGAACGCCACTTCTCAAGTGATCAGCTGTGTCGGTCGTGTGTGCGCGTTTTGTGCCTGCAGCCTCACTGTGTTCTCGCCGCTGGATGTGATATGCGTGGTTTGACGACAGTGCGACATGCTGCGCTGCGAGTGCGATAATCGCGACGGCCCGTCGACTCAAGCGAGCGTGCCGCTGTGCATTACCAAGCAGATGATGGGCGCCCTGCGTGCTCGGCACAGTCAGGAACAAAAATGGTAAGTAATACTGATGTTCTCTCTCTTTGCGAGCCCTTATCGTCGCTTATGCACCTGTAGATGACCTTCTGCACATTGCGTCGCTTGAAAAGTGCTATGAAAAGCAAGAAAAAAAAAGAAAGAAAAGAAAATTGGCATGTCAAGCTTGCGAAATGCCCGCCAGCGCACCATGAGCGTGGCATGTAACCCATGCCGTACATTACACGCATGTCATTCATTGTTTCCTTGTTACCAGCTGTCATTTATGTACGGCATACAGTCACGTCACGCTATACCAGTCTTCGTATGATATCAAGTTAGAGAACCGGACGCGAGTGCACCAGGCTCCATGCCGTAAATGACATGCATGTCGTTATTTTCATGTTACTATATGTCATTTATGTTCGTCGCACAATCACGTCACGCTATATCAATTTAGGTGTATGTCAAGCTAGCGAACCGGCCGCGAGCGCACCATGAGCGTGGCGTGTGTACATGACATGCATGTCATTATTTTCATGTTGCCAGCTGTCATTTATGTTGGACGTACAGTCACACTGCACAATACCAATTTTGGTGTATATGAAGCAGGCGAAACGGCCACTAGCGCCCCCGAGACCATGTTGTCAAAATAACGCCATACATGACAAGCGTGTCATGATTTGCACGTTAGAAACTGTCGTTTATGTGCGTCATACACTCTTGTGACGCCATACCTATTTTGGCAAATATCAAGTTAACGAAACAGTCGCAAGAGAACCAAGATAGTGACGTGTAAATCATGTCGTTAATGAAATGCATATCATGATTTTCAAGTTAAGACCCATCATTCATGTTCTTCATCCAGTCGTGTCATGCCACACGAATTTTGGCATACATCCCATTAACGAAACACTCACACGAGCTATGAGTCGTAGGCGGCTAGATAGATAGGTAGATAGATCCGTTCAAAGTCATAGAAGTGTTTAACAAATGCTTCGCATTTAAGTCGTTAACTCAGATAGCAATGATGTGTGATGCATGTTTTGGAACTTCTGTGAATATCACTCATGCTTCATACGACCAGTCAATCGACCCAGGAGTGCGCCCTGATAAAGTTGTTTGCACGATATAATTTTCTTGCCTGCGATAAAGCGTGAATGAGGCATGATGCTTTCAGGGAATATACATTAGAGCAAAAGGCCACGGTTATCACATTGTCGCATGATGGAATGTGCATAAAGGACAACTTTCTTTTCGATTTATTCTTTTCTCCAACTTCATTTGTTGTTTTAATCCTTCGTCATCGTGTCAATTTGCGTACATTGACATGTGACAAGACCGTGCGCTCTCATTTTGCAGCATCTACCTTGGATGCAGTCGACTACCCTGGATATCTTTCTCCCGCCATGCAACTGTGAGAACCCACCGAAGCACAAATTGTCAGGAAGTGAAAAGACTTTTCGGCAACAATTTTGCATTGCGCACTCTGCCCGTCTCCTGAAATAGCATATTAAGGTACATAAGCACTGTACCTTCATACATATGCATCAAGGAACAGTGAAATAGCATATCAAGGTACATTAACATCATTAGCTTGGATTCATTTAGCTAGAACGAGTAAATCATGTTAAAGCTATACAATGACGGCCATATCATGTGACAAACATCTGCTAAGTGCAGTGTGTATTGTGAAGCACGTGCGTTTTATGGCATTGAATGAATGGATAAATGTTTATTCCAGCAAAATACAGGAAATGGGCCTCAAGTGAAAAGCGACAATGGTAGCTTGAGAAGTGCACAAGGCCCAGTAGAGCAAAAAGAGAGACAGAGCAGCAGAAACGTGTGCACGTTCAAAGGCAAAACATATACGCATACAAAAAGAAACAGGAAAGACAAAGCAGAAGAAACGTGCACATTCAAAGGCAAAACACCTATGCCATCTGCAAAGTGACAAAATCAAAAAGGGTGAACATTTACGCTAGTGAAAACAATGAAAATCAGAAAACAGTGAAAACAGAAAAGAAGGGACGGCCATTCAACGGCATCGAAGGAATGCAACTTCATTGGTCACGTATCAACAGTGGAATTTGCCAAGGTTACATGTGCATATTCTTAGCCATTAGGAGATGGGCAAGGCTAATTTAATCGCATTGATATAAGTCAGCTGTTGAGTCTGTTGAACCAGATTGTTGAATCATCTTGTTTATTCCCTCTCATTAATTTGCTGTTTTGCATTATGTTGCCATAGTTTTCAAGGTCAATACATAGTATCATGACTGTTGACACAATTTGACAAGGTGAAAGCGCTGTTATTGTGCCCAGGCCTTAGTTTATGCTCACTAGAAGTGCATTGTTTATTTTTGCCATGGTTCAGTGCCAAGTTGCCCAATCTTCACTCCTAAACAGAGTAGGTGCGGTTAATCAAGACCTTGCTAACATTGACAACCCTTTTAAAGTGTACTTATAATGATAACTTTACTGACATCAAAAACTACCCACATAATGGTAAACATGGCAAGAGTACACTTCTGGTGGTGTTTCGCATTTTTTTACATCCGTTTGTTTTTCGCCCTGTGCACACGAAGTGAAACGCTCACAAGGAAATACTTAGCAGCCTCTCAATTTTGTATTTATTTCGTGTTTTGACAAAATGTCTGCAATAAGGATAGTCAAGTGCGAATCTTCGGTAAGACATTCATTTTTATGTATACAGAAATCTTAGTGGACTTCTTTTTTGTGTAATTTTCAGGAATACACTTCTGGCAAAGCAGCAAGTGTTGCTTGCCCACCAGTCTGTGTTCACGTCAAGTGTATTGTGGGCATGAGTGTCGGCAGGATTTTGTCTTGGGGGTGCAAGGCGGTGTAACGTGTCGGCCTGGTGAGCAGGAGAGCATTGGTGTGCTACTAGTAACTGAAGTGTAATCAAAACCACAGAAAGATATAAACACACATGACTAAAAAAGCCGCACATGTTCAGCTTCAGTTGTTAGTAGTGTGTTGTTCCGTCCCCTTTGTTGCTATGTGTTCTGATTTCGTTTTCACGTTTTCCTTACCTATGAAATGAACTCCTGACTGTTTCACAGTCTCTATATATGTGTGGCCAATTTTTATTCACCCTCATGGCATATTAAGTCCTAGGATCTAATGTGCAAAGCGACCAGTCACTACTTACAGGATTTTTTTAATTTAGTGCCTGTGATTGCCTAATTGCAAGTTGACGTTGCAGCCATGGTGCTTGGATTATTTTCAATGTGGTAATTATGCGTAAGCCATCAAGTGAGGAATTAAGGATGAACTTTTGAGTTACAGGTGGCACTAGCTGGCATAAAAACATTGAAGCATGGCTGTACTTGTTATGCATATTAGAAGTATTGGTACACTGCAGTCATGTGATTATGCCGACAAGTTCCCAAGCACACTTCCAGAAATATATGATGGCTTCCAGGTATCTGTGAGTAAATATGTACAGCAACATATGAAGGCAACCTTGTAACTTTGTGGGCATTGCTGAATGCTTTTATGCACCTTGGTAAGTGGACCTACAGTCAACACCACAGGTCTATTTTGGGCTTTTTTGTAGGAAACTCCACTCCAAAATCATGTGCGACATGTTTTGATGCCATAGGGCAAACTAATGCAATAAAAAACTGTACAACTGCCTGTCTACACGGTTTCATATTTCCCAAAAGTGATGCTAGCCTTATTGTACTAATTAGTTGCCTTCGTGTGTAGACTGACACCAAGTTCCTTGGGTAGCTTATTTTTTTTGGATTATACTTACATACTGGCACGGTGAAGTGCACATGTTAGTGCGCATCATGATAAGATTTTACACCCTACTTTCGTATTGCTTTACTGCTGTGAATTATGTATAGTGCTTAGGCTGTACTGTATATGTTGTTCCACGTGTTCAGTTTTGGGAGTAGGTTCTGTGCACGACGATGGAAATATATACCTATATCCTTACATTGACACGAGAACTGCTGCTGTTTTGATTCCAATAAAATGTTACAACCACTGGTTCTTGTATCAATTGAAGTATCACTACTTGTTGTGCATGCAAATTGAAGAAATGAATTTGTGCTTGCAAAACAAATTGCTGAAACACTGCCAGCTCAATGTAACTGCTTGTTTTATTACCAAACACATTGAACAGATGATTCACAGATTATGACACATTGTAGAAGATAGGCAACAGAAATAGAGAGTCATCACTGTGTTCTAACGTAGATTGGATGATCTTTTATCAATAGTAGCATAATTGAAGGTTGCTGTTGTATAAATAAAGTTTAACGTAGTGTGCAGGTGGACGAGGGAGTGCACATATGATAGTTTTTCCAGTTTTCTGCATATTTGCTACAGTCCTCGTGTTTCTGTGTTACAATTGTGAAATTCTGAATTGCAAACAAGCCAACCTCTCTGCTGCTGTGGTGAAGTAATTCAACAGAACCATATTTTCTCAAGAACAGCTGTTCCATTGAGGAAGAGGGTAATGCTTTTTTTTAATGGATACTGCATCATCTGTCTGAGGGGAGGGCCAAGTACACATGGACGTTCACAAGAGAGGTGCAAGTACATTAACTTTTTTGTTTTGTGGTAGACCTGTCACTGGTAAACTGGGGAGGTTGTCCTTGACCTTGGGGCACGCGTTAGGCATTCGCTTTAACGCGGTGGCGTGATGCTTACCAATAAAAGCTAATTAGTAAGAAATGTAGGTAGCATCCGAGTATGAAAGCAAATAAATACTGAATATGCGTTATAGAGAATCAATGAATGCCGTGCTAAAGCGTGCATTGCGAATAAGCGTTATTGCGGAAATAGATAAGCGTTCAGCTGCTCAGAAGGCGCTGCTCGCGGCTGTACGCGCGCATTCAACGCACTTTATGTAGGCGCGTTACAATGTCCTTGTAACTCTGGAATTTTCTGCGTGTGTAATTTTCATATGCGAACGCAGGCGGTGCGCGCTAAAGGGTGCATTGCGAATAAGCGCTAATTGCGGAAACAGATTTTTGTTCAGCTGCTCAGAGCGCGCTGCTGCCCCTGCGTGCAGCTCGCGGCAGTACGCGCGCATTAAATGCACTTAATGTAGGCGCGTTACAATGTTCTTCTAAGTCGGGCCTCTGCGTGTGTAACTTTCATATGAGAACGCAGGCGGTCTTCGAACCGCTCATAACACGCTGCCGCATCTGGACGCGCGCAGTTCGCGGCTGCAGAAATAACGAAAATTGCTCCACAGCATACGCTCATGGAATGCACATACGTTCGCTCATCTGAAGATACCTTTGTCACGCTGGTATTCACGAATTTAGCGCGAGCGAAGAGGGCACACGTTTATAATTTTTCTAGCGGCACGACACGGTCAACCGGAGAATTCGGAGCCGAGGGTGTTTACGGCGATCGGCTCGGCCTGCATGACGCCCCACAAATTATGTATTGACCTTCCGCAAGAGCAAACACACGCCGATGGTACAAGAACAGAAGTTCGAAGTTGTGCCGACGGGTTACCAGCCGCTTTGTACATACATTGGTACATATATAAGCCCACGAAAAAAGCAAGCTTGCAAGTGGTGGCGCTGTGGTGTAATGGTTATAGTGCTTGCTTTGAGTGCGTGTGGTCGCGAGTTCGATTCCTGTGTCGTGCGTTTGTATGCAAATGTCATGTTTGTGCATAAATACTTTCATGCCATTTTCTATTATGTCCTAGTGATGAATAGTAGCGGAAATTGGCCGGTAAACGTAATATAGTGCCTAAAATATACTTTTTTTTTCATTTCACGACCGCTCTAGGGCCTCGTATAAAAGGAGGCTTTAACAGCTCTCAAAAGAAGCAGAAAAACTCTCAATGCGCTCTGTTCAAGCCCCCAAAATGGCTTACATAAAAACACCAACTTTACCTCCAAAAGGAGGCTTTAAAAGCTCTCAAAAGAACGAGAAAAACTTCCAATGCGCTCCGTTCAAGCCCTCAAAATGAGTTCAATAAAAACACAAATTTACTTCCTTAGTTACGTCTAATCACTCCCTTAAAGGATGTAAATAAAACCTCCTTTTGAACCTCGTTTTGAAGGGGGTTTTGCGTAGTACCTTTTGGATGCACGTTATGCGTCGAGCCCGAAACTCCCTAAAAGGCTCAAACCCGTTTGCAGTGTAGGTTTCAGGCGCATCGGAGTTTGGCTAAGTAGCGACTATATCTAATCGTCATTGCGTTTATTCGTTCGGCCATTCATCAATTAGTTCGGCAAACATAAAGTCAGTGGCATCGACGAAATGGCGCAGTGCATCACGCTTCGACACGACACCTGAAAATTTTATCTAAATAAAGCAGAGTGAACACTCATTCTTGGACCTGCACTCAAAGAAAAAAGAAAAAGAAAGCAAAGGTTAACCGTTACTCTTTTTTTCTGAGCACTGAATTGCCGCATACAGTATAATTCTCTTCAAAAAGATACACGTGAATCTTTTTTTTTTTTGAGAGTAGCGCTTCCCACGACTCTCAGTAGATCTCGGAATATAGTATAATGAAAAGTATATAGGTAATGTTTTTTCCTTGGAGTGCAGAAGATAGCTATAATGGGCGAGCTGTAACCTTTTATGACTCCTGATTAAATGTATACTTTTGTTTTACTGTCCTTGATCAACCGATCCCGCTGAAGTTTGGAAGGCTCGCGCTGAAACTTGCAGAAGTTAATGGAGTTCTTCAGGGTGGACGTTGTTTTTAGCGATTAGTTTTCAGAAAGAACAGAGCAAGAACATTGCTGGGCACTCGAAAGAACACGCGCACTTACGGTAATTCAATCTTGAAATTGCGAAGCGTGACAACTGCCAGTATAATTTTGTCAGAACAAAATCTGTCTGGCATACATGCACATTCACGCATGTTTTGTGAGCTTATGCACACTCCGCGTGTAATATTACGCGAAGGTTAAAATTGCAGAGTTCGATAGCATTTTACAATTTGTCCCAGCACTCGCGATCATTCTTTGCTAGTTCATAGAGCACCTTATTGTTGACTGAAAAAAAAATAATTCTACGTTTTCCACCTCGAAAGCTCGCAGTGAATTGATTATTAAGCGCACCCTTGTCTGTATAAGGTTTAGCCCGGTCTCTGTACTATAAATTTTGCCATGGTTTAGGTCGAGGCGGCTGGGATGAAAATTTCTGACAATAAGTATAGGATAACGAGTTCTACTGCCCACAGTGTCTAGTGTGTTCGAGAAGATGGTAAGATAAAGAAAAAAAATTACCCAGAGAGACGGAATTAGAAGTGGGCACACTTGTAGGTATTGTTCCCCAGCATATGAAAGAATTTGTCTCTCATACTAAAACAGGACAAGTGGACGTTGACGACACAAACACACAGAATGTAGTCACATACATGCAATTGCTCGTGTCTCGATTATAAAATTAAATTCTTAAAGACAAATAAAATTGCTGGTGCTGAAGATTGGGAAACTAGCCCAATGAAAAACACGCGCAAGTTTGCAAAGTTCTCACCTAACTTCTCATATGTCAAATAATGCTTAGTCGATGCATGACTCTACGCTTATTCGTTGAACAATCGGAGAACGTGTTCATCTCTCAGGGGCCGTGGTGCCAGATTTTTTTGAGAAGCTGTGCGTTCTCTCGCGATTGGCTGCAGTGATGTCCTTCTGCAACTTCTTACAGGATAAATAAACGAACCAGATCAGTGGCACTGTAACCGTGTCGCTGTTACTCGCATGTAGGCGAATTATTAGGAAAAAAAAAACATGTAGTAAATATTTCTCGGAGATCTAGAACGCAGGAAAATCGCAATTGATTCTTTCGAAAGTAAATGCTCACCGTATCAGTTTTTCACCAGTTCGCTATATTTCTCCGTGCTTTTCTTTTTTTTTCTTCAGATTTCTCAATTTAAGGCTCTGATATACTCCAGCGTAACGTCGACGAGCGAGCGCGCGCGTCACGGCGACGTTACGTCAGCAAAAAACAGCCCTCTATAGTCCGGCGTCCGCTGACCGCCGACGCGGCCGACGGCTGCTGGCGCGCTCGGGCGTCGCTCGGCGCCGAATAGATCCTGCTGCATTTCGCGCCAGACGCGCCAGACTCGCATGTACAGGAACCTGCTTCGCGGGCTGTTTCGTCGGTTCCTGACAGGTGGCGCGGGCAGTCTTCGCTTTACTGCGCATGCGCTCCTCTAGATGCGATCGCACCGGCGCGTTGGAGCCGGCTCGACTGTAGCGGAGACCGATTTGCGCCTGGCGTAGCGTCGCCAGCTCGGCGTGACGGAACGCAACGTCCTCGCGGGCGCTCGCGTCGGACGTCGGAGTATAACAGAGCCTTTAGAGTAGCCTGCAAGGCGATAAACCGGGCTAACACCTCTGGCATATCATTAAAGTTTGTTTCTCTCCCTCTCTCTGGGTATGTGTTGCGTCATAGCTGAAACCATTTACTTCGATCATTCACGATCCCGTGGTTCCGTTAACGTTACTTCCCCGTAATCATATGTAAGACGTGAAGGCGACATTACAGAAAATCCGAGCAGAACTGTAAGTCAAGGTATGATGGTACAATACTTCGTGAAAATTTTCCCTAGGCCGGAAAAAAACCCGACTTATATACAGAAAAAGAGGCTTAGTTTCTACTTTGAAACTTTGAACACAAATTGGTAAAAGGCGGCATCATTATACACCACTACAATTTTGTCAATTCTATTTCTTTGTTTATTCGTTTTTATTCCTATTGTTTCGTTTATGTCTATTTCTTTATTTTCTATTTCTTTGTTTCTTTGTTTGGTTGTTTCGTTTTTAAAGGAGAGGCTGCGATTGCTGTCAGAGTGAAATTTAAAAAAAAAATTGTTTTCAAGCCACAGCAACACCTTTTTGATATCTACGACACCGCGGCAAGCTTCTCGGAAAATGCTTGTCGAGGAGCTCTGTGCAGCTATTCGTTGGACGTGCGCGATTATTACTATTTTTTAGCCCCATATCAAGTGTAGCCTAACGGGACGCATAAGCCTCCGTAAAATGAAGAGATGCCAAAACGCGCGAGCAAAACTTCTAAGGGAAGGGAAGAAGAGGGAGAGACCGTGGCGCTCAGCCCCGTGCTCGGCTCGTCACGAGTGCGGCAAGTATGCGGGCACGAAGTCCACATTCGCGCCCACCGGCAGGACGCCGGCGCGCGCGCCCGTTGTGGTTGATCTTGCTTCCCGCACAGGGCAGGCAGGGCGGCTCCTCCTCGGCGGCGAAAGGACGAGGAGGAAAGAAAAAAAAAAAGACAAGACGCAAAAAGAAACGAAACAAAGCGCGGCTGGCGGAATGGCACAGAGCGTGCGGAGCATGACGGCCTTGATCGACGCTGGCGTGTCCAAGGTGACGACGCCGCGAAACACGACTGCTACCGTGAAAACGCGCCCCCACACATTGCAAGCGGCAACAGTGGCGATGTCGGCGGCTCCAGTTCCAGCTTTGCTCTTTCTCAGTGCACGCCGCGAAACAAAAGAATGCGGACTGCGCGGCGCTTGGCCATAACGGCAGCTAGCCAGGCATGCCCGGCATGGCGCCCGCGCACTTCTCTGCCGAGGAGAGTGCTCGTATTAGTTTATACGTGCGCTTGCAAGCACGTGGAAAAGCGGGAATACGAGCAAAAGGACGCCCATGCTACATATACGCGATGGCGATAACTGAGGCCGCTTCCCACGCTGCCGCCATACATGCTTGCATGTCTGCCTTGCAGCGGCTCTCGCTGGCGTTGCGACAAAGTACAGCTGTCGTGAAAACAAGGGTGACTACGAGGACCGCGACATACGCGCGACGCGAAGGAGGCTTTACTGGAATACATCAGCTATGCATGGCGGTATACCAGTGTGACGTAAGAGGCCCTGTTGAACGCGAGGAGGGAAGTACTGAACGTCTCGTTCGTTCGGTCATCTTATCGCTCTACGTAGGAGGGTTGGCTCAGAAATAATACTGCTGCCGCGCTGTATTACAGTTCTGTGCCTTCAAGCTCTGTATTTTATTGCAATGCTGAAAGTTATCAGGAATTCGCGCCCGGCTTAAGGTTCAATTCATCTAAATCCTAAACGGACGACGATTCCTCGCGACGCAAACTATACCGAGAGGACGTTCGGCCGTCTTCTAGATCCCATCGTCTCCTCATTTCCATCCAAACAACCTATGATGAAATCACTTCGATACGAGTCCTCCGCGGTTATTCTCATGTAAATTAAGAAAGCTTCTCCGGAACAGTTTCTTTTATTTTTTTCTTTCCATTTGGCTGAATTTCTGCCACGTTCTGTGCTATGTTTTCTTCTTTTTCTTTCTTACTCGCTTCAGCGACAGCCTGTCATCACTGCGACGACCCCGCTTTAAGTTCGTACAGGAGGTGCCCCTTGTTACCAGTACATTCGTGCTGTTGTGCGGTGCTCGATGCACGAAGGTGCACGAAGTTAAAGCCGCCATATTTAGATTGTATGCTGCCGGCCACTTCTGTTGTGCGCTTTGGTTTAGACGTAAATTCCGCTGGTTCGTCTAAAACGCATGGTTAACAATGCATGAATATCGTGAAGCCTCAAGAAGTCTCATTTGTTTCTCGTCACGCGTTCTCTCTCTCTCTCTCTGTCTCTCTCTCTCTCTGTATCTCTCTCTTTCGCAAAAATTGTAGCTGGCGTCACTGCAAGATGTGTGCTTTTCGTGAATGCGCATGCACTGCTGCGCGAATGTGCTTAAGTTGTTAAATGCGAAGCATTTCTTAGCGAACTTCTGCGACTTTGAGCGTATCTATCTATCTATCTATCTATCTATCTATCTATCTATCTATCTATCTATCTATCTATCTATCTATCTATCTATCTATCTATCTATCTATCTATCTATCTATCTATCTATCTATCTATCTATCTATCTATCTATCTATCTATCTATCTATCTATCTATCTATCTTCATCATCATCATCATCATCATTAGCCTGTCTACGCCCACTGCAGGGCAAAGGCCTCTCCTATGTTCCGCCAATCAACCCGGTCCTGTGCTTTCTGTTGCCACGTTATACCTACAAACTTCTTAATCTCATCTACCCACCTAATTTTCTGTCTTCCCCTCATGCGTTTGCCCTCTCTTGGAATCCAGTCAGTTACCCTTAATGACCACCGGTTATCCTGCCGACGTGCTACGTGGCCGGCCCATATCCATTTCTTCTTGATTTCAACTATGATATCCTTAACCCCCGTTTGTTCCCTGACCCACTCTGCTCTCTTCCTGTCTCTTAAGGTTACACCTATCATTTTCCTTTCCATCGCTCGCTGCGTCGTCCTCAATTTAAGTTGAACCCTCTTTGTAAGTCTCCAGGTTTCTGCTCCGTAGGTAAGTACCGGTAAGATGCAGCTGTTATATACCTTCCTCTTGAGAGATAGTGGTAGACTACCATTCATGATTTGATAATGCTTGCCGAATGAGCCCCATCCCATCCTTATTCTTCTAGTTATTTCACTCTCATGGTTCGGCTCCGCGGTTACTACCTGTTCTAAGTAGATGTACTCCTTTACAACTTCCAGCGTCTCGCCACCTATCGCAAAGCGCTGTTCTCTACCAAGATTGTTCAACATTACTTTAGTTTTATGCATATTAATGTTTTATGCATATTATGCATATTATTATGCATATTATGCATATTATCTATCTATCTAGCCGCCTACGACTTTGTGCTCTCCTGGTCGCTTGGTTTATCTAATGTACACCAAAATTGGTATGGCGTAACATGGCTCTATGACGAACATAAATGTCAAGTCATAACATGAAAATCATGACACGCATGTCATGTACAGAATGATTTACATGCCAAGCTCATGGTGTGCTGGCGGCCGTTTCGCTAGCTTGATATACACCAAAATTGGTATCTTGCGACGTGACTGTGTAACGAACATAAATAACACGAGTTAACATGAAAATCATGACACGCATGTCATGGACAGCATAACTTACGTGCCACGCTCATGGGGCGCTGGCGGCCGTTTCGCTAGCTTGATCTATCCTGAAATTGGTATTGCGCGACGCGCCTGTGTGACGAACATAAAAACCCGAGTTAACATGAAAATTATGACAAGCATGTCATGTACAGTATGGCTTACATGCCACGCTCATGGTGCGCTGGCAGCCGTTTCACTAGCTTTATATACACCAAAATTGGTATCTTGCGACGTGACTGTGTAACGAACATAAATAACACGAGTTAATATGAAAATCATGACACGCATGTCATGTACAGCATGGCTTACGTGCCACGCTCATGGGGCGCTGGCGGCCGTTTCGCTAGCTTGATCTACCCCGAAATTGGTATTGCGCGACGTGACTGTGTGACGAACATAAAAACACGAGTTAACATAAAATTCATGACACGCATGTCATGTACAGCATGACTTACGTGCCACGCTCATGATGCGCTGGCGGCCGTTTCGCTAGCTTGATCTACCCCGATGTTGGTATTGCGCGACGTTACTGTGTGACGAACATAAATAATAGGAGTGAACATGAAAACCATGACACGCATTTTCCTCACTGACATACAAGACAATGTATGCAGCTCTTTGCTGGCTGCTTCGCATTACATCGATTCCCATAATGCGTGGGATCTGCCGGCTTTTTGGACTGTACAACGGTGTGATTTTTTTTTACCCCCCTACAATAATGCCCACTTGGGCGATGTAGGTTGTACTAATAAATAAATAAAAATAAATATAAGTCTTTATCTTTCTGCCGTGTCTCGTCTTGCGAAGAAACGATGGACAAACTTCGCCGCCCTAAGCCCTCGCTGTCTACTATAATAGAATGGAAACGTAAATGCGAAAGTGAACGCTGTGCCAGCCAAAAGAAACAGACGAAGTTACTTCACTGAATAAAGCGGTTAATCTCCGACTAACCACTGTGCCATTTAAGCTTCACAAACCTTGTTCGTGCACGCGCGTTCCAAGTGCTGTCTCCGTTTCGATCCAGAAAATTAACTATTCTTGAGAACCCTTCTCTCAACCGAACAATGATGCTTCGCATCATGTAGCGTTAAAACTGGGGTTGTGGTTGCCGAATAGCTTCAATCTTATACTCTACTCGAATCTTTCACCTAGTATGATGGATATGTCGATTAAAGGGCTAATCAAATAGCAATTTCTGCAATTGTAACTTTATGCGACGATAGCATAGTCCGTGTTTTACATGTGGTTAAAGCGAGGGATGTTGAAAGTTGCCGCTTGACAGTGCATAAGCTTACCGCTGGTGGTCCACATTTTTCTGACCTTTTGCAGAAATATTTTTCTTTCATCTTTTTTTTTTCTTCATAGCTTCACCTCATATGTCTACTCACTCCTCCCTAAACAGGAGCCAGGCCTCAGCCTGCTCCCTCCCGGATTCTTTCGTGCCCCTGTTTATTAGTGCATGTTTCGTAATGGTAATAATAATCTTTCCTGCAAAGCGTTGGTCTGTTTCTCGTTAACTTGACTCTTGTGCTCCATGACTATGAGCAGAGCATACTAACGACGACCAAGATATGGGGTATGAAGATAGCTTGTTGGGTTAAGCTATAGCGACACTTGCGCCGTTGTGAGGGTTTAGGTCGTTTTCTTGTTTTTCTTGTTTGTATTGTTTCGTGTGGTGTCTTGTTTACACTACGCTTGTATCGGCCGTGTGCTTGAAGGAGGTATAACTTTCGTTTGTTATCATGAAAATAGGAGCGTTAGCGAGAATGGGAGTGATCACGAAAGTATACGGGCGGGTAACTATTAATTAGCTGCCATTAGCTGAGTGTACGCAGACGACATTACATCGTCGTGATGTTCCGCCAGCACATGCACATGCAGTGCTTGCGGAGCAAGCCGGTGAGTTGTGAAAATGAAATAACTTGTATAGGCGCTGTTATGTGGCGATGCATCGAAAGCGGGTTTTATTACATTTTACAGCAGAGCTGTTATGGTCGAGGTTTGCCGTGTGTCGTGGATAGAAAATTATCATCATCATGAACCGGCACGTGCTCTCTCCGTCCTCTTTTTCATCGTCTTCTTCCTCTTCTGCTTCGCTCCCAGAACACGTGCGCTGATTTGTTCGGCGTGGGATGCAATAACTCTGATGGGCGAGAGAACGAGTACAGAGAGAGAGAAGGAAAGATAGAAAGAGAGAGAGAAAGGAAGATAAAGAAAGGGAGACATTCTTGACGAAAAAGATCTCTTGCCGAGGCGGAACTCGAACCCGCGTCCCCACAATCCGAAGGCGAGCGCTGTAACCACTCGGCTATCCAGGCACGCTAATAGAGCATAGCATAGCCTTGTGCAATATAGCATAGCAAGGGGGTGGTAAAAGGAAGTGAGGGTGTGGAGGACAGATTCGAGGGTGAGAAGGAGAGAAAGGAGGAGGGGAGAATGTGTACAGAGAGAGAGAGAGAGAGAGAAAGAAAGGAATAGAAAGAAAAAAAAAACAGAGAAAGATAGGGAAGAAAGGCAGCAAAAGATAGAGACACAGAGAAACAAATAGACATAGGGAGAAAGAGATAGAAAGACGCAGACTAAAAAAAAAAGATAAGAAAAAGGGAGCAAGCATAGCCATGTATAGTATAGTATAGTATAGTATAGTATAGTATAGTATAGTATAGTATAGTATAGTATAGTAAGGGGCGGAAAGAGACAGGTGACAGGGTAAAAGCCTAGCCAAGCCAGGACCGGCTAGGTGCCCACCAGCTCTGCTGTGACCCAGCCTTGCGAGACTTAGTGCAAGTTGCCTAATTTGTTTATGTGTTTGAAAACAATCAAGACATTAGAGACCTCAATCTAGGAGGGACGGCAATCATGGTCGAGTACGGCAGAAAATTAGTTGGTGGGACCTAGAGAAGAAACTTGCAGGTGTAACTTGAAATCTTCGAAAAGAAGACTCGAGTAATTGGAAATTACCGAGAGAATACTTCTCATGATTAAAGTGACTTGAAAACATGCTTATAATTATGGTTACTATTGCGACAATAAAAATAATGATGGCGAATTAATAGCCTACGGTCCTTTCTTCTCTCTACAGTGGCGTTGACAACGTTATCGGGCAAAAGATTAACAATGATTTCTTTTGCCATATTGCTGAGGACCGTGTTATGTTATTCTTGCATATTTACAATACATTTAGGCGAGCTTACACGTAGTCTGTCGACCGCTGTTTATAATTTTGTTTTATAAAGGAATCATATTAACTGCTAAAATTTTAGACTCGTTTGTGTAATTCCACTTGTTTAAAGAACTGTGTAAGTGTCCATTTGCTCTCTTCAGGGCCTTGTTTTGCTCGCGCGCTCACCAGAGCAAACATTTCCGATATTTGACTGTCTCCTGTGTGTTTCAATATTTTGATTCTTTTTGTAGTGCCACAAGTTCTATGCCACGAGTAGCCGGCGCCAACGAAGGCCCGAAGTCTCCTACAGACTGTTTAAAGAAACAATCAATCAATGGCGTTTACTGGCAGTTACACTTTGCAAAACTGCTTCAGGAAATTGATGGAGACTTCATTACGACCACAAGGCTATTCCCAGTATTTATTTATGAAATGTCACTTAGTTCAAGCAAAATGTATTTTCATCTAATTTTCGAATAAAAGAAAAACGCTTCTCATGAGGGTAGCTGCCATCGTTCTTTATTCAGCCTGTCGCTGAAACAAAACGGACACCCCTCACGGTAATGCGCTGTGTAGCAGGAGCCCAAGAAGTGTTGCCGAGGGCTTTGCTGTGTGACTTGTGACGTATTCAACGAACAGCTTGCCACGAGCAGCTTGCCACGAGCAGCTTGCCACGTTGCAACGAACAACGAGTCACGTAACGCAAATTCCACTCTCTATCGAAACGACGCCATTCGTACTTTATTCTACTTTACAATTCAGTCGTGTAGGATGAACAGAAACCCTAAAGTCGCAAATGCATATCTGACTAAAAAGAGACAGGGCGTGCAAACACGGACACAAGAAAGAGATCAGGACACCACAAACGGCGTTTGTGGTGTCCTGTTCTCTTTCTTGTGTCCGTGTTTGCACGCCCTGTCTCTTTTTAGAATGAATACGTACCAACTAGCTCAGCTCTCTGTTATTCTAAGCATATCTGACGTGACCACGGATGAAGAATGTGCTGTCATGTTATGGTACGCGTTTCTTCGCATGCTTTTTATTAAGGTGCCGACAACGTCAGCTCAAAGCGCCTTACAAGTCCAAGGCGACTTTCTTTCGGTGCTTGAGCATGGCCTCAGAATAAGCACTATGACCTTGCATAAACAAGGGTCCTTGAACAGTAGCCTTGCACGTCAATTCGATAAGGCTCCGCTACCATATATAGATTCCCGGTATATGCTCGCGCATGCGCCAAACTAGCACTCGTCTTTTTCCCTTTTTCTCTTCTCACCCTAAATCGCCTTCCCCGAGTGTAGGGTAGAAAACAGGATGTGGCTCCAGAGTCAGACAGGTCAGCGAGAAACGGTAGTTCGCGTCTGACAAACACGTGTGACCGCTTCTCTGTTATTCAGAACCTGTCAGGACCATCGGTATTGGAACAAACATCCTTTTTCGACCGACGTGCGCTATACTCCATTTTCCGGACGCGCTCAAGCGCCGCCATCTTGGACTGATAAGGTTGCAGTTTTGTATCCGTATTAAATAAACAAACAGCGCTACGGCGAACTAGCACCCACGAAAACGCTTGGGCCGGTACATTCAGCGTTTCATGATCATGATCATTTCATATTACGACATAGAAAACAGGCAGAACAATCGCTTATCAGCCCAAGATGTGGCGCCCATGAATCGAAGCTAACAAGGAAAGGGTTCTTCATTCTTTAGCGCACCCCCCCCCCTCTCTCTCTCTCTCTCTCCGGCGATCATTTTCTGAAGAACTCGTCCTAATGAAAGATCTGAGATGAAACATGACCACAGCCTCCAATAAGCCGAGACAGAATCGACAGCGAAACACAGCCGAAAAATGACATTTTACAATGCAAGGAGGTGTCTGTCTGTCTCTCTCTCTCTCTCTGCGTGACAGTATGACACTTGTCTTCAACTAGTTGGCGAATTCCTCTTGACTCACGACAACGAAATCGTCTTCTTTTCTCTCTCTCCCTTTTGCGCTCTTTTTTTTTTTTTTTCGTTCCGAGCGGTCCACGTTGCTGGCGCACGGCTACTTTTTCGGCAGCCGGCGGATGTAGGCCGCCAGGATCACGCGTCTGCACGCGGGACACGAAGAGAGCAGGTCTCGTCGTTGGAAGGCAGCACGGGTTGCCTGCTAGTCTGCGCGAGCGCTTCCTCCGTGCCGTGTTGGTTTTCCGGCTGAGCAAGGCCCGGCCATCGGTCTTCGTGACACGAGCGTGCTCATTTGTGAGCGCTTCCGCCGCGTCGGCTTACAAGACCACCCGTCGCATCGACATGGCAGCACGTCGTTTTTCTTTTTTTTAACGAGATTCTTCCCACTGCGCGACTGACACACCGTATAGTCTCTGAAGAGTTGCCGAGTCTCCTAAGAGGTAGTGATGGGAAGTTTAACCTGACCCCTTATTACATTATAAACCATTACCTTCAATACTCTTAAATATAGGATGCTAAGCTTAGGTACTTAAACTAAGCAGTGTGCTATGCAGCGTGCTATAATGGAAGGCTCGGGCTTATTTCTTCATCGCACAGGGTTCTTTAACGGGCTCGGAGTGCGCGTTACACGCGTGTTTTTGCATTCCGACCAAATCGGAGCGTGCCCGCCGCAGCGGGGGTCGAACTCGGCGCTCGGTCCAGTGTTTTCTCCTTTTTTTTCGGTTACGTGTTTGGGCTGTTATTCCTACACAATATGCATGACCAACTAGTACGACAGCAAACGTTAGCGAACTAGACCAATTCGTTGAACTTTATTGAACTTTGAACTCCGAACTATGGACATAAACGAGTCCTTAAGGGAGTCTATAATTTTTGTAAGGGAGTTCAATCCTTTTATTTTCATAAGGAAGACTTGGAAAGCACCGCGGCAGCTCTGATAGCCATGTTTGCGCTGCTCAACTGCTGATCAGCGCTGTATCATAGCCATTAGAGCTAATTCTATTCAATTCTTTGCTCCAATTCTTTTCAAAGTCACTCTGTATTGATTACATAACCTAGTCATCCCTTTTATAAACAAGATGAATGCAGAACTCTACGGAAATGTAGCCTTGGCTCTAGAGCGCTGATTGGCCATACAGACAAGGGCAATCATGTGTGAAGTGCATGTCGAGAACCATGGTCGGGTTGACATAAATATATAGGAGAGGGAAAGAGAGGGATTATTGGTGCATCGGCGGTCTTGCCTACTTTAATTTTGAATAAATCCCTGCAAATGAACAGACAATCCTGTATGTGGCGGTAACGCTCGTAATCGCCGCTTTACACATACATACATACATACATACATACATACATACATACATACATACATACATACATACATACATACATACATACATACATACATACATACATACATACATACATACATACATACATACATACATACATACATACATACATAATACGACAGCCAGCTGTTACCTCGACGCTGTTTATTAACTCTACGCTCTGTCCGAAGAGGACGCTGGCGATGGTGTTGGGTATATCCTGGTGACGAAGAGGCACTGTGAATCCCCTGCTCTCACTAATTTCCCCTCGCTTGGAAGCGGTACGGGCCAATACACCGTACAAAAGGATTCAAACACAAAACGTGCAACAATCTCTGCCATGGCAGCGGCCTCAGAAGGCGTGACAGTTGGAATGACGCGACAGTTCACTGTCAGGTTTGTTCCAGAACAGTATAAGGACCGATAAAACGAGTTTGAAACTTATCACATAGTCCAACAGCTTGAATTGGGGTCCACAGCAACACTACGTCGCCGTGGTTGTATAAAACAACATGGTGGGATTCATCGTAGCGCGTCTTGCGGCCCTCTTGACTTGCCTCGAGGGTTTAGGCAGGCGCGATGACGGCTTCTGGCAAAGCGTCTGAGGCCTGCGGGCCGGGGATGCAGGGCTGGGTCTCCCACAATTCAGGAATGATGGATGTCCTTTCCTTTTCATTGCATATAGCAATCCGCTTTACTAAGGCGAAAGCCTTAGAAGCCTAATCAAACGTAAAAAGGGACCGTCGGCATCGGCGGTCATGCTATGATCTACCCCTCCCCTCCTTCTTTCCCTCCTTTCCCTCCTACTACCCTCATCTCCCTTTCTACACCCTTAATCTACTATAATACATACGGCTATGCCATTCTTTACCCTTTCCCATGCTCCTTTCCCTCCTCCTCGCCCTCATTTCTTTTTACCACCTCTTGCTATACTATACTGTGCATGGTTATGCTATGTTTTATCCTCTCACCTTCTCTATTTCCTCCTCACCCTCACATAGCTCCTCCTCACCCTCATTTCCTTTTCCCGCCGCCTTGCTATTGTTGTACTAAACATGGCTATGCTATGCTTCCACTTCGCTTTGCACAGCTGCGCCAAGTTTTGAGCGATAGCCGGCCGCGGCTGGCACTCAAGCTAAACAGCTCCGCTTTTAAAAGTTGCCATGGTTGAACGCAGTTGAACCAGGTTTGTCGATCGATAGCTCGGTTTTGGTTGCTTTGGGAAAGGTCGAGACCATTGCTTTGCTGAGATTTAACTTTACTGCATGTCCTGGTTTAGGCAAGGGCGAAGGGAAGTCAAGACGCTTCGACTACACGCCGCGCCAAAGGATCCAACGTATTGCACCCCAACACGACACACAGACGCTGCTAGGCGCCGTCAGCGCTCTCGGCGCTAACGCGCAGTGAACTTGGCTGTAGCCAGCTCCTCCGGCAGTCGCAGCACGAAAGACTGACCTTGAGCCCCTGCTCGTTTTCGCGAATACGCAGCACTAGCGTTTCGCTGAAGTTCGCGTTGCGACGACACGCGAGACGCTTGGAACGAAGCACGTGATCAACGCGCTCATGCGCTGTGAGGCGTCGGCGCGAACTCATCGGTGTGAACTTTGCACCATCTCTCACGCGATGTGTAAACAATTCTCTGCAGCACTGATGCAGCTCAGAGATGCTGGCATGACCTTGGCTAAGCTTGAAGGTGAGATTCACGGAATGAGCCGTTTTCTGGGTTTGCATCAGCTGGAGGAGTGGAGCTATCGCTCTAACATCCCAGCTCTCGGCGGAATGGAACCTGGGCCCTGTGTGTGTGCGAGTCAACTATTTTACCACTGAGCCACTCCAGCGCTTGTAATTTTTTTCCAAAACGAAACCTTTAGAGGCGTCCTATTAATCGGAGATTCACGTGGGTAGCCTAGTAGTTCCACACACAGCGTTGCAGTTGCGTGGTATTGCATCAGGATTCACGCTATGCAAACAGGTGGGCAGCACTGGAACGCCTACTCGTTACAGAAGGTTCAGGCACTGATGATGATGATGATGATGATGATCTCAGCTAGCGAGGGCGATTTCGTGGCCTTAATAGTAATGCAGACTGGCTCTTCTTTTCCAGTGTCCTTCTATAGTTTGTTTGAACTTGTTGGTTTATATAAACAAAAACAATGTCATTGTGTGTATTTTTCGGATTATAAAGCTCACATGACTGTATTTCGATGTAATTGTTGACAGTTATAACCACTTTTAATTCTTCTTGCCACTGCTTTGCATGCTACTACTTTCAAAACAGCTACTGCCAATACTGGTTCGAGCAGCGGAATTGGAAAAAAAAAAAAAACAAACGAAGGACATAGGGAGGACAGACAAGGACGTCGCCAGTTAGACGTCCTTGTCTGTCCTTCGTTTGTCCTTCGTATTTTCAGTGAACCTGTACTATCCATAAACCAACTAGCTCAGTTTAATACCGTTTTATCGCTATTGCGTGCTGAGTACTCGCGGTAAGCATACTCAAGCAGTTTACGGTGGGCTCCTGCTAGCCCACACCCGCAGCTTGCGCCGTGACTGGGCTTTGCGTTTACTTTTCAAATAATGCGATCGGGCGAATTGGTACACGGCCCCACGGCCAGACACATACACAAAACTTGATAGGGACAAAAAAAAAAAACGAGTGGTCGCGTCCCAATCGTGCTGCCTGCAACCTTGGTAAATTTCAAAGTTCAGGAGCAACAGTGTACAGAGCCTTCCCGCGTTCAACGCTGCCGGCACCGACGAAACAGGTGCGACCCGCCATGACCACGTGGACTTGGCCATTTAGCCAAAGGCTGCGAAAATTTTTCGCTCAAATCTCAAGTTCGACTTGACAGGAAAACGCTCGGAGGTCTAACGTTTTCCCGTCATTTCGAACTTAGGGTTGGGCGCTACTTCTCCTTCGTTACAAACTACTGTGCTTCACTGCATTTTTTTTTTTTTTTGCAAATCGCCAAGCTTGCACCAGTTCAACTTTTTTTCTTTCTTTTCCGTTTGGCATGTCTTCAATTTTGTGTCGGGTGAACCATCGAACTCTGCAATCTGCCGGGCTAATTCTTTCGCAGTCACTAGCGCCGTCTTTCTTACTGTATGACAATATATACCAAGAAATTAAACAACTGCTTTTGCTTTCGGACCTGCTGTTGGCAATGTGTTTTGAAGTTGCCGAGCGTTCGCAGGAAGCCAGTCCCAACGCGGGTTGCCGGGAGTACTAATGAATGATAAACTGCTTCATGATTCAAGGTTCTCGCTATGTAGAGCGGTAAAAAACTATATACATGTTATAGCGCCTTGGACAGTCGCGGTCATAATATCTGTTGCAAAATAATCGCAGATGCTTGTCCTTTAGGTTTAACTGCACGCTACGCTTAACGCCAGTGAAATGCAACGATTAGAGAAAAGTTAAGCCTTTTGCTATACCCCTTTTCGGAAGAACGGGGCTTGTGTAGCAACCAGGAAAAAAAAAAAGACAGAAGCAGATTCATTCACCGGCAAGTGCGCTATCGTCCTCATTACGCACGAATATTCGCGAGCTGATGAGTCTCGCTGAGCTCAATTCCACTGAGGTTAACCATCCTGCAAGTCTTATCTCTCTTTCTCCTTTGTTGTTTCTGAGACGAAACTATATAAATGAAGCTTTGCCGCCTTATGGTGGCGACGGCCCCTCGTTCTCGCTTGGCAGTGTGCGCCGCTATATATGCAAACTGGGCGCATAGAAAGGGAAGACACGGAATACACACACAAAAAAGCATTCGCATGCACTTGTACATAAGTATGCATTCCTGTTCGTGCGTGGCGCATAGAACTGTGTGCATAGTAACTGGGCGCATAGAAAGGGAAAGCATGGCGCACAGTCAATCGTTCGCACTTGTACAGAAGTATAAGTGCTTGTTTGTGTATGGCGCATTCCCTTTCATACATACAGACGCATCCGTAAATGCTTTCTGATATTCGCCAAATCTCTCAAGTCAATGTGGCTGGGCCTATTAGAACAGCACCAAAACTTGCGGCCAAGGCCTTTTTTATTTGCGTACTTAGGGGACTGAGAGATAAGTGGGGACGGTGTATTTGTCGTTCTTTGCGAGTTCTAACTGAAGCAGTATTTTCAGAACTGCCATAAACTGCGGTAAACATAGCCGCCATGTTCCCCATGTGAAAGAAAGGGCGCTGAATTGGCCGATTAATATTGCTCGGCTATATGATGCGCGCTGTAAACGCTCGACGTCATCAGGAGCAATGGGTTAAGTGCCAACCTGTGTTCTTCAGTGAGATTGCGCCTCTCGTAGTAAACCAAGCATGACTCGTGCAACACGACGGTCCCAATCGAGCCATCAAACTAAGTGACATCAAGGCTCATACATCTCCCAGATAGTATACAAATAATTAATATAATTGTAGTGTTGTCGTCAGGTCGCAGCCTGACGTTATATGTATGACCCTAGCACTCAAGCCGGCCACATTGTTCAGGAGGTACTGCCTGTTGCGCCGCACATAAGTAACGACAGGGCGTCATGAGAGGTTATCGTAGATAATTACGCCCAGGTAGCTGTGGTGTTGTGCCTGTTATATTGCTATCGCCCTGATACACAGCATGCTCATGGTTCGACGAGCGCATCGCATGGGATAATATTCAATTGCGGCATACTTAAAGGGGTGGGCCCATCAAATTTGTGGCTTGCGCGTTCTTTGTTGAAAACGTTCCTTATTGCTCTAAGAAGCATGATACACGCTCCCAGATTCATGAATTCTCGCTAAATAATTTGATATCGCCTTATTTATATGAACGACTTTCGGTTTCGGTTCTTGGGCACCGAATTTGGTAGTGACGTCACTGTGTAGGTTGCTTGAACACATGGGCCCACAAAGCTGTGACGCACGCAGAGCTGCATCGTCTGCTCGCGGACACATACGCGAGCGACCGTCCGGATGCCTTCAAAACTCGCTAAAACTCTCTAAGAGAGAATAATAGCGTGCACGGAATTCCGGTATATGCAGAGATCTTTGCGGAGTACTGGGTTCCCGGGCGATGGTATCGACATTTTGTGACGCTTCGTGCAACCACAGTTATGGGTGCGTTTCTTGGTTTTCGCTGAATGACCGTGGCGAAAAAATGTTTAAAAACGCAACGCATTCGGAACTATGTCGCTGTCGAGAATTTACACCAGCTTAGAAGTAGAGTACATTAGATTTCTGGATCAACCATTCTGTGCTTATCTGGTTCATCTTAGCGGCGCCAGGGGGCCCCACCTATCCGGCCTCTCACGTTTACGGCTACGGTGACCCCATATGCTAAAGCAAAGAAGTGTGCGAACACACTTAAATTATCTAAAGTTGATTTAGCAGGATCGCGTGACAATGCGAAGCATTTTGCAAAATGCGAGCAAGTTTGGCTACTTCGGCCACACGCTGAGAAAAAATGAGTGCAGGTTCGCAGCCGACGCTCTCTTGGTTTGCCTGGTGCAGCAGAGCTGTAGGTCACGGCTCATTGCACGTCACTCTAATACGCTCTGACGTCACTAAGCTTTAGTAACACTTTCTACACAGGAACGTCCAGGTAACGTCGGTGTCAGTGGCGCTAGCGATGGGTCACGATAGCGAGAATGATCATTTAGGCACACTTTGGAAGCGAATTAATATATATTCTAAACGTTTGCTGTGTCCAACACTTCGTGCTGAGCTTTTTATAGACTCAGAATTTGGTGGCACCACCCCTTTAATGAGCACCCACATGGAGCGATATTCCGGCGAGAAAATGGGGGCGACCGCCCGGAGGCCGGCGGCAAAAACGGAGCTGTTCACAGTAAATGAAGTCGGTCTTGATCGGCGCCGAACAGCTCCAGTAACGTGCGGTCTTAAGAATGCGTACGGCTATTGTACATGCTTACCATTGTCGTTGTTGTGTACCTTTGAGACTCATAGCAACAGCTGTACATTAAAATTCAGCGTCGTACGTGTCGTTTGTATCAGTAACTGGAAAATCTATGTCAACTCGTCCGTATAACGATGCTTTTGGAGCCTTGCGTGAACGCACAACGCCATGCACTGGAGGACCCACATGTTGCACTGCGCATCGACAGGTACTTACCTCGGTGACCTACTAAACTTGGAAGTCAGAATTCATCTTTCATTTCATATGTTTATTGAAGAACTATTACATCTGGTGGCGTGTTAACGCGAGGAGCCGTAGTACTTGATCAGCATGCCGCGACCGTAGGGGCTCAACATTCCATTATAGCACTGCATCCGTACTCATCAACAATTACGGAGCTAAAGTAATGAATATAAATTTGGGGATTTTACGTGCCGAAACCAAGATATGATTGAGACACGTCCTAAATAAAGGGGTGGGGGGTGGGGGGCTCCACATTAATTTTGACCACCTGGGGTTTTTCAACGTGCACCTTAATTGAAGTACACGAGTTCCTCTTCATTTATGACTTGTAAATTCTATAAGTAA